>NC_083858.1:11052500-11692500 GCF_029169275.1 Apis cerana | reverse complement strand
TATTACAACTAGACTATTGGAAAGTATACTTGTTATATTATGAGTAGTTATTGCCATTGCAGAAAAAAATTTTCAATAAATTTTGTAGAGAAGTATATAAACTTGCATAATCCAGATAGTCATTTTAATTTATATATAAATGAAATTAAGATTATAGGATTTGTACAAATAATTTAGCAACAATTTGCAGGATTTCAAATATGCATTACCAAAGATAATGTTGCATTCTTAATATCAAACATAGTTTTTATATTATTCACATAACCACAAAAAAATCACCAAAAAAAAAAAAAAAAAAAAAAAAAATGTATAATTCCTTTAAAATTTTTTAAAAGAACAATTAGCATGATGTTCACCATTAACTTCACTTGTTTAACATACTTTATTAAAGGAGGGTCACGAGCCTAAAATGCTGCGGACTGCTTGATCAAGCACTGTGTCTTTTGATTCACTGGATTGTGATGCACTGTTACCACTACTGCCAGGTAATGTATTTGTAGGACGTTTTTTAAGATTAAGAATGCTATCAATGGCAGATTGTACCTGTGCGGTAATATCATCATGTTCATTATCATTTCCACTCTCAGTTGTTACATGAAGAGAGCTTGGACATTGAGTTTGAGAATGTAAGGCCAGTCCATCTAAGCTGTCTGTATCTTCTAACAAATCTCGTTCAAGATCAGTAGCACTACTCCAACGTTTTTCAAAAACTGGAGTATTATCTTGCTCGCAATTGTCTTTTATGACTGTATTTTGAACTCCAGAAACACTTGCACTTGGTATCGTTATACGACATTCACCATTTGCTCGTGTTCTTTCAGTTTTGGATGATCTTGTAACAGCCACAGCACAAGCACTATTACTACCACTATTATTAATATTTTTACATTTAAACGAGTCTGTGGTAGATGGATATACACCAAGTTCTTTTTGTATTTCTACCCACTCATCATAATCACCACTAGTACAATTTGCTGATTTAATCACTGGTTTACATTCCATTTCATCACTTAGAAAGTCATCTTCTAATTCACGTTTTACAGATACATTAGTTAATGATGGTGATAATTTATCTTCTTCTGTAAGACCAGGTTCAACCTTTGGCACCAATGGCTTTTCTTCTTTTTTAAATTCTTCTACAAAATAAAAAATTTAATAAAAAGATTATTATGATAAGTAAATAATATAGAAGAATTTATTTATTGATATATCAATTTTACCATTAACTTTAGCCTCTTGTTCTCGTAACCTATTTAATATACTTTGCTCTTCGGCAACAAAAGTTCTATCAATCATCATCAATTCTGACGTTCTAACTTCTCTCTGTAAATTTAAATTAATTGATTCATATATACAATTATATTATATTTCAATATAATATACTAATATATTACATAATATATATAATATATTATTATATTAAATAATAATTATAATTAAATAAAAAGGTAAAAAATTGAAAGAATATTTTAATATACCATGCTTTCCATTAAAAGAAGATACGTATATTTATTCATCATAGAATTGAATTTTGATAATAGATGTTTTGCTGTTTCTTCAAACATTTCATCAGCTTTTGCTAAATCTTTAGAACTAAGTACTTGTTCATTTAAACAATGATATCGTACAAGTCGTTTACAAGCATCACGCTTGCTTAAAAATGGCGTGTTTACATCTGGATTTATCGCACCGTTTTGATCAATTTTCAATTGTTGCTCTAATCTGTAAATATAAAAAGTAAAAATATAATAAAAAATATAAAATTAAAAATTTTAATATAAAAATTACATTATTGATAAAGATTTATACTCACAAGTCACTACGGTTAATTTGTCTGCAAATTGGGCTAGAAGCAGGTCTTTTCACACCTTGTCTCGGACTTACTAAAGGACTTGAATTATTAGTGGGACTAACAGTTTGCTTATTAGAATTACCACTGTTATTTACAGGACTTTGAATTCTTTGTGATCCTTTGCCAATCATTCTAGGTGAGGCTACCTGTCCTGCAGGAGAGCCACTTTGAACTTGTATTTGAATAGGCGAAGAAAGTTCTTGTTTAACAGGACTTGATATTTGTATATTTGGTTTTATATCTAATGGATCTGTTTGACATTGAGTTGATTGTTGCATTCCTGTTTGCTGAGTTTGGATTGAAGTTAATTGTTGTGCGTTACTCTGCACAGTAGCTACAGAAGTGATTGATGGTGAAAAAATTTGCATATTGGCAGAGGACGGACTTAATATCTGAGTTCCATGATTCTGATAAATCTTGTGCTGTTTTGTGTGCGTTTGATGTACATTTTGATTATTTTGTACACATTGTTGTCCTTGCACATTTTGTGATATCTAAAAATTTTATTAAATAATTAAATAAATGGAAATATAAATGAATATAATATAAAAATTAATATAATTATAATTATAATATAAAAAATTATATGTATACCGAAAGATTGTTCATATAGTTATTAGATGAATTGTTTTGTATCGTTGATGATGTACTTGGATTTAAGTTTTGTGAAGTTACTACAGTAGTAGATGTTTGTGTTTGAGTTTGCACAGCTGATGTTTGATTCTTATAAGAATTCTGAGATATTAAATTTGAAGCTATTGTTGAAACTGCATTCACACTAAAACTTGTTTCTGTAGCCTATATAAAAGTTATATAGCATTGAATAATTTTTAATGCTATCTTATATCATAAATTAATTAAAACTTTTATCTTAATAAAAAAAGTATTATAATAAAACTTACACTACTAACAGAATGTGTTGTAGTACTGACAACTTTTCCACTTGCTAAAATTTTTGCTTGTTCTTGATATAACTTTGTTAAAATAGTTTGATCTGGTTGTGTACCTGATTTACGAGTTAATATAGCTTGTATTTGAGATTGTATATTCTTTAATAATTGCTGTTTTTGAGCAGGAAGTTGAATCGTCTGTACTCTTTGAACCATTTGACCATTTGAAGGAATTGATAAATGATTTCCAAGAGATGATGGAAGCATAGGACCATTTGTAACAATTTGAGAAGATTCACTTTTAATTGGATTTGTACTTTGAGATACTATAGTGTTTAATTTATTAGAATTGTCAATTTTTTGAAGATTAGTTGGATTCGTTGATATCATTGTTGGACGAGAAACCGTAATTGTTTTTGTTACCTGTTATTACAGTAAATTAACAATAAAAGAAACAGTAAATAAAAAAACAAAAAGGAATCTACACGTACCTGTGTATTTCCAGTATTTTGAGTAGTAACTGCAGTTTTTGTTCTTTTAATAATTTTTGCCTTCTTTGGTTGATTACCTAAATTTCTGATCTGTTGTTGATTTAGATTATCAATAAATTGACTAGGAAAATTAGAATTTTGAATTTGTATATGCTGTGGCATTTGAGAAGGTGCAGCTTGTACTACAATATTCTGTATATTATTTTGAATTGTAGGAGCTCCACCAGAACTATTTACAATTATTTGACTTGTTGGCGTATTAATTTGCACTCCTTGTAAATTCTGATTATTTGCATCTGGTTCACCAATCACTATTTTTTGAGTTTGGTTTTGATTTTGTACCTGATTATTTGTATTTAATTGTCCTGCTAAAAGTTGTTGCAATAGCTGTTGACTAATTACTTGCATTTGCCCATTTGCATTTGCAATTAATAATTGATCATTAGGATTCAAATTACTCAATGCATTTAAAATTTCAGGAGTAATTTTTGGAGCATTATTCAATATATTATTTGCTGCTGAATTAAGCATTGTTGTAGTTTGAGTTTCTATTTTTTGAGATTCATTTTGTTGCATAGTATTTGCAGGAGAAGCATTTGTGATAACAATATTTTGATGTTGATTATTTTGTGTATTTAATCCTGGTTGTATAGCATTAACTGTATTCTGGGATTCAAAATGATGTGTATTTACAGAAGAAAACGTGTTTGCTGCAACAACTTTTTGTTGTTGTACATTTACATTTTGTTGTACACTTGTATTATGTAAAATAGCAGATGTATTTTGCTGTTGCATACTTGTAATAACATTTTGTTGTGTATGAGTTAAATCACCAATGCCAGTCTGCAAATTTTGTTCAATATTTTGTACATTACTAGCTGCATTTTGCTGTAAAACATTAATTGTATTTTGTTGAATACTAGAATGTTGTTGTAAAACATTCATAGCATCATGTTGCATAGTATTGCAAGAACTTTGTTGTT
This sequence comes from Apis cerana, assembly GCF_029169275.1. Lineage (NCBI taxonomy): Eukaryota > Metazoa > Arthropoda > Insecta > Hymenoptera > Apidae > Apis > Apis cerana. The sequence goes on along the minus strand of NC_083858.1, from coordinate 11,688,284 downwards.
GTAACATATTTAAAGAGTTATGCTGAACATTTGATCCAGAAGTTTGAAGATTTTGTTCAAAAACCTGTTGGACATTCTGAGTTTGCACAGTTTGTGCTGTTATTTGTTGATGTTGATTATGTTGATATATTGGAGTTTCTTGTTGCAATGTTATTGACTCTTGTTGATTTCCTTGTTGATTATTTTTTGTCATGTTATGTTCATTTTGTATAGTTAAATTGTTTGATAAAGATTTTTGAACATGAGCATTCTGAGATATTTTATTTAAATTTTGTCGCACATTCGTAGTAACACAAGCATTTGTAAGTCGCACTTGACTAGATTTTTGTGTAGAAACATGAGAATTTTGTTGATTATTAGATGCTTGATTTGTATTAATCAATCGAGAATTTTGTACATTAAATGTAGTACATGAAGGTTTTGTTGCTAAAACATCAGAAGCGAGAACATTACTGTTTGGTTGGGGAAGGCTAGAATTAGATGATTGATTAGATTTTGTAGTTTGTGTGAGATTTTGTACATTAATATTTTTTGATGCTTGCATATCCAATGTTTGTAAAGATACAAGATTGTTTTGAACACAAACATTTAACACAGGACTGGATTCTTGAGGAACATTTAGACTTTTTTGCTGATTATTTGATTTTGAGCATACTTGTACATGCTGTGGACTAGTAGCACAAGTAATACTTTGTGGAGCTGCAGAACTTATAGTAGTAGTAACTGTTGAAACATTGGATGGTAAAGGTGATTTAACAAATTTTTGTCTTTGTAATATAGTATTCTGTGTAGATTGTGTTGTCGTTTGTGCTTGTCCAAGAAGATGAGAAATAATTGGTGAATTTTGTCCACCACTTTGTGTTAATGATCGTATCAAGGCTTGAGCAGTTGCTTGATCCATTTCAGGTTGATTTAATTCTGGAGTACGATGTAAAACAACTCTTCCATCCTCTCCAAGAGCAAATCGTAATTGTCCTTGTATTGTATTCTGCACAGGCATCTGAAGTTGGGCAACAAGTTGGCTATTAAATGTTTGAGATGCAGAAGTTTGTGTATTCGTTGTATTTGGTGCAGGTACTTGTATCAGATTCTGAGCAGAACTAGTAGGTATTGTTACTTGAGATGAAAGTTGTCCCAAATTTTGTCCTGTATTTGATTCAACTTGAACTTGACAAGAAACATCTGATTCAGTTGTAAGATCAGTATCAAAAATATCGTCATCATCACCAATTCCAGATATTTTCATTATACTAGCAAGATCTAATTTTGGTGGTTCATCATCTTTCCGTTTTGTTTTCTTTTTCTTTTTTGCTTTTTTCTTAGGAGGTGGTAACAAAGTTTGTTCAACAGTTTGTGAACATGATGTGTTACCAGTATTGGTATTCGAACCTACTTGTGAAATTTGTGGTTGTGGACTTTGTACCATTGCATTTTGAATCACTATAGAATTACCTGTCCCTGAATTAGCAGCTATATTAAAAAATAAATAATTTTTAATAAAAAATAAAAATTTTTAAATTTTATTATTTTCAAAAATTTTAGAAAAATTAATTCAAACTAATTAAAAATATATAAAATATAATTATAAAAACTTACAAGGTGCAGGACTAGAAGGAGTATGTCTAATTACTGGAGATGCAGCTGGAGGAAAACCATTAGGTACAGCGAAAAATGTAGGTGTAATGCCTTGTAATTGCATACCTTGTGCTGTGACAACTCTTACTAACTGCTGTTGTAACTATAAAAAGAAAATAGATTTTGTATATGAAATAAATATATTTCATTTGTTATTTAATTGAAAAAAATTGTTACTTAATTTAAATATTGTCTTATATTATTATTTCTATTTCTATTATTATTATTTTATTATTATTTTATTATTATTTATATTATTATTTCTATGTATTTTTCAACATTATTCTATTTTTATATTAAAAAAAACTTATCTATAATTAGACTTATATAAACTTATCTATAATATTAGATACTAATAATATAGATAAAAATAAAACATAAAATGCATATAAAATCCAATTGATGATATAGCATATAAAAATGTTGATGAATTTGAATAATATTAAAAATAATACATAAAAATACATAAAAAAGTTTTAAAGTATTAAATAAGCAATGATTATGAACATGATGAAGTTGAATGATTGAATGGATGAAACCATCACCTGTGCAGTATGTGTTTGTTGTTGGGCACTGGCTGGCGTTCTTAGTATGAGTTGAACACCACCTGGTTGTTGCTGTACAATAACGGGTCCAGTTGACGGCAAAACCTATGTATGAAATGTGATAAACATATGAAGCATAAAGCAGATATTTGTGATACTAAAATGCATATAAGCTGTTATAATAAATATATCAAGCATTTTGAAAATAGTTTGTACAATATTGATAATAGCTAGAACAGGCACAATGTGTAATTTTAAATGATCACATACTAAACAGACATGCACATGATATTAAGTATGTTATTACCTGATTTAATAATAAACCTTGTGCTGTTGGTATCATTGTAGCTGTAGTAGGATTTGGTTGTGGTCCAGCAAGAACTAATTGTGGTTGAGTTTGTTGTGTTACCTTAAAATAATTTAATAATTTATGTTTTAATAAGAAAAAAATAAAATTATTATTCTAAAATATTAATATATTTCAACAAAATATATTACTTGATTTGTAATTGTAGTAGTAACACGTTGCTGTTTTTGTTGTGATCCAGCAGCTTGTTGATTTGGAGGTTTTGGTAAAATTTGTGGTGGTTGTTTTGCAGGTTTAGTTGCAGCTATTTGAATTTGTTGATTTCCAATTAAATGCGTTCTAGTTACCAATTGTGTTGGCGTTGATTGATAACCTTGTGGTGTACCATGAATTATTTGCAATACTTGCATACCTTGTTGAAGTATTGGTGTATTAGGTCTAACCTGAAAATAAATATTAAAATATAATTATTTTATATCAAATTATTATTTTTTTTTAAATATAAATCTTTCTTACCACAGGTGGACCAGGACTCCCACCAGGTGCTGGACTTCTATTGTTCAGAGAGTTATTTCCACTTAACAGATGAGGGCTTTTTGCAGGAGGATATGGACTAAGTACAGGACTCTGTATTTGACTAACACTCATTGGACTCTGCATTGGACTTTGCATTTGTATATTAAAATTATTGTTTGATGTTGATGTTCCAACAGGACTTGGACTATTTCTAGATTGTATTGAATTTGATGCTGGACTTCTAAGTAATAGTCTGTTAGGACTAGGACTTGGTGTAGGTGGTGCAATATTAGATGCTGGACTTTTTAATGGTATTGAAAATGGACTGCTTGGAGAACTAATATTTTGACTTTGAATATTTTGCATAGATTTTACAGTATTTATTGTACTGACCACATTTGATGGCTGAGACGAGCCCGTTAATGTTACTGATGAACTTAAACCAGGGTTAATTCCCTGTGAATACTGTCGCTGAGGTTGGAATCCAGTTGATTGAGAAGAACTTAGAGAAGAAGTATGACTCAGTGACATATTCGGTTCATTTGATGCAGATATATGCTGCACAGATGTTGATACATTAGATAAATTTGAGTGCATGGTACCAAGATGTGAAATATTTGTAGTAAGATTCACGTTTGAAGTGTGATTCACATTTGTTGTAGTTGAATGAATTGGTTCACTAGAAGTACTTGTAAATATACTGGAACTTGTCAAAGTACCAGTATTTGATATTTGTGAAATGGTAGAAACGTTTGAATTTGGATGTTGCGATATTGCAGAACTTGGTACATGTGCAATATTTGACCCAACAATATGTGGTGCAATGCTTTGTATACTTTGTATGGTTTGGAATGGAAATTGTGTACTACTGGAATTTAGACTAGTTTGATTTAACCCAGTTGTTAAAGCATTAATAGATCGATTAAGACCTTGATTTATACTGGTAGTTGTTAGATTTGTATTTATATTTGGATTAATAGTAGTTAAACCAGATACTCCAGAGCCTGGAGATGTAAAGTTTGTGCTTAAACTAGTAACATTCTGGTTTATGTTTGAATTTAAACTTGTCAAATTCTGATTTACATTGGTAATTCCAGTATTTACACTGGGTAATCCAGAATTTATATTTGTTGAATTTAATGTATTGAGTCTATTAATTCCAGTATTTATATTATTTATATCCTGTCCCAAACCAGATAAACCATTATTAATACTGTTTGAACCAATATTTGAAGTTAAATTTGAATTTATGGTATTCAAGTGATTAAGGCTAGGATTTATTGTAGTTAGTCCTGTATTTATATTTGGCAGGCCCAAATTGAGCAGAGGATTTGATGTAGTGATAACATTAGATGTAAGGGATGTAAGGCTGGTATTTAAAAGTGATAGTGGCAATCCCATATTAAGGCCCACCCCGAAAGTGGGGGTGGCCGGGGGTAGGCCCATACCAGTCCCAGAGGGATTTATGGTACCCTGATTTAAATGGTTTAATTGATTTACATATACTATGTGATTTCCAGTCGTTGACCCATTTCCTTGGTCTTGTGGCTGTAAGTTTTTAATAACAAATTTAATAAATTTAATATAAAAATTAATGTAAACAAATATTAATTTACTTTAATAAATAATGTTTGAAATATATATTTACTTACATTATTTGATGTTTGTTGTAAAGCAAATGTTAATGATTGACCACTCGAATTTTGAGCCTGCAGTTGTTGTAACTGTTGTAACTAAAATAAGTTACAGTAAAAATACGATATTGACCACTATAATTTTTAGATATTAGATTTTTAGTTAAAAAATTCATACTTGTTGATGTGTCAAAACAGCAACAGGATTATTACGCCGAGCAGTCGGGGAAGTTGTAGAGGATACTGAGTCCCCGAGAAGAGGGCGTGACTGAGGCTGCTGCATGCCCACGCAGCCCCTCTTTACTCTGGGCAGCGTCTAGCCACCTTTTCAGTTTATCTATATTTGCTTCTATATGCTCCTATATTTATAATAATAAATTATAAAAATAAAAATCTTTTTCTAAATTATTAATTTTATATTTTAATTTTATTATTTATATATAAAATAACTTTACAACTTACCACTCATGAATTATAACTTAATGACAATAGGAGATTGTATTTGCGCTACGGCGCCATTCAACGCGTCTGCGACCTACGTCTCCTATTCCTGTCATGCATGTAACTTCTTATTTCATCTGTTATTTAGGTACCCTTTTATCTTTTCAAAATAAATCTATTTGGGATGTTGATGTTTATATTCAATATCATACTCTGATATTAACCATATTTGAATATTAATTTCTTGTATATAATAGGTAGTTCTTTTTCGAACTACATTATCCATTAAAGAATAATTGAACAATTGCATTTTGAAAATATTTTGACTTATTCTTAAAGTACATCTGTTGCAAAATTACATCCATGTATAAATACAATTGAACTACATTTTTCCATGACATAACATTAAAAATTGAATATATAAAACAATTTTGTCACTTTATATATGTGGTATATTTTGTATTATCTCAATATAACATTTGACATATATTTTTTAGTAATTTTTAAATATTTAAAGCATTAATATCAAGACATTTTATATTTGAACTATAAATATAGTTCAAGATTGTTTCAAATTGTTTACCAATATCACATACACTAACACTTATGGCTTCACAAATCTTATATTTAATTTGTACCCTGTAACATGTAAATAATATTCAATTAGTTATCATAAATAAAATAACATTTTATAATTTCATTCAAATAGTATTATTTCTTTTTGAATTTATATGAAACTATTAATATTTAAACTTGTTAGAATTTGTTTTATAAATCAAAATATATAATACTATTATAAAACAATATCATATACACTACATGAATTAACTATCACATTCTTATGATAAAATTACACTTATAAATATAAATAATTATTTTAAAGTGAAAAAAAGTTTGGTACAAAAATTCGACAGCTGGAAGCATATTTTGAGGTTATAACTTACGCGCCTGTGTGCAAGCATACGTGCCACACAAGCCACTTACACGCATACAAGAATCGCATACATCTCACTCTCACTTATAGGTACCAGCGGCGCGCGGATGCACACAACAAAAGCCCAACTGACAAGGCGTAAACAAAAGAAAAAGCAACCATCTGTGAAAAATTTTCCGGTTCAAATAGCTAAGAAACCCAAAGAAGGTATCCTAGATACGAGTATTTCATATTGACGCAGAAAAATGCGAATAGCGTCATGATGAAAAATTGTCAATATTACCTCCGCGAACGCGGTTTTGCCACCCGTGTTTTCTTCTCGCAATTTTTCGTTTTTTCACACTTTTTTTGACATGATTTTAGTTCTGAGCACAATATTTTATTCCTTTACAAACAGAAACAACATACATGAAGTATGTAAAAAGAAAAATTCTTCTTAAAATAATAAACTTTTCTGGCACACGACAGTTCCATGTACGCGTTACACTATTCGGTGGCAACGGCCATCATGTATTTGTCAAGGCTGCCATTAGTACAAGTCTATAAAATCCCAAAGCTTTGGCGACACCTTGGTTATAATATTGTAACTTTTTGCAGCATCCATTTAACAAAATCTTTATTTTGATTGGTTAATATTTTATTTATAACCAATCAGTAAATAGAAAATATTAGTGATTTTAATATGATAGCTTTTTGAAAATTTTAAAATAACATAGATTGGTAAATATTTTTACTTTAATGTTTCTAATATGTAATGTATTTAATAATAAATATATTTTAAAATAAAATTGTAAATTTTTTATTTATAAATAATTTTTAAAATTATTTATCAATATTTTTACTAATTATATATATATAAATGTATATATGAATATATATATAATATATATTCACATATACATTTTATTTGTTAAGAATCTATGAATTGAATTTATAATAAAATAAATATTATCATATTTTGTATTTTGTATTTTATATTTTGTATTTTAAATAATAAAAAAATTATATAAACAACTCATAACAAAATAGTAATTTTAATTTAATTTACTTAAGAAAATGTCACTATTGAAAAAATTCTAATTTATTAATTTCCTTACAAATTAAAATTATAATTTATTAATTAATTATAAACCATATTCCGAATTAATAGATCCAACTACATATGCTACGACTGTTGCATGATCTAATTTTCCAGGAATCATAGAAACCTTGTCCAAAGTTTTTATTCGTCGAGTTCTCTGTTCTTGTTTAGAAAGTTGAATTAATTGGCCATCTTTATTTTGTGCATAATATAAATCTGTATCTTCCAATATTCGTCTTTTAGCGGCAGTTATGCGTACCTTATTATATGCAAAAATTAAATTTATATTAGTATTTAAAATTAGCATTTTATTTTATTATATGATATATTTATATAAATTATTAATATTTCACTTTTATTTTTTGCTTATTAAAAAATTAATGAAATCATGCAATTCATGCATATTTTGCATATTTTATTATTAAATTTCAATTTTAATATTAGATAACTTACAGCAAAATCCAAGAGAAGTTCACAAAGATGTTTGGCACTATTACATGGTGGACCTTCTCCAGATACACCCCTTCTTAATAAATCTTCCATTCTAAGCAATGTGAGCTCATGTCTTTGATATGCTTCAACTACAGGCAAATTAGATTTATTTTTATTACTATTGCCAGATTCTGTATGTCTCAAGTTTTCTGCAGATTTTCGACGCGTTTTTGATCTTCCTTCGGTATGATTTTTTACATTTGAATCAGGTACAGAATTGTGACAAGGTAAGATAGCAAATTTTCCAACAACAGGATCAAAATTATCTGAAATTCCGTCACTAGTTAAAAATACAATATCTCCTTTTTCAACTTCTGTCATAGCAAGAGTTAAATTATTCAATTCAGGATTAGAACCATCCACAGGCCCTAATGCTCCAAGAGCATCACGCATATCACGCATACAATGAATATCATGAGATCCTCTTGTTATTTCTCTTACTCCAGTTTTCCTATCAATGCCAAATATTGTTTTTATCTCAAATAATAACTTAATTAATATTTTTATAAAATTTTTAATTTTTATTTATATTACCTTGAATATACATAAGCTAAACTGTCACCAACATTACAGGTACATGCCATATATTTAATTTGTTCTGTATTAGAATCAGAATTTGGCAGTGGAAGAACTGCACATACAGTTAATGTTGTAAGCATTCCTTGTTCTTGCAAAATTAATGAATGTGCAGCATGGAATGAACGAAGTAATGCTATAAAAACATCTTTCGTTGTATTCATTTTTCCATTAATTGAAGGACAAAAAAGAGCCTTATTTAAATATTCCATACTTCCATGTATTGCAGATCTAGCTGCAATACTTGCTTTGGTACCTAATATAATTTTATTCTATTAAAAAATACATATATTCCTATATTTTTATTTAATATTATTTAAAATAGATAACTATTTTCTATAACCATACCCCAATTAACACCATCAGCAAGTGCCAAAATAGCTGAATTTGATCGCGCTACAATACCAAAACAATCTGCTATTGGTTCTCCATTATTTATATTATTTGTAGGATTTTTCTCATATAATGTAGTAGCAATTCCATAAACCATTTCATGAGGGTTAAACCAATCAACAACACCAGCAATTGCAGGAGTCGTTGTTGTTGATGCTAAAAAAAAATAATTTTTTTAAATATACTTTTTATTATTCCATAATTTCATATATGAAATACATACTATTTCTATATTGTTCTCCTTGATCTAACATATCAATGTAATCTATATCAATATCATTAATACTTAAATGTCTTTGTTGTATATTAACAGTTGTAAGTCCATTATCTGGGCCAGTATGAGCAGCAACTATATCTTTATCTTCCTGAAAATTTCCAAGTTGTCTAATTGGTAGTTCTTCTGGATTTCTACCATGCAAAATTGCTGGTCCTTCTTGCTTAGTTTCCAAACTGAAAATATTATAAATATTTATAACTACGTTATAAAAATATTCATAAATAAAAATATATTAAAAAAATTATTACCCATCAAGATATCGTGTAATAAAACAACCGCTTGTAAAATCTTGTGTTAATGATCTTGGACTACGCAAAGTTTGTTCTCCTTGACTTATATTTTCTACAGCTCCTGCCAAGTTGCTAATAGATAATTGTCGCATAAAACCAGCAACTTTTTTTCTCAAACTTGGCATTCTTTTAATTAAAAATTAAATTTAAATGTAAGTGAAATAATTAATACCAAATATCATTTAACATGACTTATAAGACAGCTGATATATCAGTATATTTAAATCATGATTTTATTTTTAAAAGCACATCCTTGTTTAAACCTTAAAAATAATGAATAAATTAATTAATATTAATTATAATTAATTATGATAATGAAAAAATTTCATTTTAATTATAAATTTTATCATTTTTAAGAAATTAAAAAATTTTTATTTATATTTATATTTATAATTATAATCAAAAGATTTAATATAATATATAAGTAATTAAATGATTAAATATAATGATTAAATATATAATGATTAAATATAGTATAATTTTTAAAATTAAAAATCTATATTTTGATAATTTCTTTATTCTTTAAATTTTGAAATCGAATATTATTATTATTTTATATATTAAAATATATATTAGATTTACTAGAAATAAACACTTTGAAACAATCTTTATATAAACATTATAATTATATTTAGAAAAAAATTCTGATTACTGAGAATTAAAATTGTAATACATACTGAAAAGCACATCGTTTTCCACTTTACCGCCATATTGATAGTGTGTCAATAACCGAATTCCTTTATGAATAAAGTTTTTACTTCATTATGTTTACAAGAATAACAAGATTTTTATATTAAGAAATGTTTTAAGTTTTATCTATAAATATTCTTCATGAAATAAATTTTTTCATTAAAAACAATAAAAATGTCAGATTTTCGCAATATTAAGGTATGTATATTCAAAATCATTATAAATCACATAAAATAAATTTTAAAATTAATTTGAATAGAAAAATTATAATTGATATTCATCTTTGATTCTATCATTGAAGTTGATAATTATGTTCATATATTTAATAATATGTATACATCTATATTGTATTTTTTAATCTGTTTTGACATTTAGCAAGTCAATATGGCGTTCTCTCCACAGGTGAGAGACAATTTTCTGCAATTGTTTTCACAATTGTGTTTCAGTGTTATTTATAAAAAAATTTATATAATAATTTAATGATTTTTTAAAAATATTACACTCACATAATAAAGTTTAGTATATTTAATAAATAACTTTCCAATTTCATGAATTTCTTTTAATACGTGTTATAATGTGCTTAAATGCATAGTGACACAAATATTTATTTCATTCAATGTGAACTTATCATTACGTAATCATTATTTAAAATTCTGTCATCTATATGTTGGAAATAAAATTATTTATAAATTTTTTTCTGACATTTCCTTTATATATTGACGCATATATAATTATATTATTTTTTAAGTAAGATAGATGTAGCATATTTTTAATATTTTAAAAAAATTTATCATTATAAAAAAATTAAAAATTGTGCATGCAATTTAATTTTTTCGCGGATGATATATGTATTAATTTTCATACAAATTGGTGTATTTTATATAATATATGTTTAATATTAAAAATTTTAAATTCTGAAAATAGTATATCAAATACATACACACCCGTGCGCGCATACATATGTACACACATACACACACGCGCGCGCGCGCACGAACATACATAACACATACCATGCATATATATATATATATATGTGTGTGTATATATACATATATGTGTATATATGTATACATGAATGTGTATATGTGTTATAACAGATTTTTTGAAATAAATATGAAAGAATGAAATGTTAGACCATTTGAAGTAATCAGTTCTTTAAGAAGCTACAGAGAAAATAAAGAAAGAATATTTGTGTGTAAATAAGAATATAAAATGTTTGAGTCTCCGAAAAGTCTCCTTGAGGTTTGCATTGATTTTATTTGTAATAATGTTTTGGATTTATGTGATGTACATCTTGGTGATACAGAAGAACATTCCCCTAATTCATTGGATACAACTACTTGCAGTAAGTTTTAAAAATCAAAAGAATTTTTTTAATTAAATCTATTTATATTTTATAATTATGTATCTTATTTATGTTTTATATTATTATTAAAGAAATTTTATAAAAATTAATAGAACTCATTTTTTAGTATAATTTTTTATGAAGTCTGAAATCAATTTTTTTTTATTGAATAATAATAATATAAATATATTTTTGGATGCAATAATAGGTAAAGCATCTAATGATGGATCATCGAGTTCAGCAACAAGACTTAGTTTTAGACATCCAGATGCTTTTTTACCAGCTGAAGTATCAGAACAATTATTGGCTAATCTTTGTGAGAAAAAAACATTATCTGATTTGACAATTACACTTTTTAATTCAAAATCTACCAGGTTAAGGTATTTATATTTCATTTTTTAAATATGCAAATTTATATATAGAAAATATTAATTTCTTATTGTCATTTATAGGCATGTACGATTAAAAGATGCATCTGCATTATCAACAAAAGGTTTAAAAGTTTTAAAACAACATAAAGTGGTAGATTTAATGGTAAATGGTTTAAAAATAACTGTTAATGATCTGATAAGTTGTTTAGGTGATTGGAGTGTACAAAATCTTAGATCATTGAGTGTAGCAAAAGGAAGTTTTATAGATTGTTCACGGTATTCAATATAATTATTTTTAAAAATAATTAAATATAATTAAAAATATTCTATCTATGTATAATATTTAAATTATATGTATATTTTATAATAGGTATTGTGTGGTAGTAACATTAAGTAAATTGAGGTCATTACATACATTAAATGTATCAGGTACAGAATTTAATAAACATGGATTGGAAATAGTAGTTGAGGACCTTCCTCTTTTAGAAAGCTTAGATATTTCATGTACAAAAGTTGATGATATAACACCATTAAAAAAGTGTAAAAGTCGTTTAAAAACACTTAATATGTATAATTTAAAGATAAATGAAAGTGCAGATTTAATCTCAGTATTATTGGAGTTAAATGAATTAAGAAATTTAGATATTTCAGATGAAAAAGATATGCATGCTCTTAATTGTGTGTTGGGGCCTGAAAAGCCAAAAATAACAGATTTTTTAAAAGCTGTACATTGTATGCCATATCTAACTAGTTTAGATTTATCTGGTAACTATATAATGATATAATACATATTGTTTTTATTTTTGTAATATATAAAATGATTTAATATTTTCTATTTTATCAATCAACATAGGTAAGGGTGATATAGATCCAAAAGATTTAAAAGAATTTATAAAAGCTCACACACATTTAAGGTTTTTGGGACTTGTAAGTACAGATGCTTGTTACGATGACAGTTTAACAAATCCAACAGATGAATACTATAGGCCTGGACTTGTTGTAAGTATTAAAAAATAATACTTACTTGTAAGAATAGAATAAGAATAGAATAAGATAAATAATATAATAAATAGAAGAAAAAATAATTATGTGAATATATTTATAGCAGTAATAAACTATTTAAAAAAATTTTATTTAAATATTTCTATTTATATTTTATCAAATTATAATTATATAATAAAAAAAATATTCAAATATTTTATATCTAATATTTCTATATTTTTATATCTAATATCAAATATTTATTTTAGGTTACTGGTACAGCAACAGAATCTCAAATTTTAGAAGGTCTCAAAAGATATACATGTAGACCACTTTATCTTGAAAAATGTTTATTTAATTTATTTCGCTTGACACATAATTTTCTTGAATCTCGGATTGATGTTATAAAGTTAGTATTACCTGCAATGAAAGAACATCCACAAGAAGTACGTATACAAGTGCCATGTACTGCATGTCTTTATAATCTCACTAAAGGTGAATTTTCCATCATGATTCACCCATCAATTCTTAAACAAGTTGTTGAATTAACAATGATAGCAATGGAATCTTATCCAACCAACTATCGACTTCAGATGAATACATTATTAATTTTATGTAGTGATAGAATACTACAGGAAATAACTTTTGATAAATATAGGTAATTGAACTTTATAAAATTATATGTTTTATTTTATAAATATAATGTAAATATAGTAAATATTTTTATTTTTTATTATAATTTGTTTAAATTTATTTATTTATCATATATAAATTTAAAAAATATCAATTAAATTTATAATAGTTTAATTATTTTCTATTTGTAGATGTGCAAGATTAGTATTAAATTCTTTGTTAACATTTAATGAACCATCAATGAATCGTATGTCTGTTGCTATTTGCTCTATATTAGCAGCAAAAATATCAACAGTAGAAACATCAATGCTTGGTGCTCAACCTCAGTATATGTCTAAATTATTAGCAATGGTTAGAACTAAAGTTGAATCAAAATCAGTCGACATAACAATGAAATTTACATTAAGTGCTCTATGGAATTTAACCGATGAAAGTGCTACTACGTGTGAAGTCTTTTTAGATGAAGGTGGAATGGAATTATTTCTTGAAGTATTAGAAAGTTTTCAAGGACAATTTAGTGTTGAAACTAAAGTACTTGGCTCATTAAATAATATAGCAGAGGTTTGTAATAATTAATTTATTTTAAATTATTATATAAATAATAATTATTTAAATGTAATTTAATCATAAAAAATATAGATTAATATAATTATATTTTGTAATGTCTTATAGGTAGTTCATTTAAGACCAAGACTTATGCAGCCTAGATTCATCTCTATGCTTTCTACATTGCTGACATCTGTACATATTGATGTATCTTATTTCGCAGCAGGTATTGCTGCACATTTGCTTAGTGATGGTCCACGTGCATGGGCTGCAATATCTTCATTACCAAGTAGAGAAGAATTATTAGAACAATTAGCTCATACTATAACACATTGGCAAACTCCTCAAGGAGAAATGGTTGCATATAGAAGTTTTCATCCATTTTTTTCACTTTTGCTTTGTCGAAATGCTTATCCTGTTCAACTTTGGGCAGTTTGGGCAATACATCATGTATGCACAAAAAATCGTAAGTAATAATATAAAATAAAATATTTCATATATGAAATTTTTTAAATAAATATATTAAATAATTTAATATAAAGTATGTATATTTAATTATATTCATATTATGTTATATTATATTTATATCATTAAAATTTTGTAGCAAAACGTTATTGCAGTATGCTAATCAGAGAAGGTGGAGTAGAAATATTAAAATATTTAGAAAATATGCATACAGAACATACAACAAGACCAAAGTTACAAAGTTTATGTCGATCGATTTTGGAAACACTTGAATTACATTCTTAATGATTACTATTGCCTTCCAAAACAAAATTTACACTCTATGAAGTTGGTATACTAGTCAATGTTTATCTCAATGCAATCTTATATCCTGTTCTTTAGACCAAATAATTAAAACTATTATATGAACATGGATATTTATCGAAAAAGGACTGAAATGAATAAAGTCCAAAATATTGCTATTAAATTCTGTAGATTTAAATTGAAGACCTGAATTATAAAGAATAGCTATGCATTATAAAATATAGATTTCAAAAATATGCTGAATATAATAAAAATATAACTTATTCTATATCTAAAAACCAAAACAACTTAAGTTATTTAAACAAAAAAATCTATAATTTTGAAGATTTGAAATTATTTATATTTATATAGTGAATCTTTGTTACTTAATATCTTTTTTTTAGTTATTTTGATAAAGTAAAAAAATAGCAGTAAAATAATACACATGCATACATATTTGAAATTTGAAAAAAATAGACTCTTAATGATTATAAATTTAAATTATAATAAAAAAAATCAATATTTAAAAATTGCATTGAACTGAAAAGAAATAAAAAAAATAAATTTTTGATATTTTAATATCATAATGTTTTTAAATTATATTGATTAAATTATTATATCCATAAAAAATAATTAATTTAAAAAAAAATTAACTAATTTACTTATCTGTTATAAATTGTATAAATAAAGATATAATTAATATTAAAAATTTCAATCTAATAAATTGACTAAAAGATTGTTGCAAAATTGATATAATTGATAAATTTAAATATTTAAAATTTATTTTGATTTTTATTATATATATTTCTTTTTAAATATTAATATAAGTAAGTATTTCTTGTGGCCGTTAAAAATATTAATACATTAAAAGTAACGAAAAGAAAACGGCAATTAGATTAGAATTTTAAAATATAATATGCTTTAAAAATATAATTTGTTTACATTGTTATGTAGTTATTAAAAAATACAATAGCAAATATTTTGTTATTTTGTTATGCTGTATTTTTAGCATCTTAAATTCAGGTCTTCAATGTTTTCTGTTACATTTTATTCACAATCTTTCTATTAATTGAAAACTCTTTAGAGATTAATCATGCATTTATATGCCTTCAGAGATATAAAGAAATATAAATTTCTAATAAAACATATATAATAATATTCTGGTTATATCTGTTATTAAAATATTAATTTGTATGAACAAAATTT
This sequence comes from Apis cerana, assembly GCF_029169275.1. Taxonomy (NCBI): domain Eukaryota; kingdom Metazoa; phylum Arthropoda; class Insecta; order Hymenoptera; family Apidae; genus Apis; species Apis cerana. The sequence goes on along the minus strand of NC_083858.1, from coordinate 11,672,641 downwards.
ATTCATCTGATAATATTAATTGAAATATAAAAATATCGATCTAAATGATACTGAATGTTAATAAATGCAAATCGCTAATTTTTTGAAGTTAATTTTTTATTTAACCTATTCTTTATAAAATGATATTACACATAAATATGTATATTTATGTTTAATATTATTAATGTTATTATGATTAATACATAAATTATATTTTATATATATATATATATATATATATATATATATATATACACATACATATATACATATATGTATATATTATTATATTTAATAAATAAATTAAATTTTCGATATATGATTTTTAAGCCAAGAAAATCTTTATTGACCACTCAATCATGTTACATTTATATATTACACTTATATAATTATTTTTTCTTTTTTTCTTTCTTTCTTTCTTTTTTTTTAATGGAACGTAAAAATTGTTCATGAAATTTGTATGATTATCACTCAATTGATGCTGATGCTGCACTGCACCTGCAAAATACTTAGCGACATGGAAGTAACATTACGAAATGTGGTTCGATTATTAATATGTGGAAACTTGGCTCTCCTCCTAACATCATAGCACAGTGGATTAATAGTTCAAAAACATTTTACACGCATCTTACAAATTAGTAGCAATATGTTTGAGATAAAATTGAGGATGTATAGTTAGTAATAAATAAATGAAAGTTGCATATATTATCAAATATCAATGTGTTATTCTTTTACAGAAGTTAAAAATTTTTAATTTTCGCAACTTTCACTTACTGTGTGCATACAAAAGTTACTATAAATTATAGTAATATGGTATTACTCTAGATATTTACATTGCAGTTCAATTCTTTTTAATTGATCTCTTAAGTTTCTATATAGCTGAAAAATATGAAATCATTAAAGAATTATTATATAGAATTATATTAAAGAGTTATTACAAATATATTAATAGTATAATGTAATAACAATAATGATGTTATAAATTTCAGTTTTAATTATAATTATGTCAGCCTTTATTTTTCACCAAAAATATTTCTAAAATTATTATTGCTAGATTATAATTTATTAAAATCATTTCCTAAATTACTAATGTATTTCTTTCAATGTTAGGAATTCTACAAAAATTCTTTTTGTTTATAATTTCATATTTTATTTTATATTAATATATTTAATATTATCATTTTTATTTACAGTCATATTTATGTTTATATAATTTAAGATCAATGACTTTTTTTATATATCATATTGTTTTAAATAGATAAAATTTAATTTTAAATGCACAATATTGAATTGAATAAAAATTTTAACAAATTTTAACAATAACGAAAATATATAAATTTTGTTATAAATGCTAATATGTTGATCATAAAAAATAAAAATTATATTTTAGGAAATAGTTTACTGTAATTATTAAAAAATATATAAATGAATTAATATGTAAATGAAATTGTGAATTGAAAAAGTAATGACAAAAAGAAAACTAATAAGTTTTGAATAATAATTATTACTTAATAATTATTTAATCTTACAATAAATATGCAAAGGAATAACATTTTTTATTTAAAATAACTTAAAATACAAATTTAAATTTTTTCAAAAAGTATAAGTAATTATATTTCTATGCTAAAATAATATATAAATTTGCATGTGTAAATATATATATATACACATGCACACATTTAGTGCATTCTTTATATTTTGATATATTAAACATTCCAATGTTTTATATATTTTTATATTTTAAACAAATTGAAAATCTTTGGACATTAATAAAGGCTGATATTATAAAATTGATTGATTATTATTGCAAATTATATAAAAAAATATAATTGAACTGCAATTGCAAATTATCGCTGATCTACATTTGTAATTTTTATATGAAGATTTATTAAATCAAATATGATTAATTGTGCCCATCTTTGTCCAATCTTTTTTTTTTTCTTTTGACATGAGGTTTTTTCTTTCTCTTTTTTTTCCCATCGTATCAGTTTTTTTTTCTGTGGACATATCATAAGAATTTACTTAAACACCTTAGCTGCATGATAGTGAAATGCGTGTTCATAGAAATATGTAAGTTTTGTGTAACCTATAATTAAGATATGCACAAAAACTTACAATATTCAGTGTTACAGTTCACATGGCCATACTTTATAATATAAATGCGAATTGAAGGAATCGTTCATTTATTTAAAAATATTATAAAATAAATATATTACACAAAATATGCTAGAGCAGTTAGAGAAGCATTGTATAATTATAATTGCAAATTAAAGTATTGAAATACAATTGAAATATAAAATTATATTTATACTAAACATATTGTTAATACAAGTGCCTTCTTTTTTAAAAATATTTAAAATATGGCCAAATATTAAGAATGAAAACAAATGTATAGCATTTCCTAAGAAGTATAGCATAAAATATAGCATTTCCTAAGAAAGCTAATGTATCTAGATATAAATTTTGTAAAAAATTGATGGATACTCTTTTTAATATTTTTAATTTTAGATTGTTAACATCATAAATTTATAAGATGGATTATATAGATACATCAGAATATTAAAAAAAAAAAATCTAATATATACATAAAATAATTGTCACTGAAAAAATACATTGATTCAGGAATGGCTAGTGAATATTATAGTGGTTTATTTATTCTATCATTTATCTTAGTATTTATAATTCTGCAATGTAATATTATTCTAAATATTTATTATTTCACCAGCTTTTCCTATAAATGCATTGTTTTATAATATATATTTTGATTGTTCAAACATAAAGATGTTCAATTTTATAGTATAGTATAGTAAATATAAAATGTAGTAGAAATATTTTTGTTTAACATACATAATTAATTATATATATAAAAATTTAATATGTTTGATAATATTCGATATTTTATGTTTGAATAATCAAAAAAAATCATAAATTACAAATATAAAAACTTACCTCAATTGTAAAATTCCAATACAATATATTAAAACGGTCAATACGGCATATAATATCCTCGTCTGTAACTCCTATGCAAAAAATATATTATTGAAAAAAATATTTGAAATTATTGAAAATATAAATAAATATTAGTTATTAATTTTACAACATACCTAGGTCGCCTTATAGGTCTATATCCAAAATATGCACTACCACGTATGATTCCTCTAGCTATACCTCGGTAGCCTCGCGTTCCTCGTGGTCCCCTAAAAATTGTTTGAATACCTTAAATGTAAATGTAAAGTAAAAAAAAAAAAATATATACATAAATATAAATATACATATATATATGTATATATATATATATATATATATACATTTTAAAAAATAATATATATTATATATATAAATATATATTAATATATTTAAGCACCTATTTGTCACTGATAATCCAGGTCTATTTGTTCTTTTAGGCATTACTTTAATTTGACGTCCTCTAAACATAGATTCATCCATAGCCATAGCTGTTTGTACAGAATCACGTTCCGCAAATTCTATATAAGCAAAACCTTTAGGATGTCCATCAAATTTATTGCACAATATTGTTACTCTATTAACACTGCCACAGCCATGAAAATGTTGTTCTAATTCTTCTGCTGTAGCACCATAATCAACCTTTTTACATAACAAGTGAATATTAGTTTATAATACTCCTTAATAAAATAAAATATATATAAATATATACAAAATATAATCTTACTTACATTACCAACATAAATGGATCTATTATCAACTTCCATTTTGTCTTCAAGTGACATATTTAATGGACTTGCTAAAAATTTAAGAAAATATACAATAATTTTTCTTATAAAAAAAAAATTATGTGAATATTTGTAAAACTTTTAGTTATATATTGAAATTAATAATCTACAACTTACTTATTCCAGGTGGACTACCCATATTCATTTGTTTGTCCACTTCAGATTGTAATTGTTTTAATTTTTCTGCTTCTTCTTCCATTTCTCTAACACGTGCTTTAATAGCTTCTAATTCCTATAACATAATAAAAAAATTTTACATAAAAAAAAATATAAATTATATTTCAATCAAGAAAACATTCAAGAAACTAAATAACAATAAATATTTATTTATAACAAAATACCGGATCATCGATATTTGCTTCATTTAATTCACGTTTTACACCATCACATTGCATAATGGCATCTCCATCTTGACCATTTTCAAGTCCATCTAGACCATCAATGTGATCAGTAGCTAAAAGATCCGATTCAGACATTTCTGTAATAAATGTATAAATATTATCAATATATGAAACATATAAGATATATATATTTAAAATATACATATAAAATATACATATAAAATAATTAATATAATATAATATCCAAAACATAATGAAGGGTAAAGTATATATTTTCTTAATTTAAATTAAAATTAATCAAATAAAATTATAAAAATTATAGTCATCATTGAAAAAAAACAATAAATAAAATATTCTATCACGCAAAATAATATATGTAAATTAATCAAAAAACAATTATAAATTAAAAGCATAAATTATTACATTCATAATAGCTAAAGATTATTTAATCTAATAATAATATACTATTTAAATTATTTTTAATGTTATAGATACAATATGAATATAATATAATAATATTATTAATTTTTTCTTTTTTCTCTCTCTATTTAAATTATTATAATTATAATATTTGCATTTACGTATTTATGTATGTAATTATGTATTTTTTAATATTGATATACATATGTAAATAAATAAAATAATTTAAAAAATAATATAAAATTATTAGCAGTAATATACAATGTAATAAATTATATGTTTGTAATTTTTAGGACATACAAATATTTTTAGTATTAATTACTGTTAATTATATAAAAAATATAACGTACGTGTATACCTTCGGACGTTTTTATTATCTAAAATAATAATTTTATGATAAATTTAATAATTATATATCTTTAATCAACACTCCACAATTCTACAAACTCGATAAACGAGATTGACGCTACTACTGAACAAGACGAACAAAAATTTGAGGTTTACATAAATTAGAAAATCGCCTTAATATGTATTCCATTTTTGATTGGCTATAACGAAATTCAGAAATTTAATATTATTGGTCATTTAAAAAAACAATAGATTTTCGCGTACATGAAAATTTAATTATTATATAAAATTTTTTCCGAAAATATTAAAATTTTGAAAAAAGCAATAAAGTATTATATTATGTATAAAATAATTTCTATTAATCTTTTCATATGAGAAATAATTATTTACTAATATATTATTATCATAACATTTTTTTATTACGAGTACAAATATGATTAAATAGTACTAGATATGATATCATAGTAGATGTGATTATAATTTTTATACTTTAAAAAGAATTATATATTAGATATATATAATTTATAAAATTCTTATTATATTAATATTTAGTAATTTATTTAAAATTATAATATGATAATAATAAATTTTATGTATTAAAAATGTGTGAAAAAAATCATAAACCGAAAATAATTGTTTTTGATTTAGGTTAAAATTTTTGTTTTATTTTTAGTTAATTTCTTTAAAAAAAATTATTTATTTTTATTTTTTATTTATTAAAGAATAAATGTAATTTGATTATATTTCAGATTATACTTTATGGCCATTTTGGATTGATACTCATGTTAATCCTCCTTTTAAAAAGTAAGTTTTAAAGAAATAATTTTTAATATTATTTTATAGTTATTCAATAAAAATTTCTATCGACCTTTTTTTAAAATTAAGGGAAGGTAATGATATAATAGATTCTCATGGTCAAATTATAAAATACTATAAAGAAGTACCTGATGTTTTAAAATATTTATATGAAGAAGGATATGAACTTGGTATTGCATCTCGTACTTCAGAAATACAAGGTGCTAAACAATTATTAAATTTATTTAACTGGGATAATTATTTCAAATATAAAGAAATTTATCCAGGAAATAAAGTAACTCATTTCTCTAGGTAAATTTTAATAAAATTTTATTAAAAATTATTAATTCTTATTCTAGATAATTTTTATTTTCATTTTTTATAATAACAATATTTGATGAAAATTTTTATAATTTATTTTTTTTAGGATCCAAAAAATATCAGAAACTGAATATAAAGATATGATATTTTTTGATGATGAATATAGAAATATTAAGGATATAGAAAAACTTGGTGTTACTTGTATATATGTTAAAAATGGTATAAATTATACACTTGTAGAAAATAGTCTTAAAAGTTTTTGATATTTGTAATTTTTTAATTAAATCTATGTAGAAAATAAAATTTTATTTTTAACTTGTATTGCATTAGATTTAACGAAAATAAATATAAAAATACTTTTTATTTGATTCAGTTTATTAATATTTTATATATTTAAATTTGATTTATCATTTTGAAATAATATTGTAGAGGACTACTAATAATAATATTATTTTTATTTCTTTGATTTAATATTTTAAAGAATTCGGCACAAGCAATTTAAGGATTTTGAGAAGATATAGTTATCAAATAATCATATAATATTTTTGTTATATGATTATTTGATAATGAAAAACATAAAAAAAGATTTTTTAATATATTTATATCAAAATTTTTAAATGGACATCCTCCTTCATATATGGAACTTGATGCACTCATCTAATATGCAACATAAAAAAAAGATAAATTTGAAAATATAGAAATTTCATAATATAAAAAATATTACTTACACACATCATTTCACAAGTAGGTGATTTATAATTTTTTTTGGATCTTTCTAAACCATAAAAATGTTGAATACTGTATATAAATTTTTGTTAATTCATTTATGTGAACAAGTAGAAGAACAGATATGAGGTTTGGAATATTCTTCTTTCCAATAATTTATAGTATCTTCTAACTGCATTCCACCATCTTTTAAAAACAGACTATAATAAAAACGAGCATAATCACTAAATTTATGTGTTTTTTTTAATTTTATATGTATTGAAAATATTGCATACAAAGTGGGAAATTTTTTACTTCTTTATCTACATTTTCTTTAGTTATATATCTATATTTTATTGATATTTGACAATTTTTTTTAAACATTTTAGAATGAATTTTGTAATATAAATAATTAAATCTAGTATTTTGATTTATTATATATTGTGCTTTTGCTTTCATATATATTATTTGCTTGGTTATATAAGTGCAAAATAATTATTTTAATAATTTTTTCCATTTTTCCAGAACAATATATAGTAATATATTCGTCATTCAAGTCTAGTTTTCATTTTGTTATTAAATCTGGTATTATTTCAAATCATACTTGAAAAGAAAGTTAATATAATTTTTAAATAATTAAATTGTTAAAAATTAATTGATTTATTTATTTATCAATATTTAAATATAAATATATACTTTTAATTTTATAAAGATTACAGTTTTTTGTATGATTTTTTGATACAAGATGTTTAAAGTCAAATGGTTTTAAAAAAAAAAATACATATGTTGTTTAATGTTTTATTAATGAATTTTTTTTTGTCTGTGAATTCTTCCAATTGATATAAAATACTCTTAAATTTATGTAATTCTCTATCTAAAATATGATTTAATCTAGTTTGAAATAATAATATTTCTTTCGTAATCCAATAATTATATAGCTTTTCTGACACAAATGCCAATAATCTAAAATAATTATTTATACGATACAATAAAATCGATAAATCAAATTAAAAAATATTATAAATTGATATATTAAAAATATTCGATAATTATTATAGTCATTCGAATAAAACTTACCGTAATATAAAATGTCCGATTTTTTCATATGCTGAATTTTCTAATAAATATTCAAAATCACCTTTAAATTCATGACTTTTATTTTCGTATAATAATTGTAAATATTCTAACCTATTCAAAATGTACTTTTCTAAAATATGAAATGATATTTGTCTCGTAGGAACTTTAAAACATTTTGAATAAATAATATTTTCAAAAATTATTATTTTTTGAATATTATTAAAAATCTTATTAAAACTTTTTTTAACGATTAATAACATGTAACTTATCCGTATTAATAATAATTATCTTTATATAGTTTAGAATTTTAATATATTCAACTGTATAATACGAATTTTATATACATATATCATTTCTATAATACAATTTATAAAAATTGGTTATAGAAAGCTAAAAATTTCATAAAATTTTGATAATAAAAAAATAATTCTTTGGGTTACCTGTATTTTTATAAAGAGTTAAAAGATTAAAAATGAATATTGTATATAAATTAGAAGTTGCAGTTTGATATATAATAATAATATAATAATATATATTGTATATTTATTGTATAATGTATATTTACAATTTAAAAAATTTTTAATTGCTTGTTTTATGATTTATAATTTCCAAGATATAATTTCCAAAATTTTTAATATATATAATAAAGATATCATACGAATTTTGAAAACTTTTTTTTTAAATATTTATAAATTTTATTATATTTTAAAAAAATTTTGAATATTTTTATTTCTTTATAATTTTATTTTGATTGATTTGAATTGGAGTTTTGAATGAAAGTAGTATTTTTTTATGTAAATATCTTTTAATTAAATTGTAAGATATAGTTAATATTTATTAATTATGTTAATTCATATATATATACGGATATAATTATATACTATCTCCTAAAAAAATTTTGTACGAGATATAATGTATTTTTTATCTATATTTCGGAAAAAATCGATACTTATATCTTTATTTACATTAAAGATTAAAACATTGAAGTTTTGAAAAAAAAATGATAAAAATATTTTGTGTATAGTTTTACGGTAAGAATAAATAAAAATAAGAAGAACAAATAGTGACACAAAGATAAAAATAAAAATTGTGAAATTTTCAAAATGTCGCAAATGAAACTCAAATATGGAGACAAAAAAAAGAAATAATTGAAGAAGAATAAAAGTAGAATTAGCTATTAACGCTATCTTGAATGTTAAAGATATCTTTTTAAAGCCAAAATAATAAATATAAAATAAGAATTGAAAATCAATGCCATCTTCTGAATCCTTTTAGAAAGATGATTATTTAAAGAGATGACTAATATTCAAAAGATGGTGCTGATTTCTAAATTTTTAATTCTTATCTTATTTTTATTTTTGTTTCATTATTTCTTCTTTATTTGTGTTTCATTTGCGATATTTTGAAGATGCTGATCTCTGAAAAATTTTTACTGAATCTCTAACTTTTTAATTCCATTATTTATTTTTTTCATCATTATATTTATATTTTATTTATACTATTCTGAAGATTATTTCTGAATTTTCATTTTATTTTTATCTTTCTTCCTATTTATATTTCTTATCTATATTTATTTGCTTTGCAAAATTCATATCCAAAAGATAACTCTAATATTAAATTAATTTTATTATTTTTTGAAATAAAAAATATAAAAATATATATAAAAATTTAGAAATTATGACATATAAAAATGATATCTATATGTTATATAATATGTTATATATATATACATATACATATATATATATATATATATATATTATAATTATAGAAATGGATACTTTAGTAAAAATAAAACAATCAGACCCATTTTTTTCAGAGACAAATTCTTAATCTCAAACACTCTATTTATTTATTTACTTATTTATTTATTTTATAATTTGAGAAAATTCGACTAGAATTAATACATTGATATAAATTGTCTTTCAATTGTTTAATAATATTATTTTAATAATATTATATGGTAATATTAAAAAATTTTCAATAATATTAAAACAATCTAGAAATTTTTATTTATATATGTTTGCTTAATATAAGGAAGGAAAAATAAGAACTTCATTAAATCACAGATTTTCATTGAAATGTGTAATATTGTTTCGTTTGACTGTTCGATACAAATAGGTTTTATCGTTGTGCTTCTTGCGACTTTCTGCTACTTGAACTTACAACATATAATTCCTCCTTTAGACATACATATAGGATATACGAATAGAATTATCTTGCTCAAGCTTAGATTACTGTCAATAATGTTTAAGTGATAATTCGCAGATAGATAGAAATAAAAATAATAATCAATAATCAATAATCAATAATAATCAGTAATCAATAATAAAAAATAATCAAAAATCAATAATCAATAATCAATAATCAATTTTGATTTATAATATGCAATTATAGTAGAAAAAAAATCAAAAGAATATTATGTTAAATGTCAAAGCATTTATTTTTTTAAGGCGTAAACAGTTCAATTTTAATTCAGTTTCAATTTTTTCTTTCGTTTTTTAATTAAAATTTAGAAGAACATATTTTCCATATGTCCGTACTTTTTTTTGTAAAAGATTTATTTTAGTTTTTATAAAGTGTCATAAATGACTAGTTGAATTCTATACCATAATACTGTATAGGGTTTTCCAAAAACCAAAATATTTTCTTCTAAAATTCCTCGCCAATATTTTTCTCGCATATTAATATAAAATAATATATATTTTTGTAAATTCATTTAACATATTTAATAAATAATTTAATAATAATAGATTAAAATTTTATTATTTGATCAGTTATCATAAATAATTTTAAGAATATTTATTACATCGTTCGTATTATATTTATATAATTTGTTAAAAATTTATAAATAAATAAAACAATTATTTTCTTTTCTTTCTTTATATATATATATATATATATATATATATGATATAATGATAATTATATTCTTTCGTTCGGAATTTCAGAACAAATATGGAATGGAATACCCTATACACATATGTGGTTATCAAGTAACGTATATACTTTTATGATTTGTCCCTTAAATTGTCACCTGTATAATACAAATAATTCCTAGATCGTTGTACATTGGTATATTACCAGTTCTCCAGTGAAATTTAATTCCATTTTTTCGCTCGCTTTCTTATCGCTAAAATATATATATATATATATATAAATACCTATATAATTTCCTTTACATAGTCTACTTATATATATATATATATATACATATATATATATATATATATATATATATATATATATATATATATCAATTTTGTTTAAGCTTTATTAGCCATAGACAATCTGCTTGATATTTACAAAGATTAGATACAAAATTATAAACAGTTCTTAGTACAAAATAATTTTATGACTATAACGATTAAGGTTTAATAGTGTTAGAGCAGGCCTAGGCAACCTTTCACGGCCTATTAGATTTTCTTTCTCCTCCTTCTTTAATTAATTTTTTTTTCTTCAATTAATTAATAATAATAATTATTCGAATGATAGTTTTACTTTTGCCATTTCTAGATTATGATATTTACAAATTTTGTAATATTAGATTTAATTTTTTTTTTTACGAAAAATGTTCAATTATCAAGGACATCGATCAATATTAGTATCAGATTGTTTGAATGCTAATCGATGACAAACATTATCTATGGAGTATTCGTAACAATTTCTTCGTTTTTTCGACAAAAAATAAAACGAAATGGACTACTTTATCAAGATAAAACTACAAGAAATAGATTAAAGTTGATGGAAAGTTATTTTTTAGGCGCCATAATTTAAGTATGATTTGTACGATAATATAATTTTTTATATTTTTGTCTTTTTTTTTTTATTAATTGATCGTTCAAAATTATTGTCTCACGAAGAGAAAAACGCAAAACAAAAATAGAGAACTGAATGTTGATTGAAATGACATATGTTATAGTGAAAAAGCCAGAGATTGCCTGTGCCTGAATAGAAGTTATAATTAGGTGAGCTCTGCACAGTCTTCCGTGATTACCTCTACATTTCTCTCAATTCCACATCAGGTGTTGGGAATCTGATTGAAAAAACTATAGTTAATAATGTTATTTAATCATTGTGAAAATTACTAAAAAAAATTCCTTAAAATTACTTTAAAAAATCAAATAGAAAAAAAGTTCGTTTTACATGATGAAATTTGATAATTTATTTTTGTCAATGAAATTTTTTAGATTTATCGTAAAATAAAGAATTTATAATTATATATGTAAAATTGTAACTATATATAATAAAGTTGAACAATATTTAATAAATATTTGATAAACATAGATTTGAAAATTAACTTTAATTATCAATGTACTTTTGTTTCAGAACACTATAAATAATCTGTATTGATCAAATTTTTCAATCTTTTTTCTGCAAATAATGAATATATTCATAAAATATTTCTTTAATCCCTTCTTTAAATATTTTTTATAAAGAGAGAATTAGATTGATCGTTTTATACATATAGGGACTTACTTCATCAATGGAATCTATTTTAATGTCATACCTGATAAATTAAATATTGAAAGATTATTAAAGAATTTCCATTCGATCTATTTAATCTTGTCTTCTTATTGTTAGACTATTTTTATAGGTTCGATAATTTCGTATACGTGTATATCTATATTGATTTGATCTAATAAAAATGATCATTTTTCTCATAAACAAATTCCGGACTAAAATATTTTATATAGATATGTTTATAATCTTAATATAATTAATATAAATGTGTTATTCGAATACTAGGATGAGAAAAGTAATTACAATTATTATGGATACGAGATTAAATAGAATTTGTTTTTTTAATACTTAATTCATTATCAACAATGAAAAAGTATCTTGCAGAAATCTTTTGCTATTTCGTACCATGCAAAACGTACTTGAATAGACGAATTGAGAAAAATGAAAATAAATACTTTTGTCTAATATGTCTAATATAGAAGTCTAATATAGAATTCTTCGTAAACGATTACAGTGAAAAATTGGAACGAAACGGCAATTTCACTGTTCACGTGATTCTCTTCTCATTGTCAATGCTATTTGCAATAACATCAACATGGAAGATTGAACGATCCCGGGAAGCCTTGTGACTTAAACGTGATTGTCGATCGTACATTTATTCACACACACACAAAAAAAAAAAAAAAAAAGAAAAGAAAAGAAAAGAAAATAAAAGAAAAACAAAATTTGTTATATAAAAAAATTCGACCGATTCGACTGATTTTTATTCACCCCGTTAATTGGGATCGTCGAAATCAACGTAGAGCTCACAAATCAAAACAATGTTCATGAAACATTAGGTTTGTCGAAACAAGTGTTCTTTAAGCGTTCCATTTAATAATGATAAAGAATATCCACTGACTGAGAATATCTTTTCGAAATTGCTAAAATCAGATTTTAAAAATCAAAAAAGTTAAAATTCGTTACAAACTGTATTATTAAAATAACTTTCAATTAATTTTCATCTATTCGAATTATCTTTGCTTTTCATTTGCATTCGTTTTTTTTTAAACGTTTTTCTTCGTTTTTCTTTTTTTTTTTTTTTTCATTGAATTTTAATACACTAGAATGAAATTTACGTAATTTTTTATTCTACAAAAAAACTTATTGCTATTAATTTTAAATTCTTATCGACAAAGATATGTTCTCGGTCAGTCGATGAAATTGAGATAGAACGTAATGTAAGATAAATAAATTTCTTTACTACTGAGATTTCCGAACCGGTATAGGTACAGGTAGGTACGCAGAGATATACTAAATTATCACATGAGTAGACAAGTGAGTTACTCGTTAGCAGTAAGGGGCAACGATACAGCCAAAGGCAGCAATATGCTTATATCGATGAATCTAAACGCAACTATGATTCGTTTTTCTAATGTCACGCGTTAGTGACGGCAGTTTCCTTTCAATTTTTTCTTCTTTTTTTTTTCTTTCTTTTTTCCTTTTTTTTTTCTTTCTTTCATTTCTTTAACGCTAATGAAGTGACAACTATGAACTCGTGTGAATTTCTATTTTAACAAGGTGCCTGATCTCGGTATAAAATTCTATATCGTTAAATCATTCTACGTTATCAATAGAGAGAACAGTATCTTCTTTCCCCCCTCTCCCCCTTTTTAATATTTTATCTCTCTTCGTTCGAATCGGTCTTTCGTAAATTCGTAAATCACGCCGATTCACTCCGACTTGAATTTATATTTATCAATTATCTCGCGTTCTATCTTTACTCTTTTCCCATCCCCCCTCCCCCCCTTTCCCATTTATTCAACGACAGAGAAGCGAACTTTGTTACGTTTAAATTCAACGCACGTACGATTTATATACGAATGGCTATGTCTCTGATATATCTACTTCTTACGCGGCGTTACATTAAGATATATAAATAGTATTTTTAATGTTATAACGGTAACATCACCTACTTACTAAATATTGCGAATGCTATTAATAGTATTCATCTGATATAAATACATGGAACATAACGAATCGAATGATTAATTAGTTGAAAAATGTGGTGAGAGATAGCATCGCTGAACGAACATTTGACTTGGAAATCTTGCAAATTCGTCGTTTTTTTTTTTTTCTTTATTTCTTCTTCTCCTTTTTTCTTTTTTTCCCCTCGTTCGTTCGCGTTTCTTGCCCTCGTCCCAAAAATAGAAACGAAGGCTCGGATATGTTGATAATGTTCCAAACATCGCGCCAAAAAGATTCTGTTCCATCCCTGGAACAACCACTAATTTCCGTTGACCCACCAACGAAATCGTGTCCGCAGAAGAGGCAAAAAGGAACACGATTTTTAAAGACGATAAAGATAAGTTCGAATTGCTTGCTCGTCGCTGCTAATCTCGTTAACGCTTTATTAATGATAAATGTCTCTCTTACCTCTCGATGTGTACCTGTCTATATGTACAATATACTAGTTCTTTTCTTTGTCTTTGTATTGATCCCGCCTATCATATATTAAGTTACAATTATGATGTGTCATAGTCACGGTGCGAGCCACCATTTTATTAACAGAGAAATATGTATATCGTTTTCCATTCGCGAATTACACCTTATCGTCGAGCTCTCGCGCGAACGTTGAATTTATTCGATTTTTTTTTCTGTTCTCTTTGAAATAGGATATATATTGACAATTTAGCTTTGTAAATCTTATTCTAATTTCAGCGTGATTCGATGGTCAATAATTCGATCGCAAGAAAATGATACCTGTGACGAATCTTTCTCGTGTACAATTTGTATGCGATGAGAGCTCTATCGTGTAGTACGGAGTTACACGAGAAATTCGACAGACTTGCTTCAACAATCTGTCGAAGCGTTCGAATTCGTTCGAAGCGAAAAGCCTAACCGACTACGATAAATTTACGCACGATGAATTGAACCATCTATACGTTCACAAACACACGCATTCACACTTGTTCTCATATAATTTGTTTTCCCTTTTATTTTTTCTTCTTTTTTTCTTTTTCTGTTTCTTTTCTTTAATTTGCTCGATTAGCAACTCACGAAGTGAGTTTGATATTTAGTTACCGTATTGCCATACGTCGATGCAATGCTTTTTTCTTTCCTTCTTTTCTCTTCCACATCCCTTTCCATATTTCTTATTTTTCTTCTCTTATTGTTTCTCTTATAAAAGAAAGACATCATCGTCTCGGAAGGTAACTTTTAAAATCTTAAACGAGTATCCCTTATTTACCTCGAAGATAATAAACGTATCTTTAAATCCATGCAGGAATGTTCACAGCTGTATTATAATTACACGATATTGCTCCTAAATTTTCGACGATCATGTCGAGGATCCACGAGATCCAGCGCGCGAAATTGGCGCAAATTTCCCTTCGAACAAAGGTCACCTCCGCGCTCTCTTCGATTGTCGGATTCACAGTTTTACGTTTGTTTTCCTTACGTCTAAAACAACGCCCTCATTGAATATTTCTCCGCGATCGAGATCGTCGCGTCACGATCTCCCTCCCTCCCCCACTTACCTATTAAGCAAATTACGATATTTTCACGAATCTCGGATAGCTTCCTACCATATCGACATAGGCAGATTCACGTCCGCCATTCCTGAAAATCGTTTCATCAAGTTTATTTCACTTTCAGTTCCTAATTGAACAAATCGCTCGAAACGACATTATCTCGCGGGGGAGAAAAAAAAAAAAAAAACCGAAGCGAATCCGAAGAGTTCGTTGCCGGAAACCAATATTGGACCGTATCGTTGTATTCCCTTCTTCTTCGAATATGTTTACACCTTTTTCGATCGCTCGAAATCATTCCGAGGTTTCGAGGGAAATGGCTGTCGAAGAATTCAGAACTTGGTTCTCACGGTTATCCAATGCGGGTAAACGGCATCCTCGACCATCTCGTGGTCAAAGTATGAGCGACGTCTAGCCGGGCACACGTGGCAACCGCCGCAAACCGTGTGCTCCTCGACCTTGCCAAACGTTCAATATCAGGATGTGGGCGCGTAGCCGAGGTTCTTCCGCTGCAGGAACATCGAGATCTCCCGGAAGGTTGGCCTCTCGCTCTCCTCCCGCCGCCAACAGTCGAGCATCAAATCGTAAATATCCTTGGAGCACGCGGTCGGCTGCGGTAAATAGGTGAAAAGGTTATCGGTATTCTCCTTGCATCCGCTGCTCTCCGCGTCGGTGTCGGTGGCGCAATCGGCCCGATGCAATCGTCGCAGGCTCTGCACCACTTCCTCGTTCGACAAGTGCTCGTAAGGGACCCGTCTGCCAAGGTTCAGGATCTCCCATAGGGTCACGGCGAACGCCCACACGTCGCTCTTCGTCGTGTACTTGCCCTGCAAAGATCGTATCGATTATATCGGATCCTAGCTTCTAAACAGCTTCTTAGGGTTTGAGAGAACGAATGGTTTTTTGAATTCATTGAATTCGATGAATTTATTGATTCTGTTGGAACTGGTAAAAAAAAAAAAAAAAAAAAAAATAGCAAAAATGACGAATTTAATTCTACGATGGATTGCGGATGTCTATGCATTCATTGGTGAACTTGAAAAATACGAAAGAATCTTCGAAAATAATTTATCTTTAATTCGACAATCCGATGAGAAGGAGCTACGTGTAAATCGCACGATTGTTACGTCAATTGATTTTCGACGATGTACGAATTTGATTAAAATTGTTTGAGTATCAATTATAGAATTTGTTACGCAAATTGGAGAACAAGGGGACACTTGTGTATCACGTTTAATTCAGTATTGGAATAAAGCTTACCAGGAATATGGATTCCCAAGCCATCCAGCGTATCGGCAGTGGCACCGTGCCATCGACTTTGTAATAATCGCTCGCGTACAATTCGTTGTCCGTACCGAAATCCGAGATTTTAATGTGATAAGCTTTGCCCACCAAGCAATTCCTGTAATCGAAAATCATCGTTATCGACCACCAATCTGACCAATCGATCCTCACGTTTCCCTCCTACCAACGTTCCCCTATGCAATCCATTTAATTAACTTCCGAACCTTCCTACGAACCTTTACCGTTATTATTACCTCTATTATTACCCTTCTATTCTAATTCATCCACGATTAATTCCTATTGGATTCGTGTTAAATTTCATTTTCCATTGCGAAAAACGCACGGATTCTCGTTCTCGTTTCTTCGGCGATACAGTTTTTTCCTTACCGAGTGGTGCACCTCAAAGAGGAAACTCGAGAAGCATCGAGAAATTTACGAATTTGGGAACGATTCTAGGCCGCAGATACGCGGGTCGGTTTCGACTTTGGCCGAGCGGAGAATTCGAATACTTTTCCGACCGATTCATCTCGAATGAAAAAGAGAGACGCGGTTCGAATCGATCCCTCGGTCGGTATGTAGAGGTGCATAGCGCGGCCGTCAATCTGCATACGCGTACGCATTCTATGCATGGCAGCCGACCGGAAGCAGGAATGGCTGCCTGCATTCGCACTGTATACGTGTAGATGAGCTACGTTTCCTGCACGGGGCTGCACAACGCGTAGCACAACGCCACAATCGTAACGTAACGCCGTACCGTAAAGTTTACCAGCGGTCGGATCGTTGAACTATCATCGTTCGATAGTTTACGTGGCGGTAGGATAAGGTAGGTTCGCGGTCGTGGAAGAATGCACGCACTGTGGATACCGGCGCGTGTACAGTGTATCGCACGTATGCGTGCGCACGCGAATAGATTCGTAATGGAAGCACGACGCGTGCCTCTACGCTTTTCTATTTAACTCTACTCTCTCCAACGATCCGTGGTTAATCGTGTTTCGACTTGTTTCTCGAAACGTTAAGTGAGGTTAACGAAATGAGGTTAGAATTACATATTAATCATTTTTCGATTCCACGAAGTTTAATCCATTGATAGAAACGAAATTGGGAAAACATTGTAAAAACGAGCGAACACAACAGTGTATTCTTCTTTCTCTCTCTCTCTCTCTCTCTCCATCGTGAATTGGTGTAAATTTGGAATTCGTCCTTCGCGGAGAAATAATATCATGCGAAATATCGCTTCTAACGGCAATTCCTCTTGGGTGGCAATCGACGACTGCGTCTTTCGCCGTTTCAAAGACGAGAGCCATAATTCTCGCCGGGACAAACGAGCAACCGAACGGTATTCGAGTATCCACCGAGTTATCGAGTGAATGGAGTCAATTAATTTCGACGATGGAACAAAGCCTCAATTTGGAGGGAGAATCTAGGTAATTAGCCGCGCTTTATCGATCACCCGTTATTGGCCGCACCACGCTCTCTCACGGAGTAGGGAAACGGCGACAACAACGGCCACGAGAGAGCGGCCACGATGGCGATGGTGTGATCCACGGTCACAAGTCCCGGGTCAGAAACGTTAATGCAATAAGCAATGCTCACCTCGCCGGATCCTCTGTGTGAATTATATTAAGTGGAAGCGTCTATCTGCGGATACCAGCATGTTTGACTCGGTTGTAATTGGATTTCGCGACAAGCGGCGATAGGTAACGACAGATGAGCCAACCTCAAACCACCGAGCTTCCAATTCGAATACGGACTATTCCACTCTCTTCTGTTAATTATATTTTATGAACACTTCATCCGCAGCGCGATTCTATAAAGAGAGAGAGAGAGAAAGAGAAAGAGAGAGAGCATCGCCTATTTATGATATTTCGTTACCTCGAATAATATCTAATGTAATGTAAGTAAGCTTTAAGTTTATTCGTCAAAGAGGGACTCGAAACATTCAAGAAGGGTTTGTGACCCGCGAAAGAAAGAGGAATTCTTTCTCGAGTTTCAGACGGACGGAATCCTCTCCCGGTAGAAGTAGAAGAGTATCCACTTTCCCTCGACAATCGAGAAGAGTCACTCGTACGGCTATTATCGATTGTCACCGACGTTCGAGTGTCTTTTACGAAACGCGTTGGACGTGGTTAGAGCAAAGGCTTCGTATTCGGCCTTCCCTGTGTGATCGGGCGATTCTTCGACCTTCCCCCTTCCCTCCATGTTAGATCGAAAGGTATAAGTAATAGAGGTTGTGGCGAAAGAGGGGGTGGCGAGGCGAACGATCTCTGAAAAAAGAAGAAAAGAGGAAAGAGAGAGGAAAAGAAGAGAGAAAGCTATTCTCTACATTTGTAATCGAAGTCGGAACAAAGGCGGCAGCTTACTCGAGGGAGGGGGTTGGAGTGCCCTATATACACAGAGTCTTCATCGTTCTTTTGCGTCGTGTGCGAGACCGCTATCACCGTTTCTGCTAACACCACCGTCACCGCTATCACTTTTATCGGTGTGCGCGCGCGTTTCTTCCCCCTTTAAGTGTTCCCACTCGTATACTCTTACGCACCTTCTCTCCCTTTCCTCGGCTATTACGTGGCACACGTACGAGAGAACCGAAAGAACCCTTCCGTCTCCTTTCTTTCTCCGATCGTGCCAATTGAATTGCATTACCGTTTGATCAGCGATCGATTCCTCTCCTCTTCTCCGCTCCGGGTCCGAGAATGACTTTATACGGCGCGCTCGCGAATAAAGTAAAGGAGAAATTGGCCGGCGAGCCAGTTAGGATAGGCGTACGCCCTTTCCAATCCATTCCGTGCTCGCTTAAACCTCGATCGAGATCCCCTCCTCGGCCAGATTTATCCTGTCCTCGGAAAACGGAAATATATTCTTTCCTTTTACGATTTTTGCGAGGAAACGAATGAACGGAACGCCATTATTGCCATGAATTAATGATAGAAAATAGATGTACGGGAATAATGCAGGAATAAAGGGAATTTTTAACGACGAAGATTAGACGCTTTGGCTGGTAGTAGCCTGTAAGTAGTCGTTCTATTAATCTCTTTTTCAGAGAGCCTGCAATTTCAGAGGAGAAATTTTTTCTTGCAATGGCGTGTGCTGATCGTGGGATCGGGAAAAAGAGGGAGGGAAGGATGGCGGTGTTCATTTCTTTGAAAGAAACGGGCGAAGGAAGAATTTCGCGGTGAAATTCCGCGGCGGAATCGTGCGTTTTCAGGAGGAGAAATCGCCGGTTCGTCAACGGCTGTCATCCGGTCGAAAGTTTACCCGCGGCGTTACATTTTGATTAAATTCCGGGCCACCATGAAATTCTGATTCCTTTGCAAATGGATTCACCGCGTTTGCGGCCGCTCTCTCTCTCTCTTTTTCTCCCTTTCTCTCCAGTTACACCGCGCGACAACAGGTCGTTCGCCGATCAAACCCGGTAAAATCCGGTTAAATATTTTCGCCCCCTGGCTCTCTCGTTACGAATTCTCGAACGAGCAATCGAACGAGCCTCTACGCGCCCGCCATTTGACTCGAAATTAAATTTTCGACCAGGCTAAATTTCCTTTTCACTATCGTACTCCCCCATCTTTGTCTTCTCAAATAAAATTAATTAAATTTCTGACAATTTTTTGCCTTATTACAATTGGGGAAAAGGGGAAAGATGGAAAATAAAAAAACACGTCGTCTTGGAACGAGATGCGAATCGAAAAATTTCGAAAATTTTCTGCCAATTTTATTCCATCGAGGGCGAGATTCGGATACTCTCGTAGCATTGTCCACTTACGAAAAAAAAAAAAAAGAAAAAAAAATATTTTTGAGAGTAATTTTTTGAGAGTTTTGCTCTCGAACATATTTGCACCTAGGAAAATTATTTTTCGGGCATTGCGAGTGAAAATCACTGTCAGATGTAATATTGTGCACTTAAAAAAAAAAAAAAAAAAATCTCTCGAAAGTCATTTTCCAGATTTTTTGTTCTCGAACGCATTCGATCGAACATTTTTTTTCTGACATCGAAAATGAAAGTCATTGTCAGATAGTCGTTCTCATAATGTTATCTATAAAAAATATTCCACAATTTTTTGGAGCAATTTTTCGCCCGCAACGTATTTCCATTCACTCGAATCGTTGGACGGACATTCAAAGAGAGAGAGAGAGAGAGAAAGAGAGAGAAAGAGAGGGAGGCGAGTAGCATAATAATTGAACGGAGAAACGCAGAGGAAACGCATCCTGGTATTCTATTAAGATTTACGAGCGGTCATTTGAGAGACACTGGTCAACCGGAAACTAGGTTCCACGTGTCGTAAGAGCACCGCGGTTACCCTGAGTGTATGCATGTGGAGCACATATGCACGTATGTGCATCAATACTTCCCATCGATTCGACGGGGATGGTCATTGCATTTCAATAACCGGAACATGGATGGGTTTCGTTGCACATACGCTTTTGTCCGTGAAAGTCGAGGATCCCTGATCCTTGGATATTATGCGCCTTATATGTCAAAGATCAATCGAGGCTTTCGTTCGATGGTATCGGCTCGTTCGCTCGTTTCTTCCTTTGAAATTTTTAATCAATTCTCTCCGCCTCTCGTCAATTCTCGACGAAGTTTTCAAATTCTCAAAATTAATTTCATTCTCGTAATTATTGAAAAAAAAATAATAATAATAATAATAATATTGCTCGCAAATGATTTAAAACAACATAGACCCAACTTCCGTATCCGATGAATATTTCCATTTTCATCGTGTGAAATTATAATTATAATGAGACGCGTGAACGTTCCCATTCTCATTTTACAACGATGCATTAATTCGAACCACGTTTAGGATCCGAGCAACGATGGTCAATGCAAACATATCTAAATAAAAAAAATATATATATCGTAATATTCGTACAACGAGCAATGTAAATATATTCCATCAAACTTATCCGACGTCGATTAATTGAAAAATATTGAAAAAAGAAGAGGAGAGAGAAAGAGAGAAAAAGTAAAAATATCGTAGAGCAGAAACGATATTGATGAAAACAAATGACTCGGGAAACGTATAAAATTGATGGCAAAAAAAAAAAAAAAAAAGAAAAAATCGGGGAAATCCTAGTGTTACGTTTTCGCGAAAATTCTCTTTGCCGCGGGTTCACACTTCGCGTAACAATTCAACATCGAGCCTCCATCCGAGTCGAGGATGGATAATTTCTCGAACGAGGGGCGATTCGTTGACGCGATAATTCCGTATCAACCTGGCCGGAAAGTTGGGAGCGAAATTTTACAGCGCATTCGAGCCGGATTAATTTATAGTTGTAATAAACCGTGCAAACAATTTCGGATGTTGACGTACAACCGATAATGAGTGGAACGTACACGTTTAATCGTTATTCCACGGGAAAATAAACTATCCGTTCATGCTATTTTCCGCCCGACGTATCGCTAACGAATCGCTGATTTCCCATGCGGTTTTGCGGCTCCGTTTGTTTTCGAGGGGTGGGCTTATACGGAAATACAGCCTGGCAAAGCAATAATTTAATTTCGACTTAAAGCGGTATAGATCAGGTAGGTTTTTCTAACCTTACAAATTCTTCCTTTCTCCGTTTATTACGAGATATATAATTTCATTCGTTCAGAATGTTTGAACGGAAGGTAAATTTGAAAGAGATTTGCGATAAGTTTTACAAGTCTGATAAGGAAACGACGCCTCCTATAATTTCGCAAAGAATTGGAAAAAATTTCATAAAGAGATAAATCGAATTTCGTTAAAGAAGGGAGCGATTACAAATTGCATTCGCCCGGATAGAACGAATTTTTACTTAACTCGAAATTATTAAAAGGAAGAAGAAGAAGGAGAGAAAAAAAATAAATAAATCATAGTATAAACACGCGAAATCGAATATAAGCAGGGGAAAAACGGAAGTTTATATCCCAAAGCGAAAGATAGAGAAATCCTTCATCCTGCGAGAAATAATATCAAGGTAATCCTTTCAAGCAACCTCGAAAATTGCTTTCTCGGTATTCGGGAGATGCGATGACGAGCGGTTAAAGGGAAATGAAATCGCGAAGAGTAAGGGAAACAGCTTGATTAAAGAACGTCATTTATATATATATATATTTGTGCGCTGCCAAGCGAGGGGCCAAGAGGTCGAAACAACGTTTACACATCCCCTCTCTCTCTTTCTCTCATTCTCTCCCCCTTCCTCCTCCCCTTCTCCTTCTCCTCCTCCTCGTTGGAGCAAACAAAACATCTGCGCTTACAGGGGAGGAAACGACGATAGTTTGCGCCCCGCTAAGACGCGTTTATCCTCGTGGGAAGGGGAGATCCGTTCGGATACGTTTCCCTGCAACTTGCTGCCGTACTCACCTAGTAGCCAGATCCCTGTGCACGAAGTTCAAATTCTCCAGGTACCGCATGCCCGACGCGATTTGGGCCGCCATGTAGATGAGACAGTTGAAACTGAAACGAGGGAACAACGGCGTGAGTCGCGAGAGGGCAAAGTTAAGGGGCGTGAGATTGCACAAGCTTTCGGATGGGAGGGAGAGGAGGCGAGAGGGGGAAAGGGAGGGTGGCCGTGGAAAGCGGCGATGGGACGCGAGTGTGCGGGGGACTAACTGTCGCTCACGATTAATAAACGCTTCAAACTCGGATAGCTCGGCAGAAAGTTATCGGGTGTTAACTTCGCGACGTCTCGCCACACCGGATCAAACTAAATCCGAGGATGACGAAGCCTCTCTCCCTCGTATTTCGTCGTGGTAATTATTGAAATTCTCGGGTTCCGATTAATAATTTTCGCGCGAAACCCCCCCGTTCTCCTCTGCGCGAAACATCTTCTACGCGATTATTCGGTTGGAAAGTTAGTAAGATATCTCTCGTTGCTTTTGGGGGAAAACGCGTGATAAATTTCACGTATATACACGGTATAACACTCACCTAAGGGTTTTGACACCGATCGGCATGGAATGGGCGTCCTCGGCAGTGATATGCGTCTTCAGGAATTGACAGAGGTCGCCGTGCTCCAGGTACTCCATCACCACGCAGTACGGCTCCTCGCGGTAGCAAGCCCCCAGGACTCTGGCTATATTGCGATCCTCGAGGGCGGCCAGGATCCTGACGTCTCGTTGGAAATCCAACCTTGACAGATCCATAGGATTTACAAGCTCGTAGCTCCCCGTTATCCCATCCAAACATCTCTCGGCTCGCCTCGTTTCGAAATAAAACACCTTCAATTCGACATCCTCTTTTCTTCCACGTAATCCCAACCGAACATTCACCAAGTTTGCAATTCCAAGTACGTAAACGGAAAGTTTGTACGGCGGAAAAAGAGAGGGAAAGAGAGGGAGAAACATAATAGAGCTCCAGCTTTCCTAAAAGGCTCGATCCAATTTTGCATGGAGCGTTGGAAGGGAAAGGAGATCGGGGAGGAGTTGTTACGGTGTCGACAGTGTCCGTTGCGCGAGATAATCGTAAAATTTTCGTGGAAAAGTTCCGACGTTTCGTCCGTTCATCCGCGAGAAGAGCGCGTCTCTCCCCCTGCTTTCGCGTCGTTTCCATCCAACAGCGCTACGTCGTTACTTGGACCGCTTACTTACGATCCACTCGGCGAATAGCGCATCACCAGCGCGATAGCTTAACGCGGCTGTTTACGAAACTACGCGTATCCACTCGTATCGACTCCTCCCGTAAATTCTAGCGAATTCCAGCGCGTGGGCGACGCCGATTCTTTCCTCGGCGAGTTCGAGCCGTGTTAATTGCACCGTGTCCGAGTTCACCTCGTCCTAACTCCGTCTTGCACTCGATTTATCCGCTCCGCGGCGATAAAAGGCGGAGATTAATTTTTCCCATGAATATTCATGCGGGATAAGGAAGATGGCGGTGGTCGAGCGAGCGGGCGGAGTGAAACGTTGCCGCGTGATAAACGGGGAGATTTTTTTTCGAACAAAGCCGGATCCCGCGTGTGTCTCGCGCATATCGATACACGTAACGGAGAAGATAGCTCAAGTAACGAAAGTGTGGGAGGGAAGGGAAATAAAAATCGTTTGCAGAGAAAAAGAGAGAAAACGAAATTAAATCTCATCGAAATGTAAAAGTTGGAAATTCCCGGTGTTTGTTCGTTAAAATCGGAAGCATTGTTCGAGCGTTGGGCCGGTCGGCAGCGGCCAGTCGGGGTTACACGTATCCCGCGAAAAATGATTGCGATTGTTAACAGAGAGGGGGGGGAGGAGGGGGGTTGGAAAAACTCTGCTCAATAATGAAACGAAATATGAAACGATGGTAACGTTGGCAAAGGGTGCCCCGGTGTCGGCAGAATCGACGGGGAGCGCGGACGCGATTAAATCATATCCGCGTATCCGGGGGATTCGATCGAAGAATTGAACGCGCAATGGATATTTTTAACGAGGAACGCAACGTGGAAGGGAGGCCGGCCGGATCGTTATTTAGCGTTATTTCGGACAGAAGGGGAGGGGGTAAGAGATTCGATACCGGTGAGCCGCGATATCGGGGCTATAATAACGCATAAAACATTTTCTTATCTGCAACGAGCAGGATCTTCCGTGAATCGATAGATCGGTGCCATTGTGTTTGTGTGTGTGTGTGTGTATCTGGATCGGTTCGAGGATCGTTAAACGTTGTCTTGATTTTGCAAATTGGAAGATTGGAATCTTGGGCCATGTTTTGTCCTCGGATGGAGGAGTGGAGTTGCTACGAAGGAGACGGAAGGAGACGGGAGATGGAGAAGGAAATGGAGCAAGTTCCAGCCACGATAGGGGCGCGATAAGTCATCCTCTCGGCGGGAGACTTGTTGCGTGAGCAGAAGGAGCCGTGGATCGGATCGGTTTCCCACTTTTTTTTTATTTACGACGGTCCCCCCTTCCGAAACGTCGGTATTTACACAAATCACGATAAAGCGGAACGGCAGGATTACATTAGTAGAAACGATCGTCTTACCCGATAAATCGTGCACGCGTCGCCTTTGCATCTTGACCGGGAAGAGTTTCGAAATAATTCCTTACATCCAGCTACTCGAACCCGTTTCCGGCTTTGAATTAATCCCTATATTAACTATTATTTGATAATCTTACATAAAAGAAAAAAGAGAAACGAAATCCGTCGTTTTTATTCGGTTCTTTCGTTAAATAACGTGATATTTTATGTCAAAAGCCGTGGAAGATTTCAAGAATAATATAGAACGGCAAAGGAGATTTGCGTGTAAAGTATCTCTCCGAAAAGAACGCGTATTTAAACGCGTTTTGTTTTAAGATATACCAGAATAAACTCTACTTACACACGTACGTTAATCTACCACTTTTACCACTTTTTTCCCTCTCTTTCCAGCTGAAAGAGTTATACCTACCACCGATCACGCCGATCTGGCCAAAATTCTTCTGGCTAAAAAGTCTTCGAAACGACTTTCATCGACGACAAAAGATCCACGAAGAATGGACATTGCCCGAACGATTTTTCGTTTCGGAAACGAGAGCTTTGTCATCCGTCCCCGGCGGCGAATTCGACTTCGTACCTTCCTCTTCGCCCTTCCCCCTCCACCCAACCACCCTCCGATCCCACGAACTCGCGGCCAACTCCTCTCGATACCCCTATCTCCCCCGGTCATTGTATGCAAATCTATTTCCATTCGAGGATATCGAACTTGCCTTTTTCTGATGTCCAGCTTGATAGCCGCGAGAACGAGCCCCCTCGCCGGTACATCCGGACGTTTCACCGCCAGTGGGGGTTTCCTCTATAGAAGCGAGGAGCTGCTGGAGGAGCTGGTGGCAGCCCTAAACCGGGAGGAAACCGGGACACACATTCGGGAAGAAAGTCGACAGTCGCTATGAATTTTATGCAAGGGACAGCTATTCCGCTCGACCAACGATCGCTCGATGCATTCGAAATCGGCTTGCATCGCGACCCACCGTTACTTCTTGTGCACGGTCAGCCAATGGATTCTATTCGTATCGCGTTATGCTCTTCGACCATTGTGTTTGTGTGTGCGCGTCTCGCGCATATCTGGCATCGTGTTCCTTCCACTGCCATTTATCGTTTCTTCCTCCTTCTTTTCTCTCTCTTTCTCTCTTCTCATTTTCATTGGAGAATAGTTGTTAAAATTTACGTGAAAAGTAGCTGGAAACGCGTCCCTCCTCCTTACATAGGAGGATAAATATAACGGTTATTCGGTAGGAGAAGGCTCGATATTTTTATGGAAATCTTAATACACGAAATTCTACTCTTTACTGCTTCGTGAATCATCCGCGATATAAGGATGGATAGCCGCGAGTTATTCGAATTATTTCGAGCTCCCCCCGTGATTTAAGCGCGCGTGTTATTCGCACGTGCGCGGATGCATCTTTCCTTCACGAGCCGAGTCGAATCGCGGGGAAAAAAATTCATCGAAAAACCACTTAAGTTGTGTAAATTTTATATTACGATTAATAAAAGGAATACGAAGAAGAAAATCAGACGAATCTTTCCCTCTTTTTGCTCCCCGTCACCGATACAAAACGATCGTTCGAGGAAAGAAAGGTTGGAAGAAACGAATCTCGCGTGAAATCACGTAACCGCGTTCCTTCTTTCCTTCCTTCCTTCCTTCCTTCTTTCGGTCGTAAAATGTTTATCGGGGGGGAGGGGAAGCGATCGAGGCCGTTGCAACGGAATGCAAATAACGGGCGCCATACTCACTTTTCTTTCTCGCTGGCTTCCGGCAGTAAAAATTTGACGGCGACGAGACGCTTGCCCAGGGTGGTCGTCGTTCCGTACTCCGGGATCCCTTCTGCTTCCGCCACGTACACCTTTATGGGCATAATTTGTTTACGTTTTTTACACGGGAATCGTTTTCGGCCGGGGAAGAATCCACGAGGAAAAATTCTCACGAAGCGAGGGATCGGGACTCTATTATTATTATACGGAAAAAATAAAAGATCCTCGTCGGGGTTATAAATTCCTCTAACGAGAATGGATGAATCCATGAATTTGATTATTCGTCGCTCGGACCAATTTATCGTGTAAGTTTTAAACGAGGATATATGCACATACGCGATGGTGGAAGAGGATTCGGCCGGAAGTCGGATGAGGAGAGAAGGATATTTCGCTTAGGACGAGTACGTTCGATCGAGGCACCGTAAATATTCCTTATCGTGTGCCGTCCATCGCTGAGAAAAAAGTCTCGTGGAACGCTTTGTTGGCAATCCTGATGTCACACGTAATTTATAATTTCAATTATTACGATTATTATCTTGACTGCTTGAATACGAAATTACTTTTATAAATTATCGTGTATATACAAATTATAATTAGCCTACGCGAATATTCTTATCGATACGTTAGAATACTTTAATGCATCGAGGTTTAGATATACACGACAAATCTAGAAACAAAAATGCGCTCCCTCTCGTATTAATTAATCCAAGATCCTCGAGAGACTTCTTTCCAGCAGCGAACATATACTGGCCAAGTATCATTTATGGACTATTAAAAATTCTGGGTAATTTTACAGTCACTTGGAGATTATAAACATAACCTTTACAAAAGTAATGTGAGTCTCTCCAAATATCTTCGATATCGAGAAGGAGCGTCGAAATTTTAGCGTGGGCCAATTCTGTGCTCGATTCACAATCGGTCGAGATCGATTATCAAGGCGATCTTCGAAGGGCGCGTAACAACGCATCGCTCCTGGAAACTCGAACCAGGAAAGGGAGGCATCCTCTTGGTCATCGATCATTAACGGTCGGGACAGGAAACAAAAGGGAATTATTAGCCGCTCTAACTGCATTCTAAACTGATTATCCTCGACGAGGTGGACGAAGCGCCATTGTGATCGGCAAAGAATAACAGGGTGGACACTTCGTTAATCGACGTATTGTCGGGCTTCGGCCAGTGGGCGAATTTTCCCGGTCAACAAACGGATTGATTTCTCTCTCTCTCTCTCTCTCTTTCTCCCTCATTAATACACTTTCTCATTCGATCGTTTATCCTCTCTCTCTCTGACGATCGTTGACCAAAATGGAGCGTGTGCTTGCCGAATCGATGGGGAATCGTGGGCCACGATGCCTGTGTCTGTCGTCTGTCGTTGTCGATTCGATCGTGGCCAGGTAGATAGGGTTAGGTAGAGCATCGTCCGGTTCGCAATATCGGCCGTTTGTAATTTAACCCCGGCGCGGCTCGATGCTATTTCAGTAGGTGTTTCCGTTGCTCCGCATTAGCTGGGGTAAAGCGACACTTTCCAAACACCCAGTGTATTATGATAATGTTGCGGGGATCGCGTGGAGAGAGGTTTGACGTTACAACGTTCCCTCGACGAGGGTGGTATTCAGCGTTGGAAGACGCTAATCTCGCGATTGATTGTGAACGCGTGGGGGATTGGTCAGAGATGTTAAATTTTATATATCTTATTGTTGTTTCTTCTTGGAGAAATTTTTTTTTTGTTCTAACACTCGTCGTATCCATTTAAAATTTTCATTCGTTGGATTCGAGGAGGATAGGATAGGATAGGATGGGACTGTCTCTCTTTTATTCGGCTTCGCTTTAAACCGGTCCTCCTCCTCGTTTAATTATATTTTCGTTACGAAGCCTCAGGAGGGTAAATTAGAAAACTTTATAAAGGAAATTTCAAATGAACGAGTAAAGATGTTCCTCGGGTTTTTAAATGAAAGGAGGAGAAGTTAGGAGTGTAAAGAATTTAACTCGAAACTTCCCTTCTTAATGATGAGAAATGTAATCCAATCTTTTTATCTATATATAAACAAACATAATGAAAAAAGGTAAGGTACATTTCTTTATTTTTACTCATCTTTCGAGTGAATCGACTCGATCAACTACCGTTGAACACGGAAGTTCAAGGGCCGATTAAGAGAGCGTCTACCGCGGGAAATCGGAATGGAAGCGAGAGTACAGTTGCTCTGAAGACGATAATAAACGTGAACACGGTGGTAATCCTTTACAGGCGGGGATAGACGTGACGAATCGTCTTCCCGCTCGCCGTGTCTAATTTAAAATAGATATGCGCGCGGACGTAATAACAATGTCGTTACCGTTCCGAACGCCCCTTCGGCGAGTTTCGAGAGCATGCGGAGGCGATGCCGTGGGAAGAGCGGGACGCTCGTCTGCTCCAGACGTCTCTTCAGGGCCGAGAGCACCTCCTGTTGAGTCGGCGACTGGAACAAGGAAAGAACAATGCATCGTTCCTGGTATCGGTTCGATAATCAACGATCTGCGATCACGCTAACCGAGGCAACGGGAGGGGTGGGTTTCAAGTGGAGGCTGGAGGTGAATTATTCCTCGTGATGATCGATGAATTACCATCGCCACGGACAGACTTGAACGATAATTTAAGTGGTAAAATCGAGTCTATAAATTAAAGTCGTCGAATCCGTCCGATATTTCTAAAAACTATGCGATATCGGTGAGATATATGGATCGACGTGTTACTCCAAATTGTTTTATTGGATATATTTCACGAATAATATTTTTAACATAGAAGTAGTGTAAAACGATTGCCAAATAACTGGTTGAAAATATTCGAAGGGTGTGGAAAACTTTAAATTCTTATATAAATGAAGTTTTGTAATTAACAATTTTACTATAATTACTTCTATTACGTCATACGATATCTTAAACGATATTGCATACCCAAAGCTATATCGATTATATCCACGATACGTATATAATCACTCGGAACCAACGTTCAACTCTCTCGCCGTGAAATGAAAAATCTATTTTGAATAATTTTCGCGAATCGTATAAACCGTATAAACGCTCGTTCGTCATACGACCGTTCACCATCGATACTCTCTATATTCACGTTAAAACGCGCATTGTTACCGATGCGAAATGACATGAACGAGTGGTGGGGGAAAGCGAGAGAGAGAGAGAGAGATAAAGGGAAGGAGAAAAAGAGAAATCGCGACGAAAGGACCAGTCGAACGTGACGGGTATAACATTCGACACGTCCCATTGTAAAACTGCATCGAGCCACCCGATAACCCCGTGCCACGATGTTTTCGGAGGACGGCCGTTTTGGTCTAATGACGGATCGCGCGGGGACAATGATTGGCGTCGCTACGATGCGTCAAGGCCAGGCTCGACGAGCCACCCCGAAATGTTTTGACTGTTTCGAGTGGCGCTGTCGGCTGTCAATCACGCGCAGACGTCTCGACGTAGACGACCACTTTCGGAGCATTGTGCTCCGATCAATCCGGATGCCGCGCTCCGTGCAAAATCGCCCGATATCTATTCGCGAAACGGTGAAACGGGGTTCGCCTTTGAATTTGATGCAACTTTCACCATTTGTCGTTTCCTATATATATATATATATATATATACGTTCAAGAGTCGGCCGTCATTTCCATTTACGTTGAGTTTAAGGAAATTTTTCAACGAGGAACTCGATGATTCGCTCTAGACTCCCTTCGAATCGATCCTTCTTATCTCCTTCTTCGTGATCCGGTAAAGATATCTTCGGCAAAGGATTTAGGGAGGATCTAGGGACGATAGGGAGCAAAATACGCGTTGTGCGAATAAATCACGGCCAAATTTGCGTATTTTCATTCCATCAGATCGCGAACCTACTCCTCTCTCCTGTTTTTCTCTCTTTCTCTCTCTCTGTCTCTCTCTCCACCTGTAATATTTCTGCGATGTCGGCACGCGAATCGGCGGAAATCGAGGGATGGGCGGGAACAAAAGTGAACGAGAGAGAGAGAAAAGGAGAGAGGGGATGGAGAGAAGAAGAGAGATAGGAGCAGAAAGAGAAAGAGAGAGGATTAGGGTGGGAGATAGGATTGCAAACGTGATTACACGACGCGCTTTCTCTCCGCAATTAACAGAGCGAACTGGCCCGGAAGCCAGCGGACCGCGTAATGATGATACATTCCACGAGGGTCGCTCGCGAAAAAGGGTTCGACGCAAACTCCCCGTTGACGGGAGTTCGTTTATACGTCGACGAACCGATCAATCGAATGATTCTGCAGATTGCGCGGAAACGTTGCTGAATACGCGCGAATACTTTATTTGTTTGCCGGCCTCTCCTCTACTTGTTACGCGTAAACCTCCCCTCCCCCGTTGCTCGGATAATTTCGAGCCGTTGCCACTCGCTTTTACCAGAGAGAGAGAGAGAGAGATCTGTGGATAATTCGCGCCAGATGTTACGATATACGTTTCTCTTTTTGGGGAGTTCGTCTTATTATCGAAAAGAAGGATATTCTTCAAGAGAATAGAGGAAGAATAAAAGTCCTGTTTCCATTGAATATTCATAATCTGGGTGAATCGAGGTACATTCTATTTTGCAAAGAGTAATTATTTTATGAAAATACGAGAAGTCGCGCGCAATTAATTCCTCTAACTAACTGAGATCAGTTATTTCTTTTCAACGGGTAGCAATTATTTTAACACGCATCTTATTCATAACACGCTTCCCACGAGTTCAACGGAGCTCGAATCTCGCCTGTAATATCAATATTATCAGCCAATTCCGTGGAAAGGTGGCGTTATCGATCGAGAGCCCTCGTATTGACCTTTTACTCGCGAATCGTTGATTTTTTTATGCCGAAACGGAACCCTGGGGAACGTCTCGCGCGTTTGACGTCGACGGTGCGTACCTCCTCCGTTTTTTCCCCTCCTCTCTCTCTCTCTCTCCTCTCTCGTTTCATCCACCCTCACGTTCCGGTATTCCGGATACGAGGTACGTTATACTGTACCCACGGGAGGTATATCTACCCCAAATGGTCTGCACTCGTTCCGCCATATTGATTTAAATTATTAATCGCCAACTTTCCCTCGACGAATGGAGTGCACGTTTAATGGTCACTGCAGGAAACGCAAGTACGTTCGGGTGGGTGGGGCCTCGACCATTTATTTATAGATCGAAGCGATAACACAGTTGAATTTTTGCGCCTTCGACCTTCGTTCACTTTGTCCTCGATCGATTACGATTACGATTATTTCCTCCCACTCCATCCGCCCCATTTTATTCGTCCCCGATACGCTCCCCATATCCTTCACTTTGCATATCTTCGCGTCGCGAAATCGAATTAGAGTTTGCATATCAAAGATCCATCCCGTTCGGGAGGGAGAGGCAGTTTCAGCGCGCGTTATGAAAATGTTTGCAAATATCGTTACGCCTCTTATTATCTCCCCGCTAATAAATATTACGATAATCTGGCCGGCTGCTCGTGTTTACCGCCTGTTTATTCAACTTGTCAACTTTCTGAACTTGAATTTGCTTTAAATTTCGAAATACACGGCGAGGAAAAATTATAAACGTCTCGAAACGTTATTAACTCGTAATCTTATTATTGCTGGAACGTTGTGCCAAGTGTGGATAAATAATTTAATCCTCTTCTCTTGAAACTAGACTTCGAATTTACGTTCACTGAATTTCGTTGCATAAATTGTGCACGAAAGTTACTTTTTTCCTTCTTTTCCTATATGTAGGGAACAGCGACAGTTTTCTGATGCAATTCGCGTATCGAATCGTATTCCGCTTATCGATCCAGATTTTATTATTTTAATATTAATATTAGATTGTAAGAATTCGTAAACTCTATTTAACTTATATTTTGCTTTGTCTTTTCATACTTTCTCTGCGTGATAAGTTATTTTTTTGTATCATGTTTGACTGCGATGTCATGTTTAAACGTTTTGAGAAGTGAATTTGGAATATTATTCCTGTGTACGAGTTTAAACTGAGCCCAACCATATCGAAATATTAGGTTAATTTTTGTAGAAGAATCTATCTATCAATGAGAGAACCGTTCGACGGTTTCAAAAATTCGGAAATGAGAATTTTGAAAATGAGCTCCGAGATAGAGCGAAATCAACATTGAACAAAGATAAATTGAAAGACAAAGTGGATGCAGAGTCGGACGTATCTCCAATGACAGTTTTCAGATATTTGGCTGCAATGGGTAAAAATTGGGGAAATGGATAGCGCATCGACTGACGGAGGATCAAAAATTGCCACGTTTCGAAGCGTGCTTATCGCATAAACGGTGGAAGTTCATTTTTGAACTAGAATTATATATACGAAAAACGGATATTATACGACAATCGTGCACGATCTGGACAATGATTGGATGCTAATGAAAATCCTGAACAAAATCTTCATTAACGCCGAAAAAAGTGAACAGAATAATTCATTGTTCTCTTTTTTGAAAGACCAGCATTCTACTGCCAAGAAATCGATTAAGAATAAAGAACAAACCAAACTCTAACTCAAAAATTAATCGAAACACGAATTCTCGACCCATCCACTAGACATTTCCACCAATCATCACTATTTTTAAAAATAAAATAATCGCAGCATTCAAAGCAAGAATTTCTTCCCCGTGAAACCGTGTGGAATTTTATATAAAAAAAAATGGAACGTACCAATTGAAACCTCGGAAAAGAAATTTCAAAACCAACGGTTTTCGTATCGAATCAAGTTTCGGCAATTTCATCATTCAACAATACAACGTAATTTACAATGCGCCATTCAAACGTTAATTGACACTTTTCTATGTACACGTACCTTCTTGTTCTCCGTCTTATTTCCGCGCGACGAGGTCTTGGAGAAGATGGTGTCCTGGTCGCTGGTCGCGGTGGAGGCGGGCGGGGCGGGTGGGCCGCGTCCTGTTCCGTCCTGGTTGAGCAGGGGCACCGTGCCGAGTTCCGGTACCGCATAATCGTACGATGTGTCAACTGCACCATTCGCGTACACCGCTGCGGATGATATAGCAAAGGAGGAAGGGGGAGGGGGAGGAGGAGAGGCCGAGAGAAGAGGGTGCAGGGGGACAGTGTATTGATTGCGGTCAGGCGAATGCTTTGTTGTTCGGTACATACGTACACGTAACCTCGATTTCGAACGTGTGCCACCCGTATATTTATACACGTGTATATTATACACGTACATATACACATATATATATACACGCACACGCGTATACGTACGGATGGTAGGCGCGCGCGTATGTGCAAAACAACGCGAGGCGACCGTGTACCGGCATACCTGAGTGATTGATGTTGCTGCCCTTGTTGTTCAGCATCATGTCTTTCATCTCCATAACGACCGTGCTGTAGCTGTAGTACGGCGCGTACTTGAGGGCCTGGTACGGTTCTTGATAGTCGTCTAGTTTCACGATGTCCAGAAAACGATTCCCCAGGTCCCGAGGTAGTGTCGGCAACGAACCACCGGCGTATCTGCGAGACGGAGAGACACGTTTCAGTGAGAGCCGCCCGTCTGGGGATTTCCCTTATCTCGTGTGCCGTCGCGGAACCAGGGGGGTGGGAAAAATACGAAAGGGAGGCGTGGAAATGCGCACTTTCTTCGTTTCTTTGACGGATGGAATGGAGGGATTACAACATACGTACGAATTATATTCGAAAATTCATCGTTTTTATTGTACTCTCGCTATGTATTCGTATAAGATATATATCACGGAAATGAGACTTAAACTCGCTTCTACTTTTCTTTCCAACTTTTCTTTAAACCGATGAGTAGCGTGCACTGTATCTAGTCAGACCCAGATTCGTACATTTTGTGTATTTACTCGCCGCGACCGTGACCTCGCTCCACGAATCGTCGTTCGGATGATATTTCGAAACTGTTGCGAGGGGGGGGGAGGACCATTGGAGAGGCCGACAAGAGGATGGTTAAAGAGAGAAAGTTTAAGGTCTTAAAGCGTCGTCTTTTGTAGACGACGAAAGTGCATCGTATTTCGAGTGGGTACTTCTTTTTTTTTTTTTTCTTCACTCGGCGAGTTTCAACTTAAGTGCACGTCAGATATCCTCGTCAAAGGGGTGGTAAAACGGGTCGGTACGTGCGCACGAACCCACTCCACACCGTTTCCGCGAGTCCCTCCTCTTTTGGTAGACGGTTGGATCGGCGATATCAAGTTGCGCAAAGCGCAAGGGCCAAGGTTGGGGGATCAATGTTGAAAACGTGTAGGTCGCGCCCGAGTCACGAGCGTTGCTTCGAGGATCTCTCGGTCTGGAGACATTCGTGCCGCACACAAACTCGATATATCGCCCGAGGATGTCCGTTATTGGACGTTATTGGACATCCACTAACGAGCACGACGGATGGAAAGTTTATTGGAAGGTGGCTTCCTGTCGTCGACCATTGTGAATGGTTTGTAAAGTTGGCCAACGAGATGATGTCGGCCGGATCTCGTTTGAATATTTTCATAATCGTACAGTAGCTGTGCCCCCTATTCGTCAAATTATAATACATCACATTCTCGCCAGTTACTTTCTTCTTATAAAATTCGAATAAAAAACAGTTTTTTTCTTGTTTTCTTAAAAATCTTCGCGTTATATATTCCTTTCCTGTATTTCTTTTCCTTGTGTTCGTCGTGTATAATAAAAAATAATTTATCCAAATATCCTTTCAATTTTTCTCATTATTTCCCTCATTTCACTGTTTTCGTACTATTTTTTCATTCCGTATTTTCCGTATTCTTTCGCAATGTTCGCAACGCATGCGATAATTTAATCGAATATTTTCGCAATCTTTTCGCAATATCTTCAATTTTGCTCGTTACTTCAACTTCGTGCGGAGCGACATTTAATCGTGTTCGCGTAATTAAACGCGCAGGATTTACACGAGGGAAGGGAAGAAAAGTGAATCGTTCGCGAAACGAATCTCTTCTCGTCTGCCGACAATAATAACCGTGGTATCGATTTTCATGTACCATATAAATAACGCTTGTTTTGCAACCATTTGATGCCGTCGGTTCGCAAACATCCATTCCGTGGAGAGATCTAAGCAAGGCGGTAAAATCGGTAAACCGGTTGTGTTTGCACAAGGTAGACGAGAAATCGACGCGGGGCCGGTAGGCCTATCTCGAAAGCTAATATTATTAGTAGTAATATTTACTGTAACAGCGAAAGCCGCAAATCCTTTGTGTCCACACCGTTTCCTTTCACCCAGCAACACAGGATGGCGCCCGTTATTGTATCGCGCCGTTATCATTCGATTCCAAATATTTGCACGAAATACATTCCGAACGAGTTATTGCAGCTAAACAATGCTCGAAAAAATAAAACGCCTCTGTTTTCCTACTCCTACGATCCGTACAAAAAAAAAAAAGAACGATCCTTGCGATCATTTTTCAAACGTCGAATCGAAGCCTGCGCTGCCTTCGCTCCAATTTCGTTCGTTCAAATGTTCGTTTGCCATTTTCTCCTGCGCCACCATTCCAAGCTTTTGCACCAGAGACACCCCCCTCTACAGATACCGAGATTGGCTATCGAACGCGACTTTTACGACTTCTAATGCCGAACATTGCCAGCACTCGAATCTTTCACGTTGGAGGCATCCTCCACGCGACTTTTACGACTTTTAATGCCGAAAATTTTTCACCAATATCTCGCAGAAAAAAATAAAAAAATATCCAAAGCTAAAATACT
The DNA here is from genome assembly GCF_029169275.1 of Apis cerana. Lineage (NCBI taxonomy): Eukaryota > Metazoa > Arthropoda > Insecta > Hymenoptera > Apidae > Apis > Apis cerana. The sequence goes on along the minus strand of NC_083858.1, from coordinate 11,635,313 downwards.
CCATCGCACATCTCTATCCAACTTTTTATCATTGAAATCTCTGATTAGTCAAATATAATACCTTTCGAGATTGGCTATCGAACTTTCACGACTTCTAATGCCGAACATTGCCAACACTCGAAGCTTAGAGACTTAGATTATTAACCTAGATTATTAATTTTCGTCGTCGAAAATCTCTCACCAATATCTCCCTTGTTAGTACAACAAATATCCAAAGCTAAATTTTTATTTTTATTTATTTTTATCCAGAGCATCGATAGATTAATCGAGATTATATCAAGATTAATACATCTCGTTTATTAATTGAAAGAATAACAACATCATCGAGATCTCTGATTAATCGAGCGTTATAATACTACCTTTCGTCGTCCTCCAAGGTGTAGGCCATCAAGGCGGCCCCTTTCTCGACGGTGGCGCAGGTGGAGCCGAGATGGGACGGTGCCTTGCCCGTCATAGGGCTGGCGAAACACTTTCGCTGCCTGTGCCTCGAGACGATCAGAAATATAGCCACGGCGAGGAGCAGGATCACGGCTGTTAACACGCCGATCACCACCGCCATGTAAGTAGGATCGTCGTGTTTGGCAGTGGAGACCGGAAGCTCGCCCTCCGCGGCACCGTTCTTCTCCACGAAAACGTCGCTCTGGATGGGGGACTCGGTCGTCGGTGCTTCCTCCGGCGTGAAATTACCGTGAGCTATGTCTGCGTGAAAACAATCAGACTTATCACGTATCCCATCACGACGAGCGTGAAATTAATAATGCGTCCCTCGTTTATTCGCTTAAGAAACGAATAAATAAATTTTCTTCACAGTTTTTATTTTCATCTCCTCTTTATCGTAAATAGAGTAGACTGTAATTTCTATAATATACGATTATACACGATTTTTCGTATACACGCGATATGTATGTTCTTTTTTTAAATCGGTAACGCGTATATTTATCTTTAAAAATTATTACGTTTTGACGAAAGATAGGAGATAAGAGTCGACGAGTTAATTAAATCTATCGTTAACTGTGTAGGAAAAAAATTGTTTCACAACAGAGTCGTGATTGTAAATTCGAAAAAAATTTATCATTCGTTATTTCCGTACATTATTTTTCAACTTATTCCTCTTAGAGAAGTATAAGTAAATTCATAAATGAGACGAGAATTTGTCACTCGATTTTTCCCTAAATCTACTCGATTCTTCTCGTTCGTTCCATTTCCTTATTATATTTCATTATAAGAAATCCTGGCTGGTTTTGGATCGTGTTCATTTGTATCGTCCCTTTTTTCCTACGCATATCACGCGTAACGCTCGCCACGGGCCGCTCCAATATTTGGGGCAGAGAAACATCGGCGTGGAAACCAGCGGAATCGTTGAAAGGAGATCGAGTCGAGCGCATAATCAACCTGTATGCGTTCTAATGGAAAAAAAACGGGCAGCATTCCGCTTCGAGTTTTCCATTTGCTTGATTGAAACGTCTCTCTGAACGATTCGATTGTCTAATTACTTTTCTCTCTCTCTCTCTTTCTCTCGTGCATGTAGCCATAGCGCGCGGCGAGGTTTTGAATAATTTCTCGTTGCCTCGTCGTTGGAAAAACGCCGCAGGAGAACAGCCAGCTGCGGAGCGAAGGAACGAACGAAGGAATAAAAATATTTCGGACGGACGCAGAGAGTGTCGTTTCGAGAGGTGCGACGAGAATCACGTTTCGCGCTGTCACAACCAATTAAACCCGGGTCTTGAATGAATTTCCTTGACGCGAGACACGCGTTCCTTTCCAACTTTTTACACCATAAACATTCCATTAAACGAATTACGATAATTTAATTTTATTTAATTCTTAATGATTACGACATTTTTTTTAAACGAACAGTCATTAGATCGTTACAATCGAATAGAAATATCTTTTAATCGATTAAATTTTACTTTATTTCTTTTCAAATCACACGATCTGTGCACTGTAATCGTTAAAATGTAAACGTGCGAGGCTTCTTTTATTTAATTGAAGAATAAAGAGACAGAGGAAACTGTCTAAACTTACAATATTATAAAAAAAAGAAAGGAATATCTTCCGATTTCTGCGATTTCGAGCTGCAATCCTTTGCTGCTTTCCGGAACGCCGTCGAATCGAATCGAATGAAAAGAGAGCTCGGCGAAAAATTAACGGGGCGACGCGAAACGTTGAAACGCGCCGCCGATAAAAACTCAACTGACATTCCTTCCTTCCTTCCTTCCTTCCTTCCTTCCTTTCTCTCTCTCTCTCGTCTCATCGCGCGGAAATTTCTCCCCCGTGAACTCTATCTCTCCGTGGTTTGTTTCGTTAAATAAAATCTTGGCAGACATCATCCAGAGGCGACGTAACCGAAGCGGAAAAGGGTTGGAGAGGGTAGCGAAAAAAAGGAGGATCGCACACAAGTGGTGGATTCACAGATGAAGCGTTCCCTTCCTCGATTCACCACCGAGTTTATACACGTGTATATATATATATTTTTTCGCGAATTCCTGGCAGGAATTATATATACCGAAACAAAACTGTCGTCGCGTTTGATATCGGCTTTTACGTGGCAAGCGTTCCTCTCTTTCTCTTTCTCCCGTCACCTTCCATAAATACATACGTACATCCCGTATGAAATCTGATATTAAACATTCTTCGCAAGGCCCACGGGTTAACCGTGAAAAAGAGGTTTCGAGAGAAGAAACCCGGTACTCTCTTTCTCCCGTTTCGTTCTAGTCGTCTAACGTGTAATGCATAGCATAGAAGGCGAGGGATGCATCACGGTCGAGATTTTGTTCAACCTCCCAAAGGGTCGGATATCCTGTTGACCAAGATCCGGAAAATTTGTCCTGCGGACGAGAATGAATTTGGCGGACGATAAAAGCGAAGTCTCGGACGGAAAGGTGAAGACTGACAATTTTTGTGAAGCCAAAAAATTCATGGTAAACGGTGGTGCATCGATCGGCGGTACTCGAATAATTGTAGTATTACACGTGGTATTAATTGATCGAGATGATTGGGGAAACGAATATCTGGTTTCCATTTCCATTCTCTCCGCCACTTGAGAAGGAAGGATGTGCGAGTGTGGAGCAGGAAATGCGATTCCGTCGGACACCTCTCGAGCGTTCTCTCCTCTCGATTGATACTATTCTCCCTCTTTTTTTCTTCTTTTTTTTTTTAAATTAAAAAGCTTGCAACGGTGTTAAACAGCGGTCCCATTTTTAACGCAACAATTAAATTCTTGTCACGGGTCACGCGTGTGCAAAGGACTTCAAGTGTCATAATCGGAATCGAGTTTCCAATTAAAATTCTTTTTATCCCGGTGCCTGCTCGTTACACGCGTCGCCCCCCTCCCTCGCTCAATCGGCCTTGCCGATTAATCGATCGACCCTTTTCTTAACCGAGGGATTGACAACCTGTTGTTGAAATTGCGAAACATTCACGTCGAGTGTGTTGTTTGTCGGATGTGCGCGATGGAAAGGAAAGCGCGTCGAAGGAAAGACGACCCTGTTGTACAGATTTATTGTTTGCGAATTCGTGATGAATCTCGATATACGCATCTTGCACTCGTTATTTATAAATAGAAGAATTCGTAGAGTTATTGTACGAGTTAAAGGAGAGATATTTATTCTTAGAGGGTTATCGAATCGAAGTTAGTTTTAGAAGAGGAACGAAACTTTCAGGTTTTCAGCAATGCCGAATCTCTCTTCACGAGGATCGTAATCTTTTCGAATCATAATTTTAAACGCGAATAAGTTAACGAGATTCGAACGTATCCCAACCACGATTTCAACGATCCGCATTGTCGAAAATTCAGGCGAAGACACGAAGGAAATCGGAAGGGGGGCTGGAAATAGAACGGCGAGAGTTACTAAATATTTTCCAACTGCCCTCCCTCGATTCGAGCCGAATTCCCGTTTAATTATAGCGGGACCCTCTCCTGATTATTTCGCCATCAAAACAATAACAGAGAGCTGGCTGCACACAGCATACGCTCGGCTGGCACGGTAGCCAGATTTACGATTGGATCAGGACGCTGCGCGATTGCGACAAGGGTGGGCCATAACTTACGTAGGTGGATCTTCCGCGTATAAATCATCGGTGTACAGAGAGTGAGGAGCCTTTCCACGATGCCTTTCGAGGGAACGAAAACAAAAAGAATCGAAAATACACGGAGAGGAGGAGTTGTTCGAGGTTAAGGAGCCTCGTTTTCTTTTCGTTGCCCGCCATTTTCCTCGGCCTTTCTTCTTCTTCTTCTTCTTCTTCTCTTTGCAACGGTCTCCGTCGTCGCAGAGAAAGACGCGCAAAGAGGAGTGTTGCACGTGTTGCACGCGCACAGCTGACGCTCCTCCTCGTCAAATGCAACTAATGCGCCCCTTGATCTCGCGGCGCGTTCCTCTCTCGAGGAGAAAAGAAGGAAGGGAGGGAGAGAGAAAGGACGATTTTAAAAGCGCTTTTGATTCACGCGAACTTCGTTTCGTGCCTCGATCTCATTTTCGATCGCGGTTAGTATGAACGGCCACCGATTGGGATTGTCTCGTGAAAGGATGCTTTTCATTTGTACATCGATATCTTTCTATATTTCCGATTTCACCTCGTTTCTCGCCAGGTTTAATATCGAGAAATTCTTTTTCCCTTCGATGTTTCCCTTCGAGCGAATTCGTATAAAAAATGAAACGGGACGATTTTACGCAAACTTTTCGAATCGATTAATTTCAACTCTAATTATTCCTGTCGGCGACCTGTTTTTCCACGCGTTTGCAATCTCAGGAGTGAGACGTTGTCCCCGTAATGGGATTATTAAGGGGGTGAGTTTAAGGGAAATTTTTTCCTCTCCTCTCTTTCTGTCGATTAATAATCGAGTATTTCGGCGCTGGGGGTGGAGGAGGCAGAAGAAGGGAAGATACATCAACGCTGGGACACCGATATTTCGAATATTTAAGGAACAGGATGAGCGATCCTCGGCTGGGTGAATCATTTTTACGGATGGCCACGGTACGAGGAGAAGGAAAAAGGGGGTAAACTACCAGCTGGCAAGCCGATCCAACTTCTCGTATTTCCTCGTCCAATTACCTCGTCCCGTGGAGGGAAGGGGGAAGAAGCTACTACCGGAAGAAATGTCCCGGTAGAGAAAGAATCCGGCCATCCATTACGATGTTCCTCCTCCATTTTCTTCCATCCCTTTGTCCTCTCTCTTTTGTGGACGTGGCTCGAAGGCGTGGATCGAACGATTGTCCTCGAGGGCCGAGGAATTGCGAGGAAATAAACGACTGTCGATAAACTTTTTAACGAATCCCTTTTGACGAGCAACACTCGCGAAACACTCGATTCCCGCCAATTTTCTTTCGAGCATCCTCCCTCCCTCTCATCACCACCAAGCCTTTCTTTCCAGACGCTGTTCCATCGTTATCCCACGAAACATCCACGTCGAACGAAAGAGGGCGTCTGGAAAAAATTAATCGACCTCGAAACGCGATTATTATCTTCGATCTTCGTCGTGACCGATTTTGGACGACGACAACGATTTTTACGCGGACAGGAATTATTCCTGTGGTGATATTTGTAGGGCGTGTCATTTTTCTTCAACCTTCTCCATTTCGTTCCGCTCTCGTCCGTTTCTTTCGAGATAAATGAGCGGATCCATGGATCAACGAGCGTGAATTTCACGAGCTAGGCACGCGAACGAGATTCCTTCTATGAGATTATCTTCTGTCCAAAAGGAGAGGAGGAAAGGGGTTGCGTGGTCCCCTTGCGTTGCATGGCAAACTTGCGTATAATAACAAAATGGTAGCGATGACGCGTCATTAGCGACAACCTTTGTTTCGAGCAAAAGTTCTACTCGTTTACCCGAGTAGTAAACTTGAAAACGGGATCTCGATAGGATCTCCTTTCGGCAGGGCGTTCTCCCTCGTGAAAGGATGGAAGCGATTAAGGAAAGGGCCCTTTCACCGCCATCATTTATTATTCCTCCTCCTCCTCCGAAGAAAATCCTGATAATGACTAATCCTTTATTAGCCTTCGTACAATATCTCAACGAATAATATTCCTCCTCGCTCGATGGAGCGTCTCCCCTAGACTCCGCGAATCGCAGAGATTAAAGATCTTTCTCTCTCGGATGTCCATTTTATTACGCATAAATATTTAAAGCAAACTCCTCCTCCTCGAGTATTATTATATCCTCCAAATACTCGGGCAGGTATCGATTCGAAGATTCCCTTCTCCCTTCCTCGGTTGCGTTTCCCAAGCTTTTTCCACCCGGTTATTTGCTCCAAGGGAAAATTGTTCGCCGTTCCATGTACATCCTTTGAGATGGAAAAACAGCGGACGACGAGGAACGCGGCGAGAGGAAGAGTTTTTCGTGCCCACTTTATGAACCTGTTGTTAGGTGGGCAAATCTCGCTGACAAAGGAACCTTTGTGCCACGGGGATACCTTCCCCGTATAATGCTAAATCGTCTTCCCATCCCGCCTTGTTCTCGTCATCGCGTTATCATCGATACACTCGCCGCGTTTTTTTTTAATTAAGAACGTACGAGAGGAAAGGAAAGGAAACGGTAGGCGAAAGGGATCCGAGAAACGGATTATACACGGATTTAACGACGTTTCACGCGCGATACACGTGGCCACCGTGGATATCGAAGGCTACGATCCTCTTTTTCCCTCATTCATCGATTCTTCCGCCCGAGCAGCGTCTTTGAAGTCTATTTAGAAGCGCTCTTTTGGGTTAAATGATAAAGCTCGAAAGTCGAGCTTTCATTTGACACGGTTTGTAACCCGTGAGAGAGAGAGAGAGAGAGAAAGAGAGCACGCTCTCCTCTGTTCAATTGTTCGGTGATTCGAGCATCGTTGCGTTTAATCCCTGGCTACGGTTTACACAAAGAATTTTTCTTCACGGAACCGGAGAAGAGAAGAAGGAGAAGGAGGGGAAGGAGGAAGAGGTGGGGTTGCTCGGAAACGAAGAGAGAGAGAGAGAGTTTTAGTTTCGCGTTTCGTTCCTGTTGTTCGTTTTTTCGCCTTTTCCGACCAAACGGCCAAACCTCGTTTAATCCGCCCCGGATCTTCCTTCTCCTTCCTTTCGACTTCTCTTCTCTTCTCCCCCGGGTTTCTACATCATCTTCGAATTAATTGGATTTCCTTTTCCCGTCGTTGCGCCGGACCTGGCCCAACCTGCTCGATTAAATCGCTCGGAAAAATGAGCTAATTCGAGGATCGGCGAGCCGGATTCAACGCCGACTATTTTTACAGGGAAGTCCCCCCTCCCCCCGTCGAGGGAAAATATTATTCAAGGAGGTCTCGTTCCTCTTTCGAATTCGGAGGAATCGTTCGAGAAATATTAGCGTTTAAAATATACGCGTTAGATTAGGTTAGATCGAAACAGAGGAGGACGAGAACGATCCTCGTCGTATTTCCATTACAAGTGCCGTTCATCGAGCAACCTGTATCTTGGGCCGATACGATTTCCGTTGCGTGCGTTGAATCGCATGGAACTTGTTACTTTGTACTCGGTCAAGAGGATCGAGGATACTTGGCGCGCAACGTGCTTTTATATATATACATGTGTGTATATGTATCGCGTCTCGTTGACAGAGCGCGCCTTTCTCCAACTTTCTTTCGCTCTAACGTTCTCCGTCGTTCGACCGGACGAATTGATTTCTATTGAAACAGTTGGCGGGTCGTCCCGGTCGTATATCGGATCCGGGTCTCGTTCTCACTCGCGTGGAAGAAAAATATGGAACGGGGAGGAAAAAGGAAGAAGAAAAATCGAAGAAGGATAACGAAAACGAGTAACCGGAGGTAGAAACAATAACACCAGTGGCAGCTACTAATGGCTCAATGTGCTGTCCTGAAAAAAAATTTTTTTCCACACAGAGGAATCGAGACGATTCTTATCTTATCTTATCTTATCGCTTCACGAAATTCTATACACCTTACGAAACAATCGATATATTTCACTTTTCGAAAATATCTAATCCGTCTATAATTAAAAAATTGAATTGTATAATTGTACGTGTCCTAATAATAATAATAATAATAATGAAAATAAAGAAGAAAATTTGAAGCAACCACTCTGTATTCATCCTTGCCCATCGTTCATTCGGAATCCATCCATCGCGTTATCTTTTTTTACCAGCGGTTACGACTTGGTTAATCGAAATCGTCCGAGCGACCGATCGACCGACGGATATATAATAAGCCGTTGTCAATTACCGTGTATCAATTTATACACGGCGGAATTTTATTCCTCGATGATTGACAGTTGCCGGCTGCCCTGCCGGATTCGCGTGGATACGGCGTGGAAAGTCGGGAAGGGAGGAGGATCAACGGACAAAAAAGGAGGGGGGAGGAGAACGGCGGGACGAGTCACGTCAAATCCGGGCGAAACGGAATTGCAAAAGGAAAACGTACGCGCGGCTTTCCTTTCTCCCCTTAGGCGTTCACCGCCTAAAAGTCTGGGCCCCGTAAAACGATTTCGCGTCACGAGCAGAAATTTTTTTTCTATTCGCTCCGAGTTAAGTTCTGCACAAGTTCCGTGACGAGCGCTTTCCCCCCCTCTCCCTTTCCCTTCTCTCCACGGCTATTGTTTTTATCCCGCGATACGTTTTTCACGCCGGCCGATACGACGGGAGAGCTAACCTGAGCGCGATAGGTAGGTTAGGCAGCTGTTTTATCGACCGACACTTCGACGAAGATCGCGCGATACATCATATCGCGTGCTAGTTTTTTTCGAAAGAGAGATGATACGGGGGATTCGTAATATTTTTTCGTCGACGTGACAGGCTTCTATTTTTCTTTCAAAGAAACAGAAGGACGCGGCTTAGGCATGCGCCTTACCAGAGTCGAAGGTCACCTCGCTGATCATGATCCATCTGTCCGAGAAATGAAGCCTCAGTTTCACGTATTTGCCGACTCGGTGGTGGAGCTTGATGGTGATGTTTCGCGACGACTCGAAGATCTTGTCCTCCATGTAGGTGTAGGTGATCGGCTCCCCTGTGTAATACTTGCCTCCAATGCTGAACAGTATGTCGATTTGGGAAAATATCTGGAACAACAAGATTTTGAGAATTAGTAGAATAATCTAACAGACTTATATATTACATATATGTATATATATAACGTGTAAGGAATAAACGAGGTTTATCGAGGTTTCAGATCGAAAGAGAGGTGAAATATTCTTCGGATTTTTTGGTTTTTATTCGATGTGTGAAAGTGTAGGATAAGCCTTCTTCGTTCCAAGGGAGGGGAATAGTTTCGAAAAGGGCAGATCCTGAGATATCGGAGACGCGCAACCGTCGGTTGATTTGGCAGCGTAGTTTGCTACGGATTTGAGAGGCCTCCTCGTGATTTACGACTCGGCAAAAAAATAAATGGTGGAAATATAAATTCAAATTAATGGAGGACGAAACACAACTTATATATATATATATATAATGAACTGCCTCGAGGCAAGGACGTATTCGTACACGAATCCACGCGGAATCCACAGAATCACGAAAGAAGAAACGAAAATGGATCGAACCTCTTTCGTACCAACTTATCCCTCTTCCTATACATATAGCGTAAGAGTCGGGAAAATAAAATATCTGCATATTAGAAGGAGCAGCCGGGAATGAAACAAAGATCCATTTCTATCAGGGTAATCTCGGGAGGAGATTGATCACCTGGTGGCCTTAAAAAACGCATTGGAAACCTAAATAAGCCGGCGAATATAGACGAAATAAAACAGACGTAGACGAAGCGGGACGTTGATGGATAGGGGAGCCGACGCGAGAACCCGCTCTCGCCGAACAAGATTTAGGAACAAAGTAAAATACGATCCTTTCCGGGGCGCGAAAAGCGAGGAAAAGGGGGAGGGGTGGGAAGAAAAGGAGGAGGGGAACGAAACTCGTACGACTTTTGAGAACGTTATAAAAGTTTAATACGTGTCTCAAGTTCGATAGGGTATATGATCTGATCGTAAATCATAAAGGGATATTATCCGAGATCGCAAAAAGCTTTGCTCAGTATCGGAGCTTTGTATCGGTGCGATCTTTCGCTATCTTTCTTTCTTTTTTCTCTCTCTCGCTCCTCGCACGAAAGCGCACGTAAAAAAACGTCACGTGGAAGATGAAAATTGAAGCTATCGAAAGGAATAAAAAAACTGCAGCCGCCATTGAATTTCACGTTGTCAAAAATGTCAAGCAAAAAAAAAAAAAAATGAACGAAAGAGGACAAATTGAATTTTCGATGGAAACGGCCTGTCGACCGATAAAAATCCAAAGTGGATAATAATACGAATAGATTGTATTCGTGCGTGAGAGAGATAGAAAGAGGGAGAAAGAGAGAGAGAGAGAGAAAGGCAAAAGCAGTAATTGGAGATTCGGTTAATTTCCAATTGAAAAATTTATGGAACAATACGGATATAACTCGGTTATGGAAAAATGTATGGCGAGGCGGTGAAAAATAGGTCAGGAGTTAAAAATTAATGTTTCGAGGGTTATGATATCGAGAGATTCGAGACGTTTTAATTAACTCGTTGCGCCGTTTCTCGCGTTGATGTACGACGACGTCGATCTTCCGATGTGGGTCAACTCTTTAACCCCTCGTTTAATCTTAAACCGCTTAATTCGTAATTTATACGAATACCGGACGCGCGTCATCGCGACGATCGTACGAAACGCGGGATAGAAATTAAGACGAAGCGGTCGAAGATTAAGGATTCGAGGAGGGTCAACGGAGGAACTTTTCGCAAAGATATAGATGATATATCAATTAAGAGACGAGTGTTGCGATGCGAAACGATTCTAAAACCGCGAAGCGGTTTATCACTGTATCACTGTGGACGCGGTTGCACTCGAACGAGTGTCACCACTTAACTCATTAATTTACGGCCACCAACTGTACAAACATCTCCAGCCGGCGACTACTGCCACGTTCCGTTCCCTGAACCACGCGAGAAGATGGCAAGAAGCAGAAATACCGTTCCCCTTCCCCTCGCGCATTTTCCTAATTTTCGAAAAACGAGCGAACAAAAACGAAACGTTAACGAACGTACTGACAAAACGTATTCTCGCGGTTTCAGAGGAATCAAGCGCAACGAAAAGAAAAAGGGAATCTTCCGAGATCTCGAGAAACAAAGGAAAACCGTCGAAAAATACCGGTTCATCGGGCGGATCGAATTATCGGTGGGAAAGAGGGGGAGGTTAGCTTTGAACGATGGGCGGAAGTCGATAACGCGATTGTCACAACCTCTCTCACCAACATCTGGAGCGGATCGGGTTCCGAAGATTTCGTTATCGTAATTCGCGTCATGTAAATCCAATTACCGAAAGATTCGTTTCAGGGGAGCGAAACGACGACAGGGAGGGAAGAGGGATAGGGGAGGGGAGGCGTTTATCCGCTATCGATATCGATGTTCCGTATCCGGCGCCGGTTCATCGCCACGAAACTCGTTTCCCCACCCTTGTCGGCGGGGATGCCGGTGACGAAGATCCGTCCGAGGCCTCTCGCGTATTTCAATCGAAACTCGGCGAGAGACAAGCGCGGAAAAGGTTTACAAGAGTCAGACGCAGAGCCGGGAGCGGCTTATCCGATATAATATACCGGATGAAGCGCAATAACTGATCTGGAAGTAAATCTCTCTTCTTTTTTTCTTTAACGGTCCAACGGAGGGAAATGGAGAAGGTTGGCCGAACGAAACGACCTCTTTTTTCCTTCTCCCTGGAAATCGTTTCCGTCCAAACACGCCGTGTATCTCTCGCGCTCAAACACAGGGATTCGCGATTTCAAAGAGCAACATTATTTCGTTCCATCCGGCGGTCCACGAGCAACGACGTTTCATCGGTAACGATCTTTTTCTTGCACGCGTATATACAACGTTTTATTTCAATCTGCTATCGGATCCCGCAACGATTCTTCCCATTCTTTCGCGGTTTTTCCCCGTTTGTGGTTTGTGTGCAACTCGATCTTTGCGCCGTTGACCAAAATGTTCGACAGTCTCCCTCCCGTCTGGGGGATACGTCAGACACGTCGATACGATCTTTACTTTACTCGAAATTGTTAATAGTCGGCAATCGAGAGATTCTCGGCCACTTTGGGGAGGTTGGATCGACAACTCCACGGCGAGAAATTATTTATACGTTACTATTTACTTAGAACATGGAATAAATTCCTCTTCACGCGTGAGAATTACGATACGTAAGATATGGAGATATAAAGGTTTTTAACTCAACACTTCGCGGACGAGTATTTTCTATTATAAACCGGTCAAGTCATCGAAGATCTAAAATTACCATAGAAGAATAAAATTTTATCGTTAATTTCGCTTAACTTGAGCAGCCCTGTAGTATCAATCGAATAACAATTACACCGAGGTGTTATACACGGAGTAGGTAGAAACAGTCCCATCCAACGAACGTTAATCACCCGTTTTAACGTTCCGTTACACGCGGTACGTGCGCGGTTTTTTAAAAAATCACGAAAGCCCGGGATTCGATTCGGTCCTGCGGTGAAACGGGCCGACTTCGAGCGGGGCGGCTCGTTTCGGCCATTAGGTTCGGTCGTCGGGTCTTATGCATTATGCGAGACAGAGAGGGGGCTGGCTTCCGTTCCGTGGGCCTTCCGCGTCAAAGGGAGCCCGGCCACGGGCGAAATTGAAATGGAGATCCGGTAGGAAAGAGCATTCGTAAACAAAATTGACACGAGGCGAGAGGAAGGGGTGGCCGGAGCAGAGGGTGGGGGAGGTGCGCGCAATCACGGAAATTTATGCACTTTGACGGAGGGATCCTGGTGAACGGCGGAAAAAGGAGGGTCTCGCGTCGTTGCACGTAGCCGAGGAAAAGTATTTGCACACCGTCAGACGAGATCTTATCGCGAGTCTCCTCGTTTTCGTTTCTCCTCCAACTCGAATAAGTAAATTGACTCGTCTCGATCGTTACGTTTATTAAATTGCTGCGTCAAACATTCCCCTCTGGTACACGGGAAAATTACAAAGAGATCTCTCGTGGCCCGAGATTCGGCCATCTTCGAAACTCGCGATTCTCGCCACCGTGTTGAGACGCTCGATGGTCAGGGACTTGGAACGAGATTTTGGACGAAAAGTACTGAAAGTACTCGTGCAAGTTCGAGAGGCACATCAATTTGGGCTTGCAAGGGATTAGCGAGACCGACTTTGAGAGTCGGCCTCAAATCATTCCGGAAACTCGACGAAGACGTTCAAACTGCGGTTATCCCAAACTGTGGCCAGATCGCTGTGCGATAGGAGAGGGTGTGGACAGGTCGCTTCGGGATTACCAGGGCTCCACGAGGCGAGTATTAAATCTATTTATACGTTGAACTTCGATGACCGGTGATCTTTCGAGATCTTTTACGACTAGACTTTTATACACCGAATAAAAATTCTACGAATCTCGCGACACGAAACTAGTATATATATATATATATAAATCTCGTTGCTTTCCAGATTCTATATCCTACATCCTCCCGTATCACAGCATTCAATTTCCTCCTAGTATCTATTACACCGATACGCGTCAAGAATGAATCTCGCCACGGATCCGTTCCATAAATAAGTAGAACTAGATTCAAATAAACAGAATCTTCATCTCGAATACATTTTTCAAAATTGTACAATATCCTTCCTATGAAAAGGAAGGAAAACTCCGCGAAGAATCCCCTGCAAGAGTAATTACGACGTTCGCGGCTAATTCTCTTCCAAGAAGCAACTGTCTCGTTTCCCTTTTCCGCAACGGTGGCGGATCACCGTCGCGAGTTTTTTTTTAAACGAGGGGGTGGGTATCGCAGTCTATTATCGTGGGCGGGACGTTTCGGTTCCGTCGAAGGGGGAAACGTTATTTGGGTATCAAAGATGCGCCGCGGGCAAAGCACTCCCCTCCCTTCCCCTCGCAGAGCCATTGTGCAGGGGTTCCGGTTTATGAGCTTGCGAACTTGCGCCACGAGGTGGAGGGGAGGTGATTCCGCAGGTATATATATATATATATATATAAAAGCTGGCGACGCGGAAGGGAATTCGAAGGACGATCGGCCGCTCCTGTTTCGAACAACGACCACGAAGAGGGCACCGTGACGACGCCCGGCGGTTTCACAGGGACGCCGCGTCAAAGAGCGCGTTTATAGTTCGATGCCCCCGTACTTCCCTTCCTTCCTCCCTCACTTCGTTTCGCGCTTGCTCCCCCCTCGATAAAATTCTCTCCTTCGGATTCTTTCGCTTCGCGATATTTATCGAGATAGAATCCTATTGCTATTCTTTTTTTTTTTTCTTTCTTTAGAAAAGAGTTGATTTTACACTCTCGGCGTTTCGGCTCGACTTTTCGTACAAGTAGGAAGAAATTTTCAAAGGAGCATCTGCGAGCGAAAATAAGTAAGATGCGTTTATATATTTAGAAAGGATTAATTTGATGAATTTTCTTTTTTTTTTCTACAACACGCGCGAAGAATTTCCCCAATGTTCACCGAAATTTCGATCTCGTTTCAATTGGCCGCGTTTCGCGGCGGAAAGAGCGCTCGCCGCGCAACAATGTGCTCGAACGCGCGTTTTCGAACGTCCCGGGTGGACACACCGGCCACGCGTATATTTGCGTTCCGCGGCGAGCGCGTTTTTCCGCCGCGGGTTGCGACCTTTTTCCCCCTCTCCTCTCTTTTTTTTTCCATCAATTCCCGCTCGCTCGGTTTGTCGATCTTCGGCATTAATTGCCTCGAAAAACGTCGGCCGCGCGAGGCTCCCCCGAAATGTCCCGATGATTTTTCGTCCACCCAATTCCCACCTGTCCCTCACCGGTCACGCCACGAATAAAATATCGCCAGCTCCGCCGCGTGAAATTGCTGATGCCGAAAATACAGTCTCTTCTCGCTTCTGTTCTCCCCCTCCCCTTATCCTCCAGGAACAGGATGGGGAGGTCCGGGTTATCGAACGTTTCAATTAAACGGTGTTATTTATTCGGGGACAAAAATGCGTATCGGTGTATTCGTTAAGAGCGGTGTGATGAAATTTTTAAACTTCCTTGCGTCAAATGTTTCGTAGACTCATCGAACAATTATCGAAAATGATTTTTGAACGATGAAACGAGGGAAGGGGGTGGATACAACTTTGATCCCTGATTAACGTTACAGGAGGGGAGAGGCAAATATATATCCTCCCTCTTCACCACCTTTCATCCGAATCAAAATTCGACCGCTCCCTATTTATAGCCACTGTGTTCAATAATCGTCCATGCATATTTCACCGCACGCGCCGCCAAATCTTTAAATGCGCCGCGGCGGAACTCGCTTCGAAACGCGAGTTTAAAGCGGATTTAAAGTCCGCCGGCGCTTTTGGGACGAGCCGCCCTACTCCCACCCTGTTTCGTGTCTTTTGCGTTTATATATTCGCGGCAACGTTCTTGCTGTTGTCTACGGAAAGGGAAAAAGGAAGAAGGAGAAAAAGGATGGATTAATTATTTCAATATCGAAGTTACATGTTCTCTCCTTCTCGCCAGTGATAGAAATAAATTGGGATATTTCGATATTCCTTCAGTTCGATCCATTGAGATTATCCATTAGCCTCGTTTCGCTATTCTTGTACGAGATTACAGAAAGACGGATTATTATGTTAAACTTTCGTGGAATAATCTATATCTCCAAATGTCCAACTGTTAATACCTCTCTCTTTCTCTCTATTCTCTAAACTCTACATTTCCAATATCCTATCCCCTATCTCTCCAAAAAAGATCTCTTCAGAATAAATAGATCCGTCACGACGACGATTGAATAACCACTTTCGGGAACAAGATCGTTCGTATCGCGCGAATCCGAAGTTTGATCCCTTCGATGCCGGCCAATTTTATTGCCTCGAGCGGGAATAATTCCATCCATGGATCTCGCATTCGAGTCGTCAATCCTCTATCGCATGGGCATCAGTGGGGGTGGCCGAGGGCGAAAGAGAGCGGCGACGTATTTGCATTACATTATCGAGGTTAACGCGAAAGGGTCGCGCGCGAGACGGAAATTATACGAAGGGGGTGGGATTATTGGCCTAAGAATGAGGCCAAGAACTCATTTCCGCTTGCTCGCCACCCGCGATATTACACAACGCAAAGGAATGACTAAACGCTAACTTTGTATCTTCGCTTAATATATATATATATTATCCAGGGAAATATATAAGAAATATTGTACGATCGATTAGACGGGTTTTCAGAGCAAACGTTGAACGTTTCTCTTAAGCGAGATTTGTAAGTATGTAATTTGCGACGAAGCATTTCGAAGAGGACAAAGAATAGAAAATGGAATAAATAAGTTTAGAATAAACGGCAATCTTATATTTTAACGTTGTTTTATTTTATTCCCTTGTGCAAAGTTATTATTCGTTTTTTCAGAAGTGGACAACATGGTGTTATCGAATTTAAAATATTATGTACGAGTTTTATTAGATTCTAGAGATGAAATGAGATAGAGCGAAATCCATATTGAACAAAGATAAATTGAAAGGCAAAGTGGATTCAGAGTTAGACGTATCTCCAATGACAGTTTTCAGATATTTGGCTGCTATATATGGGTAAAAAGTGAAAAAATTGGGGAAATGGATAGCGCAGCGACTGACGGAGGATCAAAAATTGCCACGTTTCGAAGCGTGCTTATCGCATAAACCTCGAAACGGTACAAGTTCATTTTTGAACTAGAATTATATATATATGGGAAACGGATACTGCACGTCATTTATCGTACGACAATGATTGGATGCTAATGAAAATCCTGAACAGACCGTCGAAACCTTCGTCAAAGCCTCGTTATTCTTTTCTGAAACGAGGAGATGAGCAGCATCCGAGAAATCGACTAAGAACAAGGCAAACCAAACTCTAACTCAAAAATTAATCGAATGAACTCTCGACCCACCCGTTAGATATTTCACCAACCGATCATCACTCGTTTCACTATTTATTAGCTGTTTTTAAAAAAATAAAATATTCGACGCGCTTTATAAAAAATAGAACATGTCAATCTGTTGGAAAAGATGATTAAAGCCAATGGCTCGTATCTTGATCGAACAAAGATCACGGTTTCTTAAAATATCGATATTACCTTCGTTTCTCAAATAAAATTTTAAATTATAAAATATTCGTGCCGCAATAGGCGATTAGAAAATTTTTTACTAACACTTTTGTGATCGACTGTACGCGCGATGATAGCGATTTTTTCGCTCGTACACGCGCGTGCGAATTAGATTTGTGGATTTACATTAATTCCACGGAGGAGAGAAAGAGAGAGAATAAAAAAAGGAGTAGAATCGAGGCTCGCTTTAATATCGTCCGGCACGCGTTTAATGTCACCCGTATTTTTCCAATTAACGAAGCGGCGGCGAATTAAAGCGAAACTTTCCTTGACCCGCGCGCTCTCTTCTCAAATGCATGGCATTTTGGAGCGGGAATAAATTAGCCGACGGTCGTATCGTTTCCTACCTCCTCTCTCTCTCTCTCTCTCCCTTCCAACGTTTGTAATTTCGTTATTAAAAATATCTAGAGGAATTTTCGCATTAACTGCGCGTTTCCGCGTGATTTGTTTCCCGCCGGTGTACCGTGGAGAATACAAAAATAACGCCAACAGTTATCTTATTTGACCAAGCGGAATTTTTATTTAAACGGTTGTAAATCGTGTTCCGAAATATAACGAAAACAGTTACGAATTTTGCAAACGCCAATTTGCGCAAAGGTCGGATAACATTCTCTTAATTTACTCGGGAAAATGTAAATGAAATTTCTATCGACATAGTTCTCGAATTCGAAGAAGAAAATAAGAGGTGTAAAAAAGTATTCCACCTTTTCAAATCTCGATAACTCGAAACAGCTGTGTCATCCGCTGGATAAACGCTAACGAAATTGAATCACGATAAGAAAACGTACGACGAAATCGATGATGGGAAGGTTGAAAGAAGTGGGTGGGTGGACGCGTAATGCGTCCGGCCTGAAAGCGTACGGTTTTAATGAAAGGAGATCGTCGATGATGAAAGCGTGAAGGGCGCGGCTGTGTGTTTAATAACAGAGATCACGCGCCCCGATTATTCTCGCCTCGCAATATCGCGCGATCCCGCCCCAAGGAAGCCGCGCTTCCTTCCGAGATAACGGAATCGCCGTGTTTCAATTTGTATTTTTTTATATTCAACGGGAGTGCGACCGATAAAAAGCGCCGAGTGGAATATTCAATCAACCGTGGAAGAAGGACATTTCGACACGGAAGAGAGAGACACGGAGAGAAAAAGAGGATCTGGAACAAGGCTGTGGATGGGTAAGAAGAGCCTGTTGATCGGCCAAGGCTGCTTGCGCATTCCTTCTTACCGGAGGGGAGGGGGTCGGGGGAGGAATAACGTCGGCGAGGGTAAACGATTCCAACGCTTTTACACGACGTGTTTACGTTGGCGTAGGAAGGGCGTGGATACGTAATTAGACGCGAAAGCTGTCCCCCCCTTAATTCTCAACGCTTTCAAATTTATTTTTATCCCCAACGCGACGCGATTCCTAGGAATTTTATTCCTAACCCTACCCTCCTCCACTACGACTCTCTCTACGTACTTTTCTTCAATTACCCGTCGCACCATAACTTTAAACTTTAAATTCGAACCGCTGGTGGATAGAAGGAACGAAAATTTGATACGAGTAAGACTACGGCGAGAGAGAAATTAAAAAGGTAAGAAGGCTCACCTGGACATCCTTGGTGAACTGATTGTTGCAGTAGATGTGGATGGCCGAGAACTCTCTGACCTTGTCGAACTCGAACTTGATCTCGACCGGTTGGCCGCGCGTGTCGTTCCTCCAACCGACCCACCCCTGCGTTCGATCCTTATCGTAGTACGCCAGTTTGAAGTTATCGGGGCCCGTCCTGCCGTCCGTCAACTGGCCCAGACCACGCTGCAGCTCCCCGTCCCAGTGTCCGTCGTACGTGGCGTCGAAGAATTCCCATTCGTTGCCCCTCTTATCACCTTGGGGCATCGAATAAGACACCACGCCATCTGCGGAAAGATCAAACGTGTCGAGTCACCCCTGGACCCCCGCTCCATCTTCCCATCGCTCGTGCAACAGTCGCGTTTCTCCTCGTCGTAACGAGACACGGAGAAAGAAGGGGGAGGGGAGAGAACAAAGATTAACGTTTTCGATCGGTGTCCGGTGCAATGGGCTAATTATTCGGGAAAGAAGAATCCATGCTCGGTTTCTATTGATTAATATTCGTCGAGGCGAGAGAGAGAGAGAGAGGGGGGGGAGGAGAATTAATCAAACGATAGGAAGTTCTTGGAAACTGCCTGGAGGATTTGGATTCACAATTAATTGAACTTCTAAGCACGGCGAGCGTGTAAGACACAATAGCAGTCTATGTTACTTGGTGTGTACCTTTCCGTTTGGTTAAACGTTTAATTCGATGTTGGTTCATCAAAGGAAGAAAGGGATAATTGTACAAGCAAGATTGTGAAAAGCAAATTTGCGCACACGGGAATGGCATAAGGGTTAATGGACAGTCCAGTGAGTATTCTAAGCGGCGGCAAGTTCAACGAAAATTGGAGAGTGCAAACAGCTTACCGCTCCAGTAACATCCGTAGAGCTCGACCCGCATGCAAACCGTCCGCGTGTGATGGCTGTAGGGCAGAAAACGGATCTTGCTCGCCCACAGAGGCGGCTCCAGCTCGTGCTTCGACTCCAAATACGTGTTCGTGTTACCCTGTATTACCTGCAACCGTGGAAACCTTGGTTAAAAGACCGAGACGACTCCAACTCTTCGAGGTGTGTAACCTTTCGCCTCCCCCATTTTTCTCTTAGTCTCCCCCTTCCATCCAGATAACCCATCCCATCGGATCATTATAGGAACGTGTACGTCACCTCGAGTTCAAGTTTTGAGAACGACTTGCCAAGTTTCGAAGGGACGCGGTTATATTCTCTTATCTCTTACGGTTTTAGAAGGGAAAAAGAAATCCCGCGCAATCGTTTCAACCCTACTACGTGACGCCAATGGAAAAAAAGAAGCTATAATCGACGAACGGTGGTGTCTGCGCCCTCTCAGCCCCTCTCAGACGACATTTATATCACCGGCAAGACGCGTTTCCGCGCTTGGCCACGTACTGGAATACCGAAACGTCCGACATCCCGTCACAGGGTGGGGATCGCGTTCCACCGCGTCGGAGCGGGGAGGGTTAAGGACTAATTTCATCCCACATTCCGCCACGTTAGGTATGACGAGGGAGAGACGTGGGTCGGGGTTGGATCACAGAGGCGTAGACGGAGATACACGATCGGTTTTGAACGTCCATCGCCCGCATTCTCCGATCTCCTCCCCTCTCTCTCCCTCTCCCTTCGCCTCTCTTTGTGTACACCTCCGCCTCCGTCTTGGCGGACAACGCGATGCAATATTGATTTCACGTTTGATGAATAAAATAAGCGGTTTATCCGACGTTGGCGTGGAAACAACAACGGCCCCGAGAGATGGCGGCGAGTAGATGTATCCGAGATCCGTCCTTGGATACACGTGTAAGTACACGTAAGAGGTAGGGAAGGGGGAGGATAAATCGTACGTGGACAAACGCGGCGAGTCGCGTGACGGAGCGTTTTGCGGCCGGCATTCTGCGCATTCTGCCCACGTTTCCCACCCTTGAACGGCGGCGTATACGTTCCCTGCCTTCTCTTCTTTTCGGTACGACCAGGCATCGACTTGGACTACTATTACCGCCGCTATTCCCACCGCGCTCTTTCAATTCCTTTCGCGACGTCCGCGGTGGAACGGCCGCTTCTTCCTCTTTCGATTTGTTTTGCTCTCCCTTATTGAAATACCTTTCCCACCTTTTTCTCCCCCCCGTCCTCTCCGACCGATATTGGATCACCGTGTGTTGCTACCGTTCGAAACGTGCTCTTACCGTTGATACTTTTATTCCGCGCGTTTTCGGGGATGTGTTCGGGGATACGGTCTTTCTAAATGGATTCATTTCCACTCATCGTTATTGCTTTTACAATTTTATCGCGGTTCGTGCAGCGCGGGCCATTTCGTCGTGTACAATTGAGAAAAGGAATGGCTCGGGGGAGGAAGGCATGTACGAGTAACTCGGAGGAAAAATTTGTTGGAAACGCGACACGAAGAGAAGGAAATACGTGGTTGCCATACGTATGGGGTCCTCTTTATAAATATATAATTAAGGTTCCTTTCGAAGGGCAAGCCTTTTTTCAGAGGCTTTTCGGCCATCGTTTCCTTCCAGAGAAACTGAAACATTTGGAAAGCACTCCCCAAGGCGAACCCTTGGAACCGGGGGTTACTTATATACCTTATACGGAACTTTGCGAGCCACCCCTCCGTCTGGCCTCGATTCTTTCTCATTTCGGCCACCCAGGGACACGTTACGCCATCGCCACGCTCTCCACCGCGGCGTACACAACCACACGTTTCTCCCCCGCCAATTTAATGAGATTGCAGCGTGCGAGCAGAATTTAATTTCTCGAAATGCCTCCACTAAATCTATCGCCCGCCGGAATACTCTCCTCGATCATTTATCACTTTCTTTCTTTCCTACTTTCGTAAGAGATTAATAGTACCCGAACCACGCGTAATTTAATTTTCGATACGTTGGATTATATTTCGTTGTCTCGAGAATGTTTGAGATCACGAAGGCGACTCCAACTGTTCTCCAATAATTATTCAATAATTACTCTCCGACAAGAAATATACCTTCCTCCTCTTCCTCCTCTTCTTTTATCACGAGTTTAAACTCGTTAGGACGTACATTTTTCTCGCATCGATATTTTCTTTACGCCGTTCTTCCGCGTATAAGCTTATAAGAGAAGGGTGGCGATATTACTTTTCATTACCCATACTAGAAACCTTGGAAACCTCTTGCCGGTCCACCTGCCGCCAGTCTGACCGTGTGCACGCAACGGTGACCGATGCGAAAAGGCAGGGAGGGCGCGTGCCCTTCTAACGCAATTTCCTGCCACTTTTACTTTCCCCCTTCGTTGCACGAATGCGTGGTTGCGCGCGTGCATGCGCACCGGGGGTCAAGTGTTAAGCGGCCAGCAATTATACCTGATATCGATCTGCGTCATATATACGGGCTCGCGAGTTGTTTTGCGATGTTTCCTATTTTCCTCCGCCCGACCGTTTTCCATTAAATGGAAACAAGATACGACACCCTTCTTCTCGATTCGGTACGATTAGGTAGAAGAGAATCGAAGAGATAATTCTCGAGCAAAATAAGTATAATTTAGTCGGTTCTGGAATCTTTGAGAACTTGGCTTCCCTCGTCGCGAAGAGGAAGGGAAACAAGCGTGTTTATTACCGCGTAAACCGTGATCGCGGGGGAAGAAAGTTGATCTTGTTATAACAGGAGAGGCGAGGAGGGGACAATATCGAGATACCCGCCGTTTTGTGTGCGTTTCATTCATCATTCAAACAACTGTTGAAATTACGTCGCGGCCTCGTTCCACGAGGATATCGCTCCGTTCCCGAAGAGGGAGCAAACCAAGCGGAAAATCTTGGCGGGACCGATTGTTTAGCCTCGAACGAGGCTTTCTTATTCCCGTGCTTTCGAGTTTGCCCCTCTTTCTCCCCCCATCTCTTTCCTTCCCAGCCGTATGCACCTGCGCAAAGACACGTTCGTCACAAACATCGACTCTTCATTTTTATAGGCCAAGGAAATTGAATGTAAACACGGTCGTGCGTCGAGTAACCGAGCGTTAATTGAAAGCCATCGAGGAAACCATCTTCCCGCTCGAAAATCGATTCCCCTCTCCCCCTTTTTTCCTTTCTCTCTCGTTCAATCTCGTGCAACGCTCGATTCTCGCCGAGGAGGTTGTCGAACGCGCGATTAGAAACTTTCCACTCGATCTTTCGAGAAGAGCTCGTGGAAAAATTCGGCCTCCGTTTAAGATACGCCAACAGGTACGACTCTTGCGCCTAGTTTTCGCGCCTATCACGAGGATTTTTTTCATCGTGATACCTTCAGCACACCTTATTATCGGATATTTTCACGAGAACGTTTTACTTATTCCCTCTTACCATTCTACGTGCCACTTGATTTCACTCGTTTCTTTACACGCGGACGCGAAAAAACATTCGCGATACGATCGATCAAGCGACACCCTCCATCCCGGATTTCGTACAATTTTGAACGCACGTTCGATTTTTGCTCCCACATCGTATACGCATCGGGTAAACACGATAATATAATTGGTTCGTGTAATATATATATATGTTTGAAAAGAGCGTATTTTCGTGTAATTTTTTATATGTAAATAATCAAGATAAATTAATACAAACTGCATCAACTTCGACATCAAAGATGTTCAGGGAAAAGTGCCTTCCACTTTTCATCGCTTCAGTTTCTCCTCCTCCTGATGAAACGATTAAGTAACGGAGCCTTGCGAAAGGAATGCACGAAACCTCTTCGTTGACTCGCGTCAAAATTCTCCTTCCTTCTCCCCTCCCCTCGATCGAGAATAACAAGAAACGAAGGAAACAAACGATAAGCATTTCTCTCCCGTTTAATTATCGGCCACGATAATCGAGTCGTCGGCCAGTTTACCCAAACTTCAACCGGAACAATAACGCTGCGGATTTTCATCGCGCGTATCGTTTAATTTTCGGGGCCGAAAAGCTTGCCCCTCCCTCGAGAAAATGCCACGAAATTTCCACGAAATTTACGCGAATACCCGATCCGCGCGGCCAAAGTTTCGACGCATCCACCCTTCCTCCCCGCCAGGTATCTCCCGGGATCGAGGGGAGGATCTGGTTTCATCTGGCCCATTAGAAACAGTTATGCCGCCGGTCGGAATAACAATCGGCCGTGATAAAGCCCCGCATATCCCCCGAATTATCTCTAACGGACAACGCGCCCCGTTAACGTCCTCCGCTTCGCGTGCGTGCCCCAACGCTGGACATGGCCTATCTAGCCGTATCTATCCGTCACCCTTACTCCCTCCTCCCTCTTCTTTTCCCCATTTACGCGCCCGTACACTCGCGTGCGTGCGTGCGTGCGAGTGATTTACGCGGGAAGCGAAGCAACCCCGGCTCGCGTGTCGACACGCACTCGTCGCCCTCCCTCACGCACCCCCTCCCCTCTGGTATTTATCCTCCAACGTAATTATATCCGATTTCCACGCGAAATTCCCTCGGCCTCCTCTCTCAGGTGCGGAGAAAAGCCGACGGTTCGTGACGCGATAATGACGAACGGTAGAGAAAGGTAAGTAAATTGGGAGGGGATAATATTCGATAATACCGTTGGATGATTCATCGGCGGGGAGGCGGTCGATTCGAAAAGAAACGTGGATTTAAGGGCGCGTTTCGTTCGGAGCGAAAATACTCTCTCGAACGATTTGAGTATCCACGGGCAGGGAGTTGGGGCGAGGGATGAATCTGTTCGGGAGGAGTCGGTCTACTGTTGTGCAGAGGCATGATTAAGAGCGGTTTTAAAACTCTCGCGTACACGAGAACACGTTTGAGAGGCAGGGAAACCGGGTCGCTCTGATTAATTGAAGTTTTTGCGAAAATCGGCCGACCTTGTCCGATCCCTCCCCATTAAAATATACGAGTAATTAATGCGGCGACATTGTTCCACGTGCCTGTGTAGTTCTTCTCGGTTGGTCGAAGAGTTGTGTTTTATCGTCGAGATTAAATCGCGATACGATAACTTGGATTACCTTTCGTTGCTAATTCGAACGATTTCAATTTCTTCATGACCGAAATGATGCAACTTGAGCTTCACTTTTCTATGTCTTTTTCTTCTTCACGTAAACACGTGTACAAACACGTCAGTAACTCTTTTTACTCGATAAGAGAGAGAAAGTGGTCTCGTCGCTTTGAAAGCTTACCAAAATTCTTCGATGCCATGCACGAGAGAAATGATCGTCACAGATGATTTATTCCTAATTAATCCTAATCTATGAATGAGAATCAGTTGTTCAGCTTATAAGTAAGCAAATTTATTCTTAAGAGATTAATTGACATATTTGGTCAGAATGTATCTAAAAGCCATTAGACGAACGAATTAAAAATTTTTGCGTTCGTTTTAAATCGCGAGATTTGTTGGTGGATTCGTGAAAATAATGCTCGAGAGATTTTACTTATTTTCAATTTTTAGAAAGAGAAAAAAGTGGAATCTTTGCCCTCGATTCTACTTTTCCACGTATCAAAATGCTTTGTACGGGTTGGCGAATAAAAAAAAAGTCAAACTGCGTTAAATCCGGTGACCTGGGAGGTCAAGCGATTATTGATCCGGCCAACCCGTTCAGGGAATTGGGGATTAAGAAAATCACGCGCATCTCTTTCAAACTGGGATAGAACTACGTGTTATATGTGTTGAAACTACATTAAACGATATACTCTCCAGATATAAAACTGGAAGATAGGTTTTTAAAAATGTAAGGAAAATCCATCCATCATTTTTATCGCCCATCCCATCTTCCAACTACTGTCGTAACAATTTCTGTATCATTCTTCGAGAAAACATTCTACGCGTTCTATGAAATCCTCGATGATTCGCATATTTCTGTCGACGTAACGCTTTTTTTTTTTTATCAAAACACGTGCAATTCTTACGTTATGCGTGAAATACACATATAGAAATATATATACATAAAGAAAGATAAAGAGGAAGAAAGTACGTATGATAAAAGGTGGAACGAGTGCTTCGAATATCTCCATTTTTCCATCTTCTCTTCTCTTCTTTTCTTTTCTTTGCTCGATCATTTTTCTCCTCGTTTTTCTTTCGAGGGAAAGAAGAGGGCATTGACGAGGAGAGGAGCGTGTCAAGACGATTAAAACGGGGAATAAGAGGTGGAGGAGGAGAAGAAAAAGGAGGAGAAGAACGTCGATGAACCGCGAGAACGGGGGTTCGTTTCGTTGAAACGAGAAATCTCTCGACTCGTTTTCTTTTCAACTTCGTTGCGTAAATGGCGGAAAGACAGAAGAATGCATTCTTTTATCGCGAAATCATTTCGTTTCGTTCGCGGAATCCGGATGAAATCTTTGTGTCAGGAAGTAAGCAACAAACCGGTGGCCTCTTCCTTCTTCGAAACAAGGGTGGGTCGGTGAGATAAGGCAGGAAAAATTTCTCCAGTCTCAAACGGGTGGTATTTCTTCGCGAATTTGCATTGGATTCGAAAGAAGTAGTGGCATTTACATTGTTAAAGACCTACGTATCCTCTTATTCGAATTATTAAATCGAGAAAGTTATGTACAAGGGAGGGAATTTTTACGTTTAATTTTCTCAGAAACGAAAAGTTTTACGATAAAAGTTTTATCAGAAATCAGTCTCGTCTTTGACACTGTACGAAATTTTTCCTCCTTCCAATCCTCCTTCCAACCCCGATTACAATTTCATCACAGATCGTTCCATCTTTATTATTATTGCTACAATTTCTTCGTTCTGCAAAAATTCTGCAAAATTAGAAAAGCAAAAATTGGAAACATCTATCCGCAAGTTATCACGTGGCATAGTTAAGATTTAATTACCCTCCCCTCGTGTTCTCGATCCGATGCGACCGTTCATTATCGAAGTTGAGCCTCGCCGGAAACGAGGCCTCCTTGCCCCAGAACGTGCACTCGCATTCGGTAGAAGCGAATAGAAAGGAGAAGCTTGCACGCCCTTAATTGCCTCTATCTCTTTCCAACCCGCTGCTGCCTCCTTCTTTTTCGTTCCGCGACAATTATTATTATTATTATTGCGCGGCGGCGCAACCGAGCCGCGAGCGAGTGTAGCGAAAATGGCATCCCAATGGTGAAAACTTTCGACCTTTCGAGTCGTCGCGCACCTGCCGGTATTCCGGACAACTATTCTCTCTCTCTCGCTCTCTTTCTTCCACGGATAATTTCGCGAAAATATTCGAAAAATTTTATCGTGGTTGAGCACGTGTGCGACGCAGCTTCGTGATAAAAAGAAAAAATATAAAGGTTTATTAAATCGAGGAATCTCGTCTCGCTTTCGAGGGGCGCGAGAGAGGTGTTTTCAAAGTAAGTTAATTTATTAATAATAATATTCGTAATAAGATTTTCCGATGCTTGTCTTATTGAACGGCTTTTGTGTATTTTCCATCGAATCTCATTAATTCGACTAAATCGAGTATTGTGATTCTTGTCAAAGAACTTAAAAAAGTAAAGGGAAATTTTTTTCTTCTACAGTAATCTTATAATTGAAAGCATCGTGTTATTTATACCACTCTCTCTCTCTCTGTCTCATTTCAAATGCATCCTCTTATCTTTTATTAATTGAACGAGCACGATCCACTTGTGAAGAGTGATTTTCAATCAACTCGGGATGTTACTCGATTTTCAGATGTTCAACCGGTTGTAATCGTTCAATTTACAGTGTAGGATGGACGGGCAGCCTCGTCTCGGATCCCGGTGAGACCGATAATTGGGGGGAGAGAGAGAAGAGAGAGAGCGAGGAGGAGTATACAGCTCGGTCGCGAATCGGTACAGAATAATCACGAAGGATGCAAGTTACGATCAACCTCGCGAGATCACAAGGTTGGACACGTGACGTGTATAAGACGTAGCCTCGTTTTCGTCGTAGGCCTCGCATTAGCGCAAGTGGCCCATCAATATTAATAAGGCTGCGAGTGGACAGACAGAGACGGACCGATCGAATTTGCCAAAAGGATGATCTCCTCTCTCCATCTCTACGGAGAAAATCCAAGTCAGAATTTTTCTCACGTGGAAAGTTTAATTATTTAATCCAATCTATCCATCTTCGAGGACTCGATCCTCGGGTTGACAGCTTTGTATAAACAAATCCAATCATTCTCTCTTTTTTTCCCCCTCTCTCAGACAGGAAAATATCCCGTCAGATTCCTTCTTTTTAATCGTGAAAGCGAGATATCACGCTACCAACCACTCGTAAGCGCGCTAATTTCTATCGAAGACGGTAGAAGACGGTCGAAGCGATCGTATCGGCGTGCAAATTAGACTTTACACGAAATCACGAGGTGGAACACGCGACGGTGGCTCGCAGACGAGACCGCGGTCCCTTGCCACCTCAAGTCCTGCCTCGGTTGGTCCATCAATATTAATAAGATCCGAGAGAGGCGAGCATCCATCGGGATACCGAAGGAGGAGGAGGAGGAGGAGCGAGCAATTTGCCTGTCGGTCGGCTGTCCGAGCTTTTTTTCGTTTCATCTTTCGGGGGCGACGTATAATAATCGTCGGTAGCAACGTTAAGTCGAGGCTGGAATCCGTTCGATGTCACACTTTTTGGGCTCGAGGAGAAGTAATAGGCTATTCGAAGGCTATGAACGCAAGGTGGATAAGTTTGGCAAAAGAAAGAAATTCCTTCGAATTATTAACCTCCCCCTCGAGCTATTTTCCAAAGGCGCTTTTAGTAATTTTCCTCCACGAGTTTCCTTACGCGCGTTTAATTTATCTGGAAGTTTATCGGGTTTATTGACAGGTTTATGCGAGGCTCGATTGGCGGAACTTTGAAACTTGATAAAAGATAAAACGATCGTTACCTGTCGTACAATTTTCGTTTCATTCGTCGAATTATTCATTTTATCCTATCTCTATATCTATCCAAATACTTTCCATTTGCAAACGATCATTTTTTCGAACAGAGAAAATGAAATTCCTTCGAGAATTTAACTTGGAATAATAGCATAAAGAGCGGGAAGCGAAGCGATTAACGTATCGCCGAGTAGACTTGATTGTAGAAACTCATCGAGGATCGAGGTTACTGCAAATAAATAAAGGGGAAAATCTAGGATTTCCTGTCGAAAAGTTGTAGTATTCAGCTAAAGCGAAAGTGAAACTCCGGGGCTGAAAGACCGCGAGGCAGCATCAGCCCGTCCGAGAACAGGCCTCGACAAAGTGGCGCATCACCGGTACGAAATTAGCTTACGGATTCGCGATAAGCTGCTTACGTCCCGACCGGGATAATCCTTGGTCTTCGATTCTTGATCGTCTGCTCTCTCTCTCCCCCTCTCCCATTTCGTTTCGAGAGCACCACCAGGAATAACAGAATCGCGCAGCTTTAATCGGCACGGAATTATTATTTCAGGCCAATGACCAACCCCGCCGCCAATTCAGTTTCGACTATTCTGGGCGCAGCTGCCGCCGATCGGCGGCGAGCAGATGCGCGTATCGTTGTTCATAAATCACGATATCGTGAACCGTTTTTATCAATCTCGCTCGTCACTGTTACGCCGCTTCCTCGAAACGTTTATTCGGATCGATATTGCGAAAGATCGTTTCTAACTGTAATTACAACACCGTATCGACGACGACTGGTTAAGCAATAGTTTTCGATGAAATTGACGAAGATATAATCGTACGTATAAACGAATAACTTTAACGATTTGGACGAGTTCTTATTTAAATCCGTTAAGAAACACCCCTCAAAGATCGCGAAATCTGAAATTGACATCGTTTGTAGATACGAATTATTTCTCTACGTTATCCCTGCGTTTCAAATTCACTCGCTACTCGTCACGTACGCCCACAAACGCACACCGACGCACACTTTGCGCACGAATTGGAATTTAAACGGTCCGGTCGATTCGATCCGAGATAGGTCCTCGAGGAAAGGAAGATCGAGGCCGTCGGTGAATTAGTTAATGGAATTCGAGCAAGATAAGGCAGCACTCACCTCTTTCCCTTTGATATCTCTGTATCGGACCCACTTGCCCAGACGCGGTCGCCAGTACTCGAGGAGATACGCCTCTGCATACTCGACACCGAGACCGTTCCCGAACCGACCTTGCGTGGCGGTAGCCGTGATCAAGTGAACCGTATGAAGGTCGATCTCCAACCATTCCCGGGCTTCTTGGGTGATCTGATTCTTGGGACACCAAGCGCCACCGAGGTTCTCCGCTTTTAATCTGGAACAAGAAACGTTTTACGCGTTTTTTCTTTCCTCTTCTCTTCGATTCGATCCGATCGATCCTTCGTATCGTTCCCTCGTTTCAAAATTCCGTCGTTTCGTAGATATTCTCGCGTATTATAATCGTAACGATCCCCTACTTGGGAATTTAATTAGCGATAGGATGTAATTAGTCGAGAACGACAACTCTTCAATCTTAATTTTTATGATACGAGTGAAAGAAAAAGTACAAAACTCTCGCGAATTTTATTTATCGATTCGTTTCTTTCTTCTCTCAAATATATTCGTATCGTTCTTTTTTCATTTTTTATTCGCAACAGATATTGATCTTCGCGGGCGTCCAATGGGATTTATTCCAATCAACGCAGCGATCCGCGATATTCGTATCGATTACAACAATACTCTACCAGAACCGAAGCGATACTTTTATTTTAAGCTTCGCTCGAGAGCGAGAAAAATCGTGGAGAGAGTATCTCTCGAATAAAAACTCTCAACGCGATGCATCCCATTAACGAGCAATAATTTCTCGAAATCAATTTTTTTTACTTTACTCAAACTACCCTTTCTTAAACGTTTCCATCTTCGGTTCGGAGCGTTCAAATATTTTCTCGAGCCATCCTTTGTTCATTTCATCCTCGCCGTATCTTATCCTTTTTACTAGATCAACGCAAAGGTGTTGTGCAAAGGTTAAAGGAAACCTATATATATATATAAAATCGCGGAGGAGGGAGGATTGTAACTCCAGGCACGTTCCAAGAAGTTTCCAAGGAGGTAATCGGACGCGGCATTCTTAGCAAGATTCCGCCCAACTTCGACATCTCGACCTTCTCTTCTTCCACCGAGGACCGCATTCCTATTTTTCACCTCACCCTTTCAATACCTCTCCCGCAACGTAACGAATTAATTAAACGCCAAGATATCTCCCACCCGCTCCGTTTTCCCCAGACTGAATTTTCCCCGG
Organism: Apis cerana; assembly: GCF_029169275.1. NCBI lineage: Eukaryota > Metazoa > Arthropoda > Insecta > Hymenoptera > Apidae > Apis > Apis cerana. The sequence goes on along the minus strand of NC_083858.1, from coordinate 11,604,571 downwards.
ACTAAATTCCGATATCGGCCCACGCTCGTTGCCCTCAACTTTTAATACTTTCGTTATTCCAATAATAATAAATTTGAGCCCGGCCTAACTTCTTCCTTAGACCCACTCTTGCGCTTGCGTTAAATACACTCTTGAGGCGACGAGGAGAGCAGAGCAGGAGGAGGAGGAGGAGGAGGAGCAAGAGAGAGGGGAAAAAGAAGGGAACAAAAAACACGAGTTTAACTACTTAATGGGGACCGAGCAGATACCCGGGAGAAGTGTATAAGTGATACTTGGAAAGTTTGAAAATCACCTTTGTCACGTGAACCCCTTAACCGCGACAAAAAAAAAACGTTCCCCATATTTTTCCCATAAACCGACGTAACAAACACTTTCGCACGAGGCGAAACTTTTCTTAGGAGGGGAGGAGGAGTAATGTCGTTTTCAATGTTTTTTTAAAAACTTGAAAATATTCGCGTCGTATCGTTTCTCTTCTCCAACCCTCCCTTCTCTTCCGAGGACAACTTCAATCGTCATTAAAAAAAAAGAAAAAAAAAAAAACACAGAGGTTCGTTCGAAATTAAAAAGCGGAATAATCGTAACGCCGTGAAATCTTGGTATCCTCCTGGGACCGGCAACTTTCGGTCACGATTTCAACGGTATTTTCCGCCTCGTCTCTGTATCTTTCTCTCTCTGTCATACGTATAATTAATAGCAATAACGAAAGGCAATAAAGATAATTAAATTAAATTTCGAAAGACACAGGAACGTAAAACGTATAAATGGATCCTTTCTCTCTTATTTTTATATATATATATATATAAATGTTTTCCATCGAATAAATATTTCCATTCGAGCCATAGCTCGAAAATTGAAATTATATATACGTATAAAGAACGATAATAACGAACAACAGTCGTTGTTTACATCTCTATTTCGCAAAGAGCGAGAGAGATTCGAATTAATTTCGCTAATTAACCGAATCGAATTCCAATTATAATAATTGCTAAAAGCTAAATAATAATCTAAACGCCAAATCCTCGATAGGCGAATCCTTGAACCGGTATCGCCGGGGATAGTAAAAATTATCACCTCGTGAAATGGAAGGATGGACAAGGACGAGTAACCTCCCATTAGACTGTCGACGACTCTAAGAAACAAAGCATCTCGACGACTTGGAGAGACGACCCATATCCGTGGAGGCCTCGATACACGATCGAAGGTGCAAGCTGGCCATTTGATACGTCCAGGATCCGTGGTTCGGTTTTAATCTTTCGAGAACGGGGGTCGAGAGCGAGGAAGAGGCCGCATGCTCGCGCGACCGGCATGAATAAAAGATGAGGCGCGAAGCGCCTTTCCTAATTGCGTGGACCGTTTAAATGCTCGGCTAAGAGGGAAGCCTCTCTCGCTCGTATCACGATACGTATATACCACGCATATATACGTATAACGACCTGTGTCGGTACGTCCTTTAGCAAGGTGAGAGACCCGGATGGGGGTGGGAGGAAGGCGACATCTTCGAAGAGGAGGAGAAGGAGGGAAGCACTCGAGGGTTCGTACCGCGCATTATTCTTCGTTACAGGAATATTTTGGAGGCGTGCCTTAACGACGTGTACGTACCTACCACGATATTTGCCCTGTCCTTAATTGCCCCGAAACCCGGGCGCGGCGCCACTTACCGTTACGATAATTCGGTTGCTTTGGGAAAAGGAGGATGCCGTCGTTCGCGGAATTTCGCAATTAGGATTTTTAGACGGAATCCTAGCTCGCTTCGATTAACACGGTTCATTCCCTTCGAATGCAAATCGGGTATTCGTTTATATTCGTTCCCAGGATGGAAACGAACGTATCGGAGAACGGACGCGTTGTGTCGATCGTTAAGTTCAACTTTTTTCGATGGACGAGTGGTATATTTCCAGCTCGAGAATAACAACACATCGCATTCGATTTATCGGCGTATGCGTGGTACTTGTCGTGACGGTATCTCGTAACTTCCGTGTTAACCGGCAGTTTTTAAACGGGAGTCGATTTCGAAACACGTACGCGTGACGCGAAGAATCGAAGAAATGAGATGTCTGAACCGATAGAATCGTATCCGGCTGCACACGATCCAGCCGTCTAAAATGTAATCCAACCCACCGCGCGTTATAAAATATCGGGACGTAAACGATCGGGACGTTTCCCCCGGCATCTCGATATCTCGACACCCAGCCATCTAACCGTCAATCCAACTTGACTAACTACTTACGATCGCTCGTTCGCGTGGCAGAAATAACGACCACGCTCCTCCATCCCAAGGAACGGAGTCCGGTTTATCCAAACTCGTTTCACCTGACGACCGCGTCGTCTTCCAGCCAACGCCGCGCACGCCCCGTTCCTTATATGCCCTCCACCTAATTCGCCAAATTAACGCGCGCGCGATTCTCCACTTTTACCCGTCTTCCGATCTATTATTATCGCACCTCCGCGATCCTTTTTTCTCCTCCCTCGAATTAGAGGCTATCGTATCGCTTCCTTATCATTTTCGCGTTTCCACTCGCGCGCCGCGAAATACGATCGAGGCAGAGGCGGCGATATCTCTCGCCGAGCAACGAGGCTTAAATGACACGAAATTCTTACTCTCGAAGAAAGGATACAATAATATTTGTATGTTCCGAAATCGAGTATAACCAAACCTTTCCTCCGTAATATTTATTCCCCACTAATAATCGTGGTAAACCGAGACCGATACTCTCGTGGGCCAACGACCTCGTCCGATTTACAAGACTCACGCGCTGCAACCGTGTGTTTATACCACGGCCGTTGGAACGAGGAGGCGCACCGATATCTAGCAGGTATACGCGCGAATTATATTCCGCCGATGGAATATAATGGGAAAAGGCGTGGGTCGGTTTTACGATCGAAGCGTTAACTCTCCGTCCACGTCTTCCGGCGGGCTTGCGTATTTAATTGATACCGTTCGGCATTAACGGACTAATTGATACGGGCCACGGTGTGCCGTGCGGATGTCGTGTAACCGAGATGTGGCCACGGTTAACGTGAGTTACGATTCACGGCCTCTCTGGAACGTGTATGCAAATGTATATAGATGTTAAGAACATTGAATCGCGCCATGTTTACGACACGGTTTAAGACATGTTTGTTCCTCAACGTTACACGGGGTTCGTGTTACGCGTTCCAAACTTGCTTTCCGATACTTCTTAACTCGAGATTTATCGTTAAGAAGATAATTATCGTTAATTTACATGTCGTCCATGTTTGTTTCTTTTCCCTTTTTTTTTTAAGCTAAGGATTTTCGTTCTGGAATATATGGTATATTTGTACGTACTGGTGGTATACGAAACGGTGGTCTCGCCTATTTTCACGCGCATTTTTGTTTCTATCTTCTGGTGTTTCTCTAATGTATTAACAGTTTAATTTATAAATGTAATTGTATAAGCTAGACACATTAGCACGATTATTCTAACTTTATAAGTAAAAATAATCTTTACCTCTTTGAACATTCGAATATTACTACGTGGTGTCGACGAAACGTCCGACTTCTTTCCGCAGGTTTTTCAAGCAAGAATTACTAGATCGGATGACTAACGTGGCATAGTCGCGATATCGCACGGCCATGCTATCAAAAAAATAGAAATATCAATCCTCGAAATATCATACGATTGCGAAACGCTTTCACGAGGATGGTGAAAGCGATAACCACGCTCCATTCACCCATTCCCCTTTCCATCGTCCGTCCGTTTCCACCAGACATTTAACCCGCGTTGCGTCCGTCTACGCAGCCTACACGTGCCATTTAAACCGACTTTTTTTGCCTCGAAGGAGGCGTGGAACGGCGTGTGTGGTCTCTCTCTCTCGCGAGAAACGACGACCGCCTGCGTTTCTGGACAAGGGACGAGCTTAAACTTCCCATCGCCCGTTACAAACCGCTTCGCGGATAATTCTCGATGGCAAATTAGCCAACGCGCTCGCCTTATCTTTTTTTCACGAAAAGTCGTATCGTTCGTGTTTACCCAAACCGTGGAAACGAGCGCTGACCAAAGAGGATCGAGAGCCAGGCAGATTGGGTTACGTTTGAGAGGAACGAGAGGAAGAAAAGGAAGAAGGGAAGAGAGAAAGAGAGAGAGGGATTTGTAAAAATTCGAGCTCACCGTAAATTCACCGTCCTCGCAACACGAGGAACGTCCATTCTCGCAGTCGGATCGTTCCTTCGCTGATTTTCCTACGTAATCGCTGGTTTTTAATTCTCCCCGTTTAATCTCTCGCGATCTTTGTTCCTCGGGATGTTGGAGTAACGGTTTATACGGTTTTTCTCGCAAGTAGGGAGCGATGAATATCGATCGAGTAAAATTCAAATGTATCTGCCGCGTAGTTTGCGCCTTTAAAAGTTGGATGAAATAATACCAAGAGTTCAAGAGTGCGGAGCTTTTACATTCTTTAAAGCGCTTTTTCATTTAATATAAAGGATAATTTTTAATTTCGTTTATTATTTTCGTCGGTTGCTCGAATTTTTTCCTCGTCTATCTCATACTGCAGACGATTTTTCAGAGCGGTTTTCTGGAGGCGCATTTCGAGGAAAAATGTGGGTCACCGAATCACATAATGACTTATAATCCGATCGAGATAGAACAAAATTAGATTTAATCGCGTTTAACGATAAAGTAAACATAAAGAAATTAACTGTCAAAAATTATGATCTGAATATATATATATATATATATTGGTACGTAATCTACGGTTGATCGCGTTATATTACTCTGGTGTTTCCGAGTTGAGCATAATAACAACTATCAAGTACAATAATTGGAGATAGCTAGTCGATTAGGTTAAAGCTGTAGTGTGACCATGTTCCTGCAATTATCACGCGTCTCCTATTCTCGCTGCTTTCGCTGCGAGCCTCGAATACGACTCTCTCAACAATCGCTATCACGCACTCTACAACGACCTTCCATTCTCGAAACTTTCCATCTTTCCATCTCCGCGACGATTCGGCCAACAATCTCCCGCCCGAACTTTCTTGCGATCTTCATCATCGCACGCCGACTCTACCTTTATTTTTTCGTCCTCCCGTTTCGATCACACGCGCGATTACGATTACACTTTTCTATCGTATTTCGATCGGAACGGCGTTTCATCGAAGGAAAGTTCTATTTACTATGCTACTTGGTTATTCGACGAACGATCTCGAAATTAAACGATATCGAAGGCACGATCGAAGGTTTACGAGCGGCGAGATCGAGGGAGCAATAAACGTTATCGCCGATATCCACTCGAGAGCGAGAACTATCTCTTCAAAGGTCCGCGTTTCGCGTTTTTCTCCCTCGCGAAATCAACGATAGACGATACTTGGAAAACGAATTATCGCGCCACCTTGTTTCACCGCCCTCCGATCTTCTTCCATCTATTCGCTTCGAGGAATATCGAGATTCGGATCCGACGCAAATTCAATTCCGGTTTTCGATTCTCTCCGCGTTGTCGTCGAGAAACGATCGATTCGCCCGATTCTTTTTACGAATTATACGCTGCCCTCCCGCGTTTCCTTTCTCCAGAAATTTTCCATCTTTGCCGCTCCTTTTCCACGGATTTTATCGGATGCCCCGACATTTTATGCAAGCTTTTTTACGGAAGCTTCGCAGAAGGAACGAACAATGGGTCCACTCCACGCACCCTTTGCGCGAGCAAGATCGAAGATGGGATTCACTCGGAGGAGACGAGGTTGGTAATCGACCGGTTCGATGTAAAACTGGCTTATACGCCTTATCTTCGCTTTCTTACAGCGTGTCGAGTAATGAAACTGCGCGAAACCCATTCGCTGCAATTTTATCGCGCGCTCGTTCGCCGCTGCTATTATTCCTATCGCGTCGTGTCTTAATTTTTCGTACTCGAACGGAAAAGCGCGGTATCGGTGGAAAACTGTTTTCTCTGGGAACGAGAAGGCTGTCTAGGAGAATATTCCTTCTTTCGAAGGGAATTACGATTAATTTCTCTTCTTTATTTTTTTTTCTTTTTAATTCGAAACGGAAAATATTTGGATGATCTGGGGTTATACGAGGCTTTTAATTTAACGAATATGATAATTTACGTAACTTTGTTTCTCTGTAAGAAAATTCGAGATTCTAGAGTTTTTAAATTTCTCGATTCTTCGAAGCATACATCTTTAGAATTAAAAATTGTGATTAATTTAAGAGGGAGGATATTTAATCAACGGTATCTAGTTATTTCAAACCGTCAAAGTGAAGATCGAAAAGCATGCACCAAAATAACTTCTGTTAAAAAAAAAATTAACGCGCGAATTTCCTTTCTCTTCGTAAGATACACACATTTCCAGGATATCGAGTGGGAAGAAGAAGAAGTAAAAGAAACTGTCCCATCGAGAAGTTGAAAAAGCCGGCAATTGGCGCATCTTTTTCATCTCGTTCGCGAGCATAAAAATAATAACAAATACGGGGAAAGGAGTTTTTACGAGTTAAACGAGCCATCGAATCGCGTTCTCCAATTTTTTTCCCCCCTCCAAAGTACATTCACCTCCTCTCCGCCTCCTCGGGCTAATTCCAATTGAATTTACCCGCTGAATCGGCTGCGACTTTGCCTTTTCACTTCTCAATCCCGGACGCAATTTCTCCCCGGGAACGGAGGAGTCTTCCTGTACACCAGTCTTCTCTTACCAGCATCTTAATTGCGCCCATTCTGGAAATACCGTTGAACGAGAGGAACGACGAGAGAAAAGGAAAACGGACAAAGAGGGAGAAGACGATTCTCAAAGAGAGAATCGAGGAGAGTGGAGCAGCCGCTTCTCTTACGAAAATTGTTGTGTTGCGGGCGTTTTCATATGGAAAACGATCGTTTCACGCTTCCTCGAGAACGCTTCTCTCCCAGATTTCTCCCTTTCAACGGGAGAGGAAGGGAAAACTTCCATTCCTTTCCTCCACCACTCGTTTCACCATTCTTTCCTTTCACGCTTCTTCTCCCCGCGCGGAGAAGCGTCTTTGGGGATTGGCCGATCGATCAGCCCCGGCTCAAATTAAATTATCGCGCCACCGCATTTTCAACGGCCGGTCCTTAATGTATGAGGGTGAACGAATAAACGTTTCAATCGAATTACACCGTGTTTGACGTCCGCGCCAACTTTTCTTTCTTTTCCAATCCCTCGCACATACGTATATATAGTGTCGCCTGCGAAACACGCCCGATCGACACGAATTTATCGACGCGTTCCAAGCTTCGACCTATCTATTTTCGCCATTTCCAACGCTGTTCCCGTCGCAGCTACGCTTTTCCAAGTGGTTACCGTCCCCGGCGCATACGCGACTCACTCACACGCTGGATCTTAATTGAAACGATCGCATTCCTCATCTTTTCTTTCCTCTTCCCCTTCGTTCGACGTATAAATACCCGCGTGCAAGCAGAACTCGACTTGAGAATCTGGAATCGAGAATACTCGATCCAGAATACCACATGTAATACCTAGATCTATTCCAAATTCTAACCGTTTAGATAAAAAAATAACCGTACAAGTGTTTCTCCCCCTCGATTTCAGTTCATCGTGCGCTTGTATCGCATCTGGTGGGGGTCGAATCGAGGAACGCACCTTCCCGTGCCGCGGCGTGTATTAAATTAGACGGTGACGCGAAGGAGGCTGTTGGTTGCGGGGGCGCCCCGAAGCTCATCAAGAGTCAGAGGCCCATTCACCCGGTCATTGTCTGCGGTAATGGAATGTATTAATATCGGAGAGCCCGCGGGGCCGACGTCCTCTCTCTCTCCCCCTCCTCGGATCTAGGCTCGAAACCCTAGACAACCGCCAAACCAGACCGGATACGTCCCGCGGGACGGGATATTCGTATAAACCGTTGTTGCATTGCAACAACCGCCGTTGAATACTGGACCCTAACGCATTAATATCTAAACGGCGGCGATGGAAGGAGGGGAGGAAGCAGGGGAGGAGAGCGGCGCACGCGCTCACCACTCGCGGGTTCCAAGGGCCGCCTTTTCGCTATACTCCTTTTTTCAAACAGGAGTCTTTCTCTCTCTGTGATAATTGTATCGGGGAGTTACTTGCTCGAGCTTTTAAGGCCGATACGAATAATCCAAGGCGAATCCCCCTCCCTTGGTTGAAATTAGCCAATCGAATAAAATTTAGGCAAAGGGACAAAGTGTTTTACGATGGGCGGATCCGTATATCGATAAATTTTTGCGAAAGGTGGATTAAAAGAAGAAAAAGGAAAAAGGGTGGAATTCGTTAAATTTCTTGGAATTATTCGATCCCTCGCTCTATCATTCTATGCGCTCCGCGCATTGTTATACCGCATTGTCATGTAAAATTGCTTATTAGCGGACAAAAGAGGAGGAGGGGGCAGGGAAGAGGGGGCTACGTGATCGCATGAATGGAGGGCCGATGAATATGGAACGAGGTTTGCACGAGGTTCGATCAGCCCGGAATTATCCAACTATCGTCCGGCTGGATTAATTGCGCGGGGCGCGGCTTCGATAAACACAGGCCGCGAAAGGAAGAGTTTCCGCGTAAATATTAATTAGAAGCGGGCGACGCGAAAAAGTATGGGAGAGACACGTGAGCCGGCTGATTTAATTGCGCGTTGTTATCTCGGGGATTTATTCTTCCCGGAATATGCATCACGCTTCCGATTAGAATTCATCAACTTTCTCCACCGCCAACTCGAGAATCGAATCTCGAATTCCCTCCTTTCTCCAACACGCGCGCCAACAATTACTTCGACTTCCTTTTCGATCCTAGAAACGAACGAGGTAAATTAATTTTAATCGATTTCGACTGATTAATATTCGTTATAAATTCTTTTTGCTCGTGATTACTTTTTCCTATGCACGCATCCTCAAAAACAAACGTCTAATCCAATCTTCCTTTTTTTCCCTCCATTCTTTCATTTTCGTTTCATTTCAGCCGGCTGAAAAACGGTCGCATAGTCGTCCCGAGGTTCTCGCCGTATAAAACGGAGGGGAAAAAAAGCCGACGCGGTCAGATTAGAAATAATTACCTCCGCTCTGCCCTCTTTGTTTACGCGTGATAACGTGTCTCGCGTCGCGCACGCAAACTCGACAAACCGGATTTCACGTATTAACCCGTGCCGCGTCGGATTTTTTAGTATTCATAGGGACGCGTGGCGGGGAATCCGTGTCCCCATTAACGAATCCTGAAATATTAATTTTCCTCCTCCGAGCCGAGTTTTCGACCGCGATTAAACTGTCTGCCGCGTCACGAGGGGGCCGTTGATTTACCTTTCCACCGTACGTCTCCGCGAATTTCCTTCCTCCTCTTCCCCCTCCCGCTTTTCGACACGCCTCATCGTCACCGAAATGAATTATTCACCCGATAACCGCTCGGACCACGTCGAGTAATTATCTTAGTATAATTGAGCGTAAGTAAATCGAAATCTCTTCTGTGGCAACGTTCGATCGCCACGAGTGATTTAAACGTAAGATAATATTTCGCGGAGGAAACGAGGCCGATAAATTTTCCTTGCCTCGCGTGTATCGCGAGATCGCTTAATCCGAGCTCTAACCAGAGATCCTTCCCTTCTATTTTCTCATCGGCATCGATTGCGTAAACGATGGTTATATTTTTGAAACGAATAAAGCAGCGATAAGCGTCTCTTTAATCTTCCACCAAACTATCGCGCGTATATATATATGTATATATGTATGTATACTTTTGCCAAGTTTTCACTTGCTTTGGTCACGTTCCACGGATTGATGGGAAACAATATTTCCGCTATCCCCCATCGGTTAAACAAAGCAAATAAATCCTATTTCTATCCCGGAGAAATGGAATTCTTCGCACCTTGTTGCTTTCCACCACGCGCCGCGATCAAATCGACGCGATTTACAACCATCGTGTTTCCGTACCAACCATCCGAATCTTCGAATCATTCCAACGCAATTCCAATTCAAATTTTATTATTATTATCGAACTTGTTTCGCCTCGTCGAATAAATTCCCTCCTCCGTCTAATATTCCGCTCCCCAAGATATCGCCGCTCAAATTTCCCTCCCCGATCGACCCACGCTCTCCTCGCCACGCTCTAGACGAGACGTAATTTCATCGCGCCAAACCGTCTTCTCTGAACCCATTGTCTCGCGAAATCCATCGTTGTAACGATCATTCGCGGAATCAGAGACTGTGTACGTATCATCGCGTCAGCCATAAACGCAGGCTCCTATTAAATCCGGCCTATAATAACCTAGCCTCCACTTCAACCGATTAGGATCTCAAGAATTCGGATATTCCACGAATCTTACGTACGCTATATTCGATCGACGATGCTTTCGAATGATTCGAGAGCTTGAAAAAAAAAAATCGTAATTTAAGAACGAGAAAATATTGTTGGATCTATAATAGCCTAGCCTCGAGTCGAGCCGATTAGGATCTCAAAATTACGAGGGTCGAAAGAATTCCTCTCGGGAATTTTAAATTGATTCGATAGGTTTGGAAAAGAGAAAACTCTGGACACGAAGCAGGTGCACAGTACACACACACACATAAGTGTATCGCATGGCGGTGGATCGCAATTGGACGGGCAGGGCGACGCAACGACAACAAAAGTCACCGGATAGATATGGGTGACGAATGGTTGGCCATCGAGATGAAAAAGGTTCGCTTACCGTGCCAGGTGGGGGCCAACGTTTCCCGTGTCGAACGTGGAGCTTGCCGTGATATCCGCGTCCGGGATCGCGCCCGATTCCATGCCGAGCGGCGCGATGCATTGGGCTGAAACAAACGAGAGAAATCGGGTTAAACAGAGTCGTCTTCGAGACGCGTTCTCTTGGCACAGAGCCAAGAGTATACGACCGACTATAGGTGGAGAAAAAAAGGAGGGGGGGATATCGATGCTTCGTCCTCGCCACCGGATCATAAACGGTTAAATAACCGAGCTAACCGCTAGATACGAATCCGTCGGATAGAGCTCGGTTTACGTTCTTGTATACGAGCTCCGCATCCCCTCGCCTTCGAAGCTGGAAGAGTTAGGACTACCTCAACGTTTTCCTATCTTCGGCAACGATCAAATTGTTTCACCAGGGAACACGGCGGCGTTACCAGGAACCGGGCAACTCTTATCTTGATACGATATTGTCCGCGTCGTATTTACGATTTTGCTATGGTTGCGCGACGGCGAAAACCAAGAGAGAAAGAGAGAGAGCGAGCGATCTCACGGCTAACGAAACGCGCGCACACCGGCGCTTTCGGGACATTGTACGCGTGGCTCGATAAATTGTCGATGGAGTTGGAATTACGATTCGAACGGCCGCCCGTGTAAATTGAAATTCTCTGAAATTGAGTATTATCATTGACACTCGCGCGATTTCATCATGATCGCGCCCGGTGAATATTCGCAGTGGGAACAGTGATATTCGCGTGGGCACTTACAACAGTGTTCGATGATTCATTTCGTTGTCCGATAATTAGGAAAGAATTGGCCGTGGATCGATCATTATTATTCGCGAAAGATAATTAAAGACGATTAAAATCGAGGATGTATTTAAATAAGGATTAACTATTAAATCTCTCTCTCTCTCTCTCTCTCTCTCAAATAGAATTTTTAAATCGTAATAGAAGGAAAAGAGACGCGTTGGAGATTAATCGATGCTTTACTCGTTGAACGAGAATCGAAAAAAAATCGAGCGTACATAATCGAGAATAAAGCGATCCGCGTTTACGGGAAATTCGAATTACCGGTATAATAATCAAGTACGAATAAATCTGTCGAATATTGCGCAACGATAAATTTTCAATCGTGCATAAATTTGTCCGAAGAAATAATTTGGATAATTTGGATCGAACGATTCGCAACACTCCGATATTATAGAAAATTTCCGAAATTACGAACGGAATCAAGTACGAGGAACACGTCGAATCCCGTGTAACGATAAATACAGCAACCCCGGCATCGGTGGTTCCGATTATCCTGCGCGCGCGCGCGACTCCCATCGATTCCAATCTATGCATACATTCGAGCTTCTATTGGCCAACTAAAACGGTAAAATTTCCCGTCGAATACTCGAGGCTGGAATAAACGTATAATACGTATAATTCCGGATATCGAGTGCAGGTGCGCCGGAACAACGCGAGTGGGAGAATGCAGCTTTGTGCCGCGAGTGGGCAGAGGCTCCGTGAGAATTAATGGCGGCGAATTCGAGGTTATAACGGAAGGAATCCGTGCTAAGCTATCGAGAAACAGAACGGCCGCGCATAGGTGGCTGGACCATTAATATTATCGGCCAAACTTTGCTCTCCATCCTTGGACGAATCCGCGACGTCGTAATTCCTCCCTTCGATCCGGCAAAGAGGAGAGAGAGAGAGGTGTTATCATTGTAAGATGAAATTCCTACAGATTGCGAGCTCGTCGCGAAAACGACGTTAGTCTGTGCTTCGAACCGGGTAACGAAGTAACTCGCGTGTAAATGAATTAATTTCTACGCCAACTTGTGCGTCGCGCGGAACGTGTTCCCTCCCGGGGAGGGAACTGGGGCATCGATGAAACTTGACGGCCTTCTCCCCAAGTTCTTTTTTTGGGGGAGGGAGGGGGAAGGGGGATTGTCGTCGAAGAAAATATCGAACGATTTAAATAAATTTTATTTCGAAATGTAGAGATGTGCAAAATGTATATATATATATATATTTTTCGCTTTTAGAGGTAAAAAACGAATCGAATTGCGAAAACTCGCGTCACAGTGATTTTTATTTAAAACCAGAAACTGTCAAATAAATACGTACATCTGATGTAGAATTACAAAAGCTTTTCGCTTGTTATAAAATATTACGAATAATGAAATTTAAATAGAATTGAATTTAAATGAATTATAAATGATAATAATAATAATAATAATAATATCACGAATAATGTAGAAATTATCGAAAATAATCGTATAAATACTTTTCTCCCTTCTTTGATTTTACATTTTTAATTTGCACGTTGAAATTTTCAATTCGAATTTTCTCGTTTCGATCAATGATCATTACCATTCGTCATCGTTCCAACTCGGGATCCTAAGTTAATCCCATTTCGATATTTAAGAGCTCTTATTTAAAAACAAAAAACGCATAAAAATATCAATAACATACTTATGCATAACTGCACAAATTAATACCTATTGCAGTTCGAGCCAAACCTAACGAATTTTCGCCGGCAAAAATTCTTTCGAACACTTAGACCGCATTGCGGATACAATCTCCTCTCCCCCCTCCCCTCCCGGATCTTTCTTTCATTTTAATTTCAACCTCACGTTTTAGCCTCCGTCTATCTATCCCCATTCGACAACCTAAAAAAATTCCAATTGCAAAAAGAAAGTAACGGGCGAAAGTAACAACTCTTTAACGCTGCCACGAATTATTTCCAACGAAGCCTGGATCAACGAAGAATCAATAACGATCCACGTGGAAAGGACAAAGCGGTGCAGAGAATCGGGCGCGCTATTACTATTAATGAAGCCTCGATATATCGCCCTCGCAATTCTCAGGAACCCTCGGTGTCGCTGCAACTTTCCCCTTCTCGTAAACTCGAATCGCCTGGAATCCGTTTCCTTTGTCGGCGCGTCCTCCTCTCTAACGAGCCCTCCTCCCCACCGTGAGATATCGCGTTCATAAATCGATCGCGAATAATAACAATTTCGAGGTGGCGAAAACTTACCAGTTTTAATCCCACTCGCGCTCTCCCCCTCTCTCTTTTTCCTTTTATTGCTTCCACGTCCTCTCGTCATCCCCGCAGGGATGTATTCGTGCAAGGCTGCACGTCTCGAAACATCATTAATCGCTTCTGCTCTATTGACACAGGGATGAACACAGGGCCACTTCTTTCAATCGGTTTCCAACAAATTTATATCGCAATTAGAGATCCGGCCGTTCCATACAATCCCACGTTCCCATTTCTTTAATTGAAATAAGAATTCTTTCTCTCTCCTTTTTTTTTCTTTCTCACAGGCCTACGAAGGAACGCGATTCCATCGATTCCACGATTTCGCGGGCTATGTATTCCATTAACGAGCCACTTTTCCCGTTTCTCAGGCAAAGGAGTTGGATACAGGAGGAAGGGAAAAAAGCGTGTCCGTTACGGTTTACAGAATCGATGCGTCTAGCCGCGAGTATGTAAAGGCGTGAAATATAAAGGTGAAATTCTAGGCCGGGATATTGGGATTTTTTTCAATACGTACAACAACCGGCAACAACCGGTTTCTTTCGAAACGATCGCGACGTTTATCGCCCTCGTTTCGAATTCTCGCGACGCTCTCGCGTAGCAACAGGTTAATACATTTGCCGTTTCGAAAAGAGAGAGAAGGAGGAAGAGAGAGAGAGAGAGTGTGTGGCGATAAGCAAGTATAAACTTGGCTGCGATTTTTCGAATATCGATTTGGGAAATTTTATGCCACGTTTTACGATACTACCGGTAGTTTAAGCCAATACGATCGTGTATCCTTATTTATCGATTATTTTAAATTACTACTTACGATCCTCTGTAAGGCAGAAAAGGAAAGATCACTATTATTGAGATGAAATAATCTATCTAAAATTAAATTTCTTTCGAAAACTTGTACGAGGATTAATTTACCGAACGATGTGTAACAAAAGAGAAGAAGACTTTTAGAAAAATGCAATTCCACGGTAATCGAAATGTTAAATCTGATAGATTTACGAAATCGATCGATTACGATTGAAAATCGCGTCGAAAGTGACAAATGGAAAGATTTGAAAGATTTAACACGTATCCCCCTCGAATGAAGATTCCAAGTAGCGTTTATCGTATCGCATCGTAACTTGTTGTTCAAATTGACTTCGAATATCGTGAACTCGTTAAAAGAAAATGTAACGCGGATGACAGATCGTTTAGCGAAGGCAACGGGCCTGTTGGATGCTGACTAAGCCACTCCGACATGCAAATCGATTCAAGCTTTTTCGTACGGGCCGATGATCGATTAAACGCTCGATGAGGACAACTTGTGAGACGTCTACCGCGGGAAATTTACTTGGACGTTTATTGAACCATTAAATTTCAGGGACCTTTATCGAGGGTGGGTGGAATTTGACTGAAAGTGCCACTAGAGCAGAGATATTCGGCTATCCCTTGTGAAAGGAATATTTTGAGCGATAGAGAGAGAGAGAGGGAGGGAGGGAGAGGGGAAAAAAGGAGGGTATTTCCAGGTTGTACGTGCTGTTTTACGATCGAATAAGATTCCATTACATCATACTTGATATTTCATCTTCGGATTAGAAATCTTTGAAAATTATTATTCCTTTAAGAACCAAGACTACAACCCTTCTTCGAAAATAAGATAAAATTCCATGTAAAGATATCAATTTCACGATCGTAATCTGCGATAAAAAAAAGATCGATATCGTCGAGCGTTCGAATCTCAACAACGAAAAATATAAAATCGCGGATTTAGTGTTTCAAAGTAATGCAGAGTAACTGTAGAAGAACTTAAACGTATAAAAATAACGATCTTTTAGCTCGCGTACCGCACTATAAGACTTCGCTATAAAATTTTCGATTCCAAACCGTGGTGGATTATTTGCTCGATCCCCAAATAATTCGGATCGAACGAAATCGAACGGTTGTCGTCGATGCACGGCAGCAACTCACGAGTTACCGATCCACCCGCCAACGGCGAGCCGCGACGCGCGAAAGTTTCGCTCGAAAAAGTTTCCAATTCGAGGAACTATGCACTCTCCCGCAAAGGGGCGGACAGAGAGAGAGAGAGAGGGGTTGTAAATCCAGCGGCGGGTGAACGGCGCTGGATCGAAAGTTCGTCGACTGCGGTGAAGCGCCACGTGGTATAGCGCCGCGGAGGCGATCGTTTCCCTCGTTAATAAGTTATGGGGCAAGTTTTCGCGATGAAAACTGTAAAGGTTGGACGGGGAACGGGCAGATTACACAGGTGGTGGTTACTTACAAAGGTCTACGGCCACCGTGCTGTCGGCCAGAACGAGAAAAAGCATGAGGTGGACGACAGGTATCGCCCTCCCGGCGAAGAAGAAACCGAAGCTTTTCACCATAGCTCCCGTTTCGCGCGAGGGCTTCACCCTCGCCCTTTTCTCACCGTGACTCCGCCGGTGCCATTTCTGCCTCGTCAACCTGGAACAAAAAAACAAAAAAAAAAAAAAAAATACAGCGAAATGTTAGGAGAGAGAAAGAGAAAGAGAGATCTAACGACGCGGTTACGAGGTGCGTAGCCTGGGGGGTAGACGTTGGAGTGGCGGCGGGTCTCGTCGTTCCTCGCTCGTTCGTTTCGTTCGAACGCTTCCGTTCGAACGCCTCTCGCGCACGGCCAAGTCTCTCCCCCCCTCCTGACTTCGTTACGGGGAAGGATACTCGAGGGGAGATGACAACGGGGTGAGAAAGTCGAGTGTCGATCATCGATTTTATCTCGAAACGAAAATACCGCGGGATTGCTTTTCAATTTGCCCCGTTGGATTTCGATATTGATTTTTCACTTGTTGCGCTGATTCGCAAATCTTTGGAGAATAAGCTCCCGTGAAAGAGAGCGTGGATTATGAAATTTGCACGGAAGGATCTCCGAGCGCGATTAGAGATTTGCGGTTAATACGGGGATTTGCGAAATCTTTGGGACGTACGAGCGAGCTTCGATTCGCACGGCAAACGGGAATCGATGGATTATTAAATTTATACGGAATTCACTCGCTCGTTCGCTCGTTAATTCGCCACTCTTCGAACGAGGCGAAGAGCGGTGTGGTAAGAATATTTTAAATTCGAAAAAATCTCAAACGTCAACATGTTTTATCTCGTTTCGCGCGGAGCTTTTTAAATGCGAAACTCAGGGAGCGAAACAAACGCGATGCGAAACGTTTTTCGTCGATAAAACAAAGTTTCATAAGCCGAAACTAACAGAACCGAGCTGAAAACTCGAAAAATAACGCGTTTAAAAAACAGGCCTGAAGGGTTGCCCGGGGTCGTTTAGCCGATGTCAACCGATTTTTATTTAGCGGCAGACGGGGTGTTCTGTTAAAACCGATACGGACTCTACGCTCTAATCACGCTCCTTGAATATTCGTACGGATTCTCGTACGCCATCTAAATATGCTCCATGTTTCACGACGCAGTTTGTGCCGAAATTTGTCAAATTAAAATTCGAATCTCCAATAACAACAGACTTCTAGACGTACTCGTTTCAAACTTAAAATGCAACGAGACGATTCGTTGTGCCACGAACGAATACGAATATTCGCAAAAATTTCGCTTAAAATCTATCCTGTCGTACGAAGCGTCGTACAACGAACGAATTTATAAATTTGCAAGAGAGAAAGAGGAAAGAAAATAATTCAGCTTCCAGCGCTAGAAACACGGGAGAAAGCCACCGCTTCTTTGACTGACGTATCCTCGCGTCACTTACCGTTAACCGCTCGCGCGACTGACGCAATCTCGAGACGCGGTGTACACAGGCAGTGTCACGGGGCAAGCTCGAATAATTAATTCGGTCGCGCGGCGGTAGATGGCTACGGATATATTAGTTGGACAACGCGCGGCTCGGTGTTTCGCGGATGCGAGAGAGCAGACGTGGAATACGATACACGGAAGGCGCGATCGGACTTTGATCGAGTGCGCCGCGGTAATTGCGCAGGAAGTGAATAAGTAACGGGCGAGACGGCAGTAAGAAGTCGGCCGGTCGTAGGCCTCGCGCGCTCCCCATTAAACATATATGCGGCGACTTACAACGCGGTGGAAAATTCACAACGGTTTAACGCGTGCACGCTTCGTACACGTTATACCTGCATGTCTCTCCTCTCCTCCCCTCCCTTGGAAAATTCTTTCAACTCGGTCGAGGAATTGTTGAACGAGACGCGCAAGTGCGCGGTAGCCTCGATTGCTGATCAAACAAAGTGCTCCAACCGCCTGTTATTACCGCCTATCGCGGATGAACTTTCACGAGCAGCGAGCTCTCATCCGGCGCATGGAAAAAACGATGAAACCTCGCTTCGAAAAAGAAAGAAGAAGAAGAAGAAGAAGAACGCGTTTCGACATTCCACGTGGCGGTGGTGACTCTCGGTTGGTGAGCTTTAAAACATTCAGATCGATCCCTCCCTCTCGCCCTTTATCCCTTCCAATAACGAAATTATTCGTCGATTGTTTTCTTTTCATCTCGGCTCGGGGGTGAAAGCGGATTATCGATGCTCGGCGGGGAGGTATGCGTCGCGTCGTTGTCTCGATCGTGGGCCAAGCGTTTCGCGATTATTATTCCATCGACGCGACGAGAGAAGAAGGTCCGTTTCGCGATCGGTATCTCTCTCTACCCGATCCTCGCACGCACACACACACACACAGCCGCGTACACCCGTGCTACCTGCCTCGTTTACCTCGTGCATACGCGTAAGAGGAAACACGGGTTAAGGGTGGGGAGGGGGTAAGAGAGGGGCCCGCGGGTTAAACCACGGGTGTAAGCCCTCCCCGTGATATCCTAGTTCGACGCGGAATCTCTTCGTTTGCATAGCAATGAGTTTATGCAGATTAATACACGCGAAACGTCTACGCGTACAACGTCTCGTGGGATGTAAAGCAACCGGTACCTACACGGATCCGCGAGCGTGCATGCATATTTTATTGGCGGCACCCGCCCTCAAGGATCTCCCCTCCCCCGATCGCGCCAACCCGGGACACGCGTCGCGATGCCTCCACCCGCCATTTGTCTCTCCCTCGCATCTCCGTTCCATTAGTTATAATCCGCGGCTCCCAGACTTTATCGAACAATGCCCCGTGTCGCTCCCCTCCAGGACACGACGATGCTAAGCCAGGCCTACGGGCCGCACCGAGCTGTTTAGCGAATGATGGAGGACCGATACGTGAGGAGGAGGAGGAGGGGAGGATCGATTCGTTCTCCCTTCTTTTTCTTCTCTTTTCGTTTTCGATGCAACGTTGCGTGTCGGTAGTCCGCGAGACGAGTAGGCCGCGAGGATTTATCGTGGAAGATTTAACGTCGTGTCTCGTGTTCGAACGCTTCTCCCTTGATTGATTTCGTTCTCCCCGGTACCGGTTTTTGAAACGGAAAAAGAGAAAGGAACGAAAGGAAAGAGGATGAGTTTAGAAAGGGAGAAAAAATGGAGAGAGAGGGCTGGTAGTTCGGTAAGGAATCCGTCTCTATTTGGTTCGATCGACGTCCACTGGTGGTGGCGGAGGGGGAGGATCAACTCAATGTCGCTACTTTGCATAAACACGTTTTACTCGTTTCGAGTGTACGGATAGATCGATCGACAAGTTAAATCATTTGCTGTTTTATACACGCGTATGAATCATTAACTCCGTTTAATCCGGTTAATTAATTATTTTCAGTAGTTGGTACAAGAAATCATAATTATACACAGGGGAGCGAGTTCGATTATCTTGATTACACGTTGTCGAAGATGTTGTCCCGGCTGACTAATTCTCTAATTCGATTCTCTTAAATTCAATGTTTTTTTTCTTTAACCGAGAGATTTCGTAAAAGACACCCGATAACGAGACGTAATCGAAATCTCCCCTGCACACGACAGAGACGAGCAATTGGTACGTGGAGGAAAGCCAATCCTCGGGCTGATTATTGCGATCGAGTCTGCACGCCATTTCCAATCGCATAAGCACCAACTCCTGCGCGTTTTCCAACCTCCTCTCTCTCTCTCGTTTCCATCGAATCAACCGTTATCTCCGATTATAAAATCCACTTTCTTTTCTTCTCGGTTGCGAAACACGCTCGTAGAAAGGAGAAAGGAGGGCGAGATCCCTGTTGGAAAATTGTACGATACCCGAAGAAACGGGTGAAATAGTACGGGCCTGGTTACTTTATCCAGCCCTCCGTTGTCCCCAATTAAACGTACAACCGCCCACGCGGTATTTTATCGCACGGGGCGTTGAAACGTAATCGATGTCCCGATAACATCGGCGAGGCCGGTGCCGCGGATCGATTCGGCAAAAAAGCGATTCCCCGTGAAAAAGGAGGCGTTTCGACCTTAATTACGGATCCTAAAAGAAAAGCCTCGATACACTCCCGCGTGAACGGGATGAAAAAAAGAAGAAAGGAGAGAGAGAGAGAGGGAGATAAATTTATATAAAAAGAAAAATATATACGAACAAATTCACAAGTAATTCATCGAGGAGACCGATCAAATGACGGAGAATCCGAAGTGAGGGAGGCAGAGAAGAGAAAAAAAATAATAAAAAAAAAAAAGAGCGGTGGTGGAAAAGCGATGCTTATCCGCCGTGGAAATATTCGTGCGGCGCGAGGGATAGGGAGAAAATACGAGCGGCGTATCCTGTCCGGACGAAACGTTAATGTCAGTTAATTATCTGTAAAACGCCCGAGGCGGGTGCGCTCGTTTTGGAAAGCTTGTAACGCGTGGGCGCGGCCAGCGTGTTTTTCGGAATCGGGAACAGGCCGAGGGAATTTCTCTCGTTGTCGAATCCAGACCTCGTGGAAAACCGTGGCCGCTCCTCTTCCATTCTTTCCGCCCGATACACTCGATCGAGTCCCCGAGATAGAGCGGGTTCCTTTTTAAAAATTCGATCGGGTAATTAAAATAACTCCCTCGCGTGTTCACATTTTTCGATTCGTGTTTTCCTTCCTCCTTCTTTTTTCTTTTTTCTTTTTTTACAGGTTCCAGTTTTAACGAAAGAGAGCGAAGGGTGCCGCGATATTGGAATTGTTCACATAGCAATCGATAGCAATTTTTCACGTTTTTACCGATGGTATTTCATCGCTACGCCGTGTCAGCCTCCCTCTCTCCCGACGGGGGAATTCTTTTTTCTTTTTTTTTTTTTTTCCTTTTTTTACAACGAACAAAAGCGCGGACGACGGATCAGGGCAAGTTTGCGGTCCGATCCTTCGCGTGATCCCCGTGTCCTGTTCGACGGCACGCTTCGACGATTCCAATCCATTTCGAGGCGAAACTCAAAAAGAAACACGATCTTCCTCCACCACGATACACACCGCCTGTCCCCGACAGTGTGTGTATTTACACGTGCACGCGCGTATGCGTACGGATCCTTTCCTTTCAAATATTTGCCCACCAAACGCTCCTCTCCCCCTCTCCTTGCGGACCAAGATGAAAACTGCGAGCCGCGACCGAAGGGAGAGGGAAGAAACTGTCGTCGGGAGAAAGAAATTGTTTCCGCGTCTCCGTATTTCGAGAGAGAATTTTTTTAGCAGCTCTCCTAAGACGGTTTCGCGGGCGGGCGTAACGGGGAAAGTGCGCGGGCGAAATGTTTATCGTTTCGTATATCGACGGACAAGCGTGGTGGATAAGATAGGTCGGAATTATTGGAGGGCTTTATTCGAGAACCGTGTATCGCGACGGTTGAGATTTATGGCGGCGGTATGTGGGGGCCCGGCCGACGTTCCATTTATCAGAACGGTACCTGTAGCATTTCGCCCCGAATGGCTGCGAAACATCCGCGAAACTTGGATCGAACCCGGCCAACAAATGGATGGAGTTTCGGGAAAGGAAAAAACGCGGATGGAAAAATCACAATGGGAGAGAACGGCTTCGGATGCCTCCGCGTTTCCTTTCCCCATTGTGCGCCGACTCGTGAAAAATGCACACTGATTTTCCGTAACAATGCTGACGAAAGGAGAAATTTTACCGATCGGCCCGGCTAAAGAGACGTACCGTGAAATATTTCCACCCATCTTATCCCTTTCCAAAAGAAATCGAGCCGCCGCGGTTCGTCGTTCATTATTATTAATCTTGCGCGTGGGTCGTATCAATTTCGAAAAACGCGTAAAATAACGCCGACGATCGATCATTGGATCGGACACCAGTTTTACGCGTGAATTTTAACTCAATTTCTTTTCCTTCCTTCTCTTTCTTTTTTTCTTCTTCGGTTTAACCTGTCGTCTCGAAAGTCAATTTTTAGAACGCGTAAATCAAATATGAAATGTGCCATCGTTATTTCGTTCCCAGCGTAAAATAAACTTTATATAATAGAGCGAATGGCGTACCGGTATAAAGTCACGATCGTGAAAAATGTTTTCTGGTTTCTCTGGCGGAGCACCTAACCGGGGCACAAGTAGCAGCCTCCTGCCGTACGGTGGAGTGCATACTCACGACTTTGACTTGTATAAAGTCGTTGTTCTAACGCGGCCCCACTCGACACACACACACTTTTTCTCTCTCTCTCTCTCTCGAGTGCTCGTAGAAAAGAGGTAGCCGACGTTCGTCTTGAAGAAGAAGAGGAGGACCCTTTTTATGGTTTTGCAACCTCCCCCTCGTTTCTTAGCTGCAATTCCATCGAGGTCTTCAACTTGCTTTTCAAGTTGAAAGGGAATTGAATTACGATTAACTCGCTTTTCAACTTCCTTTTATTCTCGTTTTCCCGATGGAAACGACTCGAAACAATTTCCACCGACCGACGCGCAACTGAGAAAAGAATCGGAAGGAAGACGCGATCCGCCGCGACGCGAGAGGAAATATAGACGGTGATGGATAATTTAATATCGGCTGGAATATTTCTACGGAACGATTACGAGAAAGTTGAAAAGTTGGATTACTGGCGGGTTATAAATAGTTTTTAAACGCTTGTGCGGCATCGCGCTCACGTGAGAAACGGATTCGTTGGAACGGAGGTGCGACAGGTGAGGATTACCCACGTTTGGTAGTTGTAGGAAGTGGGGATTGGCGATGACTCGAGCCGGTAGTAGTACTTTCTCAAGGAGAGAGAGACCGAGTGGCCGAAAGTATGTTCCTTATTGTGCTATCGTAAATGATTTTATTTGACCCTCGCGGAGAAAAGGCGCGCGCAAACACTCGAGGGACCTGTTTAGCCGCGGCTCCCATTAATGCCCATTATTGTCGAGGGAAGGAACACAAGGATTCGTCGAGCGTCTCTCGGAGACCATCGCTTCTTTTCTTCACCGAGGCAAAAACGAACGAGGACGATCGAAGGAGAGAGAAGGAGCGGTTTTAACATCGTGTTACAAAATTTCGTTCTTCGTCCATGTTTCCTTTCTCTCTCTCTCTTCTTGCGGCATGTTGAACATTTCGCGACCGTATTTCGTTCGTTCAACGCAAAGGAATGGATCGCGTGCAGAATTATTCGCATACACTGTTCGACTCGGCACCGTGACGTCGGCATTTGTCCATCCTAATCTCGCGCGTGAACGAGTCGTTAGTCTTCCTCGAGGTGCACGTCGTTCGGGAAAGGCGACAACCGGTGCTGAGTCATTCGGTTGATGCGAGCGAGCGAGCGAGAGAGGGGGAAAAGAGAAAGAAAAAAGAAGAGGAGTGCAATCGAAGTTGGACCATTCCCAAACGTAATTCTCCTCCTCCCGGCGAATCGCATTCTGATCCTCGATTCGCGCTTTTCCGTCCAGGATATCGGTGGCGGTCATTGGATTAAATCCTGGTCGTTTATCAACGAGGCGAGGATACAATCCCTCGATTCGACTCCTCCTTGAAATTCCTCGAGGAATAAATTTTGCAGTAAAAGCGCAAAAACTGTGGGCAGAGGGAGCGCGAATGGATGACAAACGTCGTCGAAGGAAACGATCGGAGATGGCAGGTAAGTAGACGAGATGAGGAATTTTAAGCCTCGCGGCGGCGAGTTAAGTGAAAGGGTACAAGAGTCGAAAGAGTTTCATCTTGGAAAGTTCTTCGCTAAACGAGCAAACCTCGAATTAAGAAACTTGTTGGAAGGAACGTGTAACATCTGGAGACGGGGCCTCGCTCCATCGTCGCCTGTAATTTCGTTCCGTCATTTGTCTGCGACCGCCTAGAGACGTTTATCCGTTAATTAACCGATCGCGAGATAGATTTATCCGACGCGCTTCGAGACTGGACCCATTGCCCGTTCCCCCGTTTGTCGATATAAGCTACACAACTTGCCGTTTATTGCCCCGTTCCCCTCATTTATCATCGCGAGATGAACGTCGAAAAGGGCGGGGGAGAACATCTCTGAGAAACCGATGCGATTTTTTGGGTAAATCCACATGCTCGGTTCGATTCGATCGAATAAAAATCGGGGATAAAATTCCGAAATCCGGATCTCGACTCGGTTTTTTGTTGCCCACCACTCTTTTGCCGCGTTCCATCGATGTTTCATCATCGTTTCTCTTTCAATCTCGCGCGCCGTAATTCGTATTCATCGTCGAGTTAACGCGATGAGGAACGATACTCTCGCCACGACGACGCGTACACCTCTCAAAACCTGGCGGAATCCAAGCTATATTTTTCCGTATTGTACGTACACGTGTACGATCTACAAATCGATCGATGAGCAAAGAAACTTGAGCGACCGCTTTTCGACGGATCGGCGGAAAAGAATATCGGTCACCGTATATCAAATCCATTATTTATAGGGGAGGGGGGATATGCACATGAGTTCTCGATGAATCGACCGTATCCGCGAAAAGTGCATGCGCCGCCACCGCTCGATCCGCTCCAAGGGAATTCAGGGATACAAAAGCGGATGGAAAAGCGTCCCATGTGTACGTGTACGCGCTACTGTCCTCGCGTATGTGGCCGCGCACACACGCGCGCGCGAGTTACCTTTCTGTAATAAAATACAGCGGCGCGCGTAAAACGCCGACGCGCTCTGGCGAGGCAAAGAACAACAAACAGCGAGTCAGGACGGACGATTTACATGCATAAACTGCCTTCCCTCCGATTCTTTTTATCTTTTGCCTTTCCCTTCCCTTTCTATCGTCCATCCCTTTCCTTTACCCCTCCGCTGCAATTTCTTTCGGATTTTCTCCCTTAATAACGCGAGATGATTTCCTGAAGAATTATATAATCTTTCGATTTCGAGCTTAAGTATCGTGAATCTTTCCTTTTTTCAACGTTCACGATAATAATAATATAATCGTATCATATCGGATCGGGGAGGCGGAGATGAGTGGTAAGATGAAAGTAAGATTGGAGATTTAGATCAGAGATGATCACTTGGAAATCTTTGGAATTTATTGGAGAGGCTCGTTAGAGGGAGGGGAGGTAAGTTTCTCGAGTATCTTTCCAAGTTTGAATCTTGGAATTTCAGGTTTTGGATTCACGAGTTGAGAAGTGTCGTTCCAAAAAGAGTATCAACTTGCTGGATGCTGTTCGACATCCAGATGCTTCCTCGGTCGGATCCTTAAAACTTTGCCTCTTTATACGCGATACGTGCACAGCCCGCGCACTCCCTCTGCCCCGCACCAAGTCCGACGTGTCCGGAATGGTTTCCGTTCACTCTAACGAGTCCGAGCTGACTTCTGAGTCAGGGTTTGACGAGTCTGGCGCGACCCTCGTCGGATCTAATTAGTCCACTAGGCGCCGGCTCGACCTTGCCGAGTTCACCACCGCGCGTCAACGCAATAGCCGCCACAAACCTCGGAATTTCTTTCCGCTCGAAAATTAATTCGCTCCGATCCACGTATCTTTCGCAAATATCGGCCGATAAGGTTTCAACGGAAGATTTTATTTCCCGATTCCCGCAATTTTCGCGCTTCTTTTTCTCTTTAACCGTCGCGTTTCGTTCCATCCCACTCGTATAATTCTGGTATATAATCCCGCTCGTCAGAAACGTCATCGCGAAAATAGGATTACCAAAATAGTGGTGACGTTACGTTGCTGCTAGGATAAAAGCCGTGGAGGGCTTTGGATTCAACTCGAGGATATGTACAATTTAATCGAATGTCCGATCCGTTTAATGATCCGTCAACGGACAAAAGCGAGAAATTACGAAGGCCGTAACGAAGCACGTCAGCCGTCCCGATGAAAACGGGGGAGAAGGGTATCGAGGATAGGAAAGAGAAACCAAGTGATTTAAGTTTCCATTCAAAGCGACGCGCCGCTTCTTAAATTACGCCTTTCATGTCCCCGTCGTCGCACCGGTGACACGTTCGTGCCCGAGGAATCTTCCACATTTTCAAAATAACGTCGTCCGCTCTGATAAAAACAGACAACGAAGGAGAGAGAACGAGGGAGAGAGGCACGCTTTTATATCGTCCTATTAAATCAAATACCAGAGAGAAACTCTCTCTCTCTCTCTCGGTCTCTCGTTCGAAAGATTCGCCGCGGTTAAACGTGATTTCCAAGCGGCAGCTGTTTCCAGGAGGAACAACGAATCTCGTCCACGAAGGAAGAGAGAGAGGGAAATGTAACGAACGATAATATTCTTAAGTGAAAGGAGGAGAAGAGGGGAGATTGGAGAGAGTGGGAAATGGCGATCAAAGCGATTGGTTATTAAGACGGATGGAAAGGAGCGGGTGCGCTGGTTGAGCCGAGAAACAAGAGGAGACGGGTCGCGAAAGAAGAGAGGACGAAGGCGGAAAAGGCGCCTCGACTCGTGTGCCCTCCGGTCCTCCCTCTCCTCTCCCCCCTCTCTCTCTCCGCATTCCGTCGCTCTGTGTCTCGGCGCCCTAACAAGCCTCTAATGAGGAACGGGTGTTACTCGTGTCCTCCGCGGTACTTTTGCGCAATTACCATTTATCACATCTGCCTCTCCACCGTACACCCACTCCCACACGCGTCCCCTTTTCTCTCGCTTCTTTTTCTTCCTCTCTCTCCCCTTCCTTTATTTTTACGCCTCTCGTGAAACAAGAAAAAGAAGAAGAAGAAGAAGAGGTGGCGGCCATTGACACAACGAGCGGCGTTTCGACGTATCCGGTACCCCGTGTCTCTTCCACTTTCCGCCCCAATCAGCCGCCACGGATTACCAGCGGAGCGGTTGTACCGTGATACCGGGAATCCTTGTTTTGGATGGCTCGACTAATTTACCAGGAACGGGGCAGACGATTTTCGATACATTTTATTGCAATCCGTTGAAAAGAAGAAGTGTTCGATAGAACCTCGAGATCTCTAATTCAGACTCTGTTCACAATCCCGACGGATAATATTTAAAAATTATTTTCATCCGGAGTTACGTTAGGAGCAGTCATCTAAGAGTGCAAGTAAGTGAAACTGTCTATATATACGAGAAATAAAGAAACGTTTATATCGATACACTTTCAACTCCGTGCCTATTCTGCATCGTTTTATTTCGCGGATTAGTACATGCGACTTTTTCCAACAGTCCAACCAGCGAGCAATACACTAATATATTAATTGTATTTTCAGGTAAATTTATATCTCGTGAACGATTCGGGCCTTGATTCCTGTTCGATCGAGGATAAACGAACGTATGGAACATTGAGAGGGATTCGCGTAAGTTTAAACGCGCGGGGTAAATAGATGGATCGGATCGTGACGCGAGGAGTTTGGAAAGCAAGCGGCCGGGAGATTCGCGTGCAAGATTCGCGGTGCAAACCTCTGGCAAACCTCGCCCAAGTTCGTCGCCGTTAGAACGATAGAAGGCGAACGTGCTCGCCGCCCGAAGATGGATACGAAATCGTTATCGAATTCGAGAAAGGAGATCGGTTTTCCGCGTTGATTGTTTCCTCTTGGAACGCCGATTCCACGCTCGATCGAAGAGAGAGATGGATATCCCGTAGCTGGGATATCGCGAAATCAGCTTGGCTTGACAACGACGACGACGGCTCTTGGAAATTTCCGGGCCGGTGATAACGTTCCGCTCGGCTACGATCGTAGCATCTTTTTCGTAGTTGTGAAAAGTTTGACCGAGAGAGCGACGGGTGGTGTTGGGAACACGGAGGGGTCGAAGGGAGCTCTCGCGGGAATTTTGAGCTCGAAACCGAAGCTCTCGCGCGCTTGCACGCTCCAACTTGCCACGTCATTATGCGCGAATTGAGTTACCGGGTTCGAGACTTGGATTCCGCCTCCCCTCTCGAGGGAAGAAAAAGGGAGGATGCGGTGAAACATGGCGCAAACGAAGTGGATCGTTAAAGTCGCGCGCCCACCCTTCTCTCCGACAACAACAATCTTCAACGTCCTGGGGAATTTAATTCGAAGATACTCCCTCCGGGTAATGGGCAAGATCGGCCTCTTCTTCGATCTTCGAAAGGGGATCTTCCAAGGAATACCCGCTATCTTTTACACTTTTCTTCACGCCACGGAGTGACGACTTGGACGAGTTTCGTCGTTAACCGACGTCTTGGAAATTACGGAGGACGAAATCTCGGGCGGATGATATTAAATAGTAACGATGGAACGAATTAGAGGTGATCATTATTATAATTCGAGCGATGGTTGGCCTCGCATCGGAATTACAAATCGCCCGAAATGCAAATGTAATTTTGAAGGTGAAAATGTAAATCGCGTGGCAGGGAGGGGATGCCGAGACTCTCGAAAGATTAAAATTAATAAGAAGCTTGCCAGCAGTGAAATTTCAATTAGTTGTCCGCGTAAAAATGATAATCGCCAAGCCAAATGGCGCGTTATTCCTCTCCTTTTTTCGAACGATCATTCAAAACAGCGTGATCGTGGAAGTAGGAAGATTATGCACGCGTATGTGCGCGCGCGCGTGTGTGTGTAGGAACATTTGTACGTACAACTGGAATGGACTTCCATTGAAAAATAATAATAAAAAAAAAGGGACACGTAGAAGCGATGCATACTCGTTGGCCCAGGATCGATTTAAAAATTCAATCGAATTTGAAACTGTTCGAAACTCGCTTTCTAATCCATACGTGTATATATATATATATATATATATATATATATATATATATATATATATTCACAGGCTTTGAGCGTAATTTTATTGCCTACGTCAGCTCAACCAACCTTTCTACTTCAAATTCACTTTATTTTATTATCTCCCCGGAAATGCTAGATTCGACGACTCTAGAAATCGCGATTGTAATTTCGATTTAAACAAACGTTACGTCATCAACGCGAATCTCTCTGATCAATCGAAAAACGAAGTATTTGTCACACGGAAAATGGAAGGAGATATTTAAAAGGGGATGTTTGCAAAACATTTTATCCGTAAAAATTCCGACAAAGTGTAAAATCCCATCGATTATCACCGCCCCCCCGAAAGAAAGAGACAAAAGAATATCTGGCGATCAATCTTCCTCTCCTTCGACGATTTTCCACGCAATCTCGCCGCAAAAAGCGGCAAAGCAGCGACAATATCGAACTTCGCTTTCTTACTCCAACTAGATAAAAGAGACGTTGAATAAGACGGACAGCGAGAAAGTATCTCTCCCTCTCGATCGATCCTCCTCCTCCTCCTCCCGCCGATATCTATCCGTGAAAAAAATTCGCAGAAACGAACGCGGTGGTAGGCGAGGGGAGGTAAAGGCGATCAAGGTGAAGAAGAGAGGGTGGAAGAAAGTCGATTTACAACGGCGGCCACGGTTTTTTCGAGCGGATAGATGGAATCTCGGCGAGCGAAAAGTGGAGAGAGTCGGACGTTCGCCGATCCCATCCCATCCCTTCCCATCCGAAAGAAAAGCGGCGGAGAGATAGATCCGGCGATCCTTCGGAAACGGTTATTTCTCCGTTCATTAAGTTTTACGGTCCGACGAGCGTCTCGCTCCCCTCCCCCGGTTCCCGCGAGTGTGGATCGCGCGCTCCTCCGCGGGATTTTCAATGGCGTGCGACCTCATTACCCGAAATAGTGCTCGTTACTCCGCGGGAGTGGAGAAAGAGGGTCGAGGGGTTGAAAGGGGGCACGAGTGGTATTTCGTGAGGGGTGTTGGGCGGGGGCCGGGGCCACTCCGCAAAGTAAAAAGGGAGCCAGGCCGTGCTAATGACCGCGAGTTATTCAGAGGCACGTAGCGGATCCGGAACGCCGCTCCCCGTGCGAGGTAACATCGAGCCGGGATCGTTGGAAACACTTAGGCCGAGTGGGCTCCTCCCGCCCGTTCCGTGGCTGAATAGTTACGAGCATTCTTGAGGTTACCCGACACGCATCGAATCGAGCGGTGGTTGCTTCCAGTTCTACGCTCCCTCCTCTTTCTTCTTTTCGCCTCCTTCGGTCAAATTTTCCGGAAATTTTCTCGCGCAATCAACGAGTTGAACCGCGATCAGATCAGATTAGTCGTTTGCAGGTTTTCGGGACGGAAGAGCAGGACTGTCTTAAAGTCGGTTTATCGGCAATTTGTGCGATGTTATATTGCGGGATATTATATAAGGTTAAATTTTATCGATATTTCTTATTAAGGGGAAAGTTGCCAGGAACGGAGAGTAACGATTAATCGAATAAATACTTTGTTCTTTTTCTTCATCGAACCCTTTGTTATCGTTTAAGCCGTCGATCGATGAAATCGTTCAATGTCACGGCAAACTTATTTTTACGCGGATAATTATATTATATTAGCCGTGTTTTTCCGCCGCACGGTACACGGTTAATTGGTTTTTCTTAGTCCTGTCTTCCCCATCTCCTTTCTCTTTGCGACAATACCCCGTTTTCCATCGTTTTTTAATAATATTTTTATATCACCGTAAAAGAGGCGCACGAAGGTAAAGCGGAACGTATAAGCCCTCCCCTACTTTTTTCCCTTTCTTTTTTTATTATCATACCAGACTGGAATCGCGAGCATACCATTTTTCAAACTTTATAGGCAGTAAATAGTAAGCGAACGATACAAGAACCGTCGTCTCGCGGGCCCGGTTCGTAGTTTGATTTACCGCATTCTCTTAAAATCGCATCGATTCCTCGACCGCGCTGTCCTTGTTCCCTTCCACCCTGTCTTTTCCCCACCGAGTCGTTCTCGGTTCCGAGAATCGAGCGAAAGTAGCGCAACGATGATGAGAACGAACGCTTGGGAATATCCAATCCCGGACGTGCCGGATCGCCGTTCCGCAAACGAAGTGGTAGTTTATCGTCCGCGCGGTGTGGATCAACAAATTTTCATTTACGCGACGCGCAGCAAGTTTCCAATTCGACGATGCATCACCCCTCCTCTCCCTGTGCAAATTTTAAACAAAAACCATGCGTCTTCGCGCGTCCTCCGCTGTGACTGGTCCGATACGCGCGTGTATTAAAAATAAAAATCGGCCGTACGCTTTTATCCCGATAAAATAAAAGAAAAAAAAAAGTGCATTCCGCATTGGCGGTATTTTCGACGCTAACGTGTAATCCGGGAAACATAATGGTAATCCCACGCTAAGCCGACCGATGAAACATTACAGCTCGCCCCGACGTATCGGTGTATCGACTGTGTACACGCTATTTTTCATCCCCTCCCTCCCCACAGCCGGGGAAAAAATGTCCATCGTCTTCCCTCTTTTTCATCAAATTTTCCAAAATTTGGAAACCGGAAACCTCCAACGATTCCACGACCTTTCGTTCCAATCGTTTATTATCGTTCTTCTCTCTCTCTCTCTCTCTCTCTTCTATTCGTTTCTTTTATGAACTGCGAACTTTTGATCGTCGATTATTTAGGAAACGTTTAAACGCAGAGAACCGCGAACAGAGACGATCTCGATATAACAAGTTTCCACCGAGTGGAAAACATTTCCGTTCGATATTCCATTTATCCACCCATCGAGCGGAGATTGATCGAAAATTCGAAAAGCGTCGGATCGAAGATAGTTTCGAGATCCGATTCCGGACACGAGGAAGAAAGGAAGAAAGAGAAAAGGATGATAACGCGTTAGAAATACGCGTTGAATATCAAGCACTCTTGCACGTGGCGTCCAAGAGGATCGTATTTTACACAAGTTCCAACAATGCTTTCCCTTTCTCGCCTCCCTCTCCCCCCTCTCTCCTTTCTCCGTGCCACGTCTTTCCGCCGCTCATCCTCAATGTGCCCGCGTTAAATAACAATGGATCCCCGCTGGAAGTGGGACTACTCGAAAACATTTGCCGGTTCCCTCCCCTCTTTTTGCGTACCCCCTCCACCCGTCCACCCCTTTTGTCGCGATTCATTCGTCCTCCCGCATAATGACGCGTCGCGTCCACGGGAGCAGCGCAGTCGCATTGAACGAGGTGAGCCGTGCCACCTTCGTCTTTCGTTCCACCTTTTTGTTCCTTCCTTCTTTCGCCGGTTTAATTGTTGCGCCAACGTTTGCCTTCCAGGGATCGATCCTGGGACCTACCCACCAACGCAATTACGCCCAAGGTAAGGCGCATCATCCCCGATTTCGTTTCAGCTTCCTCCACGGAGGCAGAGAGAGAGATTGTTTTTTTTCTCTCTCGTTATTGATACGAATCGGTACGCATCGGTGTCGAATTTAAATGGATTCAAGGAGGGATGGAAAATTTTATGAAAAATGTAAAATATGGATAGTCGGATGTTTCGAAGAAGACAATTTTTTTTTTTAAAGAAATAGGAAGGAAGGAAAATACGTGAAATTTTTAATTTTCCATGAACCTGGAGAAGGATAAACGTTGAATTTGTGACGCAACGTAAATATTTAAAAAAAGTATTTTTTCCTTTTTCTAGAATGCGACGATATTTTCAAGATACAAAGGATAAGTAAATAAAATTGGAGAAATATGGACGGGGAAATGGTTATTTCGTTTAATTCCGCTTGCTTGCCCTAACTGTTTTAGGGAATATTTAACGCGCACAAACAAAAATATTAAATAAAGGGAGGGTTTTCGCCAGGTTTCGAGGGGTAATTAATGGAAGGTTGCTTCCTGGAGGAGAGGAGAGACGACGGTTTCCACACAGATGCCACTGGGAAAGATGCCTTCTTTCACCAGGATTTTGCATATTTTTCCACTCGAACGTCTTTATTCGATAAGAAAAATACACGGGGAAGAAAGAGGAAAGGAAGACGACGAAAACCTTTGTAAATATTTCCTAGTCGAATACGGTATTCTTAGAAGAAACACTTCGCAGAAATGCACCGCGTCCCTTTGATCGATAAACCAATAAATTTCCCGTTTCAAATACAACGACGTCCGATTCGATCATTTATCATTTCGCGACGCGAGAACCGAAAATAAAAAAACAAACGAACACGCCAACTCCGACAAAACTAAATTCATTTCGCGGAAACTCGCGATATTTTAATTAAAAATCTAACAATTCTCCTTCTCCTCCCACCCCGAAAAAAACT
Source organism: Apis cerana (assembly GCF_029169275.1). Classification (NCBI taxonomy): domain Eukaryota; kingdom Metazoa; phylum Arthropoda; class Insecta; order Hymenoptera; family Apidae; genus Apis; species Apis cerana. The sequence goes on along the minus strand of NC_083858.1, from coordinate 11,571,760 downwards.
TTCTTCGAATCAATTAACAATTAACCGAACACGGCCTTAAAGTACCCTTATTCCCGTTGAAATTTTTTCCCTTCCCAATTACGGGTGGCATCGCTAATCAGGCATAATTACACGGCCGGCTCGGCAAATAATCCACCGGTGCCGACTAGTTTCATTAAAGATCGCCGCACGGCAAACAAAAGCGCGCCCCCTGTGCGCGGCCAAAGTTTCGCGATCCAATTTTTCAACACGCTTATGCCCGTTGGCCAGCCAACCACCCGCAGCCATCCTTGCGTCCACGCGGCGCGAGGGAGGGTGAAGCGGAGAGGGAGGAGGAAGAGGAGTTTGCACAAGCCGGTCTCTCATTAGGTTAGGGCAAATTAGCACGCAAATGCAAACACGCGTAGCGGCCGCCCCTCGCCCCACTTCCTCTTACTTTCTCCATCGTTCTCCAGGGTAAGAGGGAGGGAACGTTCCGTGTTTCGAGATTGATTATCCCCTATCGGCTCGTGCAACCACCTTCTCTCAACCACGGCGAGACTCGCCTCGGCCAACGTCGATAATGCGCGGGGTAGCGCTCCCCACTCCGCGAGGCGCATGGAGGGAATCGTAAATTTCCTTCTACGATCATAGACTGCACACACGCAGGAGAGGAGTGCGTGCAAACGGCCGAGATCGCCGGTTAATCGCGCGGTGTGCAAATGTTGTTTTTCCATTAGCCGTGTCTAGGAGGGGGGAAGGAAGGGGAAGGTTGCAAGCTTTTTCCCTCCACGCGGTTGATTTATTATTTCACGATATTATTTTACTTTGTACTCTCCTCCTCCTCCTTTCAATTTGCTCACCTCGCGGATAATCGGATCACCTAACCAAGAATCCTTGGAATCCTCGTGGTTCTCTTTCGTGGATGAATGTATATATATATATATATATATAAAGAAAGAGAAAGGGAGGGAAAGTAAGAGTGGAAGAATTTCCCGCTTATTACTTCGTAATTGTTTCACGGGGGGAGAGCGATTCTTTTTTCGAGAGTCTTCTTCCGCACAATTTTGCAAACGTCAGCCGAGGAATTAGCAATCCCCGTAAAAAAGATAGGCTTGCCTGCCACGATAACGCGTCGATCGAAGAAGAAAATCGAAGGAGAGAGAAACGGAGAAGGAAGAAAATCGGATTTTCGCGTGCAACCACCGTCGCCGCACACCCACCGCCCTCTGAAATCGAGGAGAAAGCGGCAAAAAGCGGCGGGACGGGAGAGGTCAGCATACGAAAAGCTGGGAGGAGTCGGGATCGACCGCATAACTTTCGGATTAATTAAATTTAAGCGCTGTTAAAAGGATTAATTAGTAGTAGTAGTAGTACTTTTGCGAGGACACCGAAGCTTGGTTCCACGGAATTATGCCGGGACCAAAGTTTCGTCGAAGGGGGAATGAAAGAGCGAGCGAGGGTGCGTTTACATTGGCGCCAGCAGCGGGGAACTTGGACTTATATCGGATCATTTAGCTGTAACAGACCGTGACATTGACTTTAATTCGGTTCCCTGCTCCCCCATCACCCGTCATTTTTAAGGGATTTGGATTCGTTCAACGTCTTCCACGAGTATTATTAATTGCTCGAGCTTTTTTCTCTTTCTCTCTCTTCCTCTCTCCTGTTTTCGCAAGAATAACTTTAAAATCGAGGAGTTTCTTCTAGTTATTTCTAGTCGGAAATGTTACAAAATGCATTTGTTCAGAGGAAAAATTTTTTTACGGATAAAGCAGTACTTTTGCCCAATTTCAACCACGATAATCGGATGCTTCCGGATAGAAAAGCTGCTACGATACGAAATAATGCTCGTTCGCTTCCTTTTGCGTGTACGCTAATTATGTTGTACAAGGAAGCGAGGATACTCTGAAAGCATACCCTCTCGGGCAAACTATGCACAGCTAACGTAAGACGTAAACAATGAGCTATCTCGTGCTCGCGAGATACTAAGAGGATATCTCGCGCACCATCTCGCAGTAAGAACAATCGCTAACGATCCGTGCGTATCGAGATGCACGCACCGAGAAGCCGACCGTGTACCAAGCCGACTCGTCTAACGAGTCTCTCTCTCTCTCTCTTTTCAACCATCACGCATGTTCGCGAATTCATGCGTCGCGAGACAAATAGAGCGTGCAGACGTATTACAAATATTAAATTAGACGTGTTCGGAGTGGGGTGACGCGCCTCTATTAGCATATTTGCCGCGAGCGGTTTAATTAAAATTAACAGGGACGGTCATCGATTGGCCGTAACGCGTTAAAGTAAAACGAACTTCTTTGCTTCTTTTTCTCTTCCCTCCTTATCTTTCGCAGATAACAGGAGGAAAGAGAGAGAGAGAGCCTTCTCTCGTTTGCATAACTCGCTCGCGCAAAACCGATTTCGAGGGGGGATGTGCGAGTGATTTTCCTCGCGAGCCGCGTCCAACTCGTTACTCGTCACTCTGGCAGGGAGAGCGTGAAAATCGCGCTCGTAACAAGACGTTTGAGTTACACGATATGAGTCGAGATTCTTTGAAATTGTTTGAAAGAGAAGGAAAAATAAATCTGTAAAGGGTTAGTTTCGAATGACATCGTTAATTCGTTCCGTTGAAATCGCCTCGAAATACGATAGATATAGATACAGATACGTTTTATATGTTTGGAATATGGCAAGTGGAAGAGGATATACGAAATTTAATATTCGTCGAAAGACGTATCCACCATTGCACTACATTATTGGATACGAGAACAGGGACGAAGGTATATCGTGTACGGATCAAAGTGTCGACTACGAGGAAAAATTCTTTGAAAGTGCAAAGTGGTAATAACAAAGTCATCGTTCCGTTTCACTCTCATCTCGATACGATCTTTCGAAGAGAACATCCGTCATAAAATATTCCGTCTAGCCTTATAATCTTCCCGACGCACGCTGTGGACAAACACGAAGGTTCCTTTAAAAAGAGCACCAGAAGGGTTAACTACCCCCTCCCCTCCCCTCTCCAAACAAGAGCACACCCTCGACGCGAGTTAACCCTGCGAAGGGGCGGGTGACAAGTTAAACAACGCGACGAAAATACTGGTTTAAGAGGGGAGTATCGTTAATCCGGAAGAGGGAGGATATCGTCTTACCAAATATGCCATGCCGGCCGGGAAAGTGAGAAACTGACGAGAAGCACTCGGCCTCGAGTAGGTTGTACGGTGTACATTGCACGAGTGCTCGAGCGCTCTCCAACGCGAGGAGGAGGAGGAGGAGCAGGAGGAGAGGCGAACGTCGAACTGCTCGGCGTTGAAACAACCGATTCTCTAGTCTAGGTGAAGCATTCTCCGCGGTTTGAGAACTAATATCACGCGCGAAGACGTTCCAGACTCTACTAGAGCGAAGGCGAATCGCGCTTCTCCTTCGTGACGACGTCCATTAATATCAGCAGACAAGGGCATAACTCGCGCACAAACGCGGCGAGCATCTCGCTATTCGTCCGGAAGAAATTCCCCGCGTTTGTCGAGTCTCGCCGCGAAAATCGTCGCCGTCGCGAGTATTTCTGTTCAAAACGGACGCGATTCGCGAGTGCCATTTGCTCCCGGTTGGAACGGTTGACGAAACGCGTACGATATTCCGATCCAGCGAGCCAAGATTTCGCGAGTCTATCGTTCTTCTCCCTTATTCCCCAACGAATTATTCGAGGAATTCGCCGCTCGTCATTTTCGCTGGTATTCCGTTGCTCGGTTTTTCGAGACCGAGATAATTCCGATCTATTCTACTTGCGAGATTTGACGGGCTCTCTTCATGCTACACTCGTGCGAAATTGCCCCAAAAAGAATTGTGAAAACGAATCGACGAATCTACGCCCGGCGAGAAAGATAAATAGCGGAGTGGGATAAATTGGAGAGTATAGAATGACCGAGGAGAAGGCGAGAACACGTTGGACGGTATCCAAGAATTTATCCACCGTTCCGTCCGTGTATCAAAATTTCAACGTTGGCGGGATTTGACCACGGAGTTTCCACGGTTAAATATCTAACGGAGTCGAGTGGAAGAGAACGGCTGGTATCGAATCGATCGGGTGCAATTTCTTTAAATTCTCTTTTCTCTAACCGAACTTTGGGAACACGTGATCGTACGTTCGAGTTATCTAGATTCGATTGGGTTAACGAAAAATTTCTAAGGCGAAGCCGTTCGCCAACGTTCGAGTTCGAGTTAACGCGTTTCTGCACCGATTCGTACGATTCGATCCCGTTCCCAGGATCGATTTATTCCGATCAACCTTATCCTCGCTCGAGCGAGAGATCCTCGCGGTCGGAATATAATTATCCTCGCGGCGGACGGAAAATAATTTCAGCCCGTCCAACCGCTATGCATCACCCGCGCGAACCGATCGGGAGAGCAAGTTTAACGACCGTGCGCCCGCGTCGAGCCCGATCCACGATTCCCCGACTTCCTCGTAAATCTTGCTCGAGTTCCATTTCCCACTCGATCTTTCCGCCCGGCTATCGACTTACTTTCACGTGCACTCGACGTATCGACGTCGCCTTCCAACTTCGGGGAAACCCGGCTTATTTCCTACCCCCTCCCAGCTCAACGCTTCTTCCGCTCCAACTTTTCACGTAGAAAAAAACAAACAACTTCATTTCCCTATTTCGTCCATTCCTCCGAATCTCGAATAGGACAGTCGTCCTACTTTTATCTCTTCGATCCTTTATCTTATTCTTCTCCCATACCGCGAATTAACGCGCGTCGACGAGATTGCGTATAAGGAGATGGCGAAAAAGGAGGCGTAATAACGCGGCCGTCGCTTGAAAAATTCAACGGATAGGGTCGTCCTCTCGGATGAATCGCCACGAATTCGAGAGCACGAGCGCGAGAGATGCGCGTCGATGGAGTCGGAGGTATAGGGAGAAGAGGGACGACGGTTAGGTCTGTCCCCGGGGGCTCAGCTGCGGCGGCACCACCGGTGATCGATGTCTCTACTCTCCGCAATTTGAACAATGTCCCGCTGTCTTGGACACCCTCTCTCCCCTCCCCTTTCCCCCATTATTCCTTCTCCCTCTCGCTTTTCTCCGTTTCCTTCCTTCGTTTCCTCCGCGCCTCCCTCCTTTCTCCCTTTCACCGGAGCCCGGACCGCCATTCTCCGGATCCGTCCGTTAAAACGAACGTTATACCGAGCAAGAAGGACGCTTCCATTCTTATTTACCATTCGTGGTTGAATACGAGGCCGGGGAAGAATGCGCGTGTGTATATACGCGGGCTGGGCTCGAGGTTTCAAGGTGGAGCAGCGACTTCTTGCCCCGATGGAAACCTGAGCAATCACGGGGGGCTAAACAAACGCCAAGGGGGATGAGAATGTCTGAAACGCGGCGGCGGTGGTCGACTAAGGGATCGACCTTTAAAAGCCTTTCACTCTCCCTTCGTGCGTGGCTTTCTTATTGGAAAATGTGTCCGCAGACGGGACGATCTCTGCCTTATTGTTATAGCTCGATGCCAGCTATTTCTTTCCTTTATTTCCCTGAATAATTGCTCTCCTCCCGGCTTTTGTGAATTCGAGACACGCGGAAATTGAATTTTAATTCGTAAGTAGTCGAAAGGGGGGAGTATAAGTCAAAAGAGATTAATGGAAAATTGCAAGGAGTACAAACAAGTAACGTATGTATTCACTCGTCTAAAAGGAATCTCATGTTAATTACGATACGATATTTCGATCCTTTGATTATATTTCTTTCGTTAATTTCAAAGCTTCCACTTTATCTCGCATTATTTATTTGTAACGTTATTCTTTTATTCTCTGTCCTGGACAGACTCGTCTACTAGTTCTAGCCAATTATGTCGTATATAAGGGATCGTGAATGGAGGAAAGCGAGTGAAGGATCGATTCGAAGAGGAAAGAAAGAAGGAAGAAAAAATAGAAATAAGATTCGTCTCGATAATTCAACGTCGAAATTCGCGATTCGCCCTCGGCCCATTTGTCCTGTGCATACACGTACACGTATATGTAGGCATTGGTTATCGAGTTAGATTAGACAGGTACGTTGAGATCACAGTGTGTTTGCGTAGAACGTTCGGCACAATAGTTCTCAAAGGGGTTCGGAGCAAGGAGTGTGCATACCTTGGATGAATGCAAACAATGGCGTGGAAGGAGCCGATGGCGCGCCGAATTGTCCGCCAAGTTATTCAAGGGTCGTTACGTCGATGCAGTACGACGGTACCTTGAAACTTTAAAAGCAAATCTCATCCTTTGTCCGATAAATTCCGATATTCCCCCCTTCCTCCCCGCCCAATTCCTCCTTCTATTAGCGAACGGCCGTGTAAATGAATCGGTCTTGAGATCAACGCAATGGCCGATCAGAGGAGACGATAATTCTCCCCTACCCCATCCCCTCGTCCTTCTTTATCCTCCCTTCGACCAAGTTTCCTCCACATTCTCGGGGATTAACATTCTCGATTTCGCGTATTACGTCGTCAAAAGCGCTACTAAAACCCATAATTAGCCCCCCTTCTAATTAACCAATCTCTCATACACGTCACGTTCCCTGGAAAAACATATTATTACGTGTTCTACGCTCGTGCAACCTCGCCAACCTCTTCAAAATTCGTCTCAACGGGGTGGAGAGAACCAGCCCAAAAAACCGTCCTCCTTACTGGCGATAAAATTGAAATTTCGTAGGAAAATAAAAAAGGAGGGAGGAAAGAAGGAAGGAAAAAATGAAAGAAAGAAAGGGAGGAGAGGGGAAAACTTTTCAACGAGTTTACGCGTGCCCCCCTTCCCCTGTGGTAACCGCGGCAAGAGGATGAAATTCGAATTCCCGGAGATGAAAACCGTCACGGCGCGAAGGGAGCCGCATTGGATACAACGCCGACTTGCGCTTCGACTTGAGACGACGATTTTAAAAATTGAGTATCTCTTTAACAATTACCATATCCAAAATTGCGGAATTCAATGTTTGTTTCGATACTCAATATTCAAACACGCAACGTTTGGTATATTATTAAGAGCGATTAAGTGAAACGGTTGTGCAAGATTGAAGCTAGCGTATACTTGTAATTGGAAAATTGGTCGAGCAACTTTTCCACTCTCTCGAAACGATCAACCGTGGAATCGGGAAATTAATTGGATACGATTTTCAGAGATTTTTCAAGTCGAGAATCAAAGTTGCAGAAGTGGAACTGGTTGAGCGGCGTGTTTTGTAACGCGATTAATATCGCGGGATGGAATGAAATTTCTAGAGAGAAGTTACGCAGGACGATCTCCGGCTTAAAGCGGTTTTAAATTCGAAAGATCGAGGGACGAGAAGAGATTAAAATGGGACGTACGCGTCATATTGCTGCTCGCATTGCAACATTAATTTAATACGCGATAATAAATGCTATTGGGTGGAATTTTTAATTGCCAAAGTCTCGAAATCGCCTTTTCCTCCGCTCGTCTCGTCGTATTATATATACAAAAAAAGAAAAAAAAAAAAGAAAAATTCAATTCCACCGAGTGGAAAGTTTCGGTCGCTTACGAATCCCTTCCCCTTGAAAAGGAAACTTTCGATACGGAAAGTTGGAAAACTTTAGGCCTCGTAAAGTATCATTTCGTCGCTAAGTAGGTATCGATAGGGTGGGGGAGCGGTTGAAAAGCTGACTAATTACTCGAGATACGTTTAACACGGTGAAACTACATCGGGTAACAAGGAATACCCGATGAACGTCTAATCAAGCGTGCCGGGTATAATTGCGATTACAAAGCGAGCCGCGAAATAATTAGCGTGGAAGGTCATGGGATAGCTGTTATTAACGAAAATTAACCGAGCTCGATGCTCGACCGTGAGACGACAGCACGAGAAACGCAAAACAGAGAGATAGAGATGTACAGTGTGTCTCGAGTTGAGAATGATCTTATCCTAATTCGGTCGAATCCGTTTCCTTCCTCCTTTTTCTTCTCGTTACGGGCGAATGCGTCGAAAAAAACGAGGGATTAGTTCACCAACGGTGAAATGGAACAACGATAATTGTCAAAAATTCCAAGAGATTCTCATTACCCGTTCCGACGATCGTCATCTTTTCGAAACTTGTCGACGGAATATATGGAATATTGCTGTTCGATTCGGAATCGATCCGCGGGAAACGTGCGTACGTTGTTCGATTTCCAGCCCGGGACATCCTCTGCACACACGTTGGACGGAACAGAGGGAGAAAGCGATCTCGCGCGCCCACCCTTGGTTAATAATAACGAGAATCGGCCCGACTGTCGCGGATTTTAATTCGGAATGTTCAATTAGCGAGCGCGCGGCGAGCCGTGACACGAGCGTATCATCGCCGGTAACGACTGGCTTCGTTCTTCGTCGGGGTAACAGGCGTAAATTGGAAAGTGATACCGAATTCACGCGTCGCTGAGCGCACCGTGCGATCACCGTGTTAATTATAGATATCGGAGAACGTTGCGTCGCCGGTGTATTTTAGGTAATTGGGGGTGGGCGTCGTGTCGTCCGCCGAAATCGACTCGCTCGCCCCCTCTGCTCGCCGTCCCTTCCTTTTTTCCCCTTTTCTCTTCTTTTTCCACCTCCACCTCTCGCGTTTTCCAGCGTCCAGAGGAACGCGCGCATACGCCAAAAGGAAGGAAAAAGGAAAAAGGGAAAAGGGAAAAAAAGGAGAACACAACCGGGTAGATTTTAAAATGTCCGACAATTTGTATCGGGGCCCCTTCTCTCCCTCTCCCCCCCGTTGCCTGTTAAAACGTTCGACGTCGTAATTCTCGCTGAATTAATAATTTCACTGCCGCGAAGTGGTTCTCTTTTTATTTTTCCCCCCTCCCTCTCCCCGCTTCTTGTAACGAGAAAATTAATCCGGAGAGATTCCGGTGGATTTTGGTTGTAATTAATACCATTTAATGGCTGCCTGTACCGTAAAATGTCGGCGTAAATCGTCGGGGTAAATTCAACGCGAGTGAAATGACAAGAAAAGAGAGAGAGAGAGGGGGGAGGGAAGACAGGTAGTTCTCTCCGGTTTTGACAAACCTCTTTCTTGCAATATATTTCCAAATTAAGGAACTCGCGTTGGATTACTTGACGATCTAACGGTGATGTTTCTTTTAACCAACTTTAATTCGGCCGCGTTTCGAAAAGAAAACGCGGATAATTCCCGCCGACGTTTTTTCCGGGCTTAAGACCCGAGCAGCGCGGCGAAGGAGCTTCGATGGAGGAGAAGAGATGGAGGGAAGGTTTACGCAAACTTTTTCATCACGCTTCCTTCCACTCACCGCGCCGAAGTTAAATCCAACGGTTTATGGGCCGAAGCGCGCATCGCCTCGACCTCGACGCACAACCCTTTCTTTGCCGAGCGATTTGCCTATCCCGCGGTTCGTCCGATTCGCAGGGGGGGAGGGGTGCCAAAAAATCAGCAGGTCCTCGTGACGAGGACACGTACCGATCGAATTAAAACTCGTTTGCAAACTCGTCTATCCATTACGGGGGAATAAAACCCGAGGACAAAACCCAGGCCGGTGTTCGATTAATTTTCAGTAACAACGGCAATTACGCGCGCGCGCATCGTTTCCATTCCGTATCCGTCGGCCACGGATGAACGATGCCTCGTTTCACTCGATCGACGCGTGATCCGCATCGCGATCACCTTCTCCGCGAGCGGAATCGGAAAAACGGGGGAGTGTCGCCGTGAGAGCTCAGGTGTCGCGTTAAGAAGCGATTGGAAATCGTTAATCGAGCCGCATCTGCTCGTAATTTTCGTCCCCCTCCTTCGATTCCTGATCGCTTGGATCATGAACGTTCACAAGAATCCTCAGTCGAATCTCTGATCGATTGATCTCGTTCGTCGTTTCCGAATACTAATACTTTTGCCCAGAATTAGATCGAGTTACAGAAATGCGCGCCTCTACCGATCCACGAGAGAATCCTCGACTCGACTCGAGAAAGAATTTGAAGAAGAAGAGGAATCCTGGTGGAAGATATCGAATTCCCCGGGTATGGTGTCCATAAGGGATACTTATGGGCGGCGGTGTATACGGTGGAACGAAGCGAGAAAGAAAGAGCAGGACGGAAAAGCGCGGCCCGTTTGTGATTTAGCGCGATTGCAGGCGCACGATTTCGTCGTGAAATGGGTGCGCGCCACCGTCACCGATAGACCGCCGCGTCCACCTACCGGTTTGCAGCTTCCTAGCGGATGACTTGCCGCCGGTGTGCTCGTGTTAGGGGATCCATTAGCTAATGGCCGCACCAGCCATCTGCTCCCTGCGCTGCTCCCTTTTATTCGCCCGTTTCTGCCCTCTCTTTTCCTCCGCCCTCCCCTCCTCGCCTCGCCCTTCGTCTTTTTCTCACATCCTTCCCGCGGTCGGCTGTCCCGTGGTTTAGCCAGACCCATAACGGGGTGCCCACCGATTCATTTATTCCTACCTTTCTCTCTCTTTTTTTCTCCCTTTTCCCTCCCTCCTTTCTTTTTTCCCTCCTCGAACCTTCGCGGCTCTCGTTCGCGATCTCCACGCTTCCCGTCGCGCGCCAAATCGAGAAGGAGAATTCTTCCAAGCGTTTTTCTTTTCGACTTCCCAAGCTCGTCAACCTGTCGTTTTCCCGCCTCGATCCCTCGATTATTCGGTAGACGCAAGTTTCTCGTTGGAGACATCAGGTCGATAGAAATTCATTCGATAGAAATCGTACGCGTGTTCCTTTCCGTCCGTTCCATTTACGCGAGCATGGGATACCTCTACCATGGGATAGGATAGGAATTGCTCGGCCGTAAAAAATTGAAGGAGATACGTATGGGTTTTAATTTCCGGGAGCCTGTGTATCGCCAGCCACGGAGAATTTTTTGTTCCTTTAAAACGAAGCGTTGCCATTTCCTTCCCGCGATGAACGTGTGACGGCATTACGCGATGTTTATCACCCCGCCATTGTGTCCCCGGTTATTCCACGTTAAATAGAAACCCGTAACCGTGCATAATGGCCTACTCGAAATTGATTATTTCAATCTCGTGTTACTGAATTTCGATAGAAAATATTAATTTTCCGAATGCGGAGAATATCTTGATTCCGCGGGTGTCCCCTCTCGAGAGGAGGAAATTTCGCGAGAGAGAAAATATTCGGAACGTGCAGCATCCGGCGGAGCACGGATCCGGATACATTTTGGCAGAAATGCAACGAGAGGCAACGTTGCATATTTCATCGGTCACGGCCTCCGCGGCTTCGAGTCTCTCCCTCGTTCGAAGCCTTCTTTCTTGTCCTCGTACTGCGAGGTTGAAAGGGCCTCGCTCGGTACTTAAAACGCGTGATATATGCGATATACACCCGACGCTGCCCACGGGTACTTATCCCGGCGAGCGAGCAGGTAGAGAGGACTTCTACACGTGTTCGCCTACTTTACATCGCGGTGAGTAATGCGCCGGCATTAAGAGCCAGCGCGTTTAAAGTCGCCTCCGCCAAAGGGTACGGCGAGAGTCGCGCGACCAGACAAGATGGACGAGGGTGATACACCCTTGGCCTCGGTTCAATAATAATAATATTAATAACAATAATGACGCGTCATTAAAGCCGGCTCGTTCGAAAGAAGAAGAGAAAGTAAAAATACCGCGTCTCTTGGCGATTACGTGCAAATGCGATCATCGCACTGATAATCGTCGATCGAATACCGAGCTCGAAGAGAGAGGGGGATAGAGTTTGCGGCTCGCGTCGCAAGCTGACTGGGCGGGAAAAAGGGTGGGAAGGTTAAGAGCAGCGGGAGAAATTGAAATTCACGATGCGCCGCTGGGTATTAGCGACGCGCAATTCAATCGGTCCGCGATTTTGCATTTAATATTGCGCTCATTGTTTGTACGCGGTCGCAGTTTGCCGCCAACACCGAGCATATTGCCGGCTAATTTACCTACCCCGGGAGTAGGGCAGACTCCGTGCTCGATAAACGATTATTATTCGATCGTAGATTATACAACGATACTTGCACGCGTAGAACGCTCCATCTCCTCTCTTTCCAATCACGCGCTCTCCATCATTTGTTCGTTGATCACTTTTCATCGTTCGATTAACGCATCGACCGTTATACGCGTTTTATTCATCTCTCTCTCTCTCTCTCTCTCGATATCCACCGCTTAATTAGCCTGACGAGGTATCAATTACGCGGTTACACGTAGACACCCGTTAACCGATTATTTAAACCGATTACTCGAATCGTTCGTTATTTCCTCACGTGTCTCTAAATCAGCCCGCTTTTTAAATCCCTCCCTCGCCACTGCTATCTACGGTATGCAGAGAGAGAGGGGGGCTCGTTGTTTCCAAGTTTCGCATTACACGTCTGCTTTCTTCCGAGAAGTGCACCTACTAATTACCTGGTGCGTCAGTCTCCCAGTTAACTGTAGACAGGCAAAGCGAGCCGGGGAGAACGTTCGCGAGAGGGGAGAGGAAAGGGAAGAGAGGAGGCTGCGAGTTCCGAAATAACGGTTCCCACCGTCAACATTCCCTCGTCGCCTCACGTATAATTATTATACGGCGTCTCGTTCGATTATAAACACGCACGTACACCCGAAATCACACATACATATAATATATATATATGTGGAGGCAAACAAGTTTGCAACGCCAATCGCGTTTGTTCCTTCGATTAAATGATATTATTTCGTGGCGAACGGTAGAGGAAACCATCGTGCGAATAACGCGTATGATGCGATTCCCAAGTCGGCTGGAAAGTAACGAAGATCGAAAAGGACGATCCGTACTTTTCTTCTTTTCCCCCTCCTTTGGAATCCGAGATTAGCCGAACGAGTTTCGCTCGAGCCAATTGTTTTCTTCCGCAACTGTTCCCTCTGGTTACTTAGGTCGACGAGAGAGAGACGTTTCTCGGAGAAGAAGCAATCGAGAGTGGACGGAACGAAGAGGAAAAAGTGAGAGACGGGAGAGGCGGTGAATCGAACGCGGGCTTGGAGGGGGAGGCGGAAATTGAGTCGCGTGCACGATGCATCTCCTCCCATTGATCGTGTCCGGGCTCTCTTTTATGAATAGCGAAATCGCGTTAAATCACAATACGACGTCTAGACACGTTAATGACTCGCTCGAGGTACAACAAGGTTACGTATTTTCCAGATTGGGGGTGAGAAGGAAGCGATCGAATGACCGACCCAGCAAGGAAACTAAGTTTCTCCACGGCGCTTAAATGGCAAGGAGAACGAGTGTGCCGTGTCCGGGTAATCGCTTTAACCAAGTAGTCGAAAAGAAAACAGCACAATGGGATCAAAGGCTGAGACGAATCGAAAGGCGGAGAGGTTGAAAAGAGGCAGTCGAAGGCTGCCTTCCGTCGCTTGTTAAAATTCGAGCCCGTTTAACGATTTCGCGGCCGAAAACACCGAGGCTAAATTACCACCCCCTCCAAGATAAATTCCGGATCGAAGGTATTAATCGTGAAAGGTTAAAAAGCAAATTTCGAAATGGAGAGAGAAGTTAAAAAGACTTGGATTCCAGAGCACCCTCGGCAGGAACTCGTTTCCAATTCGATGTTCCAAATAGCCGGCATGCGAACAACCCATTTGAATCGGACAAACTCGTCCTTCTAGATCGAATTCTAATCCGGGATCGGGTATTCCAGCGTGATTCTCGGGAGCGTGATTAGGATCGGGCGGATGTTGACTCCGAAGCGAAATTCCGCGGCGATTTCGCGGAAACGGGTGGACGAATGGTTTTACGGGCCCGCGTAGGAATCGTTGGTCGAACGAAGGAAAGGGAGGATGAGCCGATTGCCCTTTCTTGGAAGCGGCGAGCAATCTCGAAGACGCTCTTCCATTGGTTTATCCGTACGGCCGTTGGCCGGCTGTATATCGAATGTCCTGACTCAACTCGATTGCCGTAATACCGGGAAAAAGCTTAACGAACGGATTGTTGCTTCGTCGACAGACGAAACGTGCGGCTGTCACGACGCCGGATGAATGTCTAACGAGTTACGAGGCATTCGTTAGTCGCGCGCACAACCGGCTCATTCAGACGAGCCGTGCCGAGTCAATATCTTCATTCGTCGGTGAAAATATTTCTCTTATGCCCCCCGGGCTAATTAAATTGTAAATTATACCCGACGAGACGGTTCCCTTTATCCGTGAAATCGTCTTCGCCGCTCGCCTGTGTCGCCAAGGAACGGGGAGGGGTCGTAACGAGTCGATTATACTCTGAAACTTTGCCAGCAGCGATGATGCCACGAGTCGAGAATCGTCGGCTCGGGAACGCGACACAGTCGGCGTGCACAAAAGTAACGAAGGAGGCGAGCGTCGAATTATCAAACAGTTGGAGAGAACGGATCCAACCTTTTCTCCTTCGAAATGCCAAAGGATCCCGTCGATGTCGATCAATTTATTATCCATCGACCCAGGAGCGATGGATGGATAGCGTTATAAATCGATGTAAGCGCGCATCCGAGGAGGGAAAATTTCGACTCGTTGGAGGGAAGACGGAAACGCGTGGTGCAGCGGTACAGCGACGAGCGCGTGCAGAGGGAGAAGGAAAATTGTCAGTCAGGATTAACGTTGCCCGTAGGCTCTATCGTGCATTACGTATCCCAGGAAATATTGGCAATAATTCAAACGAGCGTCCCCCTCGTACGTGCTAACCTCCTCGGTCACAGTCGATCGCGCCCAACGAATATATCGGCAACGCTGTTAAGCCCTCCACTCTGCGATATTCCCCCCTCCCTTTTTCTTCTTTAAACGAGATATTATAAATTCGAGATGTCGTTCGTTCTATCATTCCGTGTACGCGTTCCGTGTTCGTCGTTCGAAAGAAAATCGCCACGATCTCGAATTAATATTTATTACGCGGCGCGTGCGGCTGCTCGTGACAATGTTTACCATCCAACGTTTGATCGCAAAGCAAAACGTTATTGTGCGTTTAATTATCGTAACCCAATGTCGATCTTTTGATTAATTTGAGATATTAATTACCGGCTCGCGAGAGCTTTACCGTAATTTCGAATCGAGCCGCCAACTAATTACGCGTAATTAAAATCGCGCATCGCGACGAACGACGATGGATCGAAACGGCTACGTTTCGTTGCCTCCTCCTTCCCCATTTTAATCACGAAACGAGCGCTTCTCGCCCGGAGAGGGGGAGGGAGGGGAGCCGCGCGAAGGAAGGAAAAATGCCCGGATCAATACGAATTTTCATTTAACCCTCCTATCATCCCGCATCATCGCGTCGTTGTAACGAGGAATGCGAAAAATTTCATAATTCGCTCGACGAAATTTCGATATCGCGATCCAAGTATCGAGCCGAATTCTTACGTGTGTCGCGCCAGTAATTTCGGCACTGCGCCGAACGTAAACTCGGCCGATTCTTCGCCCGTGAATACGCGCTCGTCCCCCCCTTTGACGCTTCCTTGCGTCGATTCGCCGCGGAAATGCGCCTCGAACGATCCGCCTCGCCGTCTAAGCGCGCATCTCGCGGTTGTTACGAGAAATTGCTTAACGAACGTGACGTTCAGAACGGAATCAAGCTACGCTAATTTCGCGGCACGAAAACGCTTTTGCCGCTATTGAAACGCCGTCAGGTATTTCGAGACTGATGTAATAACTCGTTGCGAGAACTGATCGTTACGATAATTGGCCGAGTGAGGGGAGGGGGGTAGGAAGGGGATAGGAAGGGGAGGGTAGGAGGAAAACTGTTTGAAAAATGACGGCTGATTATACACCGAGCAACTCGAGGTTCGATCCCCGATCGATCCAAGTATTTTACATCTTTCGCTCCACGTTCTTATCGCTCGAATTCAACGACTTCCGACGGCACACACGACCGGTTAAATTGCAGGCGATCGCGAGATGATTAAAAGCTCCTTTTAGAGAGGAATAGTTCCGAGTCACGCCGGATCGTTTTGACCATCGATCATCGTCATCGACTTTGTGCGGATCGTTCTACTTGCTCGTCCAAACTTTGTACAAACTCAACAACGTTCGAAGAGAGAGAGAGAGATTAAGTTGAAAAGTTTGCAAGAAGATCGTCACGGGGTGAGAACGGCACCTCGCCTATCTCTTAATTAACATCGATTCGTAATCCGATCGATAAAAACGAAGCACGAAAACGGATATTACGAGAGAGGAAGGAGGTAAGGGAAATATTAGGAACGAAATTGTCAACGGTTTTCGAAGAAGGAAAAAGCCGCGTTCGTTGATGCGGCGGCCGTTCGAGCGGCCGCCGGTTCTTGAATATTCATCCCGCACCATGTTTCACAATGCGCCATTGTTGCATTTCAATAGAACGGCTCTCATTGTTCAAATGTAATGCTCGCGCGAGGCAAGGGGTCGGCTCATAAACACCGGCCAAAGCGTGAGAACCGCCTTTCGAAGGAGAGAGAGAGAAAGAGGGAGAGAGTTTCGTGGCGCACGCTGATTTTTCCCCTCCAATTTAATCTCTTCGCCCCTTTAATTAATCTCTCTCCTCGCGTGTCGCGCCGGCACCCAAGTTATCCCTTCCCCTTCCTTTTAAGTAAACCGGGTTGCAGTCGAACGTCGAGCCGTGCAAGATCGGCAGCTCCACAGCTTCTGTAATCACACGGTGGAATTATTCCGCGGCTTTGAAGCCGTCCACTCTCGAGGAGGAAAGAAAAGGAAAAGAGAAATGCAACGCGAGCGTATGCGAGTTTTACAGGAATTTGACAGGGATGGATAGATTTTCCATCCAATGGAGGAATGGAGTTGTACTCGAAACGCGGAAAGGGATGTATACCTTGGAAATCGAAAATCCTTGCATCGTCGACGGTGGACCGTTGGTCGTGATATTAAACGTAA
The DNA here is from genome assembly GCF_029169275.1 of Apis cerana. Lineage (NCBI taxonomy): Eukaryota > Metazoa > Arthropoda > Insecta > Hymenoptera > Apidae > Apis > Apis cerana. The sequence goes on along the minus strand of NC_083858.1, from coordinate 11,555,058 downwards.
TTGGCCCTCGAGCGGTAGTTTCTTCCAGCGATAACTGGATGACGAACGGCCAACTGCGTGCGTGTGTCCTCGTTACGGGCGAGTGTCAGATTTCTTAAGAAACGATCGCGCGAAAGCGGGGTTTAATCCGACTCACGGTGAACGCAACGAAGGCGCCCGAGAAATCCTCCCCCCACCCACTTTCCAGGCGTTGTCTTTCCAACAGCGAGAAGGAAATGGAAGAAGAAGAAGAAGAAGGAGGAGGAGAAGAAGAAGAAGAGAAGGAAACGGTTCCATTTTCTCAAGCGCGAGGTTATTTTCGAAATAACAAGTAATTGCACGGTTAGTGGTTAACGAGAGGCACCGCTGTTACATCGCGGATGGGATGATGCGTCGTGTTCCGTGTCGAATTCACGGGGTCCGTCCTCCCACTTCAACGCGGTTACAACACGGAATTGCTCAACGACGATACTCGTTCTCCCGTTCACTTAGTTTAGTATGATGCCAATGGGGAAACCGCGACATAAGTGGATGGTGTCCTGCGTGCTTCCAAGCCCTTCCACGGTTAAGTGCACCAGGGGATGCCGGAGGGTGCAGTCGCGCCACCGACGACGACGAGTGCTACGAGGGGGATGATACTGCGGCTACCTTCGCCTTCCCTCGTTTCACCCCACCCCGTCCCCGAATATTTAATTCATCTTAGACGACACACTTTTCTCTCCCCCTCTTTTCTCTCGCTTCTCCTTCTGTCTCTTCGTTTCTGTAAACAGGCTGCTGTTCCGTGCGATTCTCCACCGCGTTATTACGCCGCAATACTATTTACAAGGATGAGGTCACGTTTCGATCAAAAAAATTTTCCCCTTTCTTTCGCAGCCTCCCCATTATTTAACCCCTATTCCTTTTTTCTTAATCGCAAGAATTACATCAATCCCTCGGCAAGTAACGTGAAATTCAGAGCGAGAAATTTATCCGTGAAAAGTTTCCCAAGTACCACGGGAAATTATCGCCATCGAGATAGTGCCTTTTCCCTGGAAGGGGTCGTACGATGTGCGCGTAAAAAAAAGTCGTCGATACGAGAGAGAGAGAGAGAGCGTAGTTAGTTTTCCGCCCGTCCCCCCTCCTCGCCGTTTTGTTTTTTATCGGCCGCCCATGAGGAGTACGTATGCTGTCAGATCAAAAGCATGAAAATGCGGGGGAGCTGCGGCTGCGTCCGGCAGAAACAATGAAAGCAAATACGGGCAATGGAAAACTACCGTCACAAAAGGACGAAAAAGCGGTCATTGCGAGTTACAAAGGACCACGCGCGGAAAAGTACTGTGGATTTCCAGTTTGGGCAAACACCAAGGCCGAGTGAAAGAAAAAAACACACGCACGTACATATATATATAGAGGGGGGAGGGGAAGAGGCATTTGGGAAAGGAAAGAGAAGGAGGAGGAGGAGGAACAGGTACGATATTGCCGAAAAACCGCCGACTCGACGTATCGGTGATCGCGTGCCGTGTCATTTGCTCGGTAAAACGTACGTTCGAAACGCAAATTGATAGAAGAGGAGGAGAAGGAGGAGGAGATCGATGGACGATTCCACTAATCGCGTCCACTGATTTCGCGTAGACGATAAAATGGAGGAGAGAAAGAAGAGAGAAGGTTCGCGCGAACGAAGGAGGATCGTTTTTGCGATGAAGAGGAATGACGGAAATATAATCGATCTAACGAAGTAGGATAGGAATCGGATGGAGAATGTACGGCGTATCGACTGGGGAAGACCCAGATGTGTTGGTCGGGCACGGGAAAGGCGCAGATGCGAGACAGTAACGCGACATTACCCGGGTATTCGCGATTCAATTCGCAAACACGTGGAATATTTATACCTGCGAGCAGTCAGATATGGAGGCTTCGTTCGGATCCGGTATGACACGTTGGGAAATTGTGCAATTTTTGAGATCGATGCACATCTTAACGATCCATCCTTCCATCCACGATCGTGCCACGACTCTTCCAACCGGTCGTTACTTTCGCCAGAGAATCAGAATTTCGTTAACCGCTGACATTTCGAGCCAATTAACTCCTGATTCGCCGAGATTGCTCGTTATCATCGACGAAATCCGATTTACGTCATTTCTTATTTCGCCTATGATGTAAATTCCTTTACGTTATTATTGGAAATTCGTTCTCGGGCTAATTTCACGGAGAGAGAAAGAGAGAGAGGGGAAAAAATAATTACTCCTCGTTAACGTTCTCATTTTTGCATAATTATCCGTACGAGTACGAGTTTCTTCCAATCCTCTCCTCCGACGACTGAGAACCTGTTTGCATCCGAGGCGAGTAAAACGAAGAAACGAAGAAAATCACCTTTAATACGGCTTATTCCGCATCACCGATTCAATTTCTGCGCGCACGCAGCGGAACACGTGAAGCGCGACGACACGAACGCGAGAATAAGTTTCGTGCCGGACGGCCATTTCTGCAAACGTAATTGCGAAAAAGAGTTATTCCCCTGTCTGGCCGCCTTTCACCGAAAGCGCCACGCAACTCGGAGCCATTGACTACAAACCGGAGATATTCGAGCATCGAACGTTGCTTTTCGAATCTACGATCTTTACAAGCGAGAATCCTCCTTTCCACGCCACGATATCTACGAGCACGCGCCAAGCGTCGTCCCGGGGAACGGTCGAACACGGCAAATGATTATCGCCTCCAATATAATTTAACGACGGGCAACGTGAATCAGAGAGAAAAGTCTTCTTAGCGCGCCTCTCATGCGATCGAGCAAGGGGGAGTTCGATTTTTTCGATCAAACGTTGAATTGCACTTCACACACACACATACAAAAATGTAATTTCCCAAAGTAAAGTAAAAAAATAACGAACGTTCGATTGGTCAGTCGGTAAACTTCAACACCGCGTTCAAGTTTAATCAACGAAAAGTGGGATCCAGACACGTTCGAATCCGGGCCGAGTAATTCATTATTTCGATTACGAGGGGGTTTTCACGTGTCGGTGAACGCATCATTATGATTTTTCGAGTGCACAACGATCGAAAAAGACAAAAAGAAAAAAGGAGAAGAGAAAGAGAGAGAGGAGGGGAGAAGGAGAAAGGGAAAAAATGGACGAGCGCACATTTGCATTCTTCCGTCTTAATTTGCGGCAGCGGAGCGACAGACGGTATTTCCAATTGAACACGCGAAACGACCCCAGGGGTGGATCGGTGGCATCGATACAACGGTACACTCGAGGAACGAGTGCTCCGTGCACTTTGAATCCTCTATCCTCGTGTCCATTATACTCCGAACCACTCTCGCGGCGTGCACGCTCGTATTGCCGGTAATAATTCGTACGTCTGTCTCCGAAGGGGGGAAGTGTCGGGGGGGTTCGAGAGAAGAACAAACGACAAGTGGGAACACGTGCAACGATCCCGTATTTGATATCGGGAGTGGCGCGTTTCGCTGCACTTCTCCCTCCCCTGTTGCCTTCAATTTATTTCACCTTCACGTCCCTAAACAAAAGATCGGTTCTTACGGGGCTATGGGTTCTCCGCGATTGTCGCCGTTTGTCAATCCTTGTCGATCGTTTGTCGTTCGGGCAAACGGTCTTCTTCTCCTCCCCCCCAAAAAAAAAATATTGCGAAACGAGCAGAGACAAATTTCTCGAACAGTTAAAATTTGAATATAGTTAGAAATACTTGGATCGATCGAGAAAGATAAATTTTTACTAAAATTTCTTCTCGAACGAATCTTCAATTCGAGAGTTAATCGTACACATTGAGATCGATAAATATTTAAACGAAGATTCAATCGCGATAAAAGACGCGTTAACGAGGGAAGACTCGTGGAAAACGAATAAAACTGTTTACCAATTACTTATCGGTGGAAACGAACCAATTGGTTACAATCATCGAGTGGGCGATTACTAAGATATTACCCGGCCACGATATAACCCGACGGATTGAAAGTGACTGCGCGAGCGAGTTCCATTTCCCTCCCTATTTCGGTAAATTGAACGGGGTTAATGAGACCGGGTATGCGTGTACATATATCGTTCCATGATCAGAGAAACGATCGGTAAGAAGAGCGTAATCAAGCGAGCACCGCCGATTCGGTTTCCCGTTCATATTCCAAATTGCCGTCGCCTCGTTCCTATTATGTCCGAGCTAGTGATATCGAGAGCCCGCTAATTCATGTACGTTGAAAATATTGCACAGCCTCGAGAGAGAGAGAGAGAGAGGAGGGGGGATAAAAGTTGAATTTCCATAACGAGCGCGAAAAAAAGAGAGGGGGTGTCGGGATATCGGTGAGGCGAAGCGGAGTGAAAAAGGGGGGAGAAGAAGAGACTAAGAGAGAGGGAAAGCGTGGCGTGCATTGAGCGGAGCGCGCACATCTGCCGTTGGTTGCGCGCATTGTGCTGCACGCTGCGCTCGTCCCCGCGATCCGCAACCACGACTCGAAAGGGGTAAGGGTGGATACGAGGAGGAATCGAGGGAAAGCGAACAAAGAAGGCACGAGTTGGAGAACGAAAGGGAGAATCTACTCCTCCCTTCTGCCTCATGCCAGACCTTTATCGAGTTATATCGTCATATCGTCCTACTACCTGCCGGCCGATAAATCCGAACGAGCCCTTTCACCGAGGCATCCGCTCTGATTTATGATGGAATTAATATTAGATCCACCGAAAATATCGTCGATATATCGGGTTACCTCCCTCCTCCTCCGGGGGTAATGTCGGGCCGAAAAAAGAAAGTGTACGCGCACGAGCCAGCCATCCCCTCAGGTCGAATCGAGAGTATCGGATATACTTGTGTGAAATATGCCTGCGCGAAATATGCCCCGCGAAGGGGAGCTCTGCGTAATTTGATTTATCCATTCGTTTCATTCGATTTAAATACTTCCTCTGCGTACACGACTCGTGGAATGGAAAGGCGAAGTTTTCTCTTCGAGTAGCGAGACGGCAAGACTCGAAGAGAAGAATAGTCTTGAACCATTCCTTATATATATATATATATATATATCGGAAGAAAAGAACGTATCGACTTAGATGGCTCAAGTTGTAGACCAATCGTCTGAATTCGAATCTTCCGCACGAAAAATCCGATCAACGATTTCTTTCCTTCTTTCTTTCTTCCTCGCTCCGCAAAAGAGGCGTCTTGATATACGAATAAAATTGACGCGAGGCAAAGACGTCTCTAAAATGCGCATTGAAAAATTGGTATCCGAGACGAGGTCCTTCCCGCTCTTCCATGCCCAGATCCTATTCCGCTTATAATCTCGGCTGCATTTTCCACAGTGACGCGTCACGTTACGTATTTATATCGCGCCCAATGCCTTCACGTCGGTGGATATGCACCAACCAAGAAGCTCGGCAACGACGAGATCTTACAATCGTGGCGCCCATTAATAATTTAGTCGAGAGTCGAACAAAAGGGCGGTACTTGAATTTGATGCTACCTCTCCTTCTCTTCCTTCGTTCGTAACCCCTTGTATCGCGATATATGAATCCTTTTCAGAGGATGGCGTCCACCCTCTTCACAGAAAATCCGGGGAACGGACGGGGATGAAAATGGGAGCTTACACGGCGATTACAGGTCCCCCTCGCCGGACCCTCGGGCCAGTTAGCCTACATCCGAATAACTTTTGACATCGCACTCGACCGAATAAACCGACCGGTGGCCCCATTGTTCGACTCGCGATGAATTAATGATCCGCCGCGGCCGTGATGAAATTCGTTCGCCCGTCCAAAATTAGCCGAGCAACGTCGTTCGGTTTTTCCCGCTCTCTTTGATGTCCTCACGGTCCGCTGTGTCCCTGCGTGCAACGCAATTTTTCGAACGAAATACACGGAGCTAACTCGTCACCATTTTTATTCTTTAATTAACCGGCGAAACGCGATTAAAGAAACGTTTTGTAAGCCGACCTTTTGTCCCGATTAAAACGGAAAAGCGATTGTCCCCTGTTTATTTATTTTTTTTTTTTTCCACCATGACGAACTGTAAGCGTACTAATCTATTTCTACATTTCCGTGCACCGATGCACAGGGCAGGATTCACGCCGAACCTTTCGATCACGATGCGCGCTTTGTACCGATGCCTGTTGGTCGGCTGCGTCGGACGATCGCGATCAAAGATCCTTGTATTCGAACCACGCCTTACACGCGTCCCCGGATTTACATACGGGGTTACGGCTCCATTCGCGGGCAAAATGAAATAATCTCGTTATGTAAATGGACACGGCGAACGAAACTCGTCGCACGACCACTTCCTCTCGCTTGTTTCGCGCTTGTTTTCCACCCGCTATCTCTATTCCCGCGAGGGAAGGCAGGGAGAAAAAAGACCTCCCGTATCATCGGCGCCAACCCATTCTCCCCTTTTTCGCTCTCCCCTCGTCCTCGCTCGTTTCTTGAAATCGCGAGCCCCTTAAGACTTGCTACGCTCATTTGAATACAAGAATTTCTCTATTACCTCTCTTCTCGCCTCTCTCCCGTACACCTCGTCGATCCTGCTGCAATCCTACGGGGGAATACTATCCAGGACGCGTATCTCCAACGCGTGTCCCTCCTCTCTCTCTCTCTCTCTTCAACGAACGAAGGAATAATAAACGTGCGGCGACGCAAAGAAGTTAATGGGAACTTGTAAAGTTAATTAAGAAATGATAATAACTCACCGGCCGCGACGGGATTCCTTATTTATGCGGGGCCAACCTCGGGTAATGGTGGATATCGTTGCACGGTCCATCGTAACTCGCGTGACGGTAGCAGCGCGGAGCGAAGATTATGACACCAGCTCGTTATTACTCGGCTGTAGGCTTCTAGCACGGCCATTCAGCACGAGGCATCGCGCGGCCAGCCTTATTACGAGTGCAACGCGCGATTCATCGTAAATTAAAGGAACGAAGGGAGCAATCAGCAATCTCTCGCAATAGACCGGCGACGGAGATAAGGCCGCTCGTTGAATCTCGTTTAAACAACCGAGTGGACGAAGGGAGGGAGACGCGGCTCGTTCCCCTCCCCTTATTTCTCCTCCGGTTGCAAATTCTTCTTCCATCGTGCACCGGGGGTCACCGGTTAAAATACTTTTTTCCAACCAACTCTCTCCGCGACGGACGGATGACGAGGATTCGCCGGATAAATAACGCGGCCGAGTCGTTGCCTTTACCGAGAAGACCTTTCCCGTTCTTTCGTTGGGAAGCCAGTGCTGTTCCTCCTTTTTTTTCCCATCCGGATACGTGCAGCACGCGTTGCGTGCAGCGTGCAGCAATTTTAATGAATGCAAGTGTTCGGTGTAAAAAGTGTACGATCTTTGGGAAGAGGTAATGTGTTAAAATTATAACTTTTTTTTTTATTCCCGTCGAAAACTCCTTAGTTTTTGAGGATACCTCGGCTTTTGAAAGCGAGGCGTAAGTATTCCTTTGCGCGTTACTTGTTTCTCCTGTGCGCGTGTTGTACACGTGAATAATACAAAATTTGTTTTTCGTAAGAGATAAGACGATTCCAATCGAAAGAGGGAGGGAAAAAAGGGGAAATTGATTACGCTTCATCCTCTCATTCCTCGATTTTCTTTCTTTCTTACAGCTGGTACTTTTGACAAGCAATTCTCGTTATTAAAACTGGACACCCTCCATGCTATAAGTTCTCGTTTTATATTATTATTATACCCGCTCTATACGTATCACAATTTATTTCTCGCGTAACGCTTCTCGTTTCATACGATATTGCGCGATATAATATAATTACTAATCATTAGCTATAAACGTTCTCCGGAGATTTGTTGTTGGTAAATTACTCGTTAAACCGCGTTATCTAAACGCGCATCGGCCTCGGTCCAAGTATCGGCCGCGATCGTTTAGCGTGCAAGATGAATGAACGTTATCCGTATTGAAAAATAGATTGAAAATCTATAATGAAAGATCTTTCTCAATCCATCACGTTACCGAAACAATGATGAAGTTTGTTAGACGTATATATATTTGTATTTTTTTTTTTTTTTTTGCGTGCACGAATATTTGTCGTTCCACGGTATACTCTCTATCTTGCTGCACGTCATCGAGTGTTTGATCGATTCACGGATGGATATCGGTCGCGGGATAAATAAAAGCGGACAAACCGGAATACACCTTTTCCCCTCTTTCTCCTTTTTTTTTTTTTCTTTTCCTCTCTGCTCCGCCCCATATTATTCCTTTTCAACCCCGATTGTTCGACTTTGTTACGAGCACACGCTCATATTAGATCGCGTCGATTTCATTTTCAATTCAGCGCAGTTTCCACCCTTTTGCGCTCCAATATAATTATACGGGGATAATTATATCCTTTTGGAAAAAGCAAGAGCAAACAACGCGAGGCGGAGAATCGATGAAAATACGGAAGTGGAACACGCGCGGCTAACCTTACCGTCGCGCGGCTGTTAATTTATATCGGTAGTCATTAATAGGAGAATATTGATAAGCGCGGCCACTGTTGAACGACCGGGAGGAGACCAGATGCGCGGTTCTTCAAACGATTATAGCCGGACGACACGACGCGATTACATTACGGTCATTCGGAGTTCTCGATTAGCGGGCAATTAATAAAACCGATAACCGAACGCGGAAAGTCGGTTGGCGCCAATCGTTCAGCGATAAATGGCGAACGTAGGAAGGACATCGTTTCAGAGAAATCGATAATGAGCTCGCCTCTTTCCCCCATCGGTAAACCGAACGGAACATTTACTCTTTTCTTTTCGCCATATTCGCCGTACAGCTCCATTCGCTCTCTCCTCCCTTTCTCCTGTATCTTCTTTTTTCCTTTTTTTCGCGTCCTCCTCTCCATCATCGTATCTCCCTTATCGATAATTCGTGCTTCCGCTGTCGCTTGTCTTCCTGCGACGTAATAACAAGGAAGGGGATGATAATAAGCAAGGGAAATTTTTGGTTTTAAACGTGCGCTGCCTTTTACACGGAAAATCGAATAGTAACACGACACCGAGGCCGGTATATTATCTTCCATTAGCGAAATCTCATCGCGCCAAGCCTTAATTATCATTAACGACAGCGAAATCGATAGCGCTCCCCCCCTCTCTCTCTCTCTCTTTCTCTCTCTGGCCGAGTTGTACACGAGCTCGTCAGGTTTCATAGAGCGCATCGATAAGCTTCCATACGGAGCTTATGGAATAATTCCCAATAAGGGGGAAGAGTCGAAGAAGCGAACGATTCGCAAGGGGGAGTTCATCCGTTTTCTTTTTTTCTTTCTCTTTTTTTTTTCTTGCAGACACGCGCCACCAGCACACGCTTGAAAACTCGCGCGCATGTAAATTCTCCGCCGTTCCTCCACCCTTGCTTCCCTCCCCTTTCGAAGATTCCTTTCGCGGAAACGAGAAAACGTGGTTGTACAGAAATTGCTTTGCCGTGTTCCGCCCGGCGTATACGATCTCTTCTCCCCCCCCCTCCCTTGTCCCCCACTTTTTCCTCTCCATTTTCTTACCTCGGTCACCCAGACACGCCGTTTCCACCCCTACCAGACACGACAAAGGTCTGTGCATGAATGGAATTCGGCGTCGAATCGTAACGCGCCACCGTGTACTTCTCCCTCCCTCCCTCCCTCCCTCCCTGGGAAAAAAGCGGGGGATGGGGAGCCGAAGTTTTCACGGATTTCACGGCTACACCGAGCTGCGATTACTTTTCTTCCGCTCGCTCGAACCTCGTTTTATATCGATTCGATACGGTGCGTTTATAGAGAGCAAAAGAGAGTAGAAAGGACAAGTGAAACGTGGTCGAATTTACTTTCTCGTAGCTTTGGATGGATATTGGATGGATCGGGAGAAGACGAGAAGCGTAATATTTTTCCCTTTTTTTCGATCTACCTACGGCACGCGCGCGGGTCGTATACGTTGATTAATTGAATTTAATCGAAAAATAATATGTCGGCTTTGATTTTATGCGAATATAAAATTTCTCGATAATTTTGTTAAGGGATGAAAAGTTTGCGAGGATGTTCATTTTCTTTTGGACTCGTCCTATCGAATCCCTCTCTCATCCTCGGTTATAAAATACTTTTATAATGGTTCCTTTGCGTTTCGTCCAAACAAAAACTTACGGTGAAGTATATAAATGACCCGACTTTACGAGTTGAATGCGTGTATATACATATATATATATAAAAGAGTTATTATAATAAGAATTCTCCTTTATGAACAAGAATACTTTCATAATTGTATCCCTTATCCAACAAACGACACATTTTTATCGGTACTTTTTAACGATGATAAAATACGACGATTAAATTTCTTCCTACCCACCTTTTTTCCTCGACTCTTTTTCATTTTTCCCGACCTTCCGAACTTACAAATGCTCGCATCGATCGTTTGCACTGCTGCCTCGCACTTCGGATTAAACGAATCTTTTCAAGGCCATTTAAATTTGCGAACGGGAAAGCGAACTTACTTCGTATAACCCGATAATCAAAAGTGAAAGCGAAACACTCGTAACTGTTCCGGATAGATGGATTTGCACGTCCGATTAAACTCTGGCCGTCTCACCGCGAGATGCTCGAAAAGTAACGAAAAGTTCGTCATCCGAAAATTCTTCTGCCCTTTAAGAGGCAGAAGCGTCGCGTACACACACACACACATATATATATACACACGTACATGGTCCCGCGTCTGAAATTCCTCTCGCAGCTCTCCCTATCCCCGCAACCACCCGGCTTCTTCTGCTCTTTGCCTCTGTCGAGGAATATTAATTACGACCACTTCACAAAAGACACCGACCGGAAGTTTTTGCCGGCTATCAAATGCAGAACAGGTTAATTAAATTCTCACCGCTCGCGGCTCGTAAAGGAACGCTGCGCGCACCGTTGGCCCGCACAATGCCTCGGGTCAGAACACTTCCAGTTTCTGTTAATTAGGCACACGGTGAATGGAACTACACGTTCGTAAAACGCTTCGACTCGCGTTATTGTCATCTATCGCTCGAATCCTTCGTCGTCACGTGCCATCGAGGCGGAGATCGAGAGAATCCGACGAGTCTGACTCGAATAATTCTCCGGATTCTTCGCCGATTGTCGACGATACGTGCGATAAAATCGAATCGAATCATTTTTATCCCTTAATTGCGCGTGTTTTTCAACTCGGTAATTTCCTTTCCCCACGAATCCTGATAAATAAACCGGCGCACGTGGGAAACGTTAAGAAATATACAACGTTTATCGTAGCGAACACGGGGTGTATTTATAAAGCGAGATATTCGTGCCCGAAAATGGAGCGCAACAGGGAGGGGGAGGGTCTTTGTTGGCGATTGACGAATCCAGGAAGTCGCGGAATAATCAAACTAATTAGGCGATACCATCGATGCACGGTCAGCGAGGATTGATTTCCACGGATCTACGGACAAAACCCCATAAGCGTAATTGGATAGAGAATACCGGGCGCGCAGTTTATATTGATCGGAATGTTCGCATCAACGATGTAATCATATTTGTCCAGGCATGCTTTGGAGCCCATTCCATTGTGTTTGCTTAATAATTATGGATCGATTTTGGTATTGGATAATATTGACCCCTGTTCCCGCCACATATCACTTCGTTGCGGCGCATAAACGGATAACGGCTGACCGCAATCTAGTGCAATCTGGCTAAAAATCATCCCGGTATGCTAAGCGCCGTTTCACCCCCCCCTCTCATCGTCGATCTAATCGCCATCGCGAAACGTTCACGTATTCTCTCTCTCTCTCTATCTTCTCCACGCGTTTCATCAAATATATTTTCAGAATTCGGGGGTTTATTACGGGAGGAGGTAAAATACACGCGGAAAATAGAAACGATACGATTGTTATCGGGAATTGTTTCGGGTTTACACGCGAAAAATGAGGCGAAATTTGACATGAGTCGGCGCAGTCGTGTTGTTCACGAGCACGGCAAGTTTTAATTAACGGGCGAAGCTGGCCGAGGGTGTTGCAGAAACCTCAATGCATTTCCCCTACACCCACGGCTGGTCCATGGCTGATCACTCCAGAGGTATGTAACTTTATGCGCATGTATGCAACGATGGTGGCCTATAAACCCTTCGGGGATTACACGCGCAGATGCGCGTAAACCCGGCGCTGGATAGTCGCCGGACATCAGGCATCGGTTATTTGGTCCGTCAAAAACGGCAGCGGCGGGATTCAAGGGCGAAGATTTTTCGAAAAGCGCCCGAACGAGCTTTCGACCGGACCTCGTCGCGACGGTTTCCCTTTCGACCATTTTCGACAATCGCGTCGCTATTAATTGCGAGATATATATACGTATATACAAATCCGGAAACTAATTCGTGGTAGCGGCGTAGTTGATACGTAGTTGAACAAATGATTCGACTCGCCGCGCGAAATTATTCATGATTCATCCGGAAATTATACCCACCGGGTTGTAATTCTACTTGAGCCTCTCCCAGTTGTGCATTTCACTGCTCTGAATTTATGATGTGTCAACATTGACCGTAAACCGGCAAAGCGTAAGACGACGTGGTGACATTCGTCTGCGAAATTCGTGGAAACTTATCTTAACGATCGATCACTTGCAATTTCGTCGGTGGAATTATTATCGTTACTTAGAGCGAAGCGCTTGATAAAATTCAGGAAGAATCAACGGTTGCTTGAATAGCACTATTAAAAACCATTATTTCGAGAAAAAAGAATTCCACGAAATATAGAGTACCTTGATCGCAGGAAATTTATGAAATTTGATCGAATTTCGAGAGCGGTTCGTATATTCGCCGCGATGGTCGACGTCGAAAAGTGTTCAGTGCAGGAGGAAGGTGTTACACGTATCGCAGGGGCAGCGGTGCATGTCGGCCTAATTGATTCCCAACGACGACGCGCACGTGTCACGCGTCATCAGCTGCAATGCTGCACACACGCACAGGCGCGAACACGATTCCGCTCCAAGTTTCGACTCGAAAATACGAAACACAGGAGGAGGAATTCTTCTTTATTTTAATCGGTCATCGTATCTCAGATCCGACACATTACTCCTCGCGCGAAACGAACTTTTAAAAGCGTCAACTTTTATTATAACTTTGCATCGCGTACAAATGAGGGAAACGAATAATCGCGGGCTCGATATCGCTGCTGATATTCCTGGTTAAAATATATCGCGTAAATATGGAGCACGGATGCGGCCGATAATTTTCCGGAAACTCATAGTTTCCCCCATTGTTCGATATTTTCTCCGTGTTGGCTACGATATCTCTTGCTCTGGCGAACGAGATACGTGTTATGCGCGTATTATCGGGGGACCATTCCAGCAATTGCTGGCCGATATCTTTCTTCGGCGCGCTCGTTTCTTGAATGCGTCGGAGATGGGAGCGAGAAATGAAAAGGGGATCGATGTAAATGAAAAGAGAGGAAAAAGAGAATTTCTTCTTCCCGATTACGACGCGAGCCTCATACAAGTAAAATTAACCCTTTCTTCTCCCCCCTCCCGATTTTTACCATTAATTAAAATTATCGAAGAATTCTAGATTACGTTTCAAACGTATAACCCATTCCAACAAAGACCAGTTCCAGCTCTTACCCGATTCTACGTTTAGCCGACTATCGAGAAAGAGATCTCGAAAAGAATACGACCGCGTAATTTTATGATACTGGAGGTTAGTGTCGACCTATAAAAAAAAAAAATCTAATTTAATCTCGCGTATAATATAATATATAATTAGAAAAAAAATTCGGAACGCAGCGTAAACACTTTCTTAAACGAGAAAGTTATCCGGCTCGACAATGAATTAGCCGATTCCGAGCGACAAGTGTTGGCCGTTCGTGCGTGACTACTTACAATCGGCGTTAGAAGGCGCATACACGCGCATCCACCGCGTGCCCGTTCGTTGCAGCGTTATCTTCGATCGGGGCGCGTTATTAATGAGCCCACAATGCGAACGGGTTGTGCGTATCCCCGACAGCGATACGATGTAATAAGGTATTATCGTTGCGCTTCCCCATTGTCATCCCTAGCACACGGTGGAAAGCTGGCCGCAACGACCTGCCGTGCCGAGATTCACGAGGAGAGATACTTTCCCCTCGGTTGGCTGCCGGGGTAATCCAATTTTTCTCGTTTCACTTTTTTCATTGGTGAACTTCGTTTCGAACTTGTAATCTCCTAGATTGAATATATAACCGCCAAAGGGACTATATATATATATATATATATTATATGTACGTATATACGCGTATATATTCCGTTCGATGTACAAGCTGCATTTTATTAGAATAGTTCGCTCTAAGTTTTTTAATAGAACGCTCTTACCATACACGCCGTATATATCCTTTCTTACCTAACCGGTAACTTCTCTTTTTTCTTTTACAATAAAGCTCGAGTTATATAATAAGAAAAGAATACCGAGCCAAGATAAATACTGCCGATGAAATTTTCGTGGAGGGCACGGAGGGGAGAGTTAGAGAGAGAGGGTATATAAGGATGATGTAATTTTTCTACAGCCATTAGTGCATATCGGCTTTGAGAGATTACATCCCGTGGCACGGGAAATCGGCGGATAATGCCGCAAGGAGAGTCTGAAGACGACGCGATCTTTTTATCGATATCCTGCTCGTTCGCCTCTCGTTTAATGAGAAAGAAAGAAAGAGAGAGTGCAAGTCGACGCAGCTCCCGTCAAAGGAATGTCGTAAACGGACAAAAGGGGATTCGAGACGACGAATAAACAAAAGCGACGGGAATCGAAATAAAAAATTTTCGCAACGATACGAGGTGGAATCCGTTTCTTTAAACGGATCCCCCTGATGCGTTTCTCCGCTCGAAAGAGCGAAAACATCGTTATCGAAAGGAAAGGAAAGGTGAAAATTTATTATCAACGGTTGAAACTCTCGGTTTGAATCGTTTCGTCGTACGTGGAAATTCCATTGGAAACGCGACGGTAACTTCAGTAGCCACGCTCCCGCCCCGCGTTTTCGACTCCCGCCATATTTTCCCCTTTCATTAGGCGGCGAAAGCCACGTGATTAATGGAGTTCGGTTACCGCGCGGTTTTCATCGCGGTACCCCCGACGGCCCCGTCAGTCACCAGTTACGTGAACCGCGACACAAACGCGTGGAAACGGAAAGGTTTAACGGGTGAAAGGCGCGGGAAGGGGAGGGTTTCGCGCGATCGAAACACCACGAGCGTGACTTTGAAAATCGAAAAGGGGGGGGGAGGGGAAAGAGGGAAGAAAAAAGAGGGAGAGAAATCGGAGCTGCAGCGTGTCAATAGATAGGGTTCCAACGAGGAGACCTCCACTCATCGCTTTGCGACTCTCCCTGTTCACGCGAAACGTCGTCTTATAAACGAGTCGACGCGAGTTGCGAGGCCGTCTACTGCGAGATCCGCGTGTGAAGAGGAAGAGGAGCGCGCTTGTGTATCCGCGACACAAAACACTTTTATACGAGTGCGCATCGGCAGCTATATGATCCACGCGCGGAGCGACCTCGGCCCCTCCGGCTCCTTTTCACCAGTGCACATAATGCGATCTCGTTTTATTTTGCGCCTCCCTCCCCCGTTATCGTCTGCGTTCGCATAACGCCGCCGGCTGGCGCTCGCGAAGAAGGGAGAGAGGCGAGGGAGAGGAAAGAGGAAGAGAAGTCTCGTCCCTTTTTCAACGCTTCCTCGTCTTCGCGTAAAGCAAAGTCAAGTGGATTTCTCTCCGACATTCTTGCGCACCTCTGCGCGAAACGCGCTCGTACGTTAATTCCACGTACCGGAGGCTTATGCATTCTTTTCCCGGCCGTATTTTTTGATTCGCGCGGGGGAACGAAGGAAAAGGATTATTTTTCCCAATTTAGCTGGCGTAATTCCATTACGAGAGAAAATATTGGAATATTTAAAGAATATTTAGCAACGGGGAGAAGATCGCGGATATAAAATAGAATCAACGGTTACATCGGAGCTTTTCTACATTTTCTTTAAAAGTCTTTGAACTTCTTCTTTTGTAAAATATTCCACGCCAAGATTCATTGTGGACGACGCGAGTATATCCTCGACACATGTCGGATCATAATCGGGAGGTTAACCATCGGCGGAAACGACGCGACGAGTCGCTATCGATCGTTAGGTCGGCGTCGTTGGGAGCAACACGGTGCGTGTAAGAGAAAAAGGAGTCGCAAACGTATGCCACTCGACCCCTCCAGCTAACAAATTGCTTATTGCCACATGCTCCGCTCTCACCGTGCACGAAAATGGGTCGGGTGGTTGCGTCCGCCTCGCAAACACTCGATGCCAATCTTCGCCCATCGTTGCGTTCCACGTTTTTCCTCGTTTCCTTGGGGGGAGAATTGTTGCCGCGGTAAAAGCGCACACACGAGTTGACGAACGGCAAAGGGAGAGTTGGGCACGTTCGTAATTCTGCGGTCCATTACAAAAAGTCGAGAAAGGATCGTTGTTTCGTTCCCCCCTTCTTTCCTCTAATATAGACGGAGTCTGGAAGGCTTATGATACGTATTCGCGACGTTCCCTGTTCACACACGCATACGTTTCTTCCCTCCTTTTGTCCGCCTGCACCGAGGGAGGAGGTCGAGAGACCGGACCAAGAATACCCCGAAATATTCTTCTCGCGCATCGAGACATCCGCGTAGAGAGTTTCGGTTGGAACCCGAGCCATTTGAAAGATTTCAATTCCGGCCTCTCTCGCAGAGCGTACAATCGTCGGTGTAATCCGGCGATTATTCGATATCCGGAAGGGGATGGGAACAATCGCGACGAGCGAGCCAACGCCTCGACACACCAACTTTAATTCAATCAAGCGGCGAGTCTCTATCACGATTGATCAATATTTGCCGCGCGATAGTTCCCGGTTATGATTTTCAAGTTTTCGGTTACGGATGTACCAGGACATCGATCTCTCGCACAGAGAGAGATTTCCGCACCAAGAAGCACCTTGCGGCTCGGCAAAAATCGCTCGATCACCGATCGATACGACTGCTATTGGCAGGAGAGAGAGACAGGGAGAGAGAAGGGCAATCCTCGATAAGGAGGTTGGAACGAACGAGCGCGAAATAGGCGGACGAAAGAGGCGAAGAAGCGTGAGACACGCTGCACTCGTTATCTTACATATACCGATATCGCATCACGCGTCTCCGCCCGATCCCGTCCCCGTCCTGAACAAATGTTTGCGCCGTGCTGCCGCGGACAGATAGTGGAAGGGTCCCGGGCGGAGTCGAGGAGAAGTCGCTTCCTGTTTGCCCTCCGTCTCTCGCGCGACAAACGTAGCAAGCGTAGACAAACGAGTCCACGATCGGCGGCCTCCACCGTTTCGGTTGGGGGCGAGTTATCGCCTTTCGGAAGTTTGCGCCCGAGTCGCAAGAGTTTCTTAGCGCGCGCTCAACCTGCACTCTCATAATGCATTATCTCAACGGGGATGTGCTGTACGCGAGGATGCTTCTCTCGAGATCCAAGTTGGCGTGTTTGCGCTCCCGGTTAGTCGCAAACACCGTTACGAAACACCGTTCGCCTATCGTTTCGTCAACGTCGTTAAGGGGAAAGCTTGGGAATCGATGCTGATAGATTCTCTCGATTATTAACGCTCACGTTCCAATGATCCAAAATTTTCTATGGATTTTTAACTTAATTATTTTCGATGGTAAAAAAAGAATAAATAAACGAAAGGAAAAGGATGCAATTGGATATGAAAATTTTCTATGCTAGAGCAGTAGTTAGATAGTAGGGGTTTTAAGATGGAGGACTAGCGCGAGTTAAGATCGAAGAAATATTATACGGTTAAAAGTATGTATAATGGATTATTTCTGGAGGCGAGCCACGTCGAGCTTAACGTTCTCGATATTTTTAATCTTAAAAACTGGATGTTTAATTTAATAGCAAAATTTGATATCTTCAAACCGAAGATACATACATTTTCTTCATCAGCATGATTAAAGAAAAAGCTGCGATTGATGGTAACGAGGACAGGGACGAGCGGCTTAACGTTCGGCTGACGTTTCGAAACTCGATACTTCGTTTAATACCGAGATCCCTCTTTCAAAGATGTTCCGCGTGTCCGCGAACATCTTTTATCGCGTGGCTAGATCGCGACTATTTATCTTCAACCGCAAGGAAAGTACGATTTCGTTAAAAATCTCGCTCGAAAAGAAATTCTCTCGCGAATGCACGTTCAGCGATGCGTTTTTAAAATATTTCACGGGCCTCTCTTTAAATACAAACAGGTCGGTAACGCAACGCCGCCGATAGGCGGCTCGCGGTAAACGAACGTTTTCATAATGGGTTAATGCAGGCGCATACATCACACTTGCCACGCATCGTGGTAAACGTTACTTTGACGCGCGTTGTTCGCGTTGCGAGATAACCCGTGGCGTTTAGCGAGAAAAAAAACACACGCGCGCGCGCCTCTCCCTTTTTTATCTTTCCCCCTCCCCCTTTTTTTCTTTCAACGCGACGGTTTATGGGATGGAAGCGGTATTAAGTTGCGATAAATAAAAAAGCGGTGGAAGTATGCTGGTATCGACGAGAGAGCATATTTCGCGTCCTAAGACAAATGATGTATCGCCCTTTAGGAAATATATCGGGCGTGAAAGATACGAGAGGCTGGTGTGTACGTGTGCGCGCGCGGAGGAGAGAAATTGGAAGGAGGCGAGGGGTGAGGGGATCTCGCCGAGGCTGGCATCGCTGTCTTTCACCGCGCGGTGGCGCGGTGAAGATCGATTCGCGGTTCTAAAAGCATAGGATTGTCGAACGAGGTCGATCACGGTACCAGTTTTATGTAACGTCGTGCCATTCTCGGATGGTCGGGAGCGATTCTATTGGTGGAAATCGGTGGATCGGTTTACGGCGCACGAGGCAGGCGGTGCTCGAGGGGATGGCTCGGCCCGGAACGACAACTCGAAATAGAGGCGGAGAGTGACGGTTACGATGATGCGGTCGCGAGACTATTTGGAAAGCCGCCGAGATACAAACTGTCGGACGAAGACGGGACGGTTGACCTAAACAACCCGCATCCGACGACGAGAGCGATCTCGTTGCCGAACAGGTGCCGAGCGAACAGGTTCCTAAATTAAACAACCTCGATCTCTCTGTTTGGCCAAGGATAGTTCCGAAGGTAAATTTAGCTATTAGTACAATGGTGCTGGAAATACGCACGGTATCCCTCTATGATAATCATTCCCCCTTCAAACGATTTTTCCACCGTTTTCTTTGCGATCTTCGAAAGGAAAGATAAATACGCGCTTCAGAGGGAGGTAGGCGGTAGCTTTTTACCTCTCCGACCAGTTAAAACACACCCGACCGACCACTCTGCTAAACAAGCATGCCTCTAATTATTTAGGTCGATCTACTCCGGGTAATGGACTCTTTGCTAAGCGGGCTACGACGTACGCGAAACGACACCATTTCACTTGGCGCGCGCGCGCGTGCGGAAACGGAACAAAGAAGTTTCACGCATTTTAATGGTAGGGACGATTAAAAAAGCGAGAGAATTGCTCGACGGTAATAACGAGCGAGCCGGTCGTCGAGTGCGATACCTACGCCCAGATACAGTCTCGTTTATCGCGAGAAATCCCTGCAAAAATGTTTACGAGAAAGCAGTGGTGTTTCTCCACTCCCCCTCCCCCTTTCCTGGGCGGCTGGAATCGACGTGTTAATCGCACGCGACGTTGACAGTACCGTGCAGCACAAAATGTGACCGTAATCTCACGCGCGTGATCGCTCGACGAACAGGCCGATTATTCATTACGCGCCCCCCTTCCCTCCGTTCCGACGTGACGATGTCGTGCACGCAATTACTCCGGGGCCACGGCTGGATAAATATTTTCCGTTCGAGCGAAATTAAGGTTTTCGGTACGTTGCGACGCGGCGGCACTAGCCTGGTTGTAAAGTGGCGCGGTAAATTGCGCCCTCGAGTACGCTCCTTCGAGATGACCCGGTGTCGTCGTTCGTTACGTGGGCCGAGCTTATAATTGGTAGGCTGCACTCCTTCCGTAATAAACGTCTCGGTAAATATTCGGTCGGTCGGAGTGGAGCGTTTCGTTGCGCGAAAGGTTCTCGGCCGTTGGGAACAGGTTGGATCGAAATGGCGCGACGGTGGTGGTCGGGTGCGTCGATCGAGCGAGCGGGGCGCAGAAACAAACGCTCGTAGGCCGACGTAGCTCGGGGCCATCGACGGAGAAGAGAAATTTCGATGCGGCTCGCGCGTTTGTTTGTTCCCGCGAGCTGCCCGGCTAATTCCTAAATAATTACGCTTTTAATTAGGTAACGGGTTGAAAACGGGTTGCTAATTTTCATTTAATTTCTGCCTTGTAACGCGTTCTATTCAACGGTACCACCAGGTTGGCCAGGTTGCCGGTTGGGAAATTTATTATCGCGGACGCGCGTAATTGAAAGTTGGCGAATATTTCACGAGATATGCGAGCAATTCCATCCCCCGAATCCTTAATGAAAGCTTATTAACTATCATCGCGGCCATAAATCCTTCGACGTATCGAGCGATCAAGTTTTTCGAGTCATCATCCCGCAATAGGATGCATCCGTTTCCGATTCTTCTTGTTCGTGGACATCGCGCGGTTGCGAATTTCGGGCTAGAAAACTCGTAAAATCCCTGCGTTTCCGACGATAGAAGTAACGATGGCATCGATATTCGAATTCGTAACAAATGACTATACACACACATATATATACATAGAGGGAACATGGGAACATTTCGCGATTCTATCCCCGCGGCTGTTCGTTTCGTGCGCGGTTCTTCGTTCTGCATCGGTAAAATCCGTTAATTAATTCACAAACGCACAAAGTGAATAGCAAATCGTCGCTCACGAATCCCTGTGTTAGCGGTTTTATCCTTCCACGCATTACGATATATATATATATAACGAATATATCTATGTACACACGGGATGAAAATACAGTTGCAACTAGTAGGGTGGAAAGACAGGTATCCAAGGGAAATAGAAGGGGGAGGGTAAAGGGTAGCGTTGCTCCGAAAATACGCACTTCGGGAATACATCAAAGGCAAAGTCGGACGTGCATATTCACTCGCCTACGTTAATTTGATTGTTCTGTTTATTTCTGGTAAATGAAATTAAAATAGCTCTACTTCTCTCCGGAGTTTCGGCGACAGAGGGAAGGGGTGAGGCGAAAAAGAGAGGGAGAGAGAAAGAGCGAAGGATGAGCGGAAAGAGAAAAAGAGAGGAGGGTGGACGGTGGAAGCTTATTGCGACTCCACCTTTTTAATTAAAGTTTGAAACTGAACTAGCGCATGCAAGAGGGTTCCGTGGCTCCGAGCGAAGAGGAGTACGGCACATAAAATAGTCAAGTGTAGCTTTCTTCCCGGCCGAGCACTGTCATCCTGCTTGTTTGACATTCCTGCCATTATAAAATGAATGACGGTGCAGCGTTATCCTCCTCCTACGTACCCTTCATTTGCTAATGAAATTCAGCGAGTTTGATCATATCGATCGGATCTCTAGCGGAGATTTCTGGAGATTTTAGTTTAGTTTTTTGCCCCGAATTTTTCCGATTTGATCGAATATTTTTAAATTGCGGCAATTTCCAAGATTTCCCTCGAATAACGAAATATAACGAAATTTCAACATTCTTGAAAACAAGGTTAATTTACATATCACATCCGTTATGTATTTATTAATAACGAAACATAATATCGCATCGTTAATCCTTCCGTAATATTACCTCATTTTTCAATTAAATGAAAACTAATCAACGAAAATCACATGTTAAATTGACAAACATTACATCACCATGGTAACAACGAGTATTCACGTGATGCATGAATAAAGTGCAATTCGCTCAAGTGTCCCGTATCTAATTCACCTTCATAAGCTTTATAGCGGCATTGTGTCGGAGCCTGGAGCAACCATTAATTTCGCTAATGGTTAATCAATAAACAAGCAAGTCGCGAATGGTATTCCAACGCCGTGTTGTACGTGTGTTCCTATGCTTTTGGTTGATCTACCGTCGAGGACGAGAGAAAGAGAGAGGAGAATAGACGCAAACAAGACGGTAAATAAACCATAAACCTGCCCCTGACGAGAGGGCATAAGAAAATAGGCACCTGTTCTACTCGATGTTCCGTGCGCACGAGCGTTCGAATGCTAGCAAAACCAGAGACGAACATCTGAGGAAGGTAGAGAGAGAAAGAGAGAGGAGAAAAGAAAGAGCAACCAAAGACGCGAGAACGAACAGGAAGAGAAATTATCGCGGAAGAAGCGCTATTTGTTATCAGTGCGAAGTAATATAATGGCTCATATGGCCGTTGATTGATGCTCCTACATTTATACAAAGTGTTCAACCCGATCTATATTCAGCGAGGCATAATTTAACTTCAACCCCGTTCTTTGTTGCTCGGGAGGAAATTTTGCAGACGAAGAAGAATAATATCCTTCGATGTCTACCGAAAATTTTCTTTGAACGACGCGAGCGAGGGAAGAACCGGCTCGAAGGAAGAAAGGAAAAGAATCCTCTTAAATCCACGCATTAAAACGAAAAAAATTACTTCGAGAGTAAGCGGCATTATGTCCGCGAATCGTTTCTTTTATTTCAACCGTATACGCGGGTCGAGGTGGTAAAAATATAAATAAATAAATATACGTATTCGAGGCGATTTGAAAATGCGTCATTCAGGTTGCAATTCACGTCCCCGCGACAAAGAGAAGCAATTTTCGCCGGAGCGGCGGCAATATGAACGTAAATACCGCCGATTACACGCGATTAATTATTTATGCGATGGCCGCTTTATTATCGGTGGAAAACGTTTGTAACTCGACGATTGTGCGAAACCGGCGTTCCACGAAACACGCGTATTATCTTGGAAAGATTGCACGACGGACCGTGTCCGCGAGCGCGAGAAGAATACGAGATTTATAAACCAACGCGTGAATGGATAGCGATCGTATAAGTGGTTGGTAAGGAGTCGTTGACATGAAGTACTAGTTTGAACGTAGAGTGACGTGCATGGTACACACTGTGTTACGCGAAGAGAATCGTTTATCGTGCGGAAGCAACCAGTGGTGCAGCAGTTTCCACGTGGCCTTATAACAAGAATTATGTCTCGTAACGATTAATATCATCCGGACGAGTATAGCGTCGATTTAAGCGAGTGCCCGATATATCTCGAAAAATAATAAAGATGGGAAAAATTATTTACGAAATGATGCTGGAAAATTTTGCGTTCGAATGTTTAATTCGAGTTTCTATATTTTAACGTATACATTCTGGTAAATTAACGTTAAAATATATCTTGAAAATGCTGTATATCACATTTATGAGTTTAAAATCATTTTTTCCTATCTTTCATATTTTTCGAAATATTTCAACGAGTTTATTTAAATTGTATTCACTGTGTATACGTGCAGACGGAATCGTTCTTGTTACACATTCGAGAGATTCGAGAAACGGTGCACGGATGTCCTTATCCTTTAGTTGTGATACGACGCGAGATAAGTGTACGAAACAGTTGCTAAAAGGTAAAAGATACGAGGAAACGCGAGTGAAACTTTTTTCGCGATTTTTCTTAGAACTGAATTGTGGATATACAATTCTTGGAATTCTTATTGTGTACGAAAGTGAGTGGAGCTAGAGATAAGAGTTTCTTAAATACGCGAAATGTTGTGTTCTTTTTTTGTTTATATTCTTGTTATATTGCGTCTATTCGTATGCTTATTCATGCTTTCATTTCGTATTCATTTCTGATTATTCTGATTTTATTTCCTATTTTCATATCATCGCGAATAATTAAAAATTAAAACGAGATTAATAGCAGAATAAATTCAACGACTTGTATTGTGAATTATTTTGAAATCATTACCATTATTTATTTATGAAAAATTTCGGAAGAAAGTATTTTAATATCTCGCTTTTAGTTTCTGGTTCAAAAAATGTGAATATTCTACAGTTTTTTATCGTCGAATGGAGGAAAAAATTATTTCAGAGCAAATATCTCTGAATAGAAAAGCAGAGTTGGATTTTC
The DNA here is from genome assembly GCF_029169275.1 of Apis cerana. Lineage (NCBI taxonomy): Eukaryota > Metazoa > Arthropoda > Insecta > Hymenoptera > Apidae > Apis > Apis cerana. The sequence goes on along the minus strand of NC_083858.1, from coordinate 11,531,181 downwards.
CATAGGTACTAATTGAACGAACCTCGTCTACTTAAATAATTTAAATAAAAAGCCGTTTCGCCATAATTCTAGATTATTCGAAAATTAATATACAGAGCTTATAAAAACTTTCTTATTCTCATAATTGTAAAATGTAATAATATCGTATTTAATTGCAAAAAGCATTTTTTTTTAATAATATCGAAACGAAATTTAGAAATAAGATAAAAAAAATTGTATTATATTTCATTACATATTTTATTCAATTTATTATAACTTATTATTATTATTATTATCATTATACGAATTGTTTGTATAATTATTTTCTACTCTATTAAAAAGAAATAATCATTCAATAAACGGATATGTGTCAGAAATATTTTCAAATGATACCGCCATTTGCAATTCAATAAACGGTTGAGAATGTGTAACGTACTTTTCTACGGTCGCACGAATAATACGCATAAATCTGTCGACCAAACTGCTCTCTAAATCGTATTTTTTCAAATATTTGTACAAAAATTTTAAAAAATTCTTTGAAAATAATATCATCTTTTCCTAATTTTAACAATAAATTATCTATATATAGAGAAATGAAAGATATAGAATGTATTTACGCAATTGTAAAACAGAGTATACATCACGTAGCGTATACTTATGCCGAGTGTGTCACGAATACGAATACGTTACACGTTCTAATATACATGAAACGACACACATGTATCACGCGCAGTATTCAAACGGAAATTCAACTTTATCGGTCTAAGAATATTGGCAGGAGGTAAAGGAAACACGTCGCCTTATGCACGATCAAGAATTCTAAACCACGCGTCAGAATCGAAGTCTGTCGAACTGTCAGTAACGATTGGAACTATCCTTCCTTCATAGGAACGTGTACGATCGAAATGGTGTCGAAGAACCGAGGAAAGCAACGAAAGTGAAAAAGAAAACAAAAAGAAAGAGACACTCACGTTTGGTGACAGCAAAAGTAACCGGTGTTCCTCGCGTTTTTGCGTCGCAGAATGCGCAGTATTGTTGATTTCCCCTTCCTCGTTCTTTCGAGCACTGTCTCCTTCGTTATGTTGCAAAGATATAAAGTATCACGCGCGTAACGTACAACTTCGCGACATGACACCGCACAGAAATCACTGATAAAAAGCTGCCAACGATTCACGATCCCCGAAATTACGTTTTATAAGACTGTAAGCGAATAAACGTGCTTGTACGGTTTTCGCGCGTTACCACGAACGAACGTGGGTACGGCCAATCGACGAAGGCAATGCGTACCCCTCGCGACCCCGTGACGAACTGAGGATCGCGCTGGCGGCGCAGCGCCACCGTGACCCGTGGCGACACCGTAAACTAAACTTGCACCCGTATATACCGCCTGCCGTGGGCCCGCACACGCGACTACGAAACGACTATCTTCAAAGTTTGAAAAAGTTACTCGTCCTTCGCATTTTCATTTCACGTGACACGATTTACTCGATCGTAAAACGAACAATTCGATCATCTTCGTAGTGCTTTCAAACTTTCGTTCGAACTCGTGCAATGGATGGATCAACGGATCACGAAATATCAACACGAATCCAGGTTACCTTTGTAAGTAGAAACAATTGTTCTAATTCTAATTTCTTCTTGCTACTGACGATTGAATTTTTAACGATTGACTTTCAAAACCACGTAACGATATTTTCTATCAACGTAATGAACGATCAACGTGATCAACGTTTCATGTATCACATGTATGTGTGCGTTCTTAAACTGCATAAAAGTGATTCGTGCAATTAAAACTAAAGTTAGACGATATAGGTGGAGACACTAGATGATAGTTATTACCAACCATCTTGAATTTCGACGTTAGGTTAGAAGAGTGAAAAGAACTAAAAAGTGATTCTACATTTCTAAGAGATATAAATACAATTTTATTTGTATCGTGGTTAAAGAAGTAACGATATACAAGGAACGAACTAACACATACATGTATAAATTATTTATAAGGTAAGAATTTGATTTTATAATAGTCGCAATTTCTTTGGGAAAAAATATGTACCTATAATTTGTATCGTACAACGTGTCCATATAAATCAACTATTTTTTGTACTTCTTTCATATGTCTTAAAACTTTGTAAATAGTCGTATCGGTCGATTTACGAGACTCGACCTATACACCTATCAATTCCTCCACAATTCCCCCGTTGCTCTCTTCCATAAAAATTTAACAATGAACGGATTTCAAAATTCGAACGCCATGCTTCCAACGTCTATCTGTCATTTCTCTTTTTCCTCCTTTTATCTTTTACTACATCGGCCAATATATTTCCACGAAACACAATTTTACGATTGACCGTGGTTTTTCATCCATAATCTTTTCTTTCTCCGATTGGATTTTCGTCATTTCAAATGAATTCGAGTTACCGCATCGACTTCGCTATTACTCCGTTTTCATGACTATAACTTCGTATATGAGAGACTACGTCGTATTCGCTTCCTTCTTGTACGCGTTTTACGATTCACGGTAGACCCCGAGGTCTGATTCGGTTCGTCTGGCGCGACGAATGTCAAACGTCGACGCGAACATTCAGCGGCTCTGTAGAGGAACGAACGAAGCGTATAAGAGGATTCCTTTCAAAAATGTATCCTTGGGGCAGCTCGTGTAACGGATGTTTTGACATATTAAAACGAAAAAATATGAGTAAAATTAATTTCATACGGAAATTCAATTTACCATATGTACTAATACATTATTAAAATAAGGTATAATATATTATATATATATATATTTTTTTCCTCTCTTCCTTTTTGCATAATCGAATACGAAAAAATGATTATATCGATTATTAATGATATCATACGAGATAAATAATCACCAGACCGAGAATTTTTATGCATATTCATATTTTCATGAACATAATTAATGAATCGGAATTCGAGTAAAGGTTATTTTCGTTCTTTAAATATTCCACCTAACTATACTTGCCATATTTTAAATATCATTGCACGAGCATTCTCAAAATGTTTTCCAAACGTCTTAGACATTTTTCGTATAATTTTTCCGACAAAAAGGGGAAAAATGGGCAAAATTGTCGCGATGTAAGAACGCTTAAATTACGGTATTCACCAACAATGTTCACGCTTCTGGACATACGTCCCGGCATTGAAATGTCGCGGTAACGCGATTGTGAACAATATTGCATGTCCATGAATCAAGCGGACCCATTCGAGATATTGCCTCCCTATTGGCTCGTGTATGATAATGCGTGCCGATAGTACGAAATCACTTCAGAGAATCAATCAGCAGACGTGTCGTGAGCATCTGAACGGGGTATAAGGCAGGCGTAAGTACTTGTGCAACGCAAACAATCTTACGCGCGACACGTGTGTATATATGTATATATATTCGCGAGGCGTGGTTGATACTCTCGTATGCTGACCTTATCCATGTATACACCCTCTAATCCCATTTAACTCGACAGGCTGTCGTCTTTAACAGTTTCTCCGACTCGTTCTCAGAAGTGTTTCCTTATTGCCTTCTTCTCGTTTCGAATCGACGGCCTGCACAATATCTCTCGCACGCGAGTGTAACGGTCGTAAATTAATAATTCGATCGTTGTAATACGTGTTTCTCGCGCGACTCGAATCGATATGACGATCGTATAGAATCACGATGACACGATATGCACGGGAGGAGAATAATCGCACGAGGGGATATGAGTGGTTTACTTGAGGGAATCGATTTTTTTTCGCTTCGTCCCCGCGTGATGCGATCAGAAATGTGGAACAAGATTTCCACGGAGTAATTTCTTCCTGATAAGTGGCCGGAGAGTCGAGCTTATCCGACTTGGTAGAAAAAGAGAAGCCGGAATTGTTTCTACGAAGTACACCGTCATTACACTCCTACCTTTCTTCCGGGAGCTTAGATTTAGTGGCGCGCGGAAATAAACGCTTTCGGTGTAGCGAACAACAAGAATCATTTTTTACGGCAGTGGCAGACTTATTCGGGCGGAGAAGGGAACTTTTATATTTCTGCTCAAATTGTATGCTATTAATTAGAAAGGGGATAACGGTCGAGAACGTTGAACGGTGGATTTACTTAATGTTGCGGGGGAAATTATTTTGTAAATCATTCTCATAATTGTAAACGGTTTGCAGGTGAAATTTGCTCGATATATATGTATATATATATGTATGTATATGTTGGTTTAATTCGTAATGATCTTTCGAAAAAAGAAGAAGAATAGCTTTTTTTTTATCTCGATGAGATAATTTTTAACAATTCGTAAACAACGCGAGAGGAAATGTGTTGTACGGATTGAAAACTTTTTCTCGGGATTATAATTTAACGGAAATTTTACGCGCAATCCATTAACAAAAGCTGAAGATACGCATCAACGTATTATCATTCCGTATGAAAATATCATTTTGAAGATAATGGCCTGTATTACAATTCGTAACTTGGTAGGAAAAAATATTTAAATATCGTCAACTATTCGTCGGTGGTGTAACGCTGGAAAACCGGGATATTTTGATGTTGCAGTATTAAATTATATTTTCATAAGGGACTCTCGTGCACGTCATACGTAATACGAGCGTTTCGTTTCTATCCGGTTTAAAAGAAAAAAATAAATAAAGATATTCAGCTGGTATATTTGACGGTGACTACACGAGAGACACGAAGAAATTTAACGATCCGCCAAATATTTTAGATCCAGTCTTGTTCCCTGCATATATTTAACCGATTTTTCTTGCCAACGATAAATTGGGGAATAAAAATTAATCCTTTTTTTTTTTCTTTTTTGCAAAAATTTGAATTCTCGAAAAACGGAAGCCATTAATCATCCCAGGTACATTGTTCCTTCGCGGCCCGGGAAAACTTATCGCGCTTAAAAATCGTAGAGTTTCAAAGGTGGGCCGGTACGCGTTCGATATTTTGTTATGCCATTAATAACCACTGTCTCGCTTCTCGGTAACAGGCTTTCTCAATTAATCTATGTTACGAGTGTACCGAATGGCGAGGGGAATGTAAAAGCTCGAAAATTAATATTAACGCGTCGGGCAGAGAAAGCGGACGTATCTGCAGACTGCAAATCGATATTTTACGTAGTCGATGTCAATGGCTAATGAAAACGTCGAATAATCCGATACCGATGTAGATATCCCACGTACTGCTTCGCTACCCCCGATATTTTTCCGGACGGATACTTATATTCCAGCGACGCTGATTCCGCTGACCGTACACGTTAGATCAACAAATTGCCTTCTCCGCCTCGGACCTCGCGCCAATTCAGCGTAGATTCGATCAAACTTAATCGCGCCGCTTATCGCCCCAATTATGCACCTATATTACTCCCCTCCTCCCGTATTCCGTTCATTTTCTCAACGAGGCGAAATGCTCGAAACGTTTCACGTACGAGCGAATTTTAAATAGGCGATATTGTTAACCGAAGGATAGTTTAAATTTCCCAACATTTCCATATTACCGTGCTCGCGGTCGCGAAACGTCCATTAAATGGTAGTTATTTATCGGATTGAATTAATAAAATAACCGGGGGTATTGAAACGAATCGTGGAGGGAGGAAGAGAGAGAGAGAGAAAGAGAGGAATAAACGATAAAACGGGGAATCAGTTTGTTCATTGTCATCGAACGAATATAATCATTCACCGTTTAAACCGATTCCCTTAACAACGGCCTTTCTCCCCACGAATATCTATCCTCGCGTTCCGCCACATCCAATCTTCGTACATTAATTTCCTCGCGCGTACAATCTTTGCATACAATTATCGAAACGTCATTACCGTCTAATAGCCATTTTCCATTATTAATTCCGTATGAGAATCCTTTAATACGTAAAATCCATATATCGACATCCGGTGCTCCATCCCCGAGCTTTGCGATGGCTTCGAAGCGTCATAATCGACGTTCCAATATTCCGGCCAGGATCGACGCGTGCTGACGGAATCGAAAGTAGCATGAATTAATCGTAACCGATCCTAACCCGGTCGACGCGCCACAGAGATTCCAACCTGTTCCGCCGATTATGCGGGGGCGCGTGTCTCCTCTTGCGCCCTGACTCTGAAATCCAGCCGTCGCGTCGCGTCCTCTCACCTTTTTCCTCGAGGGGAGGGGCAAGAGAAGAATCTCCGTTCGACTCCGGCCGAATTTACAGCGACCGGTGGTGCCGCATAAGTAACAACGTCGCGATGTAAACGCGAAATACCTCGCGGCGGGCGGTTACAGGCGGAGTGAGCCGCGGTGAGGGTTGACCTGGCAGCCGGATCGATCCACTCTACGTAGAACCTAGCCTCCTCTTTCACGTTTGTACCCCTGCGCCGCGCCTGCTTGCGCTCATGCCAGCCACAAGGTATCCCCGTTTTACTTGCCGGCATTTCATCCGATCCTGGCGAAATCCTGCGCCAGATATTTAGGCCAAATATTTCTATTACGTCGATCGCGTGTCCCGGACCTGGCATAAAGGGAAACCTCTCTCTCTCTCTCTAGCTGCCGCGAAGTAACAAAGTGTGCGTGGACTCTGTACACACGTCGAATCTCCCCGCGTGGAAAATTTTCAATTCGATTTAGAAAGTTTGCGACTCGACTTGTGGAACAAAAATTTTCTCGCTGTGAAATTCGAGAGATTGAAGGGAATCGATATATCTCTTGGACGAGATCGTTTTAAACTATTTTCGATGAAGAGTTTTACAATTTTTTTTTTTTTCTCTCTATTAGAATCTGGTACGGGATAATTCGTCATTGCGGATAGGCAAGATGGTACATTTCTGACCATCCGCAACGGCCGTTCCAGATATTCTGGCCAAACATTCCAATTAGCTGGACCGGCTGCCACTGAACCGCAGAAAAGGATCGAATTCCTTATGCGGTGGATCCATAGGAGGCCAAGTGAAATCGTGACACGATAAGACGAGGGATATATCGTATTATTTAATGAATTCCCGTCCCACGACGGACGGGAAAGAAAAACCGCTCGACCTCGTTCGGGGCGTTCGTGAATTGTGCGCGGGTGAATTAGTCGGGGACGATAACAAAAAAAAAGAAAAGAAAGAAAAGAAAAGCGTAAGAAAAGAAGTTTAAGTACCGATCAAGGAGCAAGCGTTCATCGAGTTAAATCAGATTTACGAGGGTAAATCATTTTTACAACAAGCGGCTGTAACTAGAATTCATCATTGACGGATATTAAGCGGCACGGGATCGGAGGACGAGTCGAAAGATACATTCGTGTCGAGCTCGAGTCGCGCGATACGTAATCATCGTCGTTATTCATTGGCCGAGTTCCGAATACGGGTCCGAGACGGCGTTCGTCGACGTTTCTCTCTGTCGTCTCTCGCGTTCCTTCCAATTCGCAAACTCTAACGAATCGCCGTCTCCTTTCAGACTCGTTGATTCCCAGGTAAATGGAGGTTGTTTAAACGGTGCCTTCAATTAGCGCGTTCTCCGTTGATCCGGTGTAATTGTAAAGCCTTTGACAGGCCTCGGTTTTACCGGTAGCGGCAGAATTTCGAATTCGAACGGATCTTTTGCTTCGCTACGCGGAGGAGGTGGGGGAGGGGATTCTCTTAAGTACCGGAACTACTTTAGGATCCAAACTCCTGGCTGCCGGCTTCTGAATTGTTTAACGTCTGGAAGCAGAAATCCGACCTACATTCGAGGTTGCATTAAATATAGAGGGGCCGTCCGTCTAAGAATCCTATCGCTCCGTTGTTGTATCAACGGTTACGTGCACACAACACGTCTATTATTGCTCGCTTTGCGGGGTTTCACGTGTCTCCGTGGCGCGGAGATTCATCGCGGAGACCAGTATCGACAGGTTTCCACCTTCTGAAAGGGTGGCCCCGTACCATCGAGTTTCGCCGATGAAGGGGTTTAGATCGGCATTACTACCGTATAGTCGGCGATTACTGCACCTGGCATGACTATAGCCTCCGCATAATGGACGCTAGATGGACGATCATGCCTTGTTAACGGGCTACAATCAAGCTCGATGTCAATAGTAGCGTGATAGCGGTTCTCCGGTCGTTTTCTCTGCACGTTCTTTTTCGGATGGGATATAGAGTCGTTGGCCGATTGTTCCGATTGTTGGCGATAAATTAATATAAAATCGGGGTCCGAATTGGCCGCAAAACCGACGTGGCCATAATCGAGTTTCATCGATTCCGTTCGATTTCGTCCCGCGGAGGCGTAAATAACGCCGCGTCGAAGGGAGGGGGTGCGTATTTACATCGCGTTTAACGCTTTTGGAATGGTGCCAGGCCATCCGTGGTAATTTTCTTAACTCCGGCTCTCCGACGAGTCCAGAGTTAATCTCGAATAAATTTCTTGCGAATCTTTTTTAATCGCGCGATTAGATAAACCGTAATTGCCCGATGACACGGCCGGATAGTTTCGTCTTTCGAAACGCCGATATAATTAAAATCCAGCCCAGGTGTGCGTTAATTACACGATTTTCTTTCGTGGTTCGTCGAACCGTGCGGAAAGTGGAAAGAGAGGGGAGGGAAGAAAGGAAGGAGAAGGGAAAGCGAGACAGGCGAGACGGAGGCTCCGTGAGGACTTTACCCGGTAATATTTCGAAGGGTTTTCCCGGTGGGATGACGAGTGACGGTCGGCGGGGCGTAGCGCAAAGGCAAGCGAACGATCCATCGAGCGTCGAAAAGGGACTCGTCTCTTGTTTCGCGCTTGCCGCATCCTTTAAAGCCTCGTGTATCCTCGTGCACGCCACCGACTAAGATGCCGCGAAACTACGAGGTGTTCCCCGTTGTTGGTAAGTGTGGCAGAGGCCGACGAGACATCCAGCCCCACCCTCCCACGCTCCCTCTCCGTGTACGCGCGCGCGCGTGTGTGTGGCGTAAGCGCTGTTTATGGAGACCGCAGGCGGCATCTCCCGTCGAGCTTAGCGTTACTACTGCGCCCAGCCAGCCTCCGTTACGAGCGGAGGGATTTTCTCCCGGATGAGGATACCATCTCCGACAGCCGTCCGGGCTTTCCCCCCTCCCCTCCCGTCCGGATCTCGCTTTAATGTATAAAAATAAGCTCGTTCGACGCGCAACGCACGCGAGTGTACGCGTGTACGAATGTACGCGCGAGGAGGGGTTACGACGAATTCGAACGTCTCGCGGATATCCATCGATTCCCTTTCGCTCCGTCGTCATCGAAGCTATCCGAACGCTGTGAACGGACGGCCGCTTCTGTACATTCCAGATGTACAGAAGAATGAGAGAATGATAAAAGATATATACATTGTGCGTTCGTAAATAAAAAGGAATTACGTATAGAAATAAGTAGAACAAGGGTGGAATGGAAGATTTAAAATTGGTGGCGCGAGGAAAGAGGACACGTATTATTCGGAGAACGAAGCTTTGAGATTTGAGGCGTTTTAAAAAAATTATCGGGACATTTTGGAACGGGCCGCGCGCAGCAAACGCCACGACGTTTACGTACGAGTATGCTCGAACGGGAATGGTTGCATTACCGTGAATGCGTGCCCTTTACTCCGCGATTTAATGCAACCATCTCGAAAACCGTGGAGAGAAAGAGGGAGAGAGAGAGAGAGAAGAAGGAAGAAATGGAAAAATAGGGGAGAGGTCATCGCGGGACGGAGGAATGACGGAGGGAGGATGGATTAAAACATTTTTATTCCTTCTTTGTTTCCGTGTTCCCCGTTGAACAGAGCCGTCGCTTAAGAGGCATTGTTTCATGGCCACTCGCACGACTGAACCGCGCCGGCCGGAGGCGGTATCGCGCGAATTCTCTTCACCTCGCGTTGTTAGTCGAGAGTTTCCCTCTCGAGAAATTATTTTTCTCCGCGGTGGAAGGAAGGATAGGACAGGACAGGACGGGACAAGACGGGACGGGACAGGTGAGACGCGTGCAGCGAGCGAGATCGGACAGGCGTCGGCTCTCGCGAAATACAGCTACTCGAAGGATGGAGAATAAAGGGAGGAGGAAAATGGGAGGGGAAAGCGTATCGAAGAAAGCTGTACACAGCGTAAATCGTCCGAGGGAAACAAATTTTTCTTTGGTCGAGTCGAGGATCCTCCCTCGGCCGTCTGGGAGGATTACCTGCTGGAAAAATACCCGAATCCTGTTTCCGTTTCATCGGCCATACCGAAAACGAGAGTTGGGCCTTTAAAACCGGTATTTCCAGGGGAGTAAATAAAATCGCGGCGATATTTGCTCCAATTAGTCCCCTTTGTTGAGACTTGATACTTTTCCGCGGAGGAAGGAGCACGACTGACTCTTCTTCTTAAATCGGCTCGCGAGTTCAAAAGCCCGACCGAAGGTTTTCAAGCTCGGTCACCCACCGAGGTAGATTAAAAGCTGCGCGAAAGCTTCCTCTCTCTCTCTCTTTCTCTCTGTCTCTCTCTTTCTGCAACGTCCCCTCCCAAGTTTTTTTTTTTGTTTCTCCGGCCACGATATCTAACCGTAGGTAAGAGGCTTTCGCCTTTGAAGTCCCTCACTTTTGCAACTTGTAATTCTTTCATTAACGTACTTTGCTCTCCGTATTTTCACGGTTGCGGCGCGGGCAAAGCCGTAGAAACCATCGCCGCCGCCGCCGCCGTCGGGTCTTGCCAGCTTTACCTGTGTGCGCGGATGGAAAATCTTTAAACCTTCTTTTTCCGTTTCCTCCGCCGCGTTACAAGTTCGATACCTTCCCTTGTATCGTTCGCTTCCCCTTGTTCCCACCTTTCCACCTTCTGATCGGCGTCGGTCAATCTTTCGGGATTAACCCGGATAACCGAAGGAAATCCGCGCGATTTCGGGGGTGGTCCGTTTGGCGAAGCCGAAGGAATTAGTATATTTTCAGGTCCTGCAGATCGGCGAAGTGTACAGATAGGAGTCTGTCGGTGTGCTCGGGGGCGAGGAACGGCGAGAGGGGTGGTGGAAAGGTGGTGGCTGGCGGGCTCAGGTGTTTGGAGCGGCGTGCCGTGGCACAGGGAGGCAAAGTGGTGTGGTCGATATGACTGAAACTACCCCTGCTGCGTCCCCTCTTCGATCGTCCCCTCTATCAGACGTGCCACCCCCTTTTCTACCTATCCTCCCTTTTACCGCGCCTACACAACCCGATGTTCTTTCTAGTCCTTTTCCTTTATCCACTCTCCTCCCCGTCGTAACCGTCCGATACTCCCGCTATTTACGGAATGTCGCTTGATAATATTTAATAGGGAATATCGGCAGAGGTTCGGGGAAAGCGATGCAAAATTAAAATTAATCGATCTTATTTTTAAAGCGTCGATTTCGGTCCAAGTAACGAAGGGTATAACGTAAATTGTATAGGAAAAATAGCGCAAACCCACGTAGATTAAAAAAGAAGTATCCGGTTAGTTATTTTAGTTATTTGGGAAGGGGAGATCTTTCGAGGAAGAAAAGCGTTTGAACGGCGGGGATCGAATCGATTTTTGTGTAGTTTTTCATCGCGCGAAATTAGCGAGGCCGGGTGGAATTAATTCGATCGGACGAGAATCGTTGTAATTTTCATAGGGCGCGCAGGGCGGCGATGTTTGACGTTGTGCGCGTTTGTGCAGGCGGAATCCGTGCGAGCGAGAAAGGGCGGGGAAAGGGCGGGGAAATTAACTTTACAGTCGGTGCACTTTTGTTCGTCTGGTTGAATGAGGTTTATCGATTGAAGGCCGATTGTTAGCTCACGCGAAAACGTTGGAACGTGGTCGCGTTTCCGCTATGAAATTCTATGAATTCCAAAGAAGAACTCGGAGGAAAGAAGGGGAGAAGAGGAGAGGGGATGAAATTCGTGGCTCGTCGAGCGGGGACACGATTTCTCGAATCCCGGCTCTCGTCCAAACTTACCGGCTAACCGATGAACCGAAATCATAACTTTTCTATGGGGTGGGAGCGTATTAATCTAATAATCCCAAATAATTCGATATAATCCGCGGCTGTCTGTCAGTTAACTTTGGAGACGGTGCCGACTACAAGAGTGCTAATTAAATGATTCGATTAAAGGCAGCGGAAAATTAAGATTCGTCGTGGATAAGCGGGAGAATTCGAAATAAGACCGAGCGTTTATCATTTGAATTTTAATCGAAAATCTTTATTTTCGCTATATCGTTTTATTTCGCGCTTTATTCGTTTTATTCCCTATCGTTTCTCCCCCCTCTCTCTTTTTTTTTTTTTGCTTTATTTATATTTCTATCCTTCGATTAAACGAAGTTTCCCGTTCAGCACAAAGGGACGCGTTCGAAAATTAATCGAATTTCGTTTTATCCTGCGAGTGACGTTTCAACGCTCGTAATAATGTATAATGCCACGTGTAATTAAATAAAATCCCTTTCTGGCGCACATTGGTATACAAACGTAGTAAGCGATCGTGTCGAATATGTAAAAAAAAAAAACATAAAAAAAGAGAGAGAGAGAAGCTCATTAGCCGCACGTGCACGGTTTCTTTTCTGCGTACCCCTTCGAAAAAGGGGGTACGATAGACGTTGATATTGCGCTCCCGTATATAAATAATGGGTCGGAAGCGAGCGCGACAAACAGTTAATTAGCTTTTCGCGCGTGCACGAACAGGGACGAGCTGTAAGTTTGCGAATTGTCGAAGGAGGGTTGACGTTTCGTAACTAGTCTGTAAACGCGTACCCTTTCTTTTTTTCGCCGACTCTTCCCCCCTTTCTCCTCCGTTTTATGGCTATTCATAAATTCTCCCCGCTCCTAATAGAAAATAATCGATGCCCCCTCGTTTGCGCGTAAATAATTTCGATAAATTTAAGGGAACGGTTAATCAATTCGGACGAGAATGATGGCGGCCCCCATCGAGTCTCATGCGCGAGGTTCAGATTTTTCCCTGCTAATGATAAATGACGTCCGAGAGGCGTCCGGCGGTATAGGCGTCGAATTAAATTAAGGCTGCGAGTGGATCGAATAATAGGGAGAAACAATATCGATCGAATCGGCCGACAAAGACGATTTTTGGAAAGGACGATAAAGGTTCTACGACCGGTGACCGTCGTTCGAATCGTAATTTTGATCGACGAGAAATTAGACAAAGGTGAGAGGGAGGGGGAGGAATTACGACGAAGCTGGTTCGCGATACACGAGAAGCCGCCTGGTCGCGTCGGTGGCGGAACACGAGCGTGAAACATCGTTTTCCAGCCAGTGATATATATATTATTAAAACCACTTACGCGGTCCGTAACTTGGAGAGGATTTCATAAATGAGCCAGCATCGTGATCCCGTGTAATGCGCGGCCAAAGAGCTACGTTGGAAAGATGAAAGGCGAAAAGGCCGGTTGTTCCGCTTATATAAATAGATCGAAAGTATAGAAAGAAATAGGCTGGTAGAGAAGCGGGCATACAAAAGGGAAAATAAATCCCGAACTCGGTCCACGCTCGTCCGTTCCGCCCGCCGACTTTGCCTCCCGACAATTGCCGGACAATTCGACCGGCTTTAATATGCACCCCAGAAATTCGATTTCTCTCTCTCTTTTTCTCTCCCCGCCTCCTCCTCCCCTCCCGCTTTCATCACTGCCGCCTCTCCTTTCCCCTCCCCTTCCTCGAAACGATTTCGGTCGGCGAGAGGAGGAACGCAGGTGCGGCGTGATCCGGTAATACGGGCTTAAGAACACTCGGTGATATTGACGGATATACGAGGATCGAGCAAGGGATGCCGCCACCGTCCGTCCCCGCTCGGATGCACCGTTGCGTACGAAGCAACCCGTGACTCACCGCGCAGTTGGATGTTTTTCTCATTGGCCGCGATCATAAAGTCTTATTCTTGCGGCTTACGCCGCCCGCGAGGGTCGCGGCGAGTTTATCCGACGACTTGGACCGGGCGCCGCGATCCATTATTGCTTCTTGCCACTCTGTGCCCACGATGACGTGTACGACGCGCGCCAATGCCGAATTAATCTTACGTTCCAATATCGCGGCCAAGCCACTCGTGAAACCTACTATGGCTGGTAACACGGAAAGGGAGAAGTGGATGCACGCTCTCTCTCGATGATCTGCCCCGTCCATACGCTCCTCTACGTTCGCCCTTGTGGGTGGGAAAAGAGATCCGTGAAGATGGATGGAGGGGGGAGAGATGGAGACGACCAACTTTTTCTTTCCTTTTTTTTCTTCTATCTCGATTCTATATCATTTTATCATTTAATTAAACGAGAGAGATATTCGAGGGAGAAAGGAGGAGGGAGGAGGTCCTTTGAAGGAATCCTCCGACTACTTACTACTGGTGGGGTACATTTTCACGGTTCGCGGCGAGGTAAGTAGAATTTGCTCTCAAATAATTCCCCAGACTTTTTGCAAACACTTTTGCACGCGTCTCACCTCATTCTCCACTGGTGGAGAAGAATGGTGGAGGAGGGTTATTCCTGTTCGAGTAGGCATTGTATTTTTAAATTTAACTCGTGGAAATCGCATCGCTTTATGCCGTCGCCCACGTAACGTAGTCGGCTACGTAACGTAAATATGAAATATTCATCGCGAGGCACGATTGCATACGTACAACGGCCCCGGCTGCTTGGAGGGGAGAGGGAGGGGGAAGAAACGGGAAAAGTTACGATTGTTTTAGCAACCCGCGACCGGGGAAATAGGGTCAAAGTGATGCAAAGGATTAGAATACTTTTATAAGGGGAGGGGTAAAGTTTCCTATTACTTGTCCGTGGAATAAGTAATAACGATATCGAGAGAATATTACGAACGGGGGAAGGGGGAACTACGTGTTTGAATAGTTTATCCCTTTTCTCTCGCTACAATCCGCCGGAACTAAAACTTTCTCTCTCTCTCTCTCTCTCTCTTTTTATAACCTTAGCGCGCTAAGTACTTCCGTGGTAGTTCCACCGGTAATGAATAATAAATCTTATCTTTTCGCTTGTTTCCTGGTAACGGGGCGAGGCGAGGCCTCTGGCTCGGTTTTCCACCCCGTGGAAAGGGGGGAGAAGTTGGCGGAAATTTGGCGGGGAATTTCGGGGACGATGACCGCGGGGGAGGTTCGTAATCGCGAACGAATCGAAGATATTCATCGTGGCGAAACGTCAGAGGATTTGGACTCGCAAGAATCTTCCTAGACAGAATTGTAGATGCTCGAATCAGTCCCGGAATTACGCTTCCTGTCTCGAAATGGTGGACAAAGAGAGAAAGAGAGGAGAGAGGGAGACAGAGTTTCGTCTCGTTCACGTTCGACACACACACACGCGCGCGCGCGCGCGCTGTACATGCTAAAGTGGATAAACTTGGTTCCCCATTGCCATATGCCGTATCCAACCCCCGGATACTTACAGAGATGACCGGTGCTTTCTCGTTTAGCACTCTTGACAAACTAAGTCCAACGTTTCAGAGTGCGCGTTACTTTCTCCATCGGGTTATCCGTGTACGTAAAAGCCGAATTCTCGGGGCTTCTTGGCTACTTACTCGCCAGCTAAATCCTCGCGATCCGTTAAGACGGGTCGAGGACGAGGTTGACAGTTTTCGGTAAGAAGATGTCTAAGATGAATTACTTCGTTAGACTTCTTCCTCGGCCTTTGACACGGGCCAAAGACTTTGTCGTAGCTTCGTCGAGGATTACTCATCCGTCGATACCTTCGATCGTCGAGAGAGGCGAGGAGAAATTTGGTCGCGAAATTTATTCTCGAATAAAGAGGAAGGCCGTGAAAAGCTCCTTCCAACTTTTCGACATATATATACATATAGATCCGCCGGAATCTGGATAATTTTTCACTCGAGCGTCAGCCTGTTCAGCGTCTCGTACAATACTCGATTCACGATTTTGGGAACGAATGCGCGAGTGAGAGACTTTGCGGACAATGGGTGACCGCGCGACAGGTTTTCGAGGTCTTATTAATATAAACGGAAGATTGTGGGGTGTTCTGAGGAAATCGATCGTACGCCAAGTGGCAATCGTACAGAGAGTGAGACTCGATCACGTGATTTCCCGTGGGTGCCGTCAACGACAAATGACCCAGCTGCCGTTCCACGGGATACTCCCTCCGCCGCTTTGGATCACGCTACGCTTGCTTGGATGTTTTGGGACCGCGGGCCAAACTCCCGTGGTACTTTTCCTTTGGTCGAAGGTCATCGGTAATGTTCCTTTTATCGAAAAGAACGATGGCAGGCTTGATCGAACGGAGGATCGAGAGAGGGGAGGTCGTATCGCGTTTGTCTAATGGAAAATACTCTTCTCCCCGTGTCGTTAACGAGCGTATTCGAGAAACGAATCGGCAGATCGTCGACGACAATAGTTTTCTCTTTTAATTGGAATCCACAAATTAAAATTGGATACGTTCCTCGAGTAATAATTTTTCGCCGTTATATTGTATTTTCATAATTGAATTCGTAAACGATATATAACGACGTAATTAACAAGATTTATGATAGAAATATCAGAATAATTAGAGCGAGAGAGAGAGAGAGAGAGAGAGTTTGGCTCCGTGAGTTTAATTACGGAGTGAAAGCGTAGGAAAAATTATCGAAAATGTAAATTTCCTGTTAACGGTAATTGGATATGTAACGTTTCAAAAAGTTAAAATAGCCGAAATTTTATTTTATTAATGAAATTTCGACGTTTCGTATTCACGATTTTCTAATTTGTCGCAATTCTTCCGCGATCGAATTTTACGTAATGAAAAATTTTCAACGTTTATTCATCTCGGTGTGTATCCACGTGAGAATATAATAAATGAAGGATATGTGGGGGGAGAACGTGAAATTTTAACATTTCTGAGAAAACGAAGATTTATTTTCCAATACAGATTTATTTTCCAACGTCACAATTTCATACTTTCTCATGTATCAGAATAAAATATCATTTTCCGCCTCGTTTTATTCCGCATCATTTTTTGCAACTTTATTTATACCACTTTAAACGATATTACATTATTCGACTTCTTGTAATTCTTAACAAAATTCAGAAAAAAATCCACGCAAAAATATACGGAAGAATGCGAGTTCATCTCGAGTTCGAAAATGAATCGCGCGCCAAAAATTAAAAAAAAAGAAAGAGAAGGAAAGGAAAAAAAAAATGATCATACGTCAAACAAGATTTCGAAACGTTATTTTACACCGCACCGTCCCGATAAAACAATTTGTCAAACTCTCGGGAAGACAAAAGAATTGGAAACGGTCCAAACGAACAAAGCACATCCATTCGATGCAACAGTATAATCGCGAGCATGTAAAACATATCCCCATTCTCCCGAAAGAAACATGTAATATACGCGTATACACTCGAGAATTCAATTCGAGCGGCTCGTATCCACGTCGAATTAAATTCCAAGTATGTATAAAGATAAAATAATCGGTTGCTGAACGGTCGGGACATCCGCAGAGCTTACCGTGGAGCCGAATGCACGCGTAATAGACACATACCGTGTACGCGTCGCGCGCAAGAGATTGCCACGCGGGCTACACACAAACGCGTCGGGTTTACCTAAGCATCCGAAACGTACAGCCCATCTGGGATATTACGCTCATTCCTTTCGATCCCCCACCCTCCATATCCCACCCTTCCCCAACGCAGAAAGATATTGCATAATGTCGGTGTATCGACAGGGACCCCGGACTTTTACCGAGATTTATTTTTCAATGCACCACGAAACGATTCTCTGCGGAAACATATATATATATATATACGCATATAAAGAATGAGAGAGAGAGAGAGAGGGAGAGGGAGGGAAAAAAGTAAGGGAAACGGGGGAACGGAGAATGGAGAGTTCGGCGGCTCGTCTGTTCGAATAGGAAAAGAGGATGGAGGCGCTCGGCTTCGATGGCCGCCGTATGGCGAGAACAAATTTCGCTCTTCTTCCCCCTCGCGCTCGATACCCATTACATTTCCCTGAATATCGCGAGAGACAGGATACAGGAGACGCGTACGTGGCGCGAGGGTTCGGATCCTCCTCCTCCTCCTACGTGCGTGCGTACGAGGACACTTGAGCCATCTTTCATCCACGCGAAATGCGCCGCGGATGTGTACACCGTACGGATGATGATATCTGTTTCCCGAAAGCTGGTTGCGTAACGGAGACTCAGCTGTTTCGACGCAGTCAATCTCGTTTGGGGATTTCACGGGTCCTGGAATATCGAGGAGGCTCGAGGGGGGAGAGGATGAGTTCTTACTTCGTTTTATGCGGTTCTCGCGCCGTCTTTCGCGGATGCGCCGCCGTATTCGATTTCAAATGATCAAAGACAAACGACGCGCGTGTTTATATCCGATGGTCGCGTTCCTCTTCCTCCTCGCGACGGATCTAGCTGCGGCAAAGCACAGCTCGACTGTTTCTCGTTTTTTCTCTCTCTCTCTTTTTTTTTAATCGAGAAATATTTATAAACGAGGACGAACATGGATATATATATATATATATATATATATTTGTGTTTATTGAAACGAGCGTTCTGAAGATGGAGGAGAGGTAGAAGCGTCTATTGTTACTTTACAAATAGCAAGGTATTTTTCTAACGCCTCTGGTAAAACGGGGAAAAAAAGATGTTACCAGCGAGGTTTCCGGTTCTCTTCCTCGAAAGAAGCTCGTCGAAGAGGAAACGTGACGACATCCGCGACGAGTTTTCTTCGCGATGAGAGCTCGTTCTTCCAGCTGCTCCTCGTCACGATGGTGGCTTAAAAAACCTTGCTGGCCGCCGCCCTCTTTCCTCGCCTCTTTCTTCCCCATCGAATCGCGAATAGATTGTTTGTACAACGTCGCCGCCGATACAAGTTCGGGGGAGACGGGATCCCGACAATTTATTTTGACGGATCGCAGGTCTCTCTCTCGTCCCTCTCCTTCGTCCCTCTTTCGAAACTTCGTTTTCCCCGACGAAGGATCGATTTAAAAAAACTCCGACCCAATATCGAATATTTGAACGAAAAGCAGGGGAGAGGGGAGTACGTATTGTTCAAAGGCGGCAATTAAAATTGCATAAAACGTGTACAACGTGACCGCCGCGTTACATCATTTATTACGTTCACGTCGCGCGGGACGTTTATAGGACGTATTATAGAAGAACGATGATGAATGACTGTACTCCTCTGCTGGTGTACCCTGTTCTTTGTTTAAATTCGAACCGCTATAAATAACAGCACGCGCCCATCGCGAGCGGCCGACACGATGATCCACGTACGAGCAAGAGCGGGGTTAAACGGGGGATCTCGAGACGCGGGGTCAAACGCTGGTAACCGCGACAGTTTCGAATCGGATTTAATCCCGGGGTCGTACGTTGACTTGACAGTAGTTCAATCGAGGATCGGTCGATGCATCTTGTCGCGAACCTCTCCGATATATTGCGTCCTCCTTCTACTCTAATCTCTGAACTTAAGTGCGCGTGATTAATGACGTCACGATAGGGGGCACGAGTTACTCGTATCGATTCTCGTCACAATTACGAGCATCATTAATATAAATGCCCCACCTCCGCGTATTTGCCTCCAAGAATTCCCCGATAATAATTCACACGAATACACACACACAATCGTATCGAGTTATGGAAAATCGTCGGGGATCGAATCCGATACGAGATGTCGAATTTTTCGCCTTTGGCGTAATGTTCCACGGATACCGGGAAAATTGGCGCGTATTCGTATACACGTTGCGTTCCCCATTGATACAGATATCGGAAGGAAAATGTATTTATATTCGACGTGCGCCGCGATACGATTGCGATCCAAAAATTGGTAATGGACTTTCCGTGTTTTCCGCCGATCAAATTTTCAAATCGATTCGATTCAATCGCCTCTCCGCCCGCCCCCGTCCCCGTCTTTTGCCTCTCCGCTTTTTTGCGACGTGTGACGAGGTGGGGAGAGGGGGAAAAGAAAAAGGGAAAAAAAGGGAAAAGAGAGAAAAAAAGGGGGAGGAAATATATAACTGCGACCAAGTTGGCCGCGGAGAGATAACAAATCGACGAATCTAGGACGGACACGAATATTATATCCGCGAACGGCATGACCAATTCTCGTTGACCGCGATCTCATAATTTTCCTGTCAAATCCGTATGTATATATACGTATACGTATATATATATATATACTATCGAGTAATATTTTAATCGATCGGCTCACGAGTTTCCCTAATGACTACCGTGATTCAAACCGACCATCGCGTTACTTCGTAATCTCGTTAGTTCCCGATTGAATAATTCGGATCGAGGCAAAAAGGGATTTATAAATGTTGCAAATTTTCTTTCGTGACGTTTATCAATCATGAAAATATCTGGTGCATTATGGAACGAGATAGGAGAGATGGAGAAGCTATGAATTAACGATGGCCCGTACGTTCTGTCAGTATATGGGAGAGAGAGCGGTTCGATTCGTCGATGAATATCCCCTTCGCGTCGAATAAAATGTAATAATGGGTCCTCGAGCGAGATGAAGTTATAAGTTTGATATAATTTTACCGATAACGTCCAAAGATATCGTACCCGAATTTACGTCCCGCGGATATTTAAACATTCGTCCGCGCGCAAATGTTTAAACAACGAGTAAATTTCAAATGTTTCGCAATTTCGGTATAAAAAAAAAAAAAAGAAAAGAAGGGAAAAAAAAGCATTTCGTCCGCGTTTGACGCGACATCATATTCGACGTGTATACATTTTATCGCCGGCACGGAACGGAAGCCGCAATATTGTTTGTTTAAAAATTGTTTGATTTCATCTACTTTGAAACCGTGCATCAATATCGAGTATCGAAGTGCGGTCTGTGCAGAAATAAAAAAAAAAAAAAACGAAGAAGAAAAAAAGGAAAGAGAAGAAACGGGGGAAAAAATTAAAAAATAATAATAATAATAATAATAAACGAAAACGTTAAAATTGGATCGGAGAAAGAGAAAAAAAAAAGAAAAAAGAAAGAAGGGGAAAGAAGCGCGTTTCGTTAGCGTTAGCGCGAATTATTTCCGTTTTCCAACGACGGATTTCCGTCTCCCTGTTTAATGGCTCGAAGTAATAAACCGAGAAAGTAATCCTCTTTAACTGAATTGTTAAAGCAAATGGACGGCCCAGATTTTACAAACACTCTTTCCCCTCCCCTCCCCTTCCCTCCCCTCTCCCGATATCCATCACCGATTTAATATCGGTCGCGTGCACGTGGCTCTCGCGAGAGAGGGGGAGGGTGGAGGAGTAGGGGTAGGGCGGAAAAACAAGCTCTCCTACCGAATTTTACGGCCGATGAAAGCCCCTGGCCTGGCTGTATCGGGAAAAATTCGCGACGAGGAAGGCCTGGGCCGGCGTAGAAATTTTCGTTATTCATCGCGCACCGCCGCGAGTTTGAGGGTGGGGCGGGCTACCGGAAATCACCCCCGTTTATACCGCAACCGGATATATATCCGACCGAGGCTGTCCGTCAGGCGTCCGCAGCGTACCCCGCAACGCGGTACAGTCGTAAATAATGAGTACGCTTCGGTATTTGTTTATTCAGGGAGCACTCAACGCGTTTCCCGACCGAGCCCCCTTCCCCCCCTCCCGATTCATCGACCACCCTACGGCCACCCTTTTCGGCCACGGTCGGTGGTGAGCTGCAACACCAGGCTGGGTCGTCTCTATTATTTACGACGCCACAATTAGCTAACCCGAAAGCATCTATCCTTCGCACCTGACTAGCCTTAATAATTAAATCGACCGACGATGCATCGAGTCTCTTTTCCGCTCGAGCCTCGAGTCGAGTCACCATCGATTTCGGAAGAGTCGAGTGTTCAAAAATTTCCCCCCTCTCTTCCCCAATTTGAATTTCGTCCCAGCTGCGATACTCTTTTTTTTCTGTACATATCACGGGCGAAGAATTCGATTCGACGCTTTTATTATCAGACGCGTATCCTATCGTCGCAGATCGATCCAACGAATCATTTTCAATTTTCTCTATATCTCGGCTATAAATACGACGTTCCTTCCCTTCTCTCCCATTTTCTCATCCCTCCCTCCCTCCCCGTTTTTTTTATACCTTTCGGTGATACCGAAGACCGATAGTTTTCAATGGAAGAAAATTGGAAAAGAATCCCCCCAGCGCTACGAGGGACAGGGAAGTCGGAGAATTCGCGGGCAGGAATTTTTCCGACGGGAGTTGCGTCGGTGGCGAAAGTTCGGTCACGCGAATGGCAAAAGTTTCGGCTGGGACCGCGGAATAATTGGTTCCACCGGTTGGAGCGAAGCCGCGGACAATTACACAGATATAGACGGGTCGATGATGGGGCGAGGATCGAGGATCTCGAAGGGACGCCCCCGGTTACTTTCTTGCACCGTTTCCGTTTCCCTTTTCCTTTTTCTCGCGGCCGTGTCCACCGCTGGGGACAACATTTTCCACCGTGTCGTAAAACTGCTAACTACCTATCTGTCCCGCATCCGCGTTGCGCGCTCGTGGAATCATCGTTTCGTTGATTGTCGGATTAAAAAATATATCACTTAAAGCGAACGGATAATAGGAGCACGGGGGATGATAAAAAGCTGATGCCTCGAGGAAAGATCCTCGAGTACTCGTCTATTTTTTTCCTCCCTTCTCGTTCGTTCTTGGAGAGATCGTTGACCGGGTCAAGCGTTCGAGAGTCGCACGATGATCAAGTAGAGTAGCATTTCTCTCTACACGTGGAATCTCTCTTTTATAAGTATTACGAATCCTCATGTGAGTTTACGTTTGCAGCGTTTCATGATTCTTGATTATTATTAACGATTCGACGCTCCCCGCTTTCGCTTTTCATCTTTTCTCGCAGCGTCCTTCCTACGTTCTCTCCGTGGAAGAGAAGCGTTGCTCGTGAGAGACAACAACGCACGCGTTGGGAGTCACGTCACCGAACGATGAAATATGAAGCCACGGAAGGCAAAAACCGAAGGACGTGGAAAACGCGGGCCACGATCCCATTATTTCATTGTGTCTCGGGGGCTGGGTGCGATTGAAATATTTATCAGACCTTATCCGTACGGGGGAGGTCGAAACAATGGCGGAGAAAGGTCGAGGAGGCTTCTTGGGAGACAAATAGTCTCGTTACTCGATAGGCAGGAGGGCAGGAGTTTCGATGGCGCAATTACGGATACCATTTGACCTGTGATATATCGAACCACGTTGGTGAAATTGTAGTGAAATTACAGTGGTACGAAAGAATTCTTGACGGGTGAAAATATGATATGGAGGATGAGGAAATATTTACTTGGAAAATTAACGTTTCGTTTGTTCGTTTTAACGAGTAAACGTAGGTACCTTTTCAAATATTTTACGAGTCGATCCTTTGAAAATTTCGCGTTGGTAACTGTCTTTTCTCGAAAGATAAAATCTTTTTTCCCTCCTCCCCAAGAAGACGACGAATCCATTCACATTCAGGACGCGCACGTACACAGTAGCCATTAGAAAAAAGCGGGCATCAAAACGTTGAAACGCTTACCATTCTCTCCTAAATTACATTTCCAAGTTCTCCCCTTTTATCAAATCCCCGTGACAACGCGTCTCTCGCCCTCTTTTCATCCTCCGCCCTGTCCAGGATACTTTTTGATTACGAGTATCCGTACGATTTCAATGAGACGGTCGCCGGACACGAGAAGAACGAGAAAAGAGAAAGAGAGAGAGCTCAACCTCCAACCAACTGACAATTTAATAATCCTTCCTCTTTTCGTGTCATCCGCAGAATCTTTTTCTCGCGGTCTTAAAAAAGTAGAACCGGCCGGTTCTCCGATATCCGGCCTCGTCCCTCCGAGACAATCGATGCAGAAACCGCGCTCGTCAATGAGAAAGAGTCCAGCCGGGGTGGGATGGAAAAAAAACGTGGATGGAAGATCGGTTTTATCACGTTAATTGCGTTTAACCGATTTCCAATCGGCTTTGAATGTAATTGGCCCCGTCGTCGTTCCGATCGTCGTTTCGATCGATCGTGGGAGGGGAGGGGTCTGGTAAACCGGGCGATTTTTCGCGTTTGCGGTTTGTTCGCGGCCGCGTCTCTGCCCACCACGCTTCCTCCGTCTGGCACGAGGTGGAATTAGGACGGACCGAGCTGGCGTCGTTCCGAAAAATCTCTGACCTCCTCGTGCGTGAGCCCGTCTCGCCGAAACGAGATTACCCCCGGGCCGATGGATGGAATTAAGCTTTCGAGTTTCGGATGCGGCAGAAAGCTGCTCGCGCGAGATAAGCGCGGCGACACCGGCTTGCTTGAAAAAGAATGGTAATTCGGGGAAACGCTAGGACGCAAGTTTTTCCGTTTCACGAGTGTTTCGTTCGTTCTTTCTTTCTCGCGTAACCAAGTTTGCGCGTCTTATTCCGTTTTCAATTATCGATTATTTCTTTTTTTTTTGAAAAGAAGTCGAATACCATACGCGGATTTGTTTGACGGAGAATATTTCTCGTCGATCGTACGTATATTCGTACGTAGAAATTCGTCGTTATATTACGCGTGATTGATTTTTGCGAAAGGAATGGATATACGCATGTACACGTATCTCGCGTGCACGATTTTCGTTTAATTTGGCCGATACCTTTCTCGAGAGCTCGGCTCGAAATGGTATTCAGCGAACGTAATTCGCCGAGGAATTCTCCCCTTCGAGGGCCGGATTCGGAAAAAAAAAAAACTTGTAATCTCTCTCCACCTTTGATCGAGCGATGATCGACACGGGAATAGGATTATCCACGGATCAGTTGTCGGCACGGTTTAAAAAGAGTGCTCTCGATCGTGGTCGAGTTGCTCGCGAAAGACGAGCGATCCGTGAAGTGGCACGTGAGTCACGGCAGTTTACCCCCCTACTTCTCTCCGCTCTCCCCTCTCTCTCTCTCTCTTCTTCCTCTTCGACGTGTTTATAAAATAAATCCCTTCATTGTTGGCCGGCACGATGTATAACGCCTGAGCTGGCATTGGGGGAGCGAGAGAGAAGCACGGAGCGATCGGGGAGGGCCGAAAGAGGAGGAGGAAAGGAGAAATATAAAGCGAGTAGTTGGTGGAGAAGTTTCGCAAGGTCGTCCAGCTGCCGCGGGAGGGCAGGGGGCGTGTAACCGAGGGGAAGGGCGGATTAGAATATTTCCGAGAGCGTGGCTAAACGTTATCTCGTTCCGGGCGGTGGGATGGCGTACATCCGGAATCGTGGAACGGAGACGAGACCGAGTTAATCCCAACTCGCCCCGCGTTCTTTCGCTCTTTATCGAGAATGCGTCGAGGATTCTATCGCGTTTACGAACCGTGAACGAGGGATACATAGCCTCCTGGGTGCCGGACTCCCGTTCGGAATTCTCCTCAGGTTCGTTCTCCCGTCTTCCTCGTCTTCGCGGAGATTTCAGACGCGACGAGTATGCCGAGGTCCGTCTGGGTACAACGATCCACGTTGCGGGACGAGACACGGCGCGGCATCTTTATTAAACGGGGATAATTTTATTATTCGGAGACGTGGACCGATCTCGGTTCGATTCGACAGACTTTGATTGGCGAAGGCGCGCGGTCGAATCGAGAATTGGAAGGAAGGTGGCGAAGATTTGGTCGCAAGCTTTTAGGCGGATGAAGGTGGAAGTCACGGGGGGTGGAGATCGTAATACGTGCTCGTCGGCAAGGATAGCGCCTCGCCGTAACTGTCCCCGTAATGGAATTCGTTAATACAGTGGGTGTCGTTCGGGACACCTCGTTTCCGTAATCTCGCTCCGACCAGCTGGCAACCAGATACTTGGAGTGCTCGATAAAAAGAAGAGAAGAGCGGTAAACACCTTCTCGTCGATGGGAACGCAATTTCCAAGCGAAACGACACAGCTCTGCTACTCCACTCGGAATCCTCGAAACGTTTTCGAGCTGCAGCTAGAAATTTGTCTCGTTTTAAACACGTTGATAGATTAGATGGAGAATGAGCAACGCGGCGATAGAGCAATTGGGAGGACGAGGATTTTGCGTTGGCAAGCGCGTGCACTGTCGATCATCGCGTATCGTCCCTTCCTACACACTCGAACGGTCGGAGCCGCACGGATTCGCAACGTTTCGGGATTGGAGGCGGCGCGGCGAGCGGTTGGCCGGCCGGAGATTACCGCGGCATAATTACCTCTCCACTGTATACATGTGACCTCTGTTTAATCTGCAATTAATGTTTCAAATTGCCATAAACCCAGGGAGTAACGGATGCCACTTATCAAGGACGATAACCAACTCAGGGTGCGCATTGTTGGCGGGAGTCGGACAATGCATCGCGGCGATGCATTGTTGCGCCGGAGTGAGTTTCGCCCCGTCGTGATATCGCACCCCACTCCTCCGCCTCCCACTCGATCGCCGATTTTATATTCAGGGCCCGATAGTTAATCGCCATTTGTTTACTCCGATCACGGCCCATTTCGTCCCCTTCGCCTTTCTTTTTTTCGCCTTCGTGACATGTAATCGTTACTACCTCGTGGCTACGATGAAAGTGAATTTTTTAAGCAAGCTTCCATTTAAAGGGATTAAATAACGTGTAGCGTTCTACGAAACAACGAAACGAGAATATCGATCGTTACTTCACCTCGCGAGAAACTCATTCCGGATACTTTTTATGTTGATTTGATCTTTCTACGTTTTTTCTTTTTTCTTCTCTCTCTTTATCTCTCTCTCTCTCTCCCTCTCCCTCTATATTATTTACGATTTG
Organism: Apis cerana; assembly: GCF_029169275.1. Classification (NCBI taxonomy): domain Eukaryota; kingdom Metazoa; phylum Arthropoda; class Insecta; order Hymenoptera; family Apidae; genus Apis; species Apis cerana. Next base: position 11,504,711 of record NC_083858.1, on the reverse strand, counting down.
TCCGTTGGAAATGCGAAAGTAACGGGGCAAATAAATAATTCCGCGGATAATGCGGTTTTTTTTGAAAGTTTAATTCGAAACGATGGAACTGGCCATTTTATAAAGAGTCTCATCCGCGATCAATAATATCGACGGTAATATTTTTCAATTTCCAACAATTTTTGTTAATAAAATTTTTAATCCGCTTCAATCTTTTCGAGACGTTGTCAATACTTATCGATATCGACAAAATTATTCATCGATATATACATACGTAACGTCGCGTCGCATTTGTACGAATAAATATGATCGAATAATTAAAGACAGTTTTCTCTCTTTTTTTTTTTTATTGAATTCAATCATAATCACTATCAACGTGAAAGGCAATCGCGTACTCCCCCGTATCCCGCGCGGGTATCCCTCGCCCTCTGAAAATCTGTTCGCGGTGTATACAAGGTGTATGGACAGGGCGGAAGGAATCCAAATGGTGTACATATTTTCTCTCGTACGGTAGGAAAGCGGACGACGAAGGGGTCGCGAAGTAATTCGTGGTTATTATTCGTTTACACCGAGGGTTCGAAGACACCCCGAAACCCTACCCCTCTTTTATGTAGCGACGTGCACTACGTTATTTCGGGACGCTGCCTACTTAGGTGCTTTTATATTCAATACATCGGCGAATAGCTGCTGGTTGGGGCGTCTAGTAATCCCTCAGGACACAACGTGTAGACCCATCTCAAGAACGAAGGTACTCGCCATAACGTCGACCTCGATCGAAGGGTTAGCACCGCCTCCGAGGGAGCAGATACACACATATACGCACATATATTTATATATATATATATCGGGTCTATTTTTCAGACGTTGAGAGGCGCAATGGTGGCCGAACCCATAGCATCCCGAATGCTTTTATACACACCCTGTTTTTCAATCCCCCCCCTCTCTCGATCTCGATCGCGCTCGACTTGCGGTGAATGCAGCCACGGAGATTACAAGTGAACTATGAATTCGCCGCCGCGAATTTTATTCAATTACGCGATTAACCGTAAATCCGTGTATCGTGTCGGGAATCCTCTCCGGGAATGGAACTCTCTTTCTCTTTCTCTCTATTTTCTTTTTCTTTCTTTCTTTTTTTTCCTTTACCCGCGTCGCGGATGCGATTACCGGAGAATTATAAATTTCATACCTCCAACGTACGCGACATTACGTTATCCGATTAAGGATAAATCCTCGAATCGAGTTGGAAGGGGAGAGAGGAGGGGGAAAAAAGAGTTGTTTCGTCGCAAATAATAGCCCGACGTGTAATACACGTTAACATACGTTTCCCACCAGGTCGATGAATCTTTAGAAAATAAAAATCTTTTGTATTTTTCCATCGTGAAAACATCGTATCCTTCGCTCTTGGATTAAAAAATTTCGAAACCTTTCCGTTACGCCCTAAATCCTGAAAATAACGAGTTCGGATCGATTCGATTCGCCTCCACCGCGTTCCAAAAAAAGGTGTAGCAACGTTTACCCGCGGATTGAAATTCGGAAAATTTCAAAGACAAGAGACGATAATTTCAACGCGGTTGGCATTTTTGCCGGTGGAGCGGCGAAACGTTTGGAGCGGTTAGAGGAACTCGTCCCGTCAGAATCGGACGGAGAATGGGTTGACGCGGTCGCCATTAGTCATCCGGTAATGCAGAGGCACGTTCAGCGTTCGCAAATTTAATTAGCGCGGGCTCTTGCACGTTTTCACCCGTCGAACGTCACTGTCGTATCCAGATAATTTATTCATTCACGGGGCCGACTCTGTCTTAGGTCTCCCCCTCCCTCCCCCACGGGAACGGAGGAGGTTGCATCTCATTTTCTCGCCGGGACGCTTTCTCGTCGCGTTACGCTTATTTATATTTATAAGAAAAATTTCGCGCTAATGGACACGAGAATTCTCCACGACGAGAATCTTTCTCCTACGTCTCCTTCTACGTAACGCGATATCCGGAGGAGATGCGCTCTCTCCAACTGTCGACACGGTTGCCACGGTGTGAAAATGCTCCCTCGCAATGTCCCCCGCACGCTCCAATATCATTTTTCTCCGCGTCAGACGTTTATTAGAGCGGTTATTCAAATTACATTGTTACACGGTAATGGAATCGGTATCGAAAACGGGGAGAAGAAACATTATTTACATATCGCTATAACGACACATTTATCAGCTATCCTTGCTTGACGTTTGTTCTCACCTCGAGGAGGACTCTCGTCCTCCTCTTAAGTAAATATCCATTTGCGAATCTGCCGGTATATTGCATTCCCTCGTCGTTGTCGCGCCATATTCATTTTCCCCTTTATGAAACTTTCACTACGAAGCGAGATCCAACGTATGGCTACTTTCAGCTTCTTACAACGTGGAATTTTTCAATTCTCGTCTCCATATTTCCATTTCCTACATATATAAATAGGTGGATAATCGTTCCTTTATCTCGAACGGTCAATTCGAGAGCACTTTTCTTCACGTTTATTCTTTCTCCGTCAAATTAAAAGTAATGGAATTTCCAATACGGAATATAGTCTCTCTAAATAATCTCTTCGTCAGAACTCTTCCTTCTTCGAGTTTTTTACTCCAACCTTATCTTCCTCGTCATATCATTTTCTCCGAAATCCATTAAAAACGGTAACATCTTTTTTTACTTTCTCAGCATTAGAAAATATCTCTCCCTCTCCCTCTATCTCTCTCTCTATATATATACATATACACATAAAAAGAATACGAGGAAGACAAAAAGCAAGGATTCCTAGAAGGAAGCAAAATATAAGATGTTGCCTTTGCAATTCTCTCTGTTCCCCCTCCCTCTCCTCCTCCGTCCCACGCATCAGAAGCGTCCAACGACAAACACGCGATGTTTCGATAGCTCGTTAACTAATAGCGGCCCGTGGCGAGGCGTGGAAGGCGAGCGAGCGTGCGGTAATGCGAGAATCGTGTAGAATTCTCTCCGCCACCCTCTCCCCCGCTCGCGGGTGGATTCCACGAGCTCGCCATGGATCCTGGAAGAAGGATCCAGGGGGTGGCGGGTTTTATACGAAGGGTCGGACAAGCGTGTGCGCTCCTTCGCATGGACGCGTTTATTATGCGCGTGTGCCGCGCCTATTAATGCGTAAGCCGTTGCAGGGGGTGGAAGGAGGGCGAGTCCGCCTCTGTTGCCGAGAGTCGTGGAAAGGGAGGGTTGTTGCGTCGTAGGTGGCACATGTCGGCGTTAACCGGTAACATTGCACCGGCGGAGTGGCTGTAAATTTGATTACGCGCGATCTCACCCTCGTCCACCCCTTTGCCCGATCCTCTGACCCTCCGAAGCAGGCAGAGCGGTAGTAGTTCCGCGCGACTTTATTTCCTGATACATCCCGCCTGGATGTTCTCTCCCACCTTCGACCTTTTATGACCGGGTTATGAAATATTAACCCTTTACGCGGCGAGAATGTGCAGCGGAATGCGTATCTGTGGGGCAGGCGAGCCATTGTTCCAAGTGAAATACGCCCGTTTCCCGCTGGATCGTATCGAACGTTCAATAATACACGCGTGACTTTTCCATTTTTCTCTCCCCCTCCTTCGTTTCGTTAAGATGGCTGGTCGAGGGTAGCTCTGCACAGGAAATGGAATATTCGCTCAGTGGTGGAGAGTGTTAACGAAGAGAAAGCTTGAGTTCTAACAGCCATGATTTTCTTTCGTACTCGATCGGTGCGTGCACGCGTTTCCTTCGTGTTCGATCCTCCCCTCTTTGAAAACATTTTACTTTCCTGTACATGGACGTCGCATGGATCGAATAGCTGAAACATTTACAGTAGTTGTCGGTAATTATCCCGTACGATTTCGTTGCTAAAACACGGCCAATGGTCTCTCTCTCTCTCTCTCTCTCTCTCTTTCTCCCGTTCGACAGTCGACATCCCGAATTACGAGGGAGATGGAATAGCGTGCAGAAGTATTACGTATATATATGTATACGTATATATATATACGCGTAATGACGAAATGATAGGTTGGAGGGGAAACGAGGATATCGCAAGAACGGCCCCGTCATTCTGTCGTAATTATCGATGATTACACGACGCAAATACGATTGGCAACGGTAGGCAGGGAGGGTTGAAAGGCATCGAAGTCACGTTTGCAACGGCCGTTCATATATATGTGTGTGTACGGAACCACTAATGCGAAACAATGGTGGATGCACTCCTCGGCTCGCGTGAACTCCTCTCAAGATAGAGAGCCGTGCGCCCGCATCGAGTCATCGCCTAACGAGTAGTTCCATCCGCGTAAGTGGCACGTGGAGGATGGCGCTTTCTACCTGGCGGCGAAAGTTAGCCTTTAGGCGGAAAAGCTTTTTATTTCGAAGGGTTGCGCGAACAGAAGGAACAGAAGGGGTGGATAGCCGCGCCAGTCAGCCGATGCATTATGCAGCGACTGTTTGAAGTCCTTTCTTTTCTTCCTTTCTTTCTTCCTTTCTTTTTTTTCCAATTTCTTCTCCCTCTCTCTCTCTCTCTCTCTCTGCCGCCCCGATTTTTTCCCCTCTTCTTCTCTTTTCCCTCCCCGTCCCCACCTTCCTTTCTCTACTACTTTCACGCTGTTTCGACGGGGCAGCAGCGGTTGTAACGCGGCAGAATTGTCGGTGAAATGCGTGCAAATTTCAGCGTCGCGCCGCAGACGAGACCCTCGAGGGGTAGCGACGCCCGTTTGACGACACGAATGGAAACGTTTCATGGTGAAGTGGATTGATTACTTAGTTCAGTTGAGCCGCGAAGCAGAAACGTTTATACGGCCATCGTTGTATTCGCTGAATAACGTTGAATTAATAACGGGTTAGTAAACAGAATAATTTCATGGGATTACCGTGAATTGTGCGCCGACCTGGGCGGAGCGTTGTTGTATTACCCGCTCGTTGCCAACTTTGTCTCTTTAATAGGGAGGGGGGGAATCATTTTCCTCCACCTTCCTCCCCCCTCCCTCTTCCCCTATTGTTCCTTTTATCGAATTTTTCCATCCCAATCTCCCACCATTTTTTACTCCCCACATTTTTATGCCCTCTTGCTCCCTTAATATTTTTCATGTCTCGCGTTTATGAACCACGAGTGTAACCACGAGTGTCGAAGTATTCGTTTTCAGGAATCGCGAGCCGCGTTACGAAAGCAAACTATTCCGTTCACGTCGGGCGAAACGCCGGCTGCGTGTTCCTGTCCAGCCACGAGGCGACGTTAACAGGTCATTAATCATTGGGCGGGGAGAAAGGTCGAGCGATGAAAGGTCGTGTACACGCGTGAGATTACGAAACCCGATCTTGCGAGGCCCGTGTTCGGAGAAGAATCGCACGAGAGATAGGCAGCGACACACGCCCCGGGATGTGTACATGTATATATAGAGGGTGTGCCGTCAGGTGACGATAATTTATCCACGCCAGCCCAGAAGAAAGCCCGTTTTCACCGAGGGATCGGTGTAATTCAAGGAATATGAAAGTGTATCGCTGTTAATGAGCGAACTTGAATAAATTCTCTGTCGTTACGTCCCTGGAATCCTTCATCGTCGTGATTTATGCGTTTTTCTTCTCGTTCGTCCGTGAAAGAAGCGTGGATGGGAAGCGAATGGAATCGGATTTTGGAAGAAGAGCGAAACTCGGAAATCAGTCGTTATGTAACGAAATACGATGGCCCTGGAGAATAAGAGAAGGAGCGAATGGCAACGAACTCGGTATTAGCCGGATCCACGTTTCAAACGACACGTGGGTCGTGATTACGCGATAATTTCGGGGGTACACGGTGAGCGCGAAATCCTCACGAGGATCGTAACACCGGCCATTACTTTGGAACGAAAAGGGACAACGGGCGCCATTGTAGGCCCGTGGCATGAAATGTTTAGCGTATTAAACCGGCAAACCTGCCCTCTCCCCCCTCTCCTTCCGGAAATATTCGCCCGTTACTTGGGCGAGGTTAAGGTCGTGATTACGGCCCCGTGAAACAGCGGCGGTGAGTTCCCGGCTAAAAATAGCTCGAGCGAACGCTCGAAACTCTGCGGCCCGTAATGAGAGGTTACGCCGAGAGCGAGAGCCCTTCCGTAAATGGATCATAACGAACGGAATTGCAGAAACTCGCGATCATCCCGCTGGCTAGTAAATCACCCTTGTTTCCCAGGAGTGGTTTCCAACCTATTGTTCCCGATATCTCCTCGAGGGAACGTGGCGGAAAAGAAAGAAGGAGGGAGAGGGAAAAAATAATGATAATAATAAAATCAAATGGAAGGCCGGTTCCCGCGAACCGACAAATTAACGTTGAAACCTATTTACATATGCACGGGTATATAGCCGAAGACCGCATTGTAAAGCCCGTGTTTTCCCATTGTAAACGAGAAATTTACAAACCCATTACGAACTCAATGAATAATTCCGGACATTTGCTCCAAAATATACACATCGCCGAATGAAATATGTATACGGCGCGCGTAAATTAAACGAAACGAATGCCGACGATCGTTCGGAACACGATCGCGCGAGCACGCTCGAGTTCACTCGATACGACAGTTATCTATTCCACGCTTCCCCCCCCTCCCTTTCTTCTTTCTCCTCCCCCTCCTCCTCCGTGTCGTTACATCGCGCGCCAAGTCACCACCCTTCCAACGGCCGACGCGAACCCACACCCCTCCCCCCTCGAATACGGGGAGAGGCGAGTGGCGCAAGTGGATCAACCGTGACTCTTTAACGGCGGCCGATCGGGCCAATATCGTTTAAGCCGTGGCGCACAGCCGATAGGATTAATGGGCGCGCGAGCGCAAGGACAATTTCGAAATGGGCACTCGACACTCCCTGTACAATTGCAATTGCGCCGAGTGCAAATGGTGTGGCGGCTCGGCTCACGGCCCACTGGCGCGTTGAAGGGGGACGGCCTCTCGTCGGCCGAGTTAATCACCAACTATAAAAACGTTAAAGAGGCGCGGAGTTAATCTTTTCGACATCGAGTCTGCATTACCGGCCCTCGAACACTTTGTAAAAGCAACCGCGCTCGCCACGCGCCGTTTAACGCGCCATCGATTTATCCCCGTTTTAGACGTTTCGAGTATTTCGAGGGGGGAGAGGGAGACAAAATTGGAGTGAAAAAAAAAGGGGGAAGAGAGAAAGAGAGAGGAGAGAAAAAATTGGACGAATTCGCCGGGGCATCCTCGAAAGGTATCGAATCGTGCAAAATTGGCCGAGGATATTGGTTTTTCCTTGTTTGCGCGATTCACTTACTCCGGGTGTTTTTCCAGCTACTGGGTCACGTTGGAAATTAAAAAAAGAGAGAGAGAGAGAGAGAGGGAGGGAGGGAGAAATAGTAGGAAGACGAATCGAGGAAAAATGTTATGCGACTACCTATACAATTGGAATATCGAGTTTTTTTAGCGAGCAGCGAGAGCGCAGTCCCTTGATATTGAAATACAAGAGAAGAACGTTAAAGAGACGAAATACTCTCTCTATTAACCTAATTTCACGTTTATAAAGTAAATAATAAAATCGATAACGAATCGAGATCGATAATTTCACGGATAAAACGTGAGAGCGAAAGCCGAGTTTGTTGTCGAGTTAAAATTGTCCTGATCCGGAACGATCGTTCCGCTGACGCGTAAACCGTTACATGGGGTTTAGGGGAGGGGGAGGGGGGCGAAAAAAAGTAGGGAAGGAGCGCAGAGCGGAGAGAAGGCGGGAAACGGGGTAAGAGAGCAAGTGTCGCGTGTCTCCATTCGATTTGGCTTTGCACGAGTGCCATCCGGCAGCTGGGTTTCGCCCATTTATAATTCCCTGTATGGAGTACGTGGCGTATGCACGTGGGATATTGCATTGGACACGGGAGCGTAACACACGCCATTTCGGATTACACGTAGCCAGATGAAAAGCGATCCCAGGAAGAGGAAGAGGGCGTTGGATTTGCAGCCAAGTCATCGTATTACCCTCGTTATTCTCGCTGTTATCAGCGGGATCGAGAGTTCAGCCCTCAAAAACGAGGTATCTTGTTCGTTTCGAAGAAAAAAGCATTTATTTCGCCGTACGTGCAACGTCGATATTTTTTTCTTCTTTTTTCTCTCTCTCTCTTTCTCTCTCGTTTTTTTTATTTTTTTTTTTCTCCGAAAGAAGGTAGAAACAGCTGCTGTTTCATTTTTCGGATAAAAATGAAGTAACGATTTTTAAATGATTAATTAATTCGAACGATTTATTATTTTTATTTCGCAAATAACGCGTATTGCGCGAATACGAATAAACGATTTATCAATTATTTTTTAACTCGAGTTAATACAAATGAATTAACAAATAATTGGACGTAAGAGGTTGTTGCGAGATTATTTATTATTTTATTTAAATTTGCTTTTCATCTGCGATATATTATTGAATCTGGAAATCCGAGAATTTTTACAACGTAACCGTATTTTCTCTCTAGAGATTATTTTTGCTTCGAACTGTTAAAAAAAAAAAAAAAAGAGAAAAAAAATGAATATAGTTTTCTCCACAGGAGCAAATGATACAATAAAATTAGAGAATATTAGAGATTATTTCTTTGAATAAAAATTTATAATAAAATACAAAGTGTAAAATTACCCTTCGTTCGAAATCCAGAGAAAAATCTTCTCAAAGAAATTAATCCGATTACGTCAAATAACATCTAGCCAAACAAGATAATATATTATTTCAACGATCATTTCTCGAATACTTCATTTCATGCCAGGATACAAAGTTCTTTCCAGAGTCCTTCTTTTTCTCGTTCTTCATATATATATATATATATATATATATATATATATATATATATATATATATTCGAATAACGAATCGAGCATAAATATCACGGCGATTTATTTATTTCTTTATTTTCTTCTTTTTTACGTAATTAAACTGCACGCGCAAAAAGAATTTTTATCGCAGCACTTTCTCCTCCCCGATGGAGACGGTCCGAAGCTCGTAATTACCTCTCGTTAATTAACATCAGAGATGAATCCCGGGCTTGTCTATCCAGAAGACGAGTGGATAATCCTCGATCGAGTTACCTGACCGAAAAACGATAGACCTCGTGATAAGTGAATCGAACGTTTCCAGTCCTATCATTGGCACGTAGCGTTAAATCATAGCACTCGATGCGACAATCGGCGCGTACCAGATTCGCGGTATAATTTCGTAAATGCATTCAATAGCTGCTTCACGTTCACGTCATACGTATCAGAGTTCGATTCGAACCTTCGTTCTCTATAATTCATTCCAAGTTTCCGAATAATTTTCCTTCTTTTTATTTTTTCGATGACGATTAATTCACGAATCCTCGACATTATTTCATATTCTTCGACCCTTGTGTTTTCGCGCCCTTAGCCTCAGAGATACATGTACGAAGAAGGGAAGTTTGGCGGAGAAAGGGAAGATCGTGGGGACTTTGGTTGAAATTGAGTCGAAAGGGGAGCCGCGGCAAGGGGCAGGCGTTTCTTTGAGCCTTTTCTCCCTTTCAGAGATTTTTTCAATCAGTTGGATAGCATTATAGTCGAATATTCCACGTTCTGTGCATTAAGGTAATGGGATGAGGAAATTTCGGTATATTGCGTACATATATATACTCGGTGCCTCGAAAAAAGTGATAGAAATTTGCGAAATTGCTTTCGGTTCTTGTAAATTCGATTCAGAATCGAGACGAGGATGACCGCGAGATGCATGGGATGGGAAGTCTAGCATCATCGATCAGTCCGTTGAACGTTGGCACCTGTCAGCGTTCAGACGGTCAGCACATCTGTTGCGAAGTATCTCTGATGATGAAGATCTCTCGTAAGTTTTGCCAGGCCGACCTGCTACTAATGACGAAGGTTAATGACGCGACCGTGTCTCGCATTATTATCTTGTCCTAGACGCTATTAATCTCGAGCGATCCTTACATCACGTTTTATTTATCAAATATTCATTTCGAAAGGAGGAGGTTTCCATCTTATCCTACTTTTTTCCTTTTTCTCCTTTTCTTTCTTTTCACAAAAACTTCCCTCCCCTTTTGCAAACTCCCTTTTTCCCACAGCTCCGATTTTCTCTCGAACGTAACATCCCGCTGACCGCCTCGCAATCACGTCGTCCCGTAAAAAAAAAAAAAGAACAGAAAAGAAAGGGAGGGAGGGAAGGAAATAAAAAGCGTATCCCGAATCCCACCTTTGGTGGAGGCGATTCGCACGTTTTTTTCTGGCCCCTGGTTCCTTCCTTTTCTCTCTCCTTTTCTTTTCGTGGATACGCGCAGGCATGGATACGACAGGCAATTTGCATTAAGTTAATTGAACCAGGGACCGGCTTCTCTTTTTACAAGACAATGCACTTACAGCGGTTTCTTGCGGCCGCGGAAGCGATCGTTTCCTCTCGAAAAGGACAAACTTCGCATCGATTATTAAACCCGCGAGAGCGTAAACGTAGCAAACGAGGCCGTAAACGGTGCACGCGTGACGGTAATTAATTCAACGCCTTTCCTTCCGTATTATTCTTTATCCAGCAGGGCACGTCCATCGTGGATCGAGCGCAACGGGAATGCTGATAAAGTTGAAAAATTGTTTCGGTTCGAATTCGCGGGCGAACATCGCGGACGAGAGAGAACGCGCGAGAGAGAGGGCCACGATTGACGTTATCGTTTCGCTCGACGCTTTCTCATTCGTGGAAATAGACGATGAAACGGCGAGGTTAGTAGTCACCTGTGTATCGGATAAAGAATTTTTCCACGGCTTTTGAAAGGTATATAGATGTGTATACTACATATATATATATATGTATACACACACATATATATATATATATATAGATACATACGTATCTCGGTTTTTCGCTTTGATAAAAATAAAAGCCGGTCAAAGGGAGCTGGAAAGTTTATTTCAATCCATCACCGGTAATCCGGAACGGTTGATATAAAAGCATATTCCGTGCAGGGAATGTTTTTCGAATCGTCTCATTCCACCGTCCATCTCCCTCCCTCCCACCCACCGTTCCTCTCCCTCCCCCTCCGACACCCCCTCCCCAGCCCTTGTATACGAAACACGGGAAGAATAACATCGGCAAAGTGCAATACCCGATTCTCGATAACCGATACCCGATTTATATGCGGCGCCGTATCGCAGAAAGCGCATCGTGGCGTCGACTACCCTTTAGTTACCGTTATCGTTGATCAACCGTCCCTATAATCTCCGTCCGCGTATCCGGACGAACGAACGAACGAACGAACGAACGAAAGAGAAAGGGAGAGGAGGAGCGATCATCGACGGGCCACCGTTAATTCATTTCACGAAGCAATTTAGATAATCCCTCGGAGGTTATGTTTGGCTTAATCAAGGGGCGGGATCTGTTGTCCGTGAAATGGTCGAGGGGGCTGCATATGCTCGTGTTCGAGCCGCGTGGAAACACGCTTGTCAGACTCACGCGCCCCACGCGCACGCACCCCCCTCGAAACCGACGCGTTTCCAACTTTTTCGGCTCCACGGGGCGCCCTTCCTCCCTTCGACCCTCGTCTTATCTCGTTTCGCCCCGCATTTTCCTTGGGAAATCAACCATTGCCGGCCTTCTTGCTCTCTCTTTCTTTCTCTCGATCTTCGTCCCGGATTTCACCCCGTTGATTTGCATAAACACAATTAGTTGCTCTCATTGAATTATTCAAAACGTCTGAAACTATCATCATCGGTACGTCAGGGCCCTTCCAACCCCTTTCGTGGCTCCTGTTTCGCGCGTCGATTGAAAAATAACATCCGAGCTACTCTCGTCCCCCTCCCCGTCGCGAATATATTAATTTTGACGCGATGATGTTAACGGCCGAGTTAAGGCAGGGTAAAGATTGTTGGCGCGGAATAAATAAAATTGGCGAATGAAAAATCTGAAAGCTCGTTTGTGTAATGTTTAAATGTTTCTTTCTTTTTTCTCTCGCCATTATCACGAAAATCGTCGTAGAATCAAGAACACCGCTTTATACTCAACCGAAAATCCGTAGTAAGATGCTTTTTTCTTTCTCCCGTCCATCACGAACTTTGCCTTTCTTGAATCACGGATGGAACTCCTCCTAGCTATTATACTTTAAAAGTTACTCGCTACATCCGACACTCGAGGCGTATCACGCTTCCTTCCTCCGCCCTGACAACCTGCTCTTTGTCGGGGAAGCAACGTTTCCTTTAAAAAAGAAAAGAAACGGCTCGATGAGATTCGTTCTTCCAGTCGACTCGAGTTAGATTCGTTCGGTCGCAGCGACGTAATAACGCGTAATCCGCGCGAGATCACATCGATCTCACGTGGAAGCCAGTGCCGTGCCACTGAGGGGTGGGACGTGGTTCGTGAGTGACTCTGTGACGTCGTGGAAGAGTGCAACGGTGCAGGAAGGTTCGGAGAAACCCCTCGTGTTTCGTCGAATCGTGTTTCTCCCGACCGTGTTTGAAACGTAATCGTGTACCGATGCTGCCTTCGAATCGACGTGGACGGCATTAAACGACTGCTCCACGACCCCTCTCGCGTTACGAGCGCGTATCGTGACCGTGGATAATGTTGACGAACGACGATACCGCACGCTTCACGTCTCGCGACTTCGAGAGGAAGAGAGAGGAGTCTACTCGAGGAAATTCGAGGTCTAAATAATTCGGGTCTAATACGGTTATTAAAACGACGTATCACCCGAGCGTTTGCGCTTGGACGTCGACGAAGTTTGGGAAAAGTAGTTGGCCGAATATTCGGATAAATGCGACTTTCGTCGTCTAACTTCTCCCTTGGGAGAAAGCTAGTATCGTTTAGTTTCTACGTTGATAAAACACCGCGCTTTTAACCGCGAGCGTTAATGTCCTTTATTCGCTAATAGCGAATAACGCTAGACCCCCTTGGATAAATTCAATTCTTCTCCGACAGATCGTCTGCATCCCGCCTGTTTGGAGGTTAAGAACGAGTCCGTACGATTCGTCTATGAACCGTTTATAAACGCGAGTTGCAATCATCGGTATCGATCATCACTGTGACGTCCTTTGACGAGAGGATTCGTCATTAGACGTCATAGACGGCCATCAGATCTGATAGTCGGGTCATCGTTTCTGTCACGAGACAGATTTCCAGCGGTGCAACTGTTGTCTTCGGAGTCCGGGTATTCGGTGAATGAAGGGATGAAGCGAGGATTCGTATCCTCAGCGTCGGAGTGGGTTTCGATGTATCTCCATCCCGCACGAATGCTTTGCCAGCCGGCCAATTGATTTCGTCTGTCCGGATCCGTGGAGAGAGTGGGTTTCGCCCGCTCCTGTGTTGGTCTTTTGTCTTTTGGCTTGTCGCTACATTCACTGATTTGTAGCCACAGTGCAAATAGATGATAGAGATACAAGTTTGACTTGTCTCTTCATACTTTATCAAGCGTTTCTTTTTTTTTTCATCGATCATCGATCCCATCGAAAGGATATTTCTCCTTTTCGAGAAATGAGGGAATTATTGAAGCATGTTCTTGCTTATCTTTCCAACTTAATTATCTCTAATCTTCATATTTCCGGAACGTACGTATCATTTTTTCTATTCTTCACAATTCCAAACTAAATCTCCTCTCCAAAAAAATCAGTAGGAAATAGTGTCCTCAATGATCGATCAAGATACGACGGCGGTATTTATCCAATTTATCGACTTCCTATCAAATTTCTCGCTTCGAGAGCGAGTATAAAGGCGTGACAAGGAGATAAGGGTCCATATGGAAAAAAGCACCAAGGGGGATCTGTCTGGCATGAACATTTTGTAACCTTAACCATCCTTTCAAATATTGTCCCTCGACGATCGAGTGGATTAAAACTGTGCGTGTTACACTCGCCCCTCCCCCTCGCCTCTCCATACTGGATACCGCATTGCCAGGTATCCGAATATTTTCGTAACCTTTGGCGAACGCAGCGGCGTTTTGTTTTGAGTGAAAATAAAAGCGAAAATTGAACAGCGCCGCGGAGGAAACTCGTCCCGGCTCGATCGGACCCCCTTTCCCCGGCTATTTTTTTAACAATTTATCCGCGCGCGGAAACTGTTATGTATGCGCGCCCATTGCCACGGCGAAGATAAATACCGCGGCCGTATTCAAAGCCCTTTCCCCGAAACTTTCCATCGAATCGATACGCGCGATTCTTACTGCGAATTGTAAAATCGGCGATCACCGATGCGCGGTTAGTGATATTACGAATCGAACGATCATTCAATCGTTGATCCTTTCTGAAACTAATAATTAATCCTTTATCGTCTTTTATCGTGTTTAAAGAAAATGAAGCGACGGTTAAATAGGAGAATCGTTCTCCACATTGCTAGAAGCTATTAACGTTTCTTTTTTTTTTTCGCGTCCAACAGCGAGCGAGAAATTTCGCGTACTTTGCGAAACAAGCGATTTTATGGTATCAAGCGATACGAAATGGCCGCGAGTTTGTTCGTGAAAACGAACAAAGGAGGGATAAAGATAAAAGAGAAAAAGGAAGAAGAAGGGAAAAAAGATGAAGCTTTTAATTGTTTCCCGAAAGTCGAAAGGGGGGAATGTTAACATTCGTTCAAAAGTCGCGACAGGTGAGCAGCAAAGAGAGAGCCAAGGGAGACAGAAATTTAATATTTCACTTATAATATCTTCACTCCAATCTGGCCGCGACAGGTCTGCAACTTTGAAATGAAAATGCACGCGGTCTGAACCACTACCCCCCTCCACCGGTTGACGGACAGCCCTTATAAATATTCAGAACGGGACGTGAAATAGCGCGACACGCGAAACTAAAGATATTCCTTATCGTTTGTTCCACGGCCGAAACTTGCCGATTCTTTCGCGTCGCGACGCGTTATCTCGCCCCCTCTTTCTCTCTCTCTCTCTGTCTCTCTCATTGACCTCGTGTTTCGCCAATTACGAGTTTCACTTTCTCTCGTGTCTTTCTCGCCCTCCTCCCTCCCCCTTCGTTTTGTTTCTTTTGGTCATCGCGTCGCGCACGGAACCGACCGCCATTATCGCGATCGTAGCGCAAAAGAGAGAAGGAAATTTCGAAGCGATACGTCTTCCACCGATGAATGAATTTGCATTCGTGACCGATGTTACCTTTCTACTTTTGCATAATGAAATTTGAAAAAGGAAGCGCGTTTTGTTTGCGAGAATGATCAAAGCTGGGTTTCCGTAAAATGTGCAGTATTTATATTTTATTTCGTCGAGAAAGAAAAATTATTTTCGATATTTCCATTTTACACGATATCGTTACTTCTTTCAAGAAAAAATGATCTAAGGGCGCAATGCACATATCTATCCGCGTTAACGTTTCGTCATTTGGCGGCGACGCGCCGTGCCATCGATGCCATACGTTTATCAAAATTCGATCCCTCTTTGCCGACAAAACCGAGCCCCCGGCTTTTTTTACAGCCGGTGATATTAATTTAATGCGAAAGCACGGGTGAAAACAGAACGAATTTCCGGGAGGACGGATGCCAAAAACACCGAGGCGGACAATTAGCGTTACTCCCGCGGGTTTCATAAACTCGTTTTTCGTTCTTCGCCGGCTCGTCCATCTCGTCTTCCTTCCTTCCCGCGTATCCGCGCCTCTAGTGGGAACCTGCGCCCGACGATAACGAAAATATTCCATTAATTTCTTGCCCATATTCGATCGGGTTTTGACAGGGATTATCGGGGGAATGCGTAAAAAAGTGAAAAAAAAGGAGCGGGGGAGGGAAGGGGAGGGGAGAGCGCCGTTGTTTCAATGGTATCGGGCCGTTATTAATAAACGAGAAAAAGGTACGGTCGCGCGGCCGTTTCGAAATATTCCGATAAACGGAACTCCCTTTGGAAACGGGAGGGGGTTATACCGCAGATTTTAAATGTCGCTAAATAAAAGTTCATGAAACGGTCGTGATTATCGGCAGGTGGGATCGAAAAAAATTATCGCGAGATAGGATGAGCGCGGTGTTAAAAAAAATCGTCCCCTCGGGTGGAATAATACGGTAAACGCGTTTTGAACACCGTTCGAGTTACGAGATTCGAGAAAAAAGAAAGAAAGAAAGAAAGAAAATTGTTAGAAAAACTGTTTATACTTCCCCGCGTTCTTTTATTCGCGGAATAAATTAAGCGGGAAATGTATTCCGCTATAAAATTATTACCGTTACTCGATATCTGCAATATCTGCCACCAGATTAGAGATCCGATGAATTAAATGGCAGCCAAAATAATTTTATCAAACTGGTTATTAGCGATGGAAATCATGCGCGTTTATTAAACTCGGTTAACGAACTGCGTCGGTATGCGTGTATAATAGAGGCGCATGTATAATATATTTAATTTGGATCGTTTCGAAGTATATTTCGTGGAAAATTTCGCGTCCTTTAAAACCGTCCGCGAAGTATTTGAGTTTCGTTGGATTCGTTCGACTTTGCCCGGTTCCAGAACAATACGAGGAATCCTTGTCCTCCCTCGTCCGTGCGTTCCTCCGCTCCGCAAAATTTCACCCTGAACACGGTTCGAGTCCACGATGCTTCCAGCTTCTTGAGTTCCAACTCGCTCGTATCCACTTCAACTGCCCCGCTCAAAGTTGCGCGGACCCACTCCGACTCACCGTTCCATCCAACTAATCCCATTCGGCGTGGAAACCCGCACTAAGTCCGATCCGCTCCATACTTATTTCAAGCGTGGACCTGGGGGCACTCTCGAGCCGAGCCTCCGCGTGGTTTGGGATCGTGCCTTTTCTTCCAGTCTTGCACGGCTTTCGACGAGTCTCTTGAATCTCCGAAACGGTGTCAACCGTGTCTCACGAGGAGCGAGCCAAGCCGTATCTCGTGACCCCGATGTCGCGTTAGCCGAGTTCCTCGAGTATAGCAGTACAGCAGTCGAGCAAACTCCGCGACTTTGATGTCCCGGATTTACCTAATCTATCTTTCTACTCGCTCCCAATGTTGTACGAGAATTCGTCACTCGTTATTGTTACTTTCACCCGTATATATATATATATATATCTGTGAATTTGGTACCGGTTTATTTCGGTGAAAAATGTTTGCGATAAATATCGTGGATAAATGTGTGTCGCTTCGTCTTTCACGATAAAACCGATAAATCTTGCCGGTAAAATTACGCAACTATTTTTTCGTAGCGTTACGAATATATGTTATTGCAAATTAGTTGATAATGTCACGCCGATGCATCGACGTGGGATTTTCAAAGGATCGAAGACGATATTTGCAATAAAATATGGTAATAGTGGTAGTTTCTTTTTTGAAATTATTTCAAAGTTATTTGTGAAATTTATTTTCAATTTCGATATTAGTATTCTTTTATGCACACGAATATATACGAAATAGGTAACTGGCGCGAATATATTGCTTTTGTAACGACTTGTATAAACGGATGTTTCGAACCGTGTAGGTTGGTGATGGTGAAACAAATGTTGGTGCTGAAAGCGTGAAACTATTAAGACAGATCACTGCGCATCGAGCATTTCCACGAAAATTTGAAAACGGTGGTCGTTTTCCGGTTCAACGTTTTATTCGAGGACGGATTTTGTTGTTCTCCTCTGATGTATTTTAATTACGCTACGCTTCTCGATGCGTAATAATATCGATGAATCCGAGTTAATAACTCTTCAATTTTTTTTTTTTTTTAACTTATTGTCCATAGTTGTAAATATTTGAAATCGTTGTATTTATTATATCGAAAACTTTCATTGGATCAAATATTGTTCCTCCCGTTTTTCATTCACGCGAAATTGGAACGAATTCTATCCAGTTGGTAAAAAAAAAAAAAAAAAAAAAACTACCCGGTGAATAATTCATCGTTTAATAGTTTATAAAAATCAAATATTTCCATTTTTCGACGTTTTGCAGCGTTCAACAAGTATCGAATACTACGTCGAAAATATTTTTATTTTTTTAAAATTTGCGAATACTAATTTTCGATTTAAAAAAAAAAAAAAAAGAAAGAAAGAAAGAATCCCTTCCAAATAGAATTCTCTCGATATTGAAACAATAATTCAACACCTGAGAGGAGAACTACTGCGTTAGAGACCGTAGTAACGTTCACTTTCACATCCAAGTAAGAATTTACCCAAAAAAAGAATCCCAAAGCTCTCTCTCTCTCTCTCTCTCTTTGGTATTTTCATTTTCACAACGTTTTTCACAAAGAACATTGGCCTTCACTGACCGATTCACCATTAACGGGAAGGGAACGAGCGAGCCTCGAAAATAAAACGGCGCCCGTTGCTTACAAATCCCGGAATGGGCAATGGCACCGGATATTAGATATGTGCGAGTGGCGTGGAACATTGACGCCGATAGATACTCGGCGCACGATGTATCACCCTCCCCCCTCCCCCCATCAGTTTATGGTAGCGCGCGCGCGTATACGATCACGGTAGGTTCGGCGCTCTATCGGGTTTGGAATTCGGGCGCACTTTTTCCTTTCGTATCACGCGATCTATGAAACATTGATAGAAGTCTGGTCAGGGAAAAAAAAGCGTGGATAGGTGAGGGAGAGGTGCGCGGCGGAACGACCATGCATCATCGTTCGCGCTTCATCCCTTGATATGCAAGCCAGATCTATACACACCTATATACCCTGTTGTACCGTATATATATATATATGTAAACCTGCATATTTACGCGCGCGTGTATGCGTGGCATGACGGTCCACATATGCGAACGCTCGTAGCGGAGCATCGCGCGTGGCAATGTGCCGACGCATAAATCGAACTTTTGCATTTCCGCCGTCGACAGTTGTCCCCTTCTATGCGCTCCCTCATTGCCTGGCGTCGCACGCTGCGTACAGGAAACATTCGCTGACCTGCTATGTCTTTTTTCTTTTTTTCTTCTCTCTTTTTCGTTCCTCCAACTCCCCCTCTGGACGTATTCTGCGCGTACGGCGAATTTATGTCGTAACATTCGAACGTGATCCGAAGCGTGCGTTTCTATGCCGATGATAGCCGACGCGGCGAACGAACGCCAGCCGTGAAATAGGGCGCGGATGGAAAGGATCGTCATTGGGCGATGGCGACTTTCCGAATTTTTCGAGTCGTGCGCGCAACGGTCCTTTTTAACGCGAGATGAGAAAGGTGGAGAGATTCGTAGGAATTTTTTTTCTCGTAGACGAGGAGCCGAGTCGTAAGAAGGGGATAGGTAAAACGCGGTGGCGTATTTGAACGTGAAATTCTCTGTTTCCACGACGGACGACGAGATTAAACACGGGAACGAGTGGTATGAAAAAACACGAGCCGTATGCATCCCTTCCACTCCCTCCCATATTTTTCATCCGCGCGATCCCTCCCCGCCGGGCCCACCACCGGCTGCTCGCCGCGGCGCGGCGTTTGATCGCGCGTAGTGTGGGATAACCGTGACCGTTTTTTCCAAGAGCGGAGGACGAGCGGTGTGTGGAATCATCCTGCCGAGGTGGAATAATTTATGCAAAGGCAAAAGGTTAATTTGATTTTGAATTCAGACGAAAATAATCTGGCGGGATCCGAGCGTGCCACCGGAGGATGACTTTTACCTTTGCGGATCCACGGTGACGGTACAGCGGTGGAGAGGAGGGAAGGGGATTGGACCGGTCAGAAAGCCGGGGGGGGGGGAGGAGGGCATGCGCGATGAGCTTTTCTCCAACGGCGGAGCCAACGAAATTAATATTTAATTTTCTATCCCTCATCCGCCGCGGAAGTTGCTACGGCCCTCTTGGCTTATACGCCACCGTGCTCGTGGTTTTATTGCCCTGGTGGCCGAGCGTACACGGTGCTCCATTGTTTCGCGGCTGTATTATATTGCCACTCGAAACGCGCTACTTTCTTCCCGGCCCTCCTCTCTCGGCCCCCTTGATTGCGCCAACGAGCCACACGTACCGGTCGTGTGCGGCGTGCACACCCACCGGCCGATCCACCTCAACGTGCCAACATGGCGAATTAACAGCCGAGAAACCAATAATCCACCGTTACGTAGCGAAAAATATCACCGCCATTTTCCTCGGGAACCGTTTCGAATACGCGTCGCGAGTGGATCTCGAGGCCAAAGTCGATCTTGGATTCTTCGAGCGTGTGCTTCTTGCTAGGATCCAGCTATACGATGTTCCGTGATGTTTAAATTTTTAAACAAATTTTTAAAATCCCACGAATTTGGCGATCGATCGATCGAGAAAAACGACTTCTTGCGCGCACGAAGAGGAATAATAAAGCAAGCTGATGAATCGAAGCGAAATTCCAGTTCGACCGAGTCCGTAATCCATGGATTCGAATTCCTCTTTCGAGGTGGAAACTTCTCGCCTTGTCCGCCGATCTCCAAGACAAGGATCGAGATATCTGGCGGCCATTTACTCGCAGTTCCTTCTTCTCTCTTGAGGTTAGCCTCGACTAATACCCGAGTCCCCTCGGCGATGTAACCTCTCATTACGATCTCGTGTCCGCCGCTGCTTCTCCGACCGTCTTGCCCGCCTTGATTTGATTATTGTAATTGCACTTACTCGACTCGACTCGGCTCGATCGAGCAAATTTTGACAAGCGAAAAAGATCGAAGACGAGAAGACGGAGGCGCGGATGTCTCGATGATATCTGGTTAACCCGATAATGACCGCTATCATTTTAATACCTGGTCGTAATAACGACCAGTGTACGTGGTAATGATCCACCGCCGTGTCGACAGAGGCGTCGTAACACCGCGTAATTTATCGAGTCGCGCGGTAACACGATGTTCGATGCAACAACGGCGGCTTCGACGAGCCGCTGTTTTGCATTCTGGATGAACAGCGAGGAGTAGGTAGAAGTTTCTTGTGCTTGGAGGTTTAGGTTGTTGCAGTATTTGTTTTAGTAACGTAGTTGTATTTTCCTCAAGTTTTTTTTTTTTCGTTTTCCTAAATTAGAAACCAAACTTGCTCTTTTCTGCCCCCCTCCGATTTCTATTTACTTTTATCTTTAAAGAGTTTAGATCTTGGAATGGAATCTGAGGGTAGATCCGATATTTTTGCAATATCGTAAATGAGGGAATTATATTCGAAAATAATAAAGAATTTTCCAAGGAGACGGAGAAAGAAGGATCGAATACAATCCTACGCGCGAACAATTCTCCGATCGACGTGAGATTTACCGTGCGAAGAGTCGTTAAACACGTTTGATTAACGCTCTCTTTCTCTCCCTCCCCCTTCGGGGTCGTAAAACGTGCACCATTTCTCGCGGATCGATAAATAGAGACGCGTGGAACGGGCAGGGGTTGCTTACGATCGAGCAGCAACAATAGGATCATCTTACTCTGGAAATGGAACGATGTGAGCGTTGCGTTTCGCCCGCAGTGGCGAGGGCCGATCTTAAAATTCTATCGAAAGAAGACACCGGATAAATTGAATGTTTACAGCGCCTCGCGGGATAATACTTGTGTTTCGAGGGGTGAAACTGTCATCCCTCGCAACTCGTGCGTCTCGTATGACGCTTCCACGACTGTGTACCGGATGGTAATATTCCTCCTCTCTCTCTCTCCCTTTTTCTTCTTCCATTCTCCCCGACGAACGTTAATCGATTCTTTCCCTTCGTTTTCAATCTGTCATCACGCGTACCCCGCAACGATTGCGAAACGGCTGAAATCGTTGACCCGATTTCGTCGAGGCAATATTACTTAGCGTTAGCGAGGAGTTTCGAAGCGGGTATACGAGCTGGCCGGCTCGATTGATGGCGGGGATCGATCCCGCGCAATAACGAAATATCCTCGTTATACGGCTGTAACTGTCGTTGCTGTAAATTCGACCGACGGCCGGTTTTAATCCGCGCTATTAGTCAGTGTCCGGATGAATCTCGTAGTTTGGTGAGGGGGAGGGGGAAATCGAAAACGAGATTTATTCGATGGACGATAATTGAAAATACTCGAGAAGAAATACGTCTCGACGATCGTACGCAGCCGAGTATAGGAGGCTTGCGTTGATGAAACGATTATTAATCCGTGTATCAATCGATTGAACGCGGATCGTTGATTTTTGAGTCGTAACGGTGGCTCTTATTAAATACCAGGGAGGAGGGGGGTTTATCATCCCCGGCTGAAAACCACTGCTGCGCACAAGAAGCGAGATTGAAGGGTGCTGCCACCCTACGACCGACCGATAAACTCGTTCAGGATTCCGCGGAACAGGGAAGTTCGCCCTCGTCCGGCCAGTTTTTCGCGTACCTTATCTTCCCGGCCGCTTACTCTTCATCGCTTACTCATCCGATATTGAACATCTCTCCAACGGCGCGCGCTGCGAATTTATCAACCCTTCTCCAGTTACCTCCAGTTCCTCCATTTTTTCCCCATCATCCTAATTCCCGCTACGAGGAAAATCGATATATTCCTTTTTTCCCTTCTTTTTCTTTTTTTTTTTTCCTCCACCCGTTTTCAAGAAAAAATTCGTCATTCTCGATCTCATTTCTTCCGCAGAACGGAATTTCATCTCGCCCCTGCGAAGCTCGAGCTTCGATACAAATTTTAATAAAGGCCAGGCCGCGCCAGGTTCGCGGGAAAAATGCATGCGCTTGAAGTCCACGCGATTGCGACTCGAGGGCAGGCCTCGATTAAACCGTTCGTCGATCGTTTTCCTATTTTTTCCTTTTTTTTTCCTTCCCCTCCCCCTCCCCCCTTGTTCTCTCCCTCGATCTGGCTCGTTTTGCTCCTGTTTTCGCCAGAATCCTCGTGCTCTCATAATTGAAAATCACTGTAATCCAATATCCTTGCTCGGGGGTGCGATATAAAACCGAGTGGATCCCCGCTTAAGGGGTCGTTCCGCCCCCCGAAACTGCAACGGATCCCGATATATATATATATATCGACCAATAAGGCGATACAGCGGTAACGTAAGAGAGGAATCTTGGTTCGAAGCAAGCCCTGGTCCATCGGGAGCAGGAAACCGCGCGCGTATGTGGTGGCAACACGCGACGTTTCGCGTATTGTTGTTTCGTTGAATCCCCACGGGAATTCCATCGGGCTACCTTCCTCTTGGAAACACATTGCGCCTTATCACGGTTTATCACGACTTATCGAGGGATGTTGGTCGATGTCGTGGTGTTTACGGCCCGGCCATTTCCCATCGGATAAAGGGGCCTTTGCGGAGTGACAAGACTCGGTGAGAAAGAGAGGGGAGGAGGAAGAAAAATAAGAATTATGGAACGAGCCCCGAGTTGGAAGATCAGTGAGGGAGAGGGGAGAAGCTGGGTACGCCAGGGTATTATCGATGAGCCCTGCTGGTTAACCGGATAATTCTTTTTCCGTGTTCTAATTTCTCTGGCTCGCGCGTCTGGGGTATCGTACGTTAGAGGTTTTCGTATGTTGTTAAAGTAGCTCGGGATATTAGGCAATATGGGTCTATACTTTATTCGATTAAACCACCAGTTTTTTTTTATGCGGCGTTCGGGGTGAAACGAGGCTTTGTCTAAAAAAATTCAATGGGTTTAAATGGGGTAAATTTTATATTCTTGGATTTCTCTCTCTTTCTCTTTTTCTCTCTGTCTCCGGTGAAGCGAAGCTTTTACATCCATCATGCGGTTAAACGAGGCTTCGTTTAAAGAATTTGTCTCGTTATTTTATATTCTCGGGATACTTGATAAAAATTTTTATAAGTAGCTCCTACATTTTTCAATTAACCAGAGTTTAATATTCCCGAGTTCATTACGCGGATTAAACCGAGCAGAAGCAGAGTTTAAAAGAATGTTGTTCTATCATTCAAACTGTTCAAATTGTAAAATTTATATTACATTATGTATGTATAATAAGATTATCCACCTTAAACGTGGGAGCGTTTTAAAATTTAGTTTTCACAACACTTGGCCAAAGCCAGCGACCAATCCTCGTCCCATTAATAATTTTTCGTGAACTTTCGTCCACGCCATCTTCTTTCGACGAGACGTATTTTTCATCGTTCCCGGCCACCGCGTTGATAACAAATACGGGGGTGTCTGTATCGTTCTCGTGTCACGGTCCCGCGAGGCGAAACGCGCGAAAAATTCTCGGGAATAGAGTCGAGAGAACACGAGACGGAAACCGTATGATTTCGCCCTTAAAGTTTTCAACGATAAATTGTCATTTGTCTCGTCTCCATTACGCGGGTCATTCCTACCCTTGTCCCTTGTCCCGTATCCCACTTTTCGTTTCCTCTCTCCAACTTTCTCTCTTTCCTTCTTCCTCGAAATTCTCCGTCGAATCTCCCCGAGTGGCTCTCCAGGGGCGGCGACGGCATCTATTTTATAAGACTGAGAAATATCGGCGGCATCAATAACGGTTTATCTCGAATACAAATTACCAGGCGGGGGAAGGAGCCACTGCCTTAAGAAAACACTCGTAATCCGTGGAGAGTGAAACAGGAGGGAGGGAGTAACGACAGGTAGAGAGAGCTATCGTCTATCTATCGCCCTAGGGCGCGTCAACCACCCCTCGTGTTTATACGGCCACGACGACGACGTTTCCAAATTAATTCCATCGCCCCCATCCATAGCCGCTGCTCGACTTGTTGGCGCAAGGTTGTGAATGCGTTTCAGAACTCGTTCTTTCTGCATTCGTATACACTCGTTCCCGGTAATTCGGTTAATCTTTTTGAACGGTCATCTTTTTAACAAAGATACCTTAACACATGTTCGAGTCCCAAAATGTATTTTCGTTCGCTTCGTTCGAAAAAAAAATTTTAACCCATTTCCCCCCATTCGAATTCTTATCGTCGACGCACCGTTTTATTCCAGTTGAACGATGATCACGGCTGGTTGTCGCCGCTTATCATCGTTTTCAGCCTGTTCCTTCCACTTGGCCTCTACCTCCTGTCTCCTCATTTTTTTTTTCCTTTTTCCTGCCCGTTCTCTCGTTCAGAAACCACCAACGATCCCTCCCATTGTCGTCGGAACCGGCAGACGATCGTTTGACATTCGGTTTAATGGCGTTGGCCGGTAGCCGCCGATGATGAATGACGCTGGGTGAACGAGAGACATTCGGCGCGATCCGCCGTTTCAAGAGGTTTTTTGTCACGGGAGCTCGTTACGTAGCGGCGCCAGCCTGGCCAGCAACTATGCGCCAGAAACAATGTTGACTAATCGCTTTCCAAAACTGTGAACGATGAAAAACCGTTCCCGGCCACCGATGGTGGCGAGGAACCACGTTTTTGAGAACGGCGTCCGCTGTTCCACGTTTTCTTTCGCGATTCGAAAGGGGTGGGAGAGGGGAGAGGGTTCGAGGAACGAAGCGGGATTCGAGGAAATCGTCGGGCGATGCAATTAAATCAAGTGGCCGCGATCGCTGCTCTCGATCGGCCTCTCGAAGAACGTTCATCGATCGAACGATGACACACTCGAGTTTTCGTCTCGATGATTCGTCCACTTTTCTCGAGGAATTCATTTCGTTTCGGAGAAGGGATCTTCCACTGTATTTTATCCGTCGAATTTGTGATTTATTTTTCGTTCTTTCTTCTTTTTTTTTTTTTCACGCAGTGTCTGGGATGTCGAAAATGCGAACTTCTCTTTCTTCTTCTTTTCATCTGGACGGAAGAATCAGTCCGTGGAATAATTCCATCGTGGGCGCAGAAAACAAACCTTATTATTCCAGTGGATCCGGCTAATTCGATCTCTGGCAATTTGAAATGATAATGGAGGCAAGTTTTTCTCTTTTAGCCTCGTCTTCAAACCCATTCCTTGGCACGCGCAACCTTCGAAATCGTGAATTATTCCTGCTGATCATTAGTATATCGTTACCAAGTCTTTTTCACTTTTTTTTTTAAATTTATAACCATTATTAGTTATTATTAGTTTGGTTATTTATTTCAGAAATATTTCTCTCAAATTCCAGGTATTAATCGTAATATATCAGCAATCATGAGCAAATTATCTATCTGCAACACTGTATTATTAAAGTTACTTAGATATCTTCCACTTTTTTAAAAGAATATATAAATAATTTTCAAAATTAACTCTTATTAAAGGCGAAATTTAATAATTTTGATTTATCCAAAATTATACATAAATAACTACACTAAATGATATTCAATATTCAAGATCTATTAAGGGCTCAAGAGTTGATACGTACATCTATATACCTCATCTCGATATTACATTCAAGTCTGACAAATTGAAAACGACCGATGTTCCAGCTTCGCATCACGGTTCTCGAATCTATTTATTATATATATATATATATTAATAACACACGTACACGCGGACGCGCATACGTATACCCCGTTGTTCGCCTCATAATTATTTTCAAACCGAGCTCAGCCCGCAAAGCTTCCCATTTCCTCCACGCGCGTTACGTACTCGGCCACGTAACGATGTAACATAAACATGATTGATATATTATTAACCGCATCCATTAAAGGAAAGCATTACGACCGGATGAAATATACGAGCTTTCCTGGGGGAGGGGAGGCTTTCCAAGGGTGGAGAACGGTACTCTCGGGCCTCTGAATACGAGAAACGAGAAAGAATCGGTGTGGGCTCCGCGGGGGGTTCGGCCAGGGATAAGAAAAGAAGGAGGGAAATGCTCGTGCGTAAATTTAGCCGAGGGGTGACGAGGGCCGCCATGTGCCGCCGATCTCACGGCTCGAGGTTGCACAAGTGCAAGGTCAAAGGGCGGAGGCCGTGCCATTCGAAATCGCCGTCGTGCTTCCTTTCTCGCCCGTAAGATGGCTCCATCGGGTGTGACAATTGGTTGGAAACGATTCGAACGTAACGTGTATTCCGATTTTGAAATTTTTACTCCTTTTTCTTTCTCAAGGAACAGTTTCCTTATCTGAATTTTTAAATATATTTATAGTTTCTTTTTCTTTTTTATTAAGACGCAATCTTTTCTTTTGAACATCCGATGAACATATAGTTTAAGATATCCGAAGGCGTATAAATGAATTTTTTATTTCGTGAGAAGATTCCACTCGATAAGTATTCCAACTTTATATATATATATATATATATATCTAACGTTAAGTATTATCTTCGAAATTATTTTTAAAATACCGTTGGAAATTTCGCTCGATCGGGAAAGACGATAACTTATCGCTGTGCTGAATACCGTTCTATTTACAAAGCGTAAAGCGGAAGAGGAGAGGACAATAAGTAAGGAGCGAAAGTATATCGCGTATCAGGTTGGAAATTGAACAAAGAGCGGTGGGATGGGACGGTTATCCGGTGGCAGCATTTAGAAACCGAATTTAATATCGGAGGAGAAGTCGGCGGAAAACGCATCGAAACGAACGATCCGGCCAATGTTGAACAGTTTAATATCCAGAGGACCCGCCGGGGGCGATTTACCTCGCGAAGGGTGAGAATCGTTGGAAAGTCGCCCGCCTCCGTTCGCTCGATCGACCTTGCCCTCCTCTCTCCAGCCCCCTTCTTTCGTCATCCTTTCCATCCCGCGCGATTCGTGAACAGTGAAATCTACTCGAAACGAGATCGAAATGTTTACGGTCGCGGGGATCGCTTCGTTTCCTCGTCTCTCCCTCCACTGTCTCCACGAGGCGCGTGGATACTTGGATCTACTTCCCTCCTACCTCGAGAATTCAAAATTCCCGTCACAGGGTTGCACAGAAGGAGGGAGGAGGAAGAGGAAGAAGAAGGTGGTCGAAACATTCCCCCTTTTCGAGTCGAGGACTTGAATATTCTGCGGTGTTGCTCTCCGACGAGACCGATTCGAAGAAGATTTAGTTTCGCGGAAGAGAAAGAGGGGGGCGCGAGGAGGAAGACAAAAGCGAGGAAAGAGACGAAAGGAAAGGAAGGAAGGAAGGAAGAACGAAGGACGACCCGGCGTGTCAGCTTAATGGAACGGAATTGAAATCATTTGCCTTGCGACAGGCACGGCACGTCCTCGCCTCCTGAGCTTGGCAGTCGTCCGGCTCGTCGTCCCCCGGTTTTCTCTCCCCATCTCTTCTCACCGCCGCTTCGGTGTAATTGAAATTCTCGAAAGGAGTGGAAGAGAAAAGAAGAGGAGGTGGAAGAAGGAAAAGAGAAGAGAAAAAAGAAGAAAAGAGGAAAAGGAGGCGCGAGCGTGTTAGAGGCAGGAACGGGAGGGAAACGGGAGGCTTTCGAGACGGATAGCGCTACTAATGGAGTCCTGGTTAAGCGTTGGTCCGAGGTACAACCTTCATTACATTTATCTCCCTGGGTTTGTGGTCCTCCCCAAATGTCGGAGGGTCCTCCCCCATCGAAACATAAGGCCGTTAAACGATTTAATTCAATTCGTACGGCGCAGAGGGAGGAGGAGGGGTGGATTCAACGAATTTAACGCCTCCCGATAGTTTCACGCTTCGGAATTCCTCGCTCGCTCGCGTCAACCTTACCGCCTTACCTCAGCGTTTTAATACGTTCCATTGTCCCCCATCCATCCATCCACCATTCGCCACCCCTTTCGTTCGTTATCCCTCGTGTTTCCATCTCTTTTTAACCCCCTTTTTCGAGACGCGGGCATTTTCTCGCTTCGATCCGCCCCGAATTTCATTTACGATACGGTAATGAAAATTATTGTATCCGCCAATGGTGGCGCAATCGAAACGAACTTGGAATTTCAAATTTGGAAATTAATCCGCGCAAGTCAAAGAGATTCGCTGCAAAGCAGAATAACCTTTCGTTCGCCCTTAAAAACGTATCCCTTCTCCGCGAGTCAGTCGATTGTCTCCGTTTCCCAGATGGTTTTGACGGCGCATAATGCACAGTTGGCACAATATTTGGAAAGTAGTTGGCAAGTTCTCTAGCTTTACAATTATTGCGTAACCCTAACGGTGTCGAGGAGGAGGAAGGGGGAGGAAGGGTGTTCGAGGGGCGGAAGAAGCCGAGGAGAGCCGAGATCCAAAGAGAGGAGAGAACAATGCGAACTTGGAGATAACTTGAGAGAAGCGGGAATCAACATGAAAGGGGAAGTTTCCATCTCTAATTGGTATTTAGGAGATCCGAAACAGACCCAACTCGAGCGCCAACTCGTCGCTGGGTTCGCTCCCTCCTACAATCTCGTAACCCGCGTGCACACGTACAAACGGTCGCGAGCCACGCTCGGAATCTCCGCGAGATTTAATCGTGGAAAATGATGTTGACGGGCTTACTCACCACCACCCTCCACTGAAAACTTTCCTGGAATAATCGTATCGCCCCTATCCACTTCGATTTAGACGCGCCTGTTTCTCACTACACCTACATATATATATATATTATAGATTCCTTTGGTTAGCTTTGCAAATTTCGAGCCGCCATTTCTTCGGATCTCGAAAGATGTTCGATTATTACGGTTCAGATTCAAATGAGAAAAAGTCGATGTCCTTTAAAAAGAAGAAGAATATATATATATAGAATCGCAGCGATCGTTGGAAAAGATTCCATACGAGAAACTTATTTTCTTTCTACATTCAAACATACATGCAAAGCGCCTTTATATAAGCGCGCGTGCATCTGTGAATTATATTGTATATGCGCGATATATGGAGTGGCTCGTCGATGGAAGGGATTTTATTATTCACAAAGCGACGCACCGCGCCACTTCTTGGACGATCCCTTCCTGTTTCGATTCGGAACAGAAGTCGGAAAGGTTGTTCGAGCAAATATGCAAATAACGTTGTTTAACCAGCCCTCGTTCGAGAGATCGCGCAGGGGAGATCGATTGAGGGAGAAGAGGTTCGAATGCATTGATAATTGCACGAGACGTGCGCATATAATGTCATACGATATTTGGAGATGCACGTGTTTTTGTTGCGAGGTGAAATATTTGGAATTCGCGCTCGAGATAATTTGCGAACGAGACGCGTGGGTAAATGAGTAATGGCAGATGGCAGCAGCTGTTTAAAGACGAAATGGGGTAAATTTCAGGTAAATGATATATTTTATACTACTTTGTCTCGCACTTTTCGCGAGGGATGATATTAGGGGTTGAACGAGTTGCGGCATTTTCGCACAGATGGCGGCAGGATGCTGTTCTCTCCACTCGCCAATTTCGACCCTTAAGACGTCTACCTCTCTCGACTTATCCTCGAAAAGTAAGAAAGAAAAGTAATTCTCACGGATGAAATTTTGAATCGATGAAAATGAACTGTTGATGCGTAAACGTTGGAATATGGAAGTTGCGTCGCCTTTATTTATCTTATTTAGAAAGGATTCGGGGTGAAAGATAAATAAACGCGTAAATATGAAAATCTCATCCTGATAGAAAAACCTGGTACAAAGAGCAGAAAACCGAGATTCTTTTGACGATGGCGAGGGGCCATTGAATAAGGGAGCACTTTTCTTTCAGTGTTGCCCTCTCGAAATAACTCTTGGGCGTCTTGTCCAAGCAAAGAAATAAAGCGATGCCACCGGAGGGTCGATCGAGTCCCATTAATGGGTGAACACTGAAAGGATCTGCGGAACGGCCAGTGGCGACTGGCCGCAATGGATGCTTTGTATAGGTGTGGCGGGAAAAAAGGGAGCATGAAAGTAAGATTTCGTCCGAATTCGCAAGGAAAGAAAGCTATTCCTCGCGTGTTTCCCCTATCCCCCGTAATTTTTCTTCCCTTCCCTAAAGATTCATTATATCCCGTACAACCCCCACGGAGAGGAATATCGCGTAAAAACACGGATAAATGTTCTTTTCAACTCGTGTCGATAAATCTCATCGATTGTGCGAGCCATTCTTTTTTTGCTAGGTTGATTTTTCGTAAGTTGGATCGATGCACGACGAAATGTCCGATTATTTATGCGTTTACGTGATAAAATTCATCGACACATTCGATATACCAATGCTATAGTGGACAAGTTTTTTTTTTAAATATTCAAGTATCCATTTGCATACGGTATCATTACGAGTATAGCATTTTGGATTTCATTTTTCATTTTACAATTGCTTTTTTATCGAAAAAGTCGATACGCGCCATCAGGAACTCTTTTTTCGATTTTTCGTTGAAAGGAATTAATTAACCATTTCTCTTCCGTTATTATATATATATTCGTCGATACCACGATTACGATTATTATTTCAAATTTCCAGCAATCTTTTCCCAAAGGAAATCGAGATCGGCGAATTCGGTTGGCCTACATTTCGAGCAGCACGCAAAACAACCGGTTAAACAAACGTTTCACCGTTTCCAATCGAGCATCTCATGAAAGTCAAAACGCGCGAACGAAATGTAATTCCCCCTGTTGTTGTATCGGCCCTCGACATCGGTTTTTCTACTTTGTCCCCGAACGAATTTCCCGAATTCGCCTCCCTCTTTCGACCCCTCTTTTTCTCAACCTAGAACTTCTCCACGCTCTATTAGCAGTTTCTTAGACCAGTCCCAAATGGCATTCCCATTGACGCTCGCTATGGGGTGTAGCTTAACGCTCGGAGGGGAGGGGGAAGAAAAGAGCGCCATTCTAAGCCGGGAGAGAACTTTATGGACTGCGCAATGGCTACTGGATTCCGTTCGAAGCGGGCACTAGGGTTCGCCATCCCCTTTCGCGCTCCCTTTCCCTCTCCGCTCTCCGCCCTTCCTTCTTCTCCTTCCTTCTCCGCCCAATTTTTCCCCGATTCTTTTATTATCGCTTCAGCCTCGACTCGCGTTCACGCGCCTCGTCACGATTATTGGCTAAGCTGACGAATTCACCGAGGAATTTCATCGGCCCCGGATGAAATGAGAAGTTGCGTCTCTTTCTCTCTCTCTCTCTCCGTCAGCTCTCCATTTGTCCTTTGTCCGTTTATTGTCAATAAAGGCAATATTGCCGTCTTATCCGATGATACAGGATATGAAACCTCGCGTCTGCAACGCTACTAATCCTTTTATCGATCGATTAAATCCAAGTGTCTACGTTTCTTGGTGTACATCAACTTTATTAGTTGTATCGTATGTAATAAGGAAATAAATTACGTACGAATCTTGTCCTCTTTTCGGCGACTCGAAAAAAAATTTATCATCTAGGATCTGTTCGAATCTCAAACGAAATCTCATGTTTCTAAGATTTAGAGAGAGAGAGAGAGAGAGAAATGAGGAGAAAAATTGATTCGCGATTTTAAAAATTGATTAGAACTCGGCGTTGTTGATGCGTATCGATCTGTATCCGAGGGATACCTAATGAAATATCCGAACGTCATCGTTTTATTTAATTAACGTTAAAGAGATTAACGCCCTGTCGACGAAGAGAAGTTGAAAGTTGGTGGAGGCGTTTAATATAAATTATCACAGCTAGACGAACATGAATCTTTAATGAACTTTCCTACAAGTTTTCCACCAGACGAAAAGTCTGATCGCTCAACGGCGACGGGAGGAGGAGGATAGACATTCCCACACTCGATATGTTCTCGTGTTTCGAAGGATAGAGATAGTTCGGAACCCTGCCTCCATTGACCGTAAAAGATCCACCAATTTCCCTCCCGCTCGCTTTTCCAGAATCGATTTACACGTCGTTACATGCGTTCGTCGCTCGGTTAAATTTTCAATACGCGCGCGGCTCGCTCCTCTAATCCGCTGTAATTCAATTTACGCTCTGCAAACCGGGCTAGCGCTATCGTAAATTCTCCCCTCCCCCTAAGAAACTCGATGGAATTTTCATTTTCCGCTAGAATTATTCGTACTTTAATTCCTCGCAGGCTTATTTTCCTTCATTTCGAAATCTCCGATCCGAAATTTCGGAAAACGGGTCGAATTTAAAAATAAAAATAATAAAAAAAAAAAAAGGAAGAAATTTCATTTCAAAATTCCGTGATTTACATCCACGGATGATGGAAGGTCGAGGTTCAGGCGATTCACACGTACAGAAGGACGGCAACGCGGTCGATTAATCGGAGAGTCGCGTCACGTCGGCCGACAGCGACGAACATGGTTCTTCATTTGTTCCTCGCCAAGGTAGAACGCAAATTGGATTATTCTCGGGCCAAGTTGCCTTCGGACGTCGGAAGAAGGGAGAAGAGGCCGATGGAGGTGGAAGTCCCTCTCCTCGCTGACAGCCAATCGACCAAACCCCTCTCCTCCCCCATTATTTCCACCTCCCGTTTTGTCACGGGCCCGCCACTCCACTCTGATGGATTGATATTTTTAATGCGGGAGACAGCGTGGTCCCGAAAGAAGACGTTCTCCCTCCGCTCGCTCGAGAAAGCGAGAGTAGCTGGCTGGTTGTATTTATTGCCTAAGATAATGAGTTTTCTCGTGGGAGGATCGGGTAGTTCAAATATTAGCGGCGAGAGTAATAAGCGAGGAGGTGGTGGTCGGCATCCGTGATAGAAATTTGGAGCTTACGAGTTTAAACGATCGTCCACCCTCCCACGAAGGACGAAAGCGAAATTCGCCTTGTGAACAACGACGGCCAACGATGATTAATCGCCCGTGAATTTCCTATTCGCCCGACGCTCCAAGAGAATTCCAAGGATGGTGGAGGGGATAGGCGAGAACTCGTGGAATCGTCGAGTTCGTTCCTCCAAGTTCGGGGGATTAACCGCGTTATTGCCGCAGCGACTAAACGGCGATCGACGGCTTTCGAAAAATTTAAACAAGCGTGTATCGATATTGGATTTTCATATTCGCGGCTTTTAGCCGCACGCGTTCGTTAACCGTATTTCCGTCTCCGACGGTGTCGCGCCATTTCTCCCGTGAACGGGAGAAGCGATAGGCGGTATCGATAAAAAAATATATCCGGGAGTACGCGTGTACGCGTATCGATTAGCTAGGTTCGCGCGGGAAATGATTTTTCGAACGGAACGGAGAAAAGTGAAGTAAATAACTCGCAGTCGTGGGTCGGAGAAATCGTTCTTCTCGGTTGTCGAGTCGAGTTTAGTTGCCATCACAAACTTTGGACGATGTTCTCGAATTATTTCTCCATCTGTGTGGATAAATTTAAACTCGATGCAACAGGGAATCGTGTAAAACGTAATACGACGAGGTTTCGCGACTTTTCAAAATTCAATTTCTTAATTCATCGGCGATCATTCGCGGAGCGAAGGAACGCGGAACTTCCTTTGTTCCTCGCCCTTTGACCGGTCGAAGCGGCGAATTACCTCGTGGAAGTTGCCACGCGAAGAGGGGATCGATATTGGGCGCTCGTGTCATAAACCACGGCCTATCCTTAATTCCCCCCCAGAAACCAATACGATGACAACCGCGCAACATCTCTGGCTGGTATTATTTCCAGAATTTCCAATGACCCTGGCCGAACCGTATACCACCGTAGCCTGTAGGTTGGACAATGGTCAAACGAAGTTCGAGCGCGGGGAACGTTAGTCGAGGTCCGCAATATCGCCGTTTGGCCTTGTGCCAACTCGCTTTCGAAATGGGGATGGATACGTGTATATATACAGGGTGTTTTTTCTAACGCGTCCAACAATTTTTTTAGTCACTTGAGTGCCATCACCGCGATAGAAGGACGGGTCATTAGCCAAACTTTCTGAGCGGACACCAATTTGTTGAAAATAGGTTTTTTGCAAGGAAATCCATCGCTAGATGACTTTTTTGAAATGGAACCATTCGTTATTATTTCTTCTCTTCTCGTATCGTTTGTATTTTCGTTTATACGATATACGATAGTTGAAAACAATCGTGGCCAATTACGATCCGACTTTTTCTTACATTTTTATCACCCTGTATGTATATATAGACAAAACGTGGCAACCATCGACGACGCGGCTCGCGACATTGGTCAGATGTTTATTCGCATTGTTTCCACCCTCCTCTATGCGATTCACCCGGTGAACAATTGGAATGAAGTTCGCGGCTCGAAGGCGAATTTCGAACCCACACCGATACCCGTGCGTCCTATGCATTCCCTTGTATTTTCCCTGGGAATATTTGCCCGGCCGTTTCGAACGGAACGAAACTGACCCTGTTCGCGGTAATGCTGATTGCACGCTGCGTGAGGGAGCTTGGGAGATGTTTTGGGAGGATCGTTTGGGAGGAAAGTGAAATTTTAGCGGGAGGGGAAGGGAAAAAATTGCGCCGTTCGGGAAGAGAATTGATATTATCGTTGTTATTCCGTTATTTACGATAGGGGCGCAAATGTACAATTTGTAATAATGATAAGAAAGTGGGCGACTGTTCGAGGGTGTAGGTATAGTGTAATGCGATATTACCACGCATTTGGTAAAATATGACGGTCGTAGGAGAATATGTATTTCGTGACTCGACCCTTTTAACCTTCGCTCGGAACGCCATTAATTGGAAGTAGGGTTAATTAGTTACGAAGAACCAAGTATTTTTCCTCCCCCCTCTCTAGCAAAATTGAATCGATCGTTGAATTAAACATGAAAGAATCGCAACGACTCTTTCTAAAAAATCACGATCGAATTCAAACTTGCGACAGAATCTGTTCCCTGTTGAAAAGACTGTCTCGCGGGATGACGCAAGAAGACGAACCCTAGAATTGCTTACAGTTCCCATTTTAGACGCTTTGTTGACAATCCTGACGTATGCGTATTGAAAAAGCTATAATTCGAATATTCAAAAAATTATTTTCGTTTATGAAGCTACCTTATAATAGTCATCTAAGACTGAAAATTGAAATATTATCCGTAATGTGTCTTATATTAACTACTTGAATACGAAATTACATTTATGAATTATAAACTATTACGAGGAGTAATATGCTAACGCATCGAGATCGTCGTTTCAGATTAATGCACGTGACAAGTATCACAACGACAGAAAGAGAAATGCGTGTGAAAATATTTCTGCCGCGAGACTTCTTCTCCACCAATCAATGAACATATTTTTCCGTAGATACACGTACCGAATGGACGTACCAAATGATATAATCTATACACGCAACGATACGTCTATATCTACCGTTTTAGCAACGCTTTTAATTTAAATACTTTCCGTACCCACACGCGCGAAATAAATCCTTCAACCTTTGATCGCTGTACTCCGAAACACCATTACAAAATCACCGAGTAATCCGAACCGCCATAAACCACCCCATCACCGGCGAGAAGGAAGCAGCTGGAATTCCCTCGTTAAACCAGTTTCTAACGGCGTTTAAACGTTCCACGATAATACGGTGCACGCATTCGCAATCATTTTCGGCTGCGAATCGATACCGGGCCACCGCACATCGTGTCGCGTTGTAACGCTGAGAATATATATATATACATATAGATATAGATATACATATATACAATATAGATATAGAGGCGAGCAGGATGGAGAAAGAGAATGGGGAGGAATAAGCTGGACAGGCTGCATCTGCGCGTGACGGCTCGGTGACAGGTCGGACCACCAAGCTAAAACGGAATCATTAGTGTGGCCCGTTAAGGGGGTTGCGAATTAACGGGCTTTTATCCGGCGGAACGGCGAAATTCGACAATACGCCGGACCAGAGTATTCCATTAGCGATTCCGCGATGCGTCGCCGACGCCGGCCCCCTCCCCTCACCCACGCGACGCTCGTCGTTAATTTAATACGCGGCCAAAGTGTTGGTGCGCGCACCGTCATTCTTATCAACCGGTCCACGCGATTATCCGAGTAACCGAGGCGGTTGTTTAGAGGGCCGATCCGGATGCGATTATCGTGCGGTTACCACGATTCGATCGGGTGTTGGGACGGGTTTCAAAATACGATTTCGAATATCGTGGAAAAATTGGGAAGATTTGCGCTCGAACGAGAGTGTCTTTTTTTCTTTATTTAATTCGAAGTTGGATCGTTTTACGTAAAACGAAATATCCTATCTTGTATCCATTGGATCGTAGACACGTTTTCGTCGTAAACGGGTTGGACTTTTTCTTTTTCTTCTTCTTCTTTCTTTCGTTTAAGAGAGAGAACAAAATATTTCAGTCACGATGGAATGTACATTCGATCCAGGAAAATATCGCTTTCGATTCTTTGTGATATTCGATTCGTTTTTTTTTTTTTTGCGAAAGCTTTTTTCGTATTCCAATATCGTTGAATTTCATCCGTTCGCTTATACCCATTTTTATGTAATAATTTTTTTGAATTTCTTTCCCGAGGAGAGAGGAGGGGGGGAGAAAAGGGAAACGGGATACCTTTAACCGCTTTTGTGCGTTGTAACAGTTTGTAAGCGGCTTACAGGGTAGTTAGCTAAACTCATTCCGTGCCGGTGTCGGGCGGACGGGAGTTAAATATCCTTCGTTGGCCGGGAATCTGTTGCGGTAGAATCGCCGGCGAACTGAGCGGCCATTAACGCGGTGAAAAGTCGGCACGTTGTAGCTTGCGGCCGGCCACGATGCACTTTCGATAGGATTAACTCGTCCGTCGTTCGATCCTTCGAAGGTGGCGCGCCGTTTTCCCGCAAACGTGATCGAAAACCGTAATCACCCCCTCTCTTTTCCTTTTCTCTTTCTTCCTTCTCTCTTTTTTTCCAATTCATCTCATCGCTCGAGAGTCCGAAACCTGTCCACTCGCGTCGTCCACACGATCTAATAAAATCAATCGTGATTAAATCAACGACGAAAGCGTCGCGACCGTCGATCAATCGGCCTGTCAACGTCTGGTCTCGATCGAATCGAGCCGATTAACCCCGCATTCTAACCGATTCGACGGGAATAGAACTCTTTTTTACACAGTTTTGGCAAAGGTCGCGGCTATCGATTATCGAGCAATCCTCCGGAGGAGCGAGAGAGCGGAGGGAGAGAGAGATCGTAGCTCATCGAACTCGAGGTAACTTCCTTTTTCTTATCTTAATTAGACCCCGGTGGAGTATCGGGGTGTGTGTAAAGCGTCCTAACGACGCCCCAGAAACGGCCGATTTTGACGCGGGCGGACGAACACCGGTT
Organism: Apis cerana; assembly: GCF_029169275.1. Lineage (NCBI taxonomy): Eukaryota > Metazoa > Arthropoda > Insecta > Hymenoptera > Apidae > Apis > Apis cerana. The sequence continues at coordinate 11,467,161 of NC_083858.1, read as the reverse complement.
TAATAGCATTTCCATTTGCCTAATGATGGTGGGCGGTCGTATCGCGCGGCCCCCTATCCTCTCTCTCTCCTCTTATCGCATTTCCTCTCCGCTACACACGAGAACCACCACTTGCCTCCTCGTTTCTCAATGTTGTTGTTGTTGTTGTTGTTGTTGTTGTTGCCTACTCCCGTCGTTATTCCCGGTCGGTATTGTGTCGCAGCCTCCCTTCCAGGACTCGGATGCGTCCCCATTGTGCGCAATCTATCCGGCAAATAAGATCATTACCGCGTAAATAACTTTCTTACGCGGCCTTAGATTTATCCCGCTCTATTTCTGCTCCGCCATCTTTGCCGAGGTCGATCGAGGCGCGAATGGAACGGAGCATTGTTGATAAATACACGCTGGAAAATTGATTGTGTTTGCAGCGAGAGTCGTGTCTCGATCGCGGATATGTCGGGGAAAAAGAGGTGGCTGTGTTCGCGCCACAGAATTATTGTTCCAGGAACATTTTTCCATATGAAATATGTGTGCATACATGCGTGTATTTATATGATCGGATATTATTATTGATATTATTTACGAGAGTGCTTGTTAACATAGCCTCTGGGAGCATTGTGGCGATCGTAATCCGGGGCCGTTATCGATTATTCTAATTTTACAATTCGTAGAGAAGGATTGCACGTTGGACTTTCGACCGTTGCCTGTCATTTTTCCACGCGAAACGAAAGCACGTGGTTTTGGAATGTGGGTCGCGCATGGAAGTAATTCTGGAAGTTAGGCAAACGCGCGCCGGAAGGCAGAATGCGTCCAATAAGCGGGATTTCGGTGTCTTCGACTCTCTTAGTCACCGCGTCGATTCCACGACGTGGAAAACAGGCAGCTCGTTATCTCCGCTTAAATCGGCCCATTGTGCTTGCGGTAGGCTAGTGTGCGCGGACGTATCATCTTCCTCGAGCTTGGTTAATATCTCGTCGACGCGGCACGCCAACCATAATACCTGACTCGTTGAAACTTGGTCGCGCAAAAGCGCCACCGACCCTAATAAGCCAACTCCTAATATGCGAACGCGAGCAACCCTCGGACGGGAACTCGGCGATACCTTTCAACAAACTTCTTCCACGAGCTCGTACTTCGACATTTTCAAATATTCGTGTTTAACTCCTATGCTAATTTGATATTGTCACAAAATTAATTATTTAACGCGTTGAAGAATTTTTTTCCCCACGATGGATAATAATTTTAAGGTTGCAATAATATATATTGCATCGCAAATTGATGGTACGCGTGTTTGCACGATAAACGAGAATTGCACGCGGCAAAAGAAAGGAAAATCGTGTAAATAATGAACAACGTACGCGCATTTTATTAATCGTGGTTATCTATTCCCCTGGCAACATCGTTCTTCGTAACAACTGTGTCTATCTCGACGATACCTCTTTCTTTCCAAGAACTCATTTTCTCGTTCCTTTTGCGAAAGAATCCTGTTCATCCATGTTAGAATGTCGAAAAGAGAAGGAAGAAAGAAAGAACGAAGGGTCTTTCCAACTACTTTTTCTTCGAATGCGTTGCCACGATTTGAGGAACGATTTTGAGGATGGAGTTCGACGAGGTTCCCGTTCAACCAGGCAGCGGGATAACGACAGGATGAAGGGCCGAAGGGGGTGGGGGTGTCGGATGCGGTTAATGCGAAATGCTTTCGTTACGTATGCAGTGTGGCACGTTGCACACCTCCATCGGGGTCTGTAGGTGGAAGCTAAAGATTCTGGGCACACGTGTCTCGGTAATGCGTGTAGCGTGTATCTCCCACACGACAGAAGAGACGCCAGCAAGTTGGCAAACGTCGGGGTGCAGGGGGAAGTAGACGTTCCACGCCATGCAAATCGTATCACTACCGTCACTACCGTGCGTCTCCGCTGTTGCGCCGTAGGCGTCGTATTATGAAACGTACATACAGTTGTATAAATATGCCTCCATTATCGATCCGATTTACGATTATCGGCACCATTAACGTTTCACTCGGTATACCGCAACTATTTTCCTCCCGTCCATTTTGCTCGAACTCGTTTCTCATCTATCGCCTCCTCCTCGCATCGCTTTACATCGCAGCGTGGTAGTAGTCTCGTGTGGATACGTTTCCGTTGTCCTATATTCGCTCGTCCAATATTCAAATTTTACGATCGGCGGAGGAAACGATCGCAATATATTTTGTGCGCGTACGTAACACGCAGTAATACGTTGTGCGTATAAGTTGTTAAAAATTCGTCAATTTATACGTCTAGATAGATACGTCCAGACAAACGGGAAATAGTAGAATATATAATTCTTATTCTTTAACATCTTGATCTTCCTCGTAAATACGAATACGCGCATTGGTCTCTCCGAAACGAAAAAAGGATTGCCCCGTGATCAAATTCAGAAGTGTAATACGCTTTCGAGACTCGTAAATTCGAGGGTGCAAATAGAGGAAAAATCGCGAGTTGGAGTTGGCTGGCTCTCTCGAAAAGTCAAGGGAGGAAGAGAGTTGTAACGGGCAACTATAATGACCCGTATTAATGGAACGTCGTCGGGACGTCGTCGAAAACATTTCTCCCGGAGGCATTTCACGATGCGTCGTTTCCCATTCGAGCCACTCGATGAAGAGACGCTTCACAATTCTTCTTCGTCGACGTTGAGATTCCTTCGTCCGATACCCCTCGTCTGCATCGATATCAATGCTCGACGACTTCTCCCGTGTCGGCCAGCGGGAGATTCTTAAGTAATGGCACGTCGGAACGAGTCCCCTTTATATTTATCCACAATGAACGATGGCATCCTTTTTAAGGCATCCACGATGAACGAATCGTGCAACCTCCAACTGTATACCTTTCCACTTTCTTTCGTCTAGCGATGAAATTTCCACGCCACGTCACCAATCTTTTCTTCTTTTTCCTTTTTTTTTCAAATTTTCCACCGATCGGTCTATTCGATCCCTGCTTTTTTATTACGATTTGTAAGGAAGAAAGATCTCCGCGCCTATATCCGAAGGGAAACGGATATATATATATATATATATATATATACTAAAGTAAGAAACTCATCCCTGGTAAATTCCCTATCCCACGGAACCTCCACGGTTCTCCCTCCAGCCGGCGGACGTTTTTGTCATTCAAAGCGGCCTCCTCCTTCCGCGCAACAACAGGATTGCGCAAGGAAGGAACAAGGCGGCATCCGCGAGTGGGTGTATTTTTAAGTAATTGCGCATCAACTCGGCCGTCTTGCTCACAATGGCGAAGTGAGTGGCAGCCGATGGATTCGAGCCTCGCTCGTCTCGAGAGAAGAAAGGGAAGGGGTTGGCCGGGAGGAAACGGTATGCAACCACTGTTCCGTCTCAGCCATGCTAGAGCTCGCCGATTATGTAAATGTTGCTCACGGAGGCGCAACAGATGCCACTCCGGCCTCCTCTCTCCCTTCTCTTTCGTGCTGCGCCCACACCCTAATCCCAATAACGTCTCCAGCCACGACGATACTCCGCGGGATATTGTTTAGATCCTCGAGAACGAAATTCCTTACAAATTCCGGGAAGCAAGCAGACAGAGAGAGGGAGAGAGAGAGAACGAACCCCTTCCCTCTCGGCGAGGGTGCGAATTGAAAGGGAAACGATCGAGCCCATCCCAACCTTCTCCCCCTGATCCACAAGTTCGGTGTTATCGGTCGCGCGAACTTAACGGAACTTCCGCCGGTGTGACCCTCCCTCCCCCTCTATACGCGGAGAGATCGAATGCAACGACGATAACCGTATTACGTGGCGCGCAGCGGGTTGTTTCACGAGCGAGGGTGTGATTATCGAGCCGAGGCCTTTAATTGGCGAATCGCGCCCCCTCCACCAAGCTTGTAATCTCGATTGTGTCTCTCGCCCCGCGCGAAACCGAGCCACGGAACGTGTCGCAAAAGCGTATCGTCTCGATGATTATTTCTTTTGGCGAAATGAACGATTCCTTTCCTTTTGCAAATTTTTTAATCTCATACCCCGTCGCATTAAACGAGCTGTTAAAATTGTCGAGAAATATTTTAAAATTTCAAAACTGGATTCGAATTTGTTTCGAACGCTGTTCACAATTCTCACGAGCCGACGAATTGAATTCTCCTTAATCCTCCCGTTGATCTTCGTAGACATCCGAGTTACGAATCCGCCGGTATCGAGGGTTAAACCTCGATACACCGCGCTCCATTGTAAATCGTGGAAACTAATTGAAAACAAGCTCGGCCAGCGGTGGCGTTCTCACGCGAAACGGCCCTCCCCTCCCAAATCTATTAATATTCATACGGATCTATCGGTTGGAATTAATTACCCCCTCCTCCCTTCTCTTCCCATAATACGAACGTATTTAAGATAAAAACACGCGGAGCCGCGTTATCGCGGATTTTTCCTCGATCGAGCATAGGTGTACATCAGCCTGTCCGGTGTAAACGGTCACCACCGATAACGCTCCACCGGCCGGCCGCGAAAAATCGTGGCGCGTCGGCTAAGCGCGACAGAATTACTCGTGTTACCGTGGCTCGCATACCGTATATCTCGGCTAATGGATCCGGTCAGGATAAATAGCCGGGAGAGGGATACTCGGGAGGGAGAGAGGGGGCATCGATCGATCGGATCCTCTCTCCGTAGAAGGAAGGTGCAACGTGTCGTTAATAACCGGCGTGGAATGCCAGCTTCGGTTTAATCATCGCGGCTCGATAGGGCGAGAAACAGGGCGCGATATCACGGGACGGCGCGAGACGCCACCACGGTTCGACGGGCAGGGCTGATTTTCGCGATGATAGAGGGAACGAGAGGGGGAAGGAGAGGGGAGGAGGGAGGGGGGAGGCTCATAAATATTCATAGACCGGCCTGTTACGATAATACCGTTGCTCTATGCAACGGCTCGCGTTTTTTCTCCCCCTCCCCTCTTCCTCGATCTCGTTGTTGTTGGCTCGCGTTCCTATCGGTTACGAGGTTTGCGAGTTTCTTTTTTCCCCTCTCTTTCTCCTCATCTCTACGTCGCAAGAATCGTGGTGAAGAGAGTCGTTTGGAGAAAGAAAAATCTCGATGATCGGTGTATCAATCGTCGTGTTGTTTATAGAGAGTAGCGATAATTTATTTTTATTCGTACGATAAGAGGAAACGTTAGAAACGAACGTAATTATTCAAGGGCAAGCTTCGCGTATTGTTATCGCGTATTAAATTTCCTATTAAAAAATATGCAAAACCAATATCCTCGAGTAAATGGGTTAAGCAGGATCGATTTCAGGGGCGTCCAAGTCCTTCCTGCGCCCCTTCTCCGTTTTCCAAGCGAGTGTATTTTAATAATCGTGATCGGATGTAGTCCGGTAATTTTGTTTATTTTCTCGATGAGCCAACAAACGAGATCCAAGATCCCATAATAATCGCCTCCCCATCGATCGCTCCTCGTGTTCCTCTTACCGGTTTCCACGCGCGACGAGGGAACCGCCTCCCCGTGTCGGGATATTCACGGCGTGTACGTATAATCATATGGTGAACGGGCCTCGTCGGTTTTTAGGTTTACGAGCGAAGTGAAGTAAGGCGACGCGAGCGCGATCGCGTTTCTCGACGATCGACGGCCAAGGCTTGGCCAAGGTGTTAATTTGGCCGGGAGCTTCGATCGCTCCCTCCTCCATCGAGAGGTTTATTCGAGAGGAACCGAAGGCGGGGATCCGTAGAGAGAAACCGAGACAGCCGCCTCTTAATTGCACTTTATAGTAGTTGGTCGATGCCTGCCTCGAAGGCGATCTCCTCTTCCTCCGCGAAACTCTTCCGGTTCCACGGGCCGCTAGACGCCGAGATCCTTTCTTTCCTGCGAGGAAACTTCATCATCAACCGCATTCAACTTTGCATCAGAGTTTTCGTTTTCGTTTTCGAGAAGTTTCCTCTCGACCCGAAGAGGACAGCGACGGCACGAGAGTCGTACGATCGAACGATTATTTATCGGCTGGAGCTCATCCCGTGGAGGATTGGACTCCAGGTCGAGAGTTATATAATGCTGTTTGCGTGCCCAAAGACCCGTCGTGGGAGCCTCGGACGGTCGCGGATTTCTCGTGGCCATTATCGGGAAATATTCCTGCGTAAAAAGGCAAAGCGGACGAGAAAAGTTCCTTTTTTTATTACGATTCCCGCCTCGTTGCGATCTAATTACCAAAGTCGTTTCCACCGGAGCTACGCGGTTAATTGGTGTACGGTGTTTATTAATTGCATGGCGGAATTTTTAAAATGGAAAAAAACGCGAAATATTCGAATTGGAGATAAAAATGATCCCGTAATTTCCCATATCCCGAGAAGTAACGAACTCGATTCAACCCGATACCCGCGTCGTTGGAAACAATCTCGCGAACAGGGCGCACAGCCCCTTTCCGTTCCAAAGCCCCTCGGTTTCGAACCCTTCGCTCGTAATTAACGATCCCTCCCTCTCCCTCTCCCCGGTTGCGCGGTGAAAAAATCTCGAACAACTTGACCTTGACAATAGAATTCCCCGTGTAATGGCGCGAGCTACGGATGATTAATATGCTCGAACCTGTGTCGAGCGGCGCCTCAAAGGCCGAAAAAAGAAAAGAAAGAAAAGGAAGACGAGCACGCGGTGGATTCCGGTAGGCGATCATCCGGTCTACCGTTTTATCTGGAAGGGGGGAACAAGTGGAACGAAGCACGAGAAACCTTTGGCGTTTCTCGTCACTCGTGGCGAGAGAAATGGGAAGGGGGACGCGCTACCTGCCGTGTGGATTCCGGGGAAACAAAGGCAGGACGAGAAGAAAAAAGAAAAAAATGTCTCTTTCGACAACGCAGCGATTTCCCTCCCCCCTTTCGACCTTTGTTCCCCGCCTTCGAATTCTCCGCGCCGACTTTTCCCTTTTTTCCCCTCTCCCCTTTTCACGCCAACTTGCAAGCTTTTCGAAAGCTTCCTTCGTGGAAACGTACCAATTTTCCCAGTTTTCCTGGAAGAAGAGAAGGATCGAAGGCTCGCGAAGGAACGTGGTCGGTCGACGGACGAGGAATAACAGGGAAAAGGATCGGAGGTGTGGGGGGGAGGAACGGAATACCGATGGAGGGAGCGTAAAAGGTGGCCCCATCGATATATTCTTTGACAAGACCGGCAACGATGAATTATTCAGTGGAGTGGTCGCGACCGTGTCGCGATTGCGAATCATCGTCATCATCATCATCATCATCATCATCATAATACGCGATTCTCCGCGTACAGAACAGGCAGGGAAAGTTTAAGTTTAGCCGCGGTTCCTAGCCACCTTCCATTTGTTATTTCCTACGTGCGCCTAATGATCGCCGTTTAGCGACTACTGATTCACAGTTGGCCTTGGTTAATTAGAGAACGTCATAACTTTGCCTGCGCACGCCTGTCCGAAACCAATGAACGGGTATTTTTATTATCCCCGCGAGTTTTTATTATTCTCGTCGTTTCGATGGATTCCTTAATTATAATGTCTTCGTCGAAATGAAAGGACGGGGAGAAACTTTTGCGATTCGTTGGACGTCGTCTTTTCTTTTTCTTTTTTTCTTTTTTTTGAATAAGGAATTTTTAGAATTCTTAATCTTTCGATCGGTTCTCGGCTGGTTACTTAACGGATTTATCGATGGATGATATCGGAAGAGGAGTTCGAAGTCATTTATCGACGATTTTTACGTAGCAAGAAGAGATCGAAGAATAGTTTAAAGCTGTGTTAAAGATCGTATGGAAGTTTGTTTGCGAGCAAAGTTCACGATGTTCCTCATTAGCACCGCAGTCAACAGTGATTTTACGAAGTCGTTTCACCGTTCCAAGCTTCGCGTAATGCAGCTACAAAACGCTATCACGTAATGCCGTAAACGGTCGATAGCTTCTGCGAGCCGTAAAATTGTCGACTGACACGGGGTAGAAAATGTCGAGCGAGGTAAAACTTAACGACGAGGTAAAACGATTCCACCTTGTCCCAGGCGGAACTACATTTCAATATCCTGTCACGATCCCATTTACAAACTTACAATGAATAAAGTTAAACTAACATTTGTAGAGGAAAACCATATTTCTCTTCGCAAAAGAAATAAAAGGAAGAAAAAGTCTGAAACCAAGAATTAATTACGAGCTCACGATCCATCTTCAAAGATCCTCCAAGAACTTCAACACTAACCCATAACGACAACGTTTACGTTTCTGTCGTCAAAATTTCCAACTCGATCCCAATTTATCACCGATAATATCGAACGATCCGGGACCGCAAGAAAATCCCCTCCCCTTATCGATATCCCATTACGTGGAACACAACCTACCAAATTCCGAATCCTCTCCAGAATTTCATTATCATGCAAATACCATCAACCGATATCCACGAAACAAGCGTGGAAACGTCCCACTCGTCCCCGTCGAACGAGCCACCGCAATCTTTATCCATCTCCCCCGTCTCCCGACTCGACCCGACTCGTCCACGGCCATAAAACAACTCCGCGTTGGCACGAGTCCTCGGCCAAGAGAAGAAAATCCTCCTTTCCTTCCTCCAGTTTTTCTCCCTTGCCGAGGAGCGAGGGGAGGGGTGGTGGTGGCCAGGCCCCGTCCGTCGACGTCGTTGAACGCGTGCCGTCGGAAGCTGCGACACGGTTTGGCTCTCAGGAGGACAAATAGAAATGGCCCCGGGGGGAGGGAGGCTCCTGGACGGAATGAGAAAACGTGATAACGACGAGGGAGGGAGAGTTTGTTGTCTCGTACAACCGGTCGGTCGCCGTCTCGACCATCGTCCAATTTCGACTCCTCCCGACCTTTCCGTCCCTCTCCCTTCCGCCACCCTTTTGTCCGCGGGTAATTAGAGTAATTAAGTCGGGCCGTGGACATCTGGTCTTCGTCGCGATTTACACGCGTGCCCTTTCGTTGACAGGAAGGATTCGTTTCACCGGCAAGGGATTCGCGAGAAACTGGGAGAAAGGATACTCGTAAAAGAAATTCTGATTTTCCTTTCGAACGACGTAGGAAGGGAAAGTCCAAAAAGCGTAGAAACAGTCGGTCAGATCCGATCAGATCGAAGTTTAACAGCTTTTCTTTTTTCTTTTTAACGAAACGTGTGGTAATCGAGGGATAGAGAAGGAAGAGCACGAGGAGGGATTAAACGATAGTAGGAGATTGTTGTCGGAACGGCGCTCAGCAACACGAATATCCGGCACAGTCGCCTAAACCGGCGCCAAATTCAACCCCTTCGGGCTCTCCTTTCCGTGACCCAGCTTATGAATCCCGCCAGTGCTCGCCCTCCCCTGCTAGCCCTCTACGTCCCAAACCGACGTTACGTACACATCTACGATCAAACAACGGGCGCGATAAGGTATGGCAAACGCGTTGGTCGAAGAGGGCGGCAGGTTCGATTCGCTTGGAATCTCGATGATCGATTTAGCCTCGTTCGATCGAAAGGGAAAGGAGGGGACCTAAGGTTAAACGGAGGCTTTGGACGAATTAACAATCGAAGAGTGGCGATTTTAGCGGGGCGACGATAAATCACCGACGAGCGGCCGCCGCGCCTAGATTAACCGTTCCATAAATTAAGGTAATCAATTTTAAGTGGAACCTCACGAGCGGGACTCGCCCGTGGCGAGGCGGAGGAAAAGGAAAAGGGACGCGATCTGCAAGACGCCTCAACCCTCATTAGCCGACACCCTCGACGCGTACCATACGGTCAACGCGAGATCCTTGAATACGTACAATGGTGGTGTATTTTCAAAGACGTGAGATTTTAACGATGGTGAAATCGACGGTATACACGGATGATTCGTAATTTCCTCGGTTTCGAAACGAAAACATTTTTTCCGACCTTTCCACTCCTCTCCTCCTCCTCAAAAACGCTCGAGAAGGAGATACATTTATCCGAGCGGCCGTTAATCCTTATGAAAACAACCTCTGTGAGAAGGATTGACGTGAAGCAAGCGAGGAAGAGCGTCGTGGAAGGTAAATATGAATGCTCGAGGAATTCGAAATTCTCCCAGGAAAGTGTTCTTTCATCGCTGTGCATAGAGGAGAAGAAGGAGGAGGAGGAGGAGGATTCTCCCTATTCTCCCCGCGTCCAATCATTTTTCTCCATCCTGGTAGCTCGACGAACAACCACGACGAGCGATCGACCCTCTGTCGCGTACTGGGAGTCCCTCGGCGACAGCTGGTAGTCGCGGAAACACCAAGAACTTTCTCTTTCCTCTTCTAGAAGACGCGGAACGGACTGTATCACGATGACGGTGCAACGAAAGAAGCTTAACGACGCGTAAGTAGGCGGGGGTCACTCGTTCGCGAGGAATATAATATAAATCGTTAAAGGGAAGGATGACGAGGTTGTTTGTGGGACGACGATGGATCGAAAGCCCGGCTACCGCGCATCGATAAAAGACCGCTCGTTTCTCGAAGCGGGTTGGTAATTGGTTCTCCTGTCGAGTATTTCATTGTTGGCCGAGTTTAATCGATGACAGGGTACCTTTCGATGGAACGAAACGTGGGAGGGTTTGGAGGAAGGGAGGAGGAAAGTTTTATCGCGGACGCGCAGTCCGGTTGCCAGAAAATCACGCGTCACCCGTGCTCATTCGTTATGCGCGAATTAATGCGGCTCGTTTCGACTCGCATTAAGGATGTTTATTCGAAAAATTACCCGTCACGAACCTGGCGATCCATTCTCGCCTGCCACGCTTCTCCTCGAGAACGAATCCTCAATCCCGATCGATTCTTCAAATATTCGTGAATTGAAATATTTTGGAAAAGAAGAAAGTTCCTCTAATTTTTAATTTGCACGAGGCAAATGGTATCAAAAGTATCGAAACACTCGAAGCCTCGTTTTAAACAAATTTTGGAAAGTACATAAGAAAAAAGCCGCACTCGTTTGTAAAAAACAAAATCATCTAAAATCACACGATAATTTGCACGAGTTCGAAAATTCTCTCTTCTACGAAACGAATCTCCGAATCTCGATGAATGTCATTGGTACGACTCTCGGTTAATGCTCGATTAAAGCTATTCTACTAATCTGATCTCCGGAACGGAATTCGAGGGGGGACAATAGGTGCAAATATTCGACGATATCCGGCAAAGTTTCAGCGAACTCGTATTTAACACGGTATTAACACGGTGTCTGCCCGTTCCTGTTTTGCTCTCTTGTTTACCCGATAAATTGCCGTTTTGCCGGCGAATCGAGCGTTGTTGCGGTTTCGTAAGCATATTAACGTTAACTGCACATTTAGAGGGGCGCTTGGGCTTAGACGCGGGGCCGAGCCGGAGCGGTTTGCTCGACACGAAAACACAGTTTAGAGAATTCGCTAATGCGAGCATCGAATCGTCTTAATCGTCTGCAATGGGTCTGGCTAGAAACGCGCGATACGTTAATCGACGGTTATAAATCAAGAAGCCCGTTCCACCGTATGAACCGGGCTGCGGAAAATAGGATTCTGGGATCCCATTAGTATAATTCTCTTATTCCATCCGATTCAAGTGGATATCGGTGGCGTTTCAATTATTTAAAATTATCCATCAACTCCATCGATTGATTATTAAATTTTTCCCAAGTATCACCTCATTCTTCTTCTATGTGATATGTGTTTTCATACATCTGTTCCTTCGAATCGTACCGATCCCAACACAATTTCCTAATCTAAATCAACACTTAAATTGGACATCCCTCGCAATAGTTTCAAAATCCATTTCACAATCGCGCTTCGACTTCACTATACATATATCTTTCTCTCTCTCTCTCTCTCCGCAAACATTCGACGAGGTTCTCTCTCGAACCGACGCCGCTCGATGAGAGCGCGCGATATTTTCATAGGTCGGTGCCCATTATAAATTCTTTTATGATGCAGAAATCACGGTGGCCATCCCCGAACTCTGCCGGTATCTTTCATCGAGCGTAATCTAATTTCCCCTCTCGGTTGGCTCCTTCCAACCGAGATGTTTATATCTCGGCTGGAATTATGCGCCCGATTCGGATTTATAATAAAGAGGTCTGGGAATGGAGTGGTGCGGCGCGGGACGAGCTCATTCGAAGGCGCAAAGCCGCATAAATTATGATAATCCGCGCGCGCGCGCAGTCAACGTGGGCCCCTAGCCGACAATTTAAATTCAGTTAACGCAACACGTCCGATTTGATGGCGGTGGCCCACCTGCCGCTAAGTGGCCCCCCCCTCCTCGATTTTAAGAATGAAATTCTTAACGAGCCCCTCGATGCCTTCGTTCTCTCCTCCGCTCTTCCACGCACAAAAACAGCCCTCCTCCTCCCGAAAGATCCGTGAGCCACCGTGATTAAGTAAAATATATACGCCGCCCAACCCCGGCCCTTTAAACTTTCCGTTTCCGAACCGAACTTCGTCCGCCGACGTTGCTCTCGTCGAATTATGGGACATTAACAGTCGGTGGAAGCGGTTATATACGGTTATAACGAGACGTTTATTATTACGAGTCCCTCTTTCATTATAAATTTCCATAATCCGTTTATCGCTGTGAAATTGGAGGCGGAGGCTCGTACTCGGGGATTCTGTACGTCTCAATACGCGGATCTGAAGGAGGGAGCGCGGTGCATGCGATGATCGGTCGGTTGTGCGCGAGTAAAAGTTGTGAAGAAGGAAGGAAGGAAGGAAGGAAGGAAGGAGGGAAAACGAGGAAATAATTGGGGTATCGAAAAGGGTGGCGTTGAAACCGCGTTCTAGCATTTAAGGGGGGAGATGGGATCGATCGTTGATCGATCGCGTCGTCATTGTTCCACGTCTGTAATTTACAGGCGTCGTTTTCCCCGGCGGTTGTAACGTACCGCGGGTACGAAAGAGATCGGTTAGAAAGGGAAAGAGAGAGAGAGAGAGAGAGAGTTTTCGTCGTGTAATCGAAGCTGAAGTTTAGTGGCACTAACCCGGTCCCGTCGAGCTCTAAGGAGCCAATTAATTTAACGAAGTGCGTCATTACCTTCCTCTTGGTGTCGGATAAGCAAAATCAAAGGCCCCAACTGCTCGAGAACTCGACTTTTTCTTCCTTTCTTTCTTTCGTTCTTTCTTTCCTCTCCTTCCTTCTTTCTCTCTTCTTTTTATTTCTTATTCTTCTTCCTTTTCTTTTCTCGTATCACGCAACTCGCCGGAGTTCCCTTCAACCGGAGCCTGAAATCGAGTTGGGTATTTCTCTCGGATCGGCGACGAGTAGTGGGCAACGCACATTCCCTTAAGCATTCTTTTTCTTCCTCCTTTCCCCGTCTTATCGAACACGCGAGCCGGATTCTTTCCCTCCCCGGGTTTTATCGTCGCCAGATGTCCGCTGTCTGACCGCCTAATTAACCGCGATATACAAGGTATTATACGTTTCTCCCTGAGCTGTGTGCGTGCGTGAGTGTGCGTCTCTCTTCGACGACTCGTTTCCTCCCCTCTTTAAAACCTCGTCGTTGGAAGAGTTACGCGCAAAATAGGGAGGATTTATTTAAGCGAGTATAATTGCTTGAAATAACTTTTTCATCCCGCTACTTGAAACGTGTAATGCGGGTATATAATAGGCCGTGTATGGGAGAGCTTAGTCAGAGGTTCGCGTTAATATTACCTACGCAGAGGAAACGGAGAAGTAGATTTCCGTTTTAATGTTGGCTTAATATTAAACCGCGTAATCAGCTATAACAATTTATTTCGTTTATTCGCGCGTGAAGCGAATTAAATGTAATCGAGCTTGTTGAACTATGGAGGGAGTGTCCCTCGTTTGTAACGTACAAATTGCGAATAAATATTTAATATTATTAGGACATTGATATTTCTACGTAATTAATTCCCTGCAATTAAATTTAATAACCCTTTATCGATAGCCACAGTTGGTGGCCGCGACTCAACGATTTGTATTAGATTTCCAGTTAATTTGAACAACTTTACAATATTTAATTTTACGCGCTTTTCGTAATTAATTAATATTTATCGTGTAAATGTAAATGCGGTCTTTATTATGTGAAACGAAGAATTTAAGAAATCGATGGAAAGTTCGTTTCGACGATTACGCGATTTAATCCAAATTGATCCAATATACGAATAAATATTTAATATCATTGTATTGTGACGAATGAAACTTTCGTGCCAAAAAAAGGAAAAAAAGAAAAAGGTGAAAAGAAAGTAAAAAATTTTTTCATCAAAAATTTCCATTCGGAAAATAGAGGATGCCTTTTTTTTTTGTTTCATCCCTATCTCCATTCGTTGTCCAAACAGAAGGATTCAAAGTTTCCATAGCATTTGGAAACAGCGCAGACATTATGAATAGGCCACACTGACCTACATTTTTTCCTGGAAATGCATACTACACGTTCTTCCACGTATCGCGAATTTCCAAGAAATTCGTCATTCGTCAAAGTAAACGATTAAAAATTACTTTTTTCTTTACACGACGATATCTGGAAAATCGAAAGCACTATGGAAAAATGAATAGGTGAAAAAAGATCGTTGACCGAAAGTTATTATTAAAATTACAGCTGTTGAAATTTTTCGTAATTTTAATAGGAAGATATATTATTCGTTTATCTTTAAACGGAAGATAAATTCCTTCTAACCATAGTAGTTTCTCTCTTTACCCAATCGAATTAACATATTCGTTTACGCGTAAATCTCGTTACCAGAATCAATATTTATGGTAGAAGAAGAAGAGTTTTCTCGATCTCGGCCAACTTGTTAATCCGGACCGACAGTTACATATGGGTTACATCTAATGAGTTTGAGTCAATTCCTCTTGAGACACTCGTGTTGGAAAACACGTTCAAGAGCTCGGTTGGAATAACAACGATCGCGTCAAGTTTGTGCAACGCTCGAGAATGAGAAAGTAAGTCCGCTAATGGGTCGAAAATATGCGGTCGGAATAAACGTTAATGGAATAAACATTTTCCGAAAAGTAGTAGTGGCAGCAGACGCCGTCCTCCGTAGAGGCGAACCTCTCCTCTTCTAGGAATAATATTTACGCAACCGGGCCGCACCACGCGCCGCGAGGACGGGAGAAGACCGCCGCTTAAGGAAGGAAAATAACCTGGGCTGAAAATATAGCGAGCGTGGTCACACACGGATTACGTGGCGACTCGTAACACCGCCTACGTGCCCCGCGGAAATCGAACGACGACGAGGAGAAATCACGCGGAAGCGATCCATTTTCTCCAGCCGATGTGTTCTCCACTGTCGAATAAACCCGTGGCATTTGCTCCACGCTTCCTCCTCATTTTTACGAACCGAGGAAATAATCTCGAGGAATCTCTGGATATCGTTCAAAGATCAAACAATCGCACGAATACGTTATCTATTATCTCGTTTCAACGATACACGTAACCTATCTTCTTTACACCGCTATTATTCCTATCCCAAACAATAATCTGTCACGGTTATATACCACGATCGTTTCGCTCGAGAGTAAACAGCTCGTGTACGAGTAAACGCAAAGAGAGGGATAGGACGAAAGAGCCAATGAATTTAAGATAAATTTCTCGACATCCAACTCCATCCTCGCTCGTACGAGGGCGCCTCATCCGAATTCTTCGACGAGCGTCTCGAACCCGACTTTTTCGCCTTATATATATATATAAGCAACAAGCTAGACTGGGGAAAGGCAAACGAGAGCTAACGTTCGACGTTGCACGTTCCAGCGGCGGGTTGAGAGAAAAACGGAGGAGGGACGGAGGGAAGAAATGGAGAGGACGCGAGACAGTTCCGACGTACGACTCGAAAGATATTTTACTGCCGGCGACGAAACAATAAGGGCGAGAGTGTAGCCCGCCACGAAACTTGGCGAATAACCGTCCCCGAATAACGGCACTTTTATTGGAGATTTATTCGCGATGGGTACGGGGCGCGCAATGATGCGCGACCCGTAAACAAGAATCGGACCCGACCTCCCCCCCGTTCCGCTCCCCGTTTTATATTCATACCTAATTACCATCCTACGATTTCCTCAGACTTTTCCACGAGTCGAATCGAGTTTTCGCGGTCGCGACGTCTCGTTTCCTGCCTGCCTTCCTCTCCTCTCTTCTCCTTCGAAACTTTCGATCGATGACGAGGGAAAGATCGTTTCCACCCAACTACTTCCTTCGAGCAGCTCCCTTCCCCAGGAAAGGAACCGGATCGTTTCTAAAAGACGTTGATAAATTAGTCGTGTGTTTGTTCGCCGCCAAAGGAGGCATCGAGAAACAACGAGGAGAGGGGATTGGATGAGCGAGAGGAAAATTCCTTTGCTCTTAATAATAATGATGATAATAATAATTGGATTGAATATTTGGAGGATATCGGTTGTAAAGAGAAGATAATGGAAATTCGGCGTTGCATCGCGGACACGCGTTAAACTCTATGAATATAAATGGATAGAAATAATTTTCCGAGAAGCGGGACCACCACCACCACCACCACCACCACCACTACATCCACACCGGTATAAACTTTCCCTGTCGTTTTATTCGTACGACATCCCAACGTTCCAACGCCGGTCATTCGTCACCAAGATCGATCGATCGTTGGCCGGGAACGGGACGGCTCGTTTTGTCTCTTTGCATCGTTGATATCATCTTCCAGCAGCGAGCTGGAGCGGGGGACGGATATTAATACGCCGGAATGCGTAATGAATGATATGGGGTGAAACGACACCCGATATGCACGGGACCTGGTCGATCCTGGCCGTGGTGCGCGATCTCGACGCGTCGTCGGCGATACGCGCTGTGTTAACGAGCAACGTGATCGTGGGGGAGCTCGTTAGAAGCGTATCAATCGGAGATAATTGTTAATGAGCGCCGCGACTTCTTCTTCGAGGGCGTAGAGAATCCTTGTCGAGCGTTCACGATCCGGCAATTATAAACGGGAAATAACGGTGGATGGATACGTGGACGGGAACGGAGCAACCTCTCTGTATCACCTCTCTTTAATTGCTTTTACGAGACCTCCGATCGGCTTTCGAGAATAAATTAGCCCTTCGATGAATCGTTGCTGCGGATTTGATCCTCGAATACTACGCTTGGCCGTAGAATCGCCATGCGTTTATTCTTGAAATCAACACTTTTTTTAAATGGAAAATCGTAGAGTATTTTTCTCAGTCGTTTATCGACAACACAGACGAGTACATTGCACGAGTATTAAAAATGGGGAAGGGATAGAAAGAAAAAGTAAAGGAAGATCACACGATAATAAGAAAAATCCTCGTCTCACCTGTGGAGAGCGCAGTTCCTTTTTGAATTATTCGTGGCGGGCGCGATTCACCTTCCGTCGCGATTAAATTTTCGCGAGCGAGGAGAAATTTGCTGAGAATCATTGAAGCTGGAAGAAGACAACAAGTGGGAGACAAGAGCGAGATAAAAGTAGATACAAAGACACGGGAGAGTGGAATGTGGAATGAAGGAGCGGGAGGGAGGCGAAAGGGGCGAACACGGGAATATTCTAGACGAGCCTATCGTTACGCCACGCCGTCTGCAATCAATATTTCAGGGGAGGAAAAAAAAAAAAGATGGACGGACGTGGGCAGGGTCGAAAGGCACAGTGGCGAAAGTCCTGAGCCTGGCATTTACAATGAAACGAAGAAAGGGCTCTCCTTCCTTTTCTTCTTCTTCTTCTTCTTCTTTTTCGTTGTCCTCTTCTTGCCTTCGTCTCTTTCCCTTCGATTCTCTCTCTCTTCCTACCTTCAACCCCCTTATTCTCGTATATACCGCGGACTGCTTGACTTGCCCCCGACGTCGAAGTTCACTTTATACCGACGTTCAACAAAGCCTCTTGGCCCCTTCAGGGCTTTATTAAAAATTGAGGATGCAATTTGCCTCGCGGGCCTCCGCCGGAGACCAACGTGCTCTAAATAAGGGAGAGGATAGGCGAAGGTCTTAACCTCGAGCCAGGCGCACGTGGAGAGAAGAAGGAAGTTTGGGCGCGAATTTTCCTCGAAACCAAGGGGAACGGATTATTTGGAGGAGGCGAGGAAGGAATAATCGGATGCGTCCGAGGATATCACGGTGTACACGCCGTTGGTACTCGAGCAACAGGTTACGAGGTTGGATGGAGAAAACGAACGTTGCATCGTTTGTCTCTTCTAATTTAAGCGTTGCGTAGATTCTGGAACAGTTGCATCAAAAAATTCAAGAGAAAGCCGAAGGGAGAGAAAGGGAAAGAAAGAACGAGTTATATACAGCTTGTGCGATGACTTACGAGATATACTTTCTCGCAATCTTTTCGAATCAATACTAATTGGATCGACGATACGAGCACAAGTATTTCATTCCATCCCGGATAGAGATAAAGGATCTCTGGTGTGGTTCATAAAAGGGAAGCTCGAATTGGTTGGCATTGTGCGGCGGGTTATCGCGTGTCATCACGTACGAGTCATCGGTAACCATTCCGGGGAAAGATATCTCTGGGACATCGGGGATAGTCGCGAAACTACAGTTTAGAGTACGTGCCGTGGAAACGAACGAATGTCCCTCCGTTGCATCAGACAGTTGGATACGTCTCTTTCGTCTTCTCGATCGTCGATGCCGACAATAAGACGCGAATTTCCTGGTCCAACCGAGTAATGAAATTCTTCGTGTCGAATCTCAACGAAATTCCAAGTTTTAATCGAAAACACGCGTTAATATATATTGTCGAGTCTGCATCGATCGAATTTCGTTGATACAATCTCCTCTTTTTTCGATTCGTTGCTCCATCGGCTTGGAAATAGTAGATACAGCGAATACTCACAACGCGATTTTAGGGGTCAGTACTCGAAAATTTCCAATTTTTCCAAGTCGGCAACCAAGGATCGCGTTAAACCACCAACTTGTATAATCATAACTCGTGTTTGTCGAACGAACCGATAATTAACGCGCAACCCATAAATCGGTGTATTACTCTCAAAAACAGGCGCGAAATTTCCCCAAACCTCCTCCCAAAATTTAATCGAGTTGCGTTCAATTACTCGATTACTCGATAAACGCTGCGCCGCTCTTTCGCGGTTGTAAAATTCATTCATTTGTTTATTTTTTTAACCTCTTTCGCACCACCACCACCGGCATTAAGCGTTAATCGCGCGGACTGTCCAATAATTCGCAGTCGCGGCGGTCCACGGTCATTTTCTGCCTGTCGAAGCGCATAAAATCCGTGCCGCTGTAAAACAAATTTTCCTCAGGACGAAACCGGCCCGCAGGAGGGTGTACGTTTCTCTTACGGCTCGCGACATCCACCGAAATCCCACCCACCGTGTTTCGCCTCGTTAAATACGGCCGTGTAATTAAAGGGTTTTCAACGTGCATCGTGCACACCGAGCTGTAAACTGCCTCGGGAAATCTGCCTCGTTGCAAATGTTTTTTTTTCTTCTTCTTTTTTTCTCCCCTTCTATCTCGTCTATTTGACCGGACGAGTGTAAGATCGCGATATACAGGTTGGAGTGGGTTATATTTTCGTCGCTCGTATTCCTTTATCGCAAAGCGAGCTTCGGAAATTAAGAAAATCATCGAGAAAGATTCAGAAATTATTGAAGGAAGGGAGAATGCGAAAGGTAATTGTATATACGGAAAATTTAATATAATAGCAATTGTAACGGGTAAGCATGCAAGTGATGAACGATATAGGTAAACAAATTTATTAAACTTGTTTAAAATCTACTTACCTTCTGGTTGCTACATATATTGTCAGGATTTAATTATTTTCTGCTTAATTCTTAAGGAGCTGAGAGATGTAACTTTATGAATTGAAATATTTCACTTTTCGTAATATTGAAAAATGCTTGGGATAAAAGTTGAATAGTTTCAAGGAACTGTAAGGAACGTTCTTTTTTCAATAAACGAATCGTACACTTTTTAATGCATAAATCTATACATTGTTCTCTGTAAAAATCGAAACATAATTAATCCTCATTTGAAAAAACAAACCTTCGTTGATCTCTACAGATTCTAAAGAATAATTAATTATACATAATATCACACTCTTGTTATTAAATTCTTATCCGTAACATTTTTCAACATTTCCAAAAACAAAACGAGATAAAGGAGGACACGAAATACTCTTAACAAATACATTCTCACCTGAAAAGGATGAATCCGGCGCACAATCGTCGATATCGCCAAGTCGAATCCGAGCTTCGATCATCCCACCCTACGCTATCAAGCAAATTAAGCTGGCCGACACGCGTTAATTACGTTCGTAGACGCGTGAGCGCGTGACAATTTCGCGGCGGAATCGTACACAATCGTCTCCCGTCCCATAAATCGTGGCGGATGATCGCGGCCTCGTCCTTGTTTCGCCCTCGTTCACCCCGACCTCTCCATCTCCGCATCCGAATTCCCCGCGGTGTTTCTAATTTATGACAAGTCCGCAACCGTCCGTGGGGGATCTCCTGGAGAGCTTGCGGCCTTCCGGGATGTAACGATTGTCGGTCGGTTCTTACCTGTGGGACTCTTTCCCATCTCGTGTACGATGACGAGTCTGTTGTCCCCCGTTGAATAAAAATTACCTCTCGATTACCTTCGTTGATACGTTGTTCAAATTTACACGCGTTATACACGTGTCGTGATATTAAACGGAACGTTTGTTTCGGGATGGAAACATTAATGCCGTGAAATATACCGTTTAATTATTTTCTCGTTCTCGTAGTAACGCGATTACATCGGACAAATTGTGATTCGACGATGACTAAAATAAGCTAAATATTTATTAACCTTTAATTAATCGAGAGGAGCGAAAATTAAAATTTTAATTACTTGTACGTGCATGGATTATTTCTCCGTTTTTTCCAGATTATTGATTCGAAGCAGGTTGAGATACCTATCGATCGAAAAAGATGGACGAGTTTTGCCGTATTTTTCCTTTACACGCGGCCCCCCGGTTTCGTGCCAATCGTGGTTTTATTCACGGTGGAAAAAAGGTCGCTCGGCCCCAACCTGTTACATTTTCAGCAGGAGGAGGAAGAAGGGGGGATCGGACCCGTTGTATAAAACTTGCATTCCGCAATATACCCTTGCGCGCGTTGCATTCGGCTTAATGTCCACGGCTGAAAATGAAACTTCCACGAATAGTGGTTCCGTGCCACGGCGCCGATCTTTTCTCTCTTTTACGCGGAATATCCTCTATTATTCCAAGTACATTTTTAATGCTCGATCTCCTTTAACGGGGACGATTTCGAGTGCAACTTCTATGCCCCCCGTATTTTCCCAATTTTCTTATATTATCCTCCCGATTCTCTTTCCAATTTTATAAAAATTCTCATCTCTATTCTCTAATGGAATTTGATTCGAGTACAACGCGAAACATTTATTTCGTAGGATTTGAAAGTAGTCGAAGATGTTTATTCCGACTTGATGTTTGTACGAACGAAACTTGATTCTTCTTGAAAGTAATTTTTTTTTTTTTCTTTTTTTCACTTCGGATAGAAATTCATTCTTGGAGAAAACTTTATACATTGAATTCGTATCGTATATTTCGACGTAGGTTTCGTAGATGAATTTTTGTTCACGACACTACTACATATTAAATCAAGAAAACTGGCCGCGACGCATAAACGTCGGCCCATCTGTTGTTAATTTGCAAGAAGGCTAGCCGGGTAATTAAAAGTTTGATGCGAGCATTAAACTCGTCGAGATAATAAAAACGTGCAGATAGTGACTGGGTCCAGCTTTCGCTGGACGCATGGGTCAGAGAAAAAGTTGAATAAGAGAGAGAGAGAGAAAAAGAGAGATTTACTAAGAGAAGAGAAATACGAGAGAGAATCAACCTCGATTCAACGTATCGCGTGGAAGACGCGTTGCGACGATCGTAAAAATACTTTGGAATGAATCATTTTTTAAATATCTTTATTACGATATTATCTGGCCCATAAAGGCAAGGCACGAGCCGAATCGTGGTAATTGACCGAGCGAAATCTCTTTACCGAGACACAATAAAATGCAATCTTCCGAAACTTTTTAATGGCGGTCCACTCGACCGAGGCGCGGCTACCCCAGTCTTGGTGAAATCTTTGATCGCACCAACACCACGCCAATTTTTTATCGTTATTCCATTCCAAACCCGAAAATAATAAATTTAATTTTCGTTCGTTATTTCCGTCGACAATCTCAAAATTCAAATATCTCCGAACGGTTTCCCAACAGAATTCCCAGAAAGGATCGTGTAAATTATTCTAAGATGTGCCAAGTGAAATTTTAAAGTCTCTCTTCCCCTCCTGTAAGGGGAATAATAATTATCGAAATTATCTTCAAATTTAAACGAACTATAAATTTCTAATTTTTCTTATCTAAATTGATCCACACTTGGCGGCAATATATTGATTCTATAATTGTCTCGATTCTTTTCCCAAACCTTTTCAAAACTAACGCCACCATCTTTAATCCGACTTTGCGCGATTCAATTTCGTCAAGTTGACCGATTACCATTGACCCGCTTAATTACTCCCGTCGGCCAGCGGTGCTCTTTATCGTTGCAATTTGTCGGTTCGTTTCACGAACGAGACAATCCACGATCGGTGGACTGCGGTTTCCGGATTGCACGCCGGAAATTGACGGTAAGATATCGGGAAAACTCAATGAAAGCTGGTTAATTACCAGGACTTGGTTCGTGCCTGGGAGAAACGTACACCGCGCTATATACACCGGGTATACACTCCGCTCCATAAGTCGTCGGACAATAAAACTGAAAACCGATATATTTGTAATAATCGTACTGATATTTTTATATTTATTCCCTTCTCCCAGCATGGATTATTTTTCACGTATATCTTTTCATAAACAGGCTAATTCACGTATCGTGTTAAAGTATAAAGAAAAATATATCTGCGTATTTCTGATAAATTGTACAATTTTATACTAATAATACGGATACTTGAGAAAAGAGTGTATTTCATTTCTTTAAATTTCGTAAAGTTGGACGATTTATTTTTACGATTAGGTTTTACGAAAAAAGGGAAAAAAGGATATCGAAAATCTTTGCAACTTTACAAACGGATGGTAATTAACAAAGAGGTGCTTTAAAATTAATAGGCGTTTCGGTTATTTATGGAAGGGAGTGTACGTGGCCGACTCGTTCTCGTTTCGCCGAGTTCTACCTTTTCACCGGGATTTCTGGTATTTTTCCCTCTGTGTTTATCGGCTGTTCGCGGCAGGACGCAAAACGTGGAGAATAATACGCGCGCGCGATTGATTTCGCGACTATCGGGGAAACGTCAATCTCGCGTGTTCGCGTATCGTTTATAAAGTTACTGCTTAGACACGTGGAAAATAACGTTTACGTTTCCTCTCCCATCCGGATAACCGATAAAACTGTGACAGCCAGTCGAAATTACGAAATTTCCTTTCTGCGAAATTTCTCCTATTTCGATGTATCTCTCCCGGAATTGTCCTTTTTTTTTTCGGGCGAGAATTATGGAAATATTTGTCGATACGTACAAATATAATTGTGCGTTTGATTCTCCCGCTATGGGATATTTTTTGAGAGGGTGAAAGCGAAATGTTCGAGGCGGATTATGTATATATAAAAAAAAAATATTACACGAAGAGCGTATGAATATTTGAATATCTTGCACGAATGATTAATTATGACATATGGTGTATACAAATGAATCTAATATAAAATCAATATTTATAACAACGATGAATTATAATAATAATAATGAAGAATCGATTACGATTCTTTCTTTCAGATTTGTACAAAAAATAAATTTTAAAAAGAATTCTATACGTCATTGTCGTATAAGCGACAATTATTTACAACAGATAGAAGCTCAACAACTGTATCAATCTATCTCTTAAAATTTCGTTCGAAATTTCAATACAAATGCGGATAATTCCTCGTTAGAGATATTACCTCGACAAATCCTAGGATTGTGAAGGTATCCCTTAACAATCCTTCTTTCCAAGCCAATTTTAAAAAAGACTCGATTGTCGTCGAACACGATCAAACAAACGAACCGCTTCGAGCAACTTTCACCGATCGCCAAGAAATCGAATTGGAATTAAGAAATAATCGTTTATTCGTTCAGCTTCCCTCGGATTGCATATGATTCGAGGTATGGGCAGGATCGAATCCTGGCCTCCATAAACCGGCGCGCGGCGTAAAATAAAATCACCGAAACGATTCGGTCGGCAGAAGGTAGTTATTAGCCCTTAATCCAGCTGTTGCCTTCGACAGGACGGCGACTTTCGCATTCTCGTTAATCAAAAGCTGTTACGGGCTGCCCACCGTACGTATTGAGCCGTTAAATTCGTGTATAAACGCGGTTCCACGGTGGCGGAATATCGGCTTTGCACGCGCTTTGTTATTTCGCGATTTTTCCCTTTTCGAAACGGAACGATCGTTGATCGATACAGATCGTGTAAGATTATTTCGAGGGTCCTCGAATTTTACGTCCATTGGGATCCACGGGGAGATAAATTGAAATTTTTGCGAATAAGGTTCTGTTTTTTCCATGTGGGGATATTTTCGGGATATTAATTTAGGTAGACACTAAGCTTTTTACGAGGCAAGCGAAAAAGGGGATACGTTCTTATATTATTTTAAATTATTTCAAAAGGACGAGTATATTGGGAAAAGGTATTTCGTGTAAACGAGTTCGTAGGGAAAAATACGTGTAATTAAAAAAAGTATATTTTGATTTTATCCATTTTTTTATATATATAGTTTCGTCAAACTGGAAACTTTATCGATTTGCTTTCCGCCGTTTATTCAATTTCTGTTTAAATTTTTATCCATTTATTCGAGGATTCGAGGAGTCACTTCCTTTTCACTCATCAAAAATTATTTATTCTGTATTCCAGTCCATATTTCACGTATTATAAATTTTAAAAGGTAATTTATATTTATAACACAGAGCTTCGTTTCATATTCAACGTAACGTTAAATCCAACTCTCTCGATGTAATCGAATCATTACTTTAGCGGAACTAACTAAATGTAGATAACTCTCCCTCTCTCTCTCTCTCTCTCTCTCTAAACATGGTTAAATCCTGACCACACTCGCGCAGATTAACAGACACAATTAGATTCTGTTAATGCGCGTTATTACACGATAAACGTCCCGCTCAACTGATCATGATGTAATGATCCAAACAGAAAATTCGATTACATCGTAAATATTGTTATAGAGATAGCGGAAATAGTTATGGAAATTCATTCTGATGGTTCGAATCTGGATGAGTATAGGTATTATCGAGTTTGGTGAGATTGGGTTTGTTGGTGTACGGCTTGCAGTTGCACGTAGGTCCCACGAGGCGGAACAATCTACGTTCCATGAATCTGCCTACGCTAACAATAAGCCACATCCAATTGTGTTCCAGGCCAATGTAACTAACCTGCGTAGAATTTGAATAGACTTTGCATTAGTTATTACAAGAAACAACTATATCTATCAAAACTCTTGCCTCCTCGTCTACGTCCGACTAATTTTATGCTGTTCCACTCGTAATGTATTATACATTACGGATTATGATCTTGACGCTGCATTATTTAAACTCCACTTAAATTTATGCTTCTCCTGTTTGAACGAGCGCTGCGAGATTTTTACCAATTATTCTAACGTAAGCCACGTTCCGCGAGAACGGTTTCTGCCGGTGATTCAACAATTATTTTTTCTAGAGCCGATTTTTTTAGAGAATGCGAAACGAAATTGCAAAATCTTTCTCGAGATCAATTCGAATCTCGATGAACGGCTACAGGCACAATTTCTTCGAACAAACTTCTCCGTTGTATCCCGAAATTTATCAATTTATTCCGATATTTTCCATTATCATCGTGCTCTCTAAAAAATTACTTTTAGAGATTAAAAATTAAAAATAACGTCGGGGATAATCGATTTACGAACAAGCGAGACAAAAAAGATCTATAATCTGTCTGCGTAGAAAAGAAATGAGAGAGGTATGCGTGTCCACCTTTGGTAGCTCGTCCTTCTTTCTTCCTTCTTAAATGCTTAGAAATGTCGGTATTCTAACGACGTCGTTAAAACGTACCGGCACGGATGAACGAGAATGATAGCGGTCCAGCCGCTAGTAGCGGGGAGGGGTTTAAAACAATCATTTCCATGTCCCTCGTCGCGGTAGTCGACGGGGCGCTTTGTTTCGTCAACCAGAGCCAATTTGTTCGTTTGTCAGTCGCGGGAGGAAGGATCTCGAGTCGGGGTTCTTCGAGCGGAGACGTCGTCGGCTCGACGACGGCTCCGTCCGCGCCGAGGGAGAGCCAGGAGAAAGAGACAAGGCACGCAGATGGAATATAAAGCGAGAAACGGAGAGAGACAACCTCGAACGTGAGAGAGAAAGAGGCGGCGGCCGGTCAAAGTCGAAGGGGAGTCCCTCGAAGAAGAAGAGAGACGGCGAGAGGAGAGGGAGAAAGGAGAGAGGGAGGAGGTGGGTCTAGAGGCGCTTAGTTGTCGAAGTACAAATTAGATTATGCGCCGTGTCGCTGCGGGGGTCGTAGAAAAGTTACAACAGCCCCGTCTCCTTTTCTGACGCCGGCTCCTCTCCTGCGGTCGTCCCTTCCTCCTCTCGATGCCACCAGTCCGCGCGAAATGCCACCCTTTCCTTCGAGGGGGCGCCTCTCCCCGATCCCGCGGGGAAAAAAAATATTTTAATATTTACTTAAAGGTGTCCGCTGGAAATGGAATTTCCCCCTCCCTCTCCTCTCCCCAATCGGATTATGGAAATCCTGGATACGGTTCCGCGCGGTTTTCCGTGTTTTCTCTGTCAACGAACATCCGGCGACCGTCGAATCGATGATCCTTCCGCGACGATCGAATTCAAGAATCCGAAGAAGGAAGGGGAAGACTCGCGCTTTCTTCTTTTCGAAAAAGATGCTTCTCGAATGGAAACTTGCCGAGGAGAAATTCGATCTCGTTAAGCGGAGTTGGTTGGGAAGTTTGGGCCCGTTGGAGACGCGGCAAGATCGAAGTTGTGACTTTGGGATGGATAGGGAGAAGCCTTGTGGATAGGTTTAGGCAAGGCCGCCATCGAGGCACGAAATCCTATTATACGCGTTAATATCAGGGTATTTTATGTAACCTCCCTTCCCACTCCCTTTTTAGTCCCTCGTGTTTAATTATTCAAGTTCGTGAAACGAAACGAAGCTTATTTTTCACGGTGGACTATGGGAATTTAGATCGTGATATATTTAAGCGACAACGCGATATTGCGAAAGTAGCTTTTGTCCGGCTGTCGAAACGGATTATTGTATTTTCCACGAGGCAGGGCTATTAACCTGGAAACGGTTAAACAGGTTCTGTCTATAAGTTGCGATCAGAGTGCGCGTGCATATCATTTTCTCGTTCTCGCACCGTGGAAAATGGATGAAGCCATTGATGTGGTAAATGATTGAAGCCAAACCAGGGTATAAAAAAATGTTACAAGCATACCTTTATCCCTTTCTCCCTGTGATACATAGAAATTTAAAAAATTTGTCTTTGCAAGGCTTGAAATCTGAGATCAGCCTCCTCGTGCAACATTCGTCAACTCGATAAAATTGCCAACCGCCGAGCGTCATGTACTTTTATCCCTTTCTTCCTGCGATACATCAATAGCAAGAATTATACCTGCAAACTTTTCAATCCTCGTCTCTCATAATCTGAGATTAGCCTCCGAGCGCAACTTTCCACTTGATCGATTCGATAAAATTACCAGCCAATCACCACGCGGCGTATCGATGAAAACTGCGCCGCCCACTCGAGCCAAGTTTCCAAATCGAATTATCGGAATTGCCTTACGCGACCTACCCTTGCCACCTACCCTAATCGGGTAGGAGGACAAACAACAACGACATTCTCTACATATTTTTCTCCCGCTACATCCCCGCCCCCGTTGTTTACGCTCCTCTCCGAGGCGGCAGCATCCGAAAAGAGGGGGTGTACCCTCGAATAAATGCTGCTAACCGCGTTACACACGTCGTGCAGCATTGTCTATCCCTCGCCGATGTTACACCATCTAGACGCCATTAGATTCCCCGCGCGAGCAATTACCAATCGTTCTGATGGATGCTGCAATGTATCATTTGTCATTCAAAATTGAATTAGAGGCGAGCCCGCGGCGGGGGGGACGATGGGTGGCGACGAAAAACGATGTACTCGGAACGATTTCCTTGGCGCAGCTGCTTGTATAAATTAAGTTTTAGATATTTCTTCTCCCCCTCTCTCCCCGTGCGGTGGCGGTATCGATCATTCGTCAACGACACGTCGGGGTTGCGTCGAGGTCCATGAATTTTCCGGAATTCTAATTTAAACGCGCGCCTCTCCTCTATGAATATTAATCCGGAAACGGCCGATTTGCCCGTGGCGTATATTCATTAACTCTATTTATTGACCGCAATTCGTCAACCATTGTATATTTCATTTTGTAAATGCCGCTTATTTACGGAACGTTACGATCGCCGCCTCCGTTGTTCGCCCGCGTGCGCGAGTGTTTTTGATTAACGGAAAACAACAACGAGCGAAGGGGGAGGGGGGACGGGAGGCTTATCGCTTGATTTTGATACCGGAAATGGCGAGCGCGTGCGAGCGCATTGTAACCGTATTAGCCGTCGTTATACAATTGTTTAAGCGAAATTGGAGCTGGCTTCATTTTAATTTATAAATAATCCGTCCGGCGCCGCTCGGAACGTAACGTTGGCGGTTCCCACTCCGGGCAGAAAAGTAGGTAAGGGGAGAGAAGGAAAGCTTTTCGGTAAACAGGTGGAAATTAAAATATCGATTCGGTTCGATACAAAGGATTTGGAAATTGAACCCTCTTTCGGCTGCCTCGAGTATATTTACGCGGGCGCGAAAAGTTTTTCTCGTTGAACGAAATGAAATTAATTCGCCTCGTTTTCTCGAGTATCTTTTTAATATTTTATTATTATTGTTATTTTCCGATAAGATTCGAGAAGATCTGAGAATGAAACTCGAGTACATGTCAGGGCAAAGTCAAGAAACGAATCTGTAAATGTGAATCTTTTTAAGATAATTTTTTCAAGCAACATTAAATTATCCAATCGTTTTCTTTTTCCAAGTTAAATCGAACGCGCAAATTGAATTTCGGGGATAAACGTAATTCGTTCTCTGGCGAGGAGAGGGATAACTCGCGTCATAAGCTTAATTTTATGAGGAAATAGTGTGACAGCTGGAGATCGAAGGCGAAACTCGGGTGTCGCTTACACAGCCTGCTAATTCTGCTTTGCATGAAATCGAGACGAGCGAGTAAGTAAACGCGAGAGGCGAGGTATCGGGATCGATAATGCTCGCCTCGATTTTACAATTCATGAATTCATAATTCGAGCACCATCTCTCGCGAGAGTGGCGCCGTCACTGTCGCTTTTCGGTCGACGAAGCGAGTGGCGTGCATCGACACGGCAAGTCCAAGTTACACGCCCCGTAAACAACAATTAGAAATTCCGCGGAACTTTCACAATTCTCTTCTCCGCGTCTCTGTACTTTTCCTTTTGTAGGTATTTAACAACATTCTTGTCGAATTGTTCAATTTATTTAAAAGTAATAAATTCTGTATGCGTGTATTTCTTTTTCCTTCAAACATGAAGAACGGAGCGATCTTTGGATTATCTCGATCCAAATCTGCCGCATTTAGATACGCATTCCCATGATTCGTTCTTCCCGTAAAATTCGATGGCCCGTGAAACCTCGCGAGCCCCCCTTAAGCATCCCCTCGTCTTTACTTTTCAATCGAGCGAGAAAAATGCAAGCCGTACGATAAATATCTTCCCCGGCCAATTATTAAGTTTACATAAATTCTAAAAAAAGAAAAGAAGAAGAAAATTAATCATAAAAATTTATCATCACGTCTCTTTAATAATACCCTTTCATCGTTTCAAAAATGATATCAGTCATATTTCACAACTTCATAATAACTTGATATTTCCAAAGAGTTCAAATCCTAGGCAAAACTAGGACAGTTATTTACGCGGAGGTAACGTTTAAGATAATTTTGATCGCGAGGTGAGATAGAATGAAAGGTGAGAGAGAGAGAGAGAGAGAGGTGGAAGACAACAGGGCTGTCACAATGGAACAACGACGACGGCTTGGAGGTGACGACTTATTTCCTCCGGCTTGTTACCCACTGTCCCAGCTCGGCCTTTGTTCGATGAATAATATATGGCGGCGAGCGTCTGCATTGTTTTGCGTACTCCGCAACCGCGCTACGTCCACGCACGCATGCACGACGCGCGCTACACGATGCACGCACGCACGCACGCATGCACCCTAGCAAACCGGATGCTGCGCTCGCCCCTCCTGCGCAGTCTACGCGATTTCCCGCTACGTGTCCCGCGGCTATCGCGCCGCGCGTATCCGTCCCGCGCCAAACTTCGTCGAATTCAAGCGCCTCGAACGCAGCGGGGGAGGGCATATCGAAAACCGACCCTTAACTTCTTCCCCAAACTCTCGAGGAGATTTCGTTTCCAAAGTTTCTCGGACCGAAGCTCGATCCAAGTTCGACTGCCGTCGGGAGTCGTAATAATCCTCCGTAAATAAGATATCTTTCCAACGGAGTTGATGCACTTTTTTGCGGGGAAATTAAATTTTAAAAGAAAGCCTCTTTGTATTCGCACTTTCGCGTATTTTAATTGGCTCGTTGTGGGTCGATGAAATTATTGTTGCATATGTTCGATCGTATTTGTTGCTGAAAGAAAATTTGATCTCGAAAAGGGTTCGCGTAATAAGTAAGACTTGATATTTTATCGTTTTTGTTTTAGAAGTTAAAATGGGGAGTAAAATCAAAGTTAAAACTTGTGCTGAAGCGATCTCATTTAACGTTTCGTCAATTACTGTATCTTTTTCTTTATATATTCGATATATATATATAAGTTAATTACGTGTATTCAATAAAATACAATTTATTACAATTATTTATTTCTCTTCGATCAAATCGAATTCTAAATCATTTTTCCTATTACGAAATTCTTTCGAGAATTGTATCGTGATTATATCATTTTAATATCTCTCCCCCTCTTTCTAAAATTCATCATACGCGTTCATAATATATTTACCGTCGCCTCGAATAATATTTTAGATTCAAAGGGGAAGGCTCTCGTGTTTCATGGAAAACGTCTTGTCAGATATCTCCCGATGATTCAAGACGTAAGAATACAACAACAGGAACGTATATACAACAACGACGTCGTGAGATTCGCGTCTTCGTACATCTTTGTTAGTTTACGCCCTGCCCCCTCTTCGGCGTACGTGACGCGACTGGTTGAATTAACCGAAACACCGGAATTAAATTCGATGTACAACGGTGCAACGGTGAATTTTACAACGGCGACCCGACATAAACTCGGATAAACTTCAACCGCCCCTCCCCGTTTCTCCGTTTCGAGATCCCCTAGATTGCTCTCACCCTTACCGTTCCCATCGGCATCTAAAGAATTCATAAGATCCACAGAGGCATACCTTTCGCGGTAAACAATCGTAAAACCGCCGACCCACGTTTATTTATTTTTCTTTTCTTTCCTTTTTTTTCTTTTTTTTTTTTTTTTTTTTAGTTTAAAGGAATATTTCAACTTTGCCGTCTGTTTCTCGCGGTTTAAACGGGGAAATTCTCGAGATTAAAAATATTTTGCCGGAAATACTTTCGAGGAATATTTTGCACCAAAATCTTTGTTACCGCACCATTGCTCGTGCGACTAAATTTAAATTTGACCACGTATAAAAATTCTTTCTTCGTATGCCGCTCGCGGAACCACTCGCTTGCATATTCATATCGTGGTGTTTTGACGAGTCGAATGTGTATATATATATATTGACGGAAACGAGATGTTTTCCTTTCGCGTATCGCAATTTCTTATATATATACATATAAACGTTGTTTGCTTCACTGTAAACTAACTTCGATCTTCCAATACGTATTATCGATACATCTCGAATCACGTAACATCACGCAAATTGTCCGCAAATATCAAATTTATCATCATTTCATCTTTTAGTAATTCCAATCTTCGATATCGGTTATTCGCTTTCTCAATTATTGTAAAACGTCTCCTCCTATCTTCTTTCATCTTTCAATATACGCTCAACGCCTGATTTCATCTCTCCCTGAAAAAAAAATAACCTGTACATACGAACTTAATTTTAACGCGCCTATATTACATCTTCGGTATCTTTCTTCTCCTCGCGATACTTTCGATACGATACCTTTTACCTTGCTACGCTCTTATTATTGCGAGTCTGATGGAGTGAAGAGAGAGAGAGAGAGAAAGGAGATGGTTTCGCACGACGATCGTGTCGCGGCGATTGTAAACGCGATCGGAGAGGCGGCAGGAAAAGCTTAATATCGACGAGTACTTTTAATCGAGCGGTGGGGGCCAGCATTATCGGCGTAGCCCTGGTAGGAGCGCACGATTACCAGTTAGCCACTGGTACGGGTATGAGCGGGTCGGTTTCGTCGATGTTTCCCGCAGCTGGCCGCGCAGCGGTTGGTCGCTTTGCGGTTACGGCGCAAAAGAGACCCCGGCCAAGAATTAACCGTACGATCAAACGACGATTCTTCATCTCGTTTCTTTTCAACCTGGCCCCCCTTCCTCCTTATCCGACGCGATCTCTGGTTTCGAGCGTGCGTTTGCCATTTCGAAATTGGCCCCGGGTATCGGCGCCCACCCTCCGATTAAACCGACTCGATGATTGACCGTTTTATGCACCGTTTCGATTAGGAAGCATCGTTTGTCGTGACAGCAGGAGCGGGCTTCGAGTGCGCTTTTCAACCGTCGCCCGTTCTCATTTTAGAAGAACGGTGATACGAGGAGGGCTCCATCCGTTTGACAGATTTTCATTCCGCTCATATCTTCTTTTTCGCTTTTTCTCTTCCCAATATATGTACTGCTCGCGAAGAATGATTTAGATATTTACGGTGCTCAGTCTGCCCTCGCGAGTCGTGAGATTGCCGAGCTTTCAATTCCGTTAATTAACGAATCAATACGAGAAATTTATCCGAGTACATGTGAGTACTTTAAACTGCAAAGTATGATCGGAAGAATATCGTACCGAGGGAAAATGGATCGACGTATAGGTACGAATCTTCATTTCCGGGAAGATAACTGTTCGGAATCGACACGATACGTATATAAATATACGCTTTATAACCCGGAAGCTTCAAGTAGCGTAAACATCAGGGCCACCTCCCCGGCGATTCCTGTTTACGAAGAGCGAGCAAGTAATCCGGGCCAGAAGGAGGCGAAGCAGGAACCGAGCAATAGAAGGAAAAAAAGGCTTGGACGGCGTCGAGTGGCCTTAATCGAATGACCGCTTATTATCACGGCGGGGAGACAATTGATCAATTAGATAATGGGATAGGCCGTGTGCAAGCTCGTTCGCGGCTCGAATGCGCATCGCGTGCGAAACTTGGTTGCACATTTGAGGGATGCCCCCCCTCCTTCCGAGAACACGAGGAGGATGCGGTCCCACGCGTGCTCGATTAAAAAAGATGCTAATTTGGCTGGCCAATTCGTGGCTCGTCGTCGGCCAAGTGGCCTCGAGAGGATCGGCCTCCCGATCGGATCGAATTTCCATCCAAGCCCACTCTTCCCGGTTCTAGATGTCAGCGGCAGGGTGTTGTGGAGCGGTGGCCGCATCAGCGCGGGGGTTCGTCGTTCCCAAGGATCCTTTGAAATTCTCCACCCACCCCGGGCACGGGGTGGATTGCGTGTTTGGTTATTCATCGAGAATACTCGTCGAGTATTTCTACCTTGAGTGGACACTTTTGATCGATTATATTCGTTCCTACATTGAAATTTCCTTGCTCGACTGATTTTGGACTGATTCGTTTCCTCTCTATAACTTTGACTAAATTAAATCGACAGGAGAGCGTGTTTCTCTTCTTTCTTTCTCTTTTCTTTATTATCACTAGACCAAAAGTCCGACTTATAATTTCTGATAGACATATTCTAACACTATTATTACTCGCCATAAATATTGACTCCATGATAAGACACATTCTCGCTCATCAAAGGCAATCCTCGTGAAATAACTGTTTCAGGTCAACCGAATATAACGGGTTTATCACACTATTTCAGTCACGACGGAGTCGATCCTCCCGCGCACCTCTCCCTGCCCCGAAATTTCCATCCGCGATATCGACTGCACGTCCAAAAGTAGTACGTCCGCGTACATCTTCTTCCCGTCCCGGCCGTGTCCAAAAATAGAACGCCTCGCGACCTCGTCGATCCAATTATAAAACGCGAATTTGCCCACCGATTTCGTTTCTTTTCAAAGGACGAGCGGTGGTGCGCGCGCTCTGCGGGAGAGAGAGAGAAGGAGAGACGCCGCTGACTGGTGACTTCCTGTTGGCAATTAGTGGCCGGGAAACAGGGGGCAAAAATAATGCGGCGCGAAACGTGCTTCAAGTTCTAACGACCCGTTGAGAGGGACAACGATGCCTCGAACCGGAATATTTGTCTTCGAGCGGGTGCCATTTGACATCCGATATTAGAGTCGCGCCGCCGCAAAGTGGAGGAGGAAGCGTCTCGTCTCTCCCCCTTTGAATCCTCGATCCGTTGGAACGATAATTCCGCGAAACGTGTCACCGGGGCGAGCTTGCTAATTGCATGAAATATTGAGACGAGCCCGGTGGCCGAGGACTCGCGTTTCTTCGCGCCTTCCTTCGCGCTTTGTACCTTTTGCCTCGTGGCAAAGGCGAGCGAGGAGAAGCGTGGTGAAAGAGAAACGGATGGCTGGTAACGTATTTTCGAATGGACGAATGGAGGAAGGATAATGAATGGTATCGAATTTATCTTCCAACATTGATTCGTTTCGCGAGATTAAACGTGGAACAATAGATAACGAAGTGGAGATGCGTTCGATTCGTGTCCAAAAATTTTTCTTCGTACAATTTTTATTCCGATTTTCCAAAAGTTTAAATCCCGAACAGAATGTTATACGTTTCGCGATTGAACGTATCGAACGAGTTTACGATGATTTCTTCGGTGAAGAAATATGGGCAGAGACGTTTAAGCAAGCGGTGAACCGATGTACTTCGTTATTTCATACGTGAGCCCTTTGTGCCGGGAGGAGTTTGTTTCTAATGTCGAGCACTAAAACCCCACTTAATGAAAAGGAGATTAAGGGATCGGGCGGCTCGGAGGGAGATTAATCTCTTGAAAGCTCGCACGTTGTAATCCAACGGGTTCTCATTATTCACATTCCGCGTTCCAAATACATCGTGTACGTTAATTCGACAAATCGGTTTTACTTTATTTCCGATAATTAACGTAATGAAGAGGGAATCGGAATAATCCGTATCGAATTAGTAATATTTACGGTTGGTTTCCAATATGATATTTCCAACGTTCCCTCAAGCTTCATATTTTCGAAAAAAAATATACAATTAGCAATGGAAACGTAACATCGTTTCAAGAATGTAATAACACGTTCATTTCGAATATAGCATATTTCGGAATCTTGTTCTTTTCATTCGTTCAAATTAGATAAAGATCCGTATTGAATAATGTTTTTCACAAATAATACAATAATACAAATAACAATAACGATAAATAACTTGCAAGTACTTTTTCCCAAAAAAATGTCTCCCTATATTTCCGAGCAAAGTTATCTTTAAAATTCGTAGCAACGAATCGCCGAACAATCGTAATTTTCCAGCTTTTCGACAACTTTAGAGACCGGAATCGTATTCGCTTCGTAGGTCATGCGTCGATTCCGTTCGTGGTTACCACGTATTCGTCCATCCGTTCGCGCAGAATTCCAGGGGCACGCGATTGTTAAA
Source organism: Apis cerana (assembly GCF_029169275.1). Taxonomy (NCBI): domain Eukaryota; kingdom Metazoa; phylum Arthropoda; class Insecta; order Hymenoptera; family Apidae; genus Apis; species Apis cerana. Next base: position 11,431,558 of record NC_083858.1, on the reverse strand, counting down.
CCCCTCGGTTGGCATCCGGTTCGTAAAGTTCCGCCGTGGGCAGCGGCGGTCTCGGATTTACTTGCGGTTAACGTAGTTACCTTTTAACCTGGGTAAAGCTCGCTTTATCGTCCCAGAAATCTCCTGGATACGTTGTTCAACGCGCACCACATGATTCCTATTTTCCATCGATTGTCCCTTTCCTTCTTCACCTGCTCCAGTCACGCCTATTCTGTATTGTAGATATAATTTGATTTCTATTTATGCGCAGATTAATCTTTTAATTACATTAAATACATAGTTTATCTCGTGATAATAGAATATTTATTTTCACGAAAAGTTAAAAATGGAACTTTTTTTTATATATAAAAAAGGTCGAAAGTTGGAATTCTTTCTTTTTTTTTTTTTTTTTTTTTTGTTTTGTTTTATCTCGATATCTCAGTCGGTTGCCGAGATACAAGCACTCAAACAAGTTTCCAAAGCGTTTAAACTGGGGCAGAGATTATGAACGAGAGATTATGACTCGCAACCCAGTGACCTACATTTTTTCTTGGAAACGCGTACTACGTCCTTCTATGAATTGCGTCTGCAGTTTAAATTGGTCAATGAAACAGGTGCGAGCGAGAAATCCGAGTAAGTGACAGAGATAGAAGAATAACAAACGAGTAAAAATTACTCTTTTCTTTACACGAGGATATCTCGAAAAAGGATTCGAGTTTCTGACGATCGTTTATTCATTGATCGAAAGTTACTAACTTTTATAGCGATTATTTTAATAGGATTCAATTTCGATCGAGTTTAAGTTTCAAACGATTGGAAATTATTTTGTTTCTTCACGCGACGATATCTCGGAAACTGTGATATCAGGATAAATAAAAAAAGAAAAAGCGCTTCCGATGATTTTTCATTCATTGACTCTTCCATTATATTCTAAACCCACTATTCTCTCTTGTTTAAAATTTTCTTAATCTTAATAGAGAGATTTATTTTAAGTCCACGACAAATTGATATCTATTCTTTAATCCGACGGTTTAAATTTTAAATTTCGAATACTTTCTTCTCCTTAAAACGCAGCTACCTTATCCTAATTCCGCTTTACCAAAAAAAAAAGGGATTCAATAATCGGTGAATTTCGTTGCGAAACCTTTAATCGCGGGTGAAATTAGGGCGCGTGACAATAACAGCCCCTCGAAAGCGGAACTATTCGTGGCACAAAAGCAATCGTCGCCATCTCGGATGCCTTTCTTCGAATTCGACCGTAATTTCGAATGTGACGTGGCAACATTTTCGTCCCGGTAATAGTATATATATATATATATACTATTTGCCGTGGAGCTAGAGCCGCTTGATGGATGGGAAACAATAATGGCACCCGTTAGAGGGTTGCGCGCAGGAAACGCATTAACGGGCCCACCTTTTCGTCATTCTCTCAGGTGAACCAGCCGATTGTTACTACACCCGGTTATTTGTGAAACCTCCCGTCTAAGAAATGGTCCGCCGATTTATTTCCAACAAATGTGGGTGCGTTAATGTCGACGTCAATTCCGACACGGTGTTCCATTATCCTAAAAGGGAAACGAAACCTTTTATCGTTATCGTGACGAATCGTTCTCATTGTGCTATCTAATTAATCGCCACTGATTTTAATCTTCGTCAGGAAGAACGAATGACGCGTCGATTAATTTGCTCGTCTTTTCTACTTACTTGTCCTTCAATCACGCCGATCTTCGATTCAAACGATTTACTTACGAACGATAATTATATCGCGCCATTTCTAAAACTGGTTCCATTCTCGAATATGGGAAGAATAATATCGTTATCCTCGAGAAAAGGGTTCGTTCCTTCGTTTCGCGCCGAAAATCCGCCACTGAACCGCAATTCGAGAACGATCCCCAACGTTGGCCGGCCCGAGCTTAGCCGAGAAGAGCTCCCTTGGAAAACGGCATAATTACCCCTGGTGCTTGTGCGCGCGGTGAAATTTATATCCTCGTCTCGGATAACGAATTAAAGAATAAAAGAAAGGGTGGAGGGTAGGGAGAGGCGTTTGGCGAACAAAGGGGAGAGCGCGGCGGTGTTGCGCGGCTTAAGGGAAGTAACGAGCACTAATAACCGCGGGAATTAATTAACAGGCGGGCCGAGGCAAAGGGGCAGCGAGGTATAACTCGGGCTACGTATATACAGATATATATATATATTCACATTCAACGTTAGGAAGAATACATTTTAAACACGCCGTGCATCTTACCATTTCGCGTCTAGGATTTAAGACCGCCCGGAGGGGGAGGAGGGAGTCGGTGGGGGAGGGAGGGTTAGGATTCTAAAATGCGAAAACGTTGAAAGGGAGCGGTGTGCAAAAAGGATGAATGTAAGAGCTCAAAGGGAGGGAAGAAAGCGAGAATAGAGGAGGGGGAGAGGGGGCATATCGGACTCGTCTTTGCGCGCTCGCTTCCTCGATGAAAGAAAATACCTGAATGAATGAGCAGCAGCAGCAGCAGGCTCGAGAGGGAGGAGAGGAGAGGAGAGAGAGAGAGAGAGGGAGGGAGGCAAGGGAGGAGAGAAAAGAGGAGAAAAAGAAAGAATGGAAAAAATGGAGAAATGGAAGGGAACGAACACGGACGATAGAGCGTGAAGCGAGTAGTCGAGGAGCGAATTAAAGAGGAGCTCGCTGGAGGAGGAAAAGCGCGAGGTGGTGTAACGTTGTCGGTTTCCAGTCATTAAAAACCGCGTTGGCCTTCGTTCTGGCCATTAGAATGACAAATGACGGTCGTTGACGGTGCCAAATTAGCACGATGAAAGGGCTTACAGCCACGCACGGAAGTCGTGTGTGAACGGTTGTCACGAGGCGGCGGAGGTACATCGGTCCTGCTTGTAAAATCTCTCCTCGCCAAAGGAGGCGGGATTCGTTTGCATCGAACAATTTTTACGACAATGGCCTCTGGACATCGGATGAAATATCCGACTTTTCTCCCTCGGATTATTACCTCACCTTTATATCACCGCCATTTTCCACGCCACGTTTTAATCTCCCCTCCGGCCCCCGTGTACGTCCGTTCTTTTTCCTCCTCTTTTTTTTCCCCTCTTCCTATTCTTCGAACGAGAATCAAACTTCGTCCAGCTTCGCAGAGACGATACCCGAGGCAATAATAACGAAGAAGAGTTCTTGGAGCTCGATCGCTTTCAACGCGTATCCATTCATTAGGGCTAAGCAGCATTTACGGAAGCTCGATCGGTTCCGTATTCAGCCATCAGGTAGCCGGATTATCGTACTATTACCTGGTAATTAGCTTCCGATGAGTTCACGCTCGATCGGCCCCCGTATACCTTGCCTGTCGTTCATATCCCCCCCGCCTTGATGAAATCCTGATAATTCGATCAACCGGATTTCCTGCATTCGTTTCCTATAATTAATCCTGTGGCACTGTGATTGCTTCAAATATAGCGGTACGTAATTTCGCCCGGTTGATTTCTAATGCGGGGATTTAATCGTGAATTTAATCGGGCCAGAAATGTTACTCGATTGGATATCGATCACTGCTTCGCGTCTCTTCGTCTAAGACGTTTCTCGTTTCACGTCGAGATCGGTAATCTGTGTATAAGAAAAAGACTCCTCGAGGTAAATTTACCAGTGCATGATTTTGGCAAAAAAGATCGATGGAACTTCAGCATCTTCGAAATAACTCGTCATCAAACTCGGCAAGTTATGGAATTAATAATGGCCTTAATGAGAAAATAACGTCAAAAAAAAAAGAGAAAGGGAGGGAAAAGGAATGGATCTATAAATCAGGAATAAAACGAATCGTCATTGGATCCTGCCGGATATTTATAGACTCGATTTCGCTTCGCTAAAAGTTTTATTTTCGTCCAACCCAGGACAGATAGTCTACTCTGTGTATGTGTGTATCTTCTCGTGTGTATATGCAACTTGGAAGGGTGTGTATTTTTCCTCTGTTTAGTTCGCGTGTATACTTGTGTGTACGTGTGTTTTCACGTGTACTCGTATGTATATGTGTGTGTGTGTGTACGCGTGTGTGTGCACATTACACCTCGTTTACTCGTAGTTTTTTTTTTCCCCCTACGTCGCAATTAGTACAATATAATATGTATAGTTTTATTTTTCGTTCTATCTCGTTAGCATACAAAAGGATACAGGCACACAAATATCAAATATGCATCCGGTATTCGTTATTACTATTGATCAATTATAATTACACTCACAGTGGTATCTTTTTATTATTATTATTATTATTATTATTATTATTATTACTATTATTAATTATTAATTATTAATTATTAATTATTATTATTATTATTATTATTATTTTCGTTTTCATCGTTATTATTACCTCCATTCCTTCGCCATCACTCATTCCGCGCCTTATTCTTAAATGCAAATTTTCACCCTCTCCTTCTTCGCTGCACTCTCACTTGTTTCCTCTCTTACATTTTAACCGCTATATGTTACAATGTTATGTACAAAAGTGGTCGCGTCTTCCAGTGTCTCGACAGGCTTATTTATATAATACGTTATTACACATAATTTTTTTTTTTTATTTGTATAAATTACAATCGCTATATACATATTGAGAGATAATGCGGCGCATTTATTAGTTTCGGGGTGGCGAGAATACAATATATATATGTATATCCGTAGAATCGTCGTCCCTGTTAAAAACTATGATATAATATATATATATATATATATATATAAACACGATCGTTGTTGTTGTTGATGTTTCCAAAATTCTCGTGCGTGCTCGTCGCGTTTCGCGTGTGCTTGTGCAGCTGCATGTAAACACCCAACATCGCTCATATTTGCACGATCGATGCCGAATGACTCAGGTAGCTCAGGTCAACGCAACAACTTCTCACCGGGAGGCGTTCTCGTTTTATATTTTATTCAGAGACATCGAGCGTTCGTCTCCATGGAGTTTCGAACTGAACCGAGAATTAGTACCGAGATCGACGTTTCCAACTATTATCCAATTGCATCTACTGTCGTTATAATTTCGATCACAAGTATCAATTGATATCGTTTACTCATAGAAGCATAAATAATTTTCATACGTTATCTTGAAAAATTTGATTCAAATTTCCAATTTATTCTCAAAATGTAAAATCTCTTCGTGCTCGAAATTAATCTTCAAATTTTCATCATTCACGAATATCAATGCTTTAGGGATCGATTTCACTCTCTTCAAAGTAATATTCCATTAATAAAAAAATTATTCTATATACATTATAACTGGTTAGACAAATTTTCATAAGGATGACTGATTGTACATCTTCGGAGTTATTTTTCTAAACTATTATTTACACGAATCTAATTCCCAATAACAAAATAAAATGGATAAATTTCACTTCAATTCTCAACCACCCTCGTTCAAATTCAAATCCTTCCCTCCAAATTATATATATATATAAACAATCTGTTAAATTCTATCGAATCTATCGACGCATAATTTCATCTCCGTTCTCCACCACGACCGAGTTACTACTCTTGCAGAGATTACTCCACCGTTGCATAATACCTTGTTCAAAGCCTCGTTCCATTTTCTTTTTAATCCTCCCTGATCGCGAGCGCACGCACTTGTACATCGTCGAATAAAAGATGGGCCAGTTTTTCCCTTCCCTTCCCTTTTAGCTATCGAACTTCCGCTCCTCCTCCTCCGCATTTCTCCACGCCGGTCGAAAAAAAAGGGTTGTAACGTCCCTGATTTATGGGCGCGAGTTTCCTTTCGTCCGCCAACGATGCAGAACCGATCTTACTCCGTATCTCTGAACGATATCGCCGGACCGTGTATCGATGTCGCATCGGCGGCGGAATAAAAGATTACAGGCTCATAAAAGAGGCGCGCCACAGGAAACAGGAGTCGCGGCGGTATGGTAATCGTATGGGATTCGATCGAAAGTCTAGGAAGATGGTGGAGATTCGGTCGGAAAGGAATTCTAATTCTCTGTTAGACTCCTATACACTCTGTATTCCGTGAACTGTTCTAACTGTTCTTTAAAAATTCCTTCTTTCGAATAGGATTTCTAAAAGAAAATTGTTGTGCGACAAGGAAAAAGGAGCACGATTTCTTCTCCCGTTTTTTCCCTCCTGTACGTAGAAATTTAAACAGCTAGCTCGGAAGGTTTAGTGGCATCTCGCGAATAGAGAGGAGGAGGTGATCCAACTCCCGCGTTATCTCGCGATTATTACGATTTCGAGAAGAATTATCGCCTCTGCCTCTGTGAGATCGCGGTGGATGTAGAGTATTATCCCTCTAGGTGCGAGGATAAAACGCAACGAATCTCGTTCGTGAGAGAGTGTTAAAGTTTAATAAAACGCGGGTGAATAAGGCCAGTGCGGAGAAGTTGGAGGGACGATTTAGAACGAGCGTGCGATATCGCGACGATCTCGGTGCACACTCGGCGCGCACCGTTGTCATTGACATGTCGGCAGCATGCAGCTCCGCTGCACAAAGGAACCATAAAGTATCCTAAGAAGTACGCTTGCGAGCAGGCACGAAAGTACCGTCCTTCGTCATCTTTATCTTCCTCCTCGTATCCTAAAGAGAAGAGAGAGAAAGAGAGAGAGTGTATGTGTGAGCACCTTACTTAACGATCCTCTTTCACTCACCCGTTCTTTTATTTTTCACTTCGTCCCCTTTATATCCCCCTTTCCCTTTTTTCCCCCCCCTTCTACTTTTTAAGTCACCGAATCTCTCGAAAAGCTTCTTCGATTCTCTCAAGTTATTGATTTAATTCCTCTTTAACGGATAGTCGGCGCGTGTTCCCTTTCACCGTCTGTGCACGCTTTAAGATAAATTGACGATTATCGAAAGAACTGACTGGCTAGGCGCGCTATGGAAGTGCACGAGAAGTTCAAGGTACTTAATGCTCGGTTATTGCAGAAGTTTGGTGAAAAATTGCCCCACGATAAGGAATCTCCGTTTTCCCTGTCGACGGGAAACGGATCCGTGATATAACGAAGATCGAAACACGCGCTTTACGATGAAAAGTTTTTCATCGTTGCGACGAATTTGAGGGTGAGAGAAAGAGAAGCTTGAAAGGATAGGTCTTTCTCTCTCTCTCTTTCTCTTCTCTTCTCTATCTTTTTCTCGTCGAACCATCATTTTATATATATATATATGTATATATATATATTATTACAATTATTACGTTTCTTTTCCCCCTTCGATCTTTCGTCATTGATAAAAATGAAAGGTAAAAGACAACAACGACTGAAAGAGCGAGCAAGAAAACGACGATTATTATTGCGACCAAGTTATTTGCTCAGTGCCCCCTTCCCCCCAACTTAAGGCGCTTGAAAGGTGTGTGTATAGGTGAGAGAGTGTGTACGTGTTGTACGTGTGTCACGAGGTCCCTAACGGTTATATTTACACTCGAAGCACTCGAAGCTGTCACTCTTACGATTTACCTTTAACGTTCTACGGTGGCGACGATTAAACACTAAATATACATAGGTAAAGTTTTTCCCGATCGTTGTCAGATGCTACACGCGTGTGTCCAGAGAGTGAGAGGAGCTTTTCGTTGAACAATCTCTTCTTAAAGACGATCTTTCGTTTTGTCACGAGGTAAAGGAAATGTATATCTCATATGTATGTAGATCTATAAAGGATCGAAATATGTGTATATGTGTGTGAAAGTGTGTATGTAAATCGAAAATATATATATATATGTATATTTTGCAAGCGTTCTATACACATTGTCGTCTCGAGGATAGTTCGAATTAAAATGGGGAGTGAGAAATAGGGGGGGGTGTCGTGAAATTCTCAACGAACAGCCTTCTCCTCAACGAAAGCTCGCGTAAATTTGTCTCTGCCTTCGTCCCTTCGTTTGTTCAATCGATTTACTTTATTATTTAGTTTTTCTTAATATATCACAATGTGGTCGGTTTCTCTCCATCCTCGCTTCGTGAAACACCGTGCCTATTTACCATTATTCCTCGCGTTATTTCTCTTTTTTTTTCTTTTTTTTTTCTTTTTTTTTTTCTTTTTAATCTTTCATCATTTACGTACACATGTATTTAATTATTGTTGTCTCATCCCTGTATTGTCGATTCCTTACGTCGGTTAAATCCCTCGATTTCTTTTTTTCTTTTCTTTTCTTTTTTTTTTTTTCCTCGTTGCATGAAGGCGATGTCGGTAGTGATAGAGAAATAAAGTTGGGCTTATACAATATATATATATATATCGTTATATTATTACGCTTAAAATCCGCCGACGCACGATAATTACCGCGTTATCTTTTGTTGTATTTATATATCTATTTATAATATATATATATATATATTTTTTATTCTTCTTTCCTCCCTCGCATATTCATATGTATATATATATATATATATATACATATATACGCGTGTATGTATAATACGTATATAAATTAAAGATCCGTTTACGGGGCGCTATATGCCGCGATATATAATAAATAATACGACGAAATACGCGCGCATGCGCGCGTGTACACGCGCCTATCTGCGCGTATTACATAGCACAATATCGGGATATTCAATTATTTATTTGACGTCAGTCTTGTTGTGTGAGGCGGGGATCGAAGCTCGCTAACGTTCTCCATCTCCCCACAAATCTTTCCTCCCTTCCCTCCTCCCCTTTAGCCTGTACCTTTCTTGCCTTTCCCTCTTAAACGGCTACCGTTCGATATCACCGCGTCGATCTTCCACGCGTTGCCGTCTCTCCTTTCTTTCCATCCTCGTTCCTGTGCCACGACAATACCTGACGTCCCTTTTTTTCCCCTTTTTTTTCCAGTCATCGTGGAACCGTCACCTGAATTATTATACTCCGCACTACCGGAAACAATTAACCGGTAATTAATTATTATCGTTCGCGAGTTGGAAGTCTCGCGCCAAGTCGAATAAATATCTTATAGGAACGAAGAAAAAAAAAAGAAAAAAAAGAAGAAAAGCGAAAGTAAAGAGTATACTTTCTCCGTTTCTTCTTCTTCTTCTTCTTCTTCGTCCAACGGATCTTCTTTTTTATTTTTTTAACCCCTCTCGTTTTATCGCTCGCCACGAATCGATAGCGAGCTCGATCCGCTCGCACATGCGCGCCGTACAGACGAAACCATTAAACCACGCGCGACTCCTTCTGGAAATCCTTCCCTCGCAGATCGGTTTCCCTTCCTTCCTTCCTTATCGCGGCTACCGTTTTATTATTTTTTTCTTTTCTTTTCTTTTCTTTTCTTCCTCTTTATTTCTTTCTTTTCAGCGCCACGCGAGTCGCAATTTCTTCTGGATTCCCTTCCCCCCCTCGTAAGGAGGAACACGGCAGCCTCCCTGCTAACGAAGCTGCTAACGCGGCTCGCGCTTTTTACCGACGCGGAAGAAATGTGGCAGCGTTGTGGAAAAACGTTGGAAAGAACACGCGAGGCAGTATCAACGAAAAATATGACTCTCTTTACCTTTGCTCTTCCCCCCTCCCCTTGCTCCCTCTCCCTTTTCTCCCCACCCCTCCACCCCGTTTCCACTCCCTGGGAACTTCTGAACCTTGTGTAACTCACTCCGAGTTTGGAATTTAGGGAAGGGGATGGAGGAAAGGTTGCGGGATAACTTTTTCGCGCGTATTTCCCCAGTCGGGGGAGTGGGGGGAAGAGTTCATCTCGGCGGAAAAGTAGAGAAAGGTTGTTTGAGAAACGTTGCTCTTTTTTCTTTCTTTCTTTCTTTCTTTCTTTTTCTTTTTCTTTTTTTTTTTGGAAAAAAAAGATTTCGACGAAAATTGCGATGTGACCGTGAAATCGAAGCCTCGTTACTCCCTAACGTGTATATAAAAAATTCGCAGTAGATCGATTCGAACACGATTGAATTATTGCAAGAGTTTGCATATCGAGCAAATGGCAATCGCTTATTGCGTGGAAGGATTCGTAATTAAAAACGTAACGATTTCTTCTTTTCCCAAAAGAACGGGATGTATTTTTTAAAATCTTGAAGAAATTTAAATCCTCCATAAGGAAATATTGTATTTTTTATCGTATCTTGATTACGTTGCGGAAGATTAATATTTGCGATCAATATTTTTAATCAATTCACAAAATTGCGAGGAATCTTGGTTGTGATTGGGCAAAGATCGTTTTTCTCACGAACCCTCGATCAAAATGTTCGTATCTAGAATTATCTGGAACCACTTTCACGAGGTCCTTTGACTCTTTCGAAATGAAATTACAAAGCTCTGGAAAAGGACGTAGCCTAAATCTATCCTATAGAAAAAGTGACGGGCATTTCGAAATTTCTAGATCGGACAGTTCAACCGAGCGAAGTCGTATAGCGAAATTCGCTCGATATGCATCGATTCGCGAACCCTGTTAAAACTGGCAGAAAATAGAGATGGCACATCGGCACATCGTTTCTTCGAGGCTTTGATTTCCACACAGGTTGAAGGCGGGAGAAGAGTTGCCAGGCGAGCAGTTTCCGAATTTCCAGAGAGGAGTCGTCTCTCGCCGTTAAACTGATATGCCAATTGTAGTTACAACTCCGGTTACGCGTCCCCTACCTACCTACCTACCTACCTACCTACTACGAGTAGGTTGAGTCGTCCTCTTGTGCGCGCTCCACTCGAGGATGTACGCCTCTACTCTACTACACCAAGGGTATATAATACGCTTGGAAAGTGCGCGAATGGCAGTGCTCGTCGTAGAAAGATTTTTCGATGAGATCGAGAACCGAGTTGGCTGTATATATATACATATATATGTATATATTCTACCACGATCTCGCTATCCTTCTTTCTTTCTTTTCTATTAATTGGACCGCTCGAAAGATAGAGAGAGAAAGAGAGAGAGAGAAAGAGAGGTAGAGCGAAAGTTTGGGGGCCAAAATGTCCTCCCCTTCTTCGATCTCGCACACAAACTCGTCGATCCGTCTCCTCTTCGCCTCCTTCCTCCTCTTCTTCCTCTCAGCTGCGCTTTTTTCACGCTACGCCTTTTTTTCACCATCCATCGCCCGCGTGTTTCTCTTTCCTTTTCTTCTTCTTCTTTCTCTTTTCACGGGGATCGTTGATCGAGGATCGAGTAGAAAGTGGAAGATTGGGGAAGGGGAACGGGGAAGGGTCGTGCGGATGCCGAAGGATCTCTCGATTTGTCAACGATGGGCGAACCTTGTTGTCGCGTACCTTCGATCCGGCGGTGTGGAGCAGCCTTGAGTGTGGCGTGTGGTAGCTGGTGGCGTGTCCTTACGCGTATCTGTGCATCGAGTGCTCGCGGCGCTTGCTTCCTCTGCGCTCGCGCTCGCAAACTGGTTCCGGGCTCGGCGGGTTCGAGTACGTGAGATTACTGGATCCTCGTGGGGGTGGCGCGCTCATCGGGGGCGGGGGCGGGGGGAAGAAGCTCTGCAAGCACGCCTAATTCCAAACAACGGAACAGGGGGAGGGAAAAAAAGAAAAGAAGATTTAACGATAAACCTCTAATCTTAACCGGTCTTTTAACCGTTATTTTTTATCTACGTTATGATACATGATTGGAAACGTGGTACATCATTTTGCCAGCCCGCGTATTATTATAACACGGTGATTGAATTTTATATATCAATTATATATTTGAATCGAGAGTTTTTTAAATTTGCAAATTTTTGAATGGGGATCATAATTTGAAGATATTAGGGAGAACTCGCGTGCTTGAGAAAACTCGAGAGCTTTAAATCTCCTTTTGTTTCGAGCGAATATCTCGACTGCTAGCTACCGAGAATCTTTACGGCGTAAGATGCACTGGAAATGAACGAGGATTCTTGGAATAGATCCGACCTACTTCTTTTTCATGGGTATTAGTGGAACGAAAAAATGTGCGCAATTGAATCGAGGAGTTGGAATAGATTGAAAAAAAAAAAAAAAAAAAATCCCTCTTCAACGATCTCGAGATCGGAATGAAGCGTTTCACTAATCTCTCGAATGGAAAAAAATGATGTACCTCACGTTTGTCTTAAACTATTCGAACTGACAAAGTATACGATATATACTTCGATGATCGTTCGATATATAAAATGTTAAGATCGTGCATTTACCTTCGCGCTACCCCTCGATGAAGACTTGGAGAAAACGCTGTCCTGATCGCTGCTCACACTAGGCACAGGCATCGGTACCGCGTAGTCGTATGTGGCATCTGTAATTAAAGAAAAAGAAAAAAAAATTCATCAAACATCGACGAAATCGTTCGTCCGAATCTCTTCCGCGATAATGGTCCCGGACAAGCGTCAACGATCAGTACGTATATCATCATCGATCGCGCTTACCAGACTGCTCAACGTTGTCGTGAAGATCCTTGTTGTCTATAACGACGGTGCTATACCCGTAATAAGCGGCATGAGGCGGTTCCCTGTGCTTGTTCTCGTAGAATGGCTCCTGATACTCGTCCAGCCTCACGTCCCCCAGCAGACGATCGTTCAGATCCCGTGGAAGCGTGGTCAGCTTGGTTCCAGCGTATCGATCGTCCAACTCCTCCACCCTGTACGTCATCAACGATGGATCTTTCTCCGTTGTCCCGTAAGCGGATTCGGGCGACAGGTGTTGATGATTGCTCGACGGGATCGCGGTCTTGGTGCCCAGCGGGCTCGCGAAGTTCTTTCGTTGCCTGTGCCGCGTGATTATCAAGAAAATGGCCACTGCGAGCAGGAGGATCACCGCTGTTAAAACGCCGATGATCACGGCCATGTAATTCGAATCGTCTTGCTTCACGACTGGAACCTCGGCTTGCAAAGGATTGTCCCGCGCCGAGATTCGATCCCTTAGTCTCGGGGCTTCCGTCGTGGGCGGTGATTCCGGGGTGAAATTCCCGTGAGCGATATCTGTGACGAGAAAAAGATAGTGCCTTCGTCCGCGCCGACTCGGAAACAAATTTTTTTTTAATTCGAATTGCAAAGGAAATTTAATTCGAATTACGGGTCGATTGGAAAATAAAGGGAGAAACGAATAGGTGGAAACGTGGTAATGCGTGTTAATTATTATTTTTGATTAATGGGTTTGAATGCTTGGTAATTACCAGAGTCGAACGTGATCTCGCTGATCATGATCCACCTCGAGGCGAAGCTGAACCTCAGCTTAACGAACTTGCCGATTCGATGGTGCAGCTTGATCGATATGTTCCTCGAGTGCTCGAAGATCCTGTCCTCCATGTACGAGTACACGATCGGATCGCCCGTGTAATATTTGCCACCGACGCTGAACATTATGCTAGCCTCGGAGAACACCTGAACCGTGACAGAAAAAAACGCCCATATTTTTCTTTCTCTCCTTCTCCTTCTCTATTTTCGAGACTCGAAATAAAAATGCTCTCGGTCAACCAGCACTGAATATCTCGTTCCCGAGCGTAAATGTAAATACGAACGAATCTCTCATCGCGATAAAAGGTCGCGAGAACTTATTCCATAATTCAGTAGAGAAACGAGGAGGATCACGGTATACCAGCGAGGCATACTCGTAAATCGCGTTAACCGTGAAATATATAAAACAAGTCGTAGGCAAAGGTTGTTCCAGACGGTGAAACGAAGCCGCTTATTGTATACGGTAAACATGACGTAGTGGCCAATATTCAACATTAATTATACGTATAAATCAGCATCTTAAAGACGCAGCACGGAGTTCCGGTATATTAATACGTACATATATCCAACGATTCCTCTTCCAGGAATACACAGACCACGGTTTATCCACGCCACGGATATATAACGAGCAACTTTATAAGGGGCCAACCGCTCGGTTGACATCGACGACATCGATAATTACGAACCACCGCCCGCCTCTGCGCTCGCTCTGTCGCTGAGCGGAGACGCGTGGAATGCTAATTCCATACCGAGAAAGCGTAAGATAGTTAATACACAAGCGGAATGCCAGCGGAAACCGAGGGAGGAAGGAAGGGAGGGAGAGGGATCGAGGCTGGTCGTGGAAACAGGTAGCCAGGACGACGGAGAGATACAGAGAGGGAGGAAAGTAGAAGAACAGAGGGGGATGAGGGGGAGAAGACTAGAATACCGCGAAGGGCTTGGAAATGGAGATTACAAAGCTGAGATTATCTAACTCTCTTAGCCCCCAAAGACGAACGCAGCAACGACGACGAGGATGCGTATGGATTTTCAAGGGAGTTCACCGTTCAACCAGCTCGTCGACGAACAGCTACGGCGGCTAAGATAGGGAGGGAGTGTGAGGAAGCCGAAGAAGACGAGCGTGGCGGCCACGAAACCGTGCGCAACCCGACTAAGGATGTATTCGAGGAACGCGAGAGAATGGAAGATGGACGGGGAGAGGGGGGGAGAGAGAGAGAGAGAGAGCGAAACTGGCGATGCTTTGAAGTGCTGTCTTTCAGAAGACGTGTCCTATCCGCGCGAGCGGGCGCTTGTTAATAGAAGGAGACGTTTAGGGGCGGTTGCTACCATCTCTCACCCCCTTGCTCGCCCTCATACCTCGAGCGGTAGACTGCCGACTTGCCAGACTGTCGGTATTGTATTTGAATACGTGGCGTATCTGCTCTCCGGCTCGTTGCTCGCTCGTTGCATTGTGCGTACGAGAGAGAAAGAACAGCCAACCACCACCTCGATCGTCCCCCCTCGCCGTTTCTCAACTTTCCCTTCCCTTCGCCGTCTTCTCCCTTCTCTATCTCTCTCTCGAACAACAAGAAGAAGAAGAAGAGGATTCCCTTCCTCGTTCGTGGCGATGCACCAGCAGCGTTTCTGCCGCCTTTGCCTTCGCCACCTCTTCGTGCCCTCCTCGTCGCACAATCGAGCCTCCGGAGCCGGGTAATGAGGCGCTCCATTCAAATAAATCTTGATACCGGTAAGAAGAGCGTTTCGAGGCCTATTCCGTCGTGGCTCGGCCATCAACGGAAAACTTCCATTTTCGTGTCGCTCGGGGTCCGTGATCCCTCCGACTCCGACTCGTTGCGAGCGTTAGATCGTTGTCGCGGAGAGCGGAGAAGAGAGCACGCGAGGCATTACGGTTCTTTAGCCCCCTCCTCCCTAGGCGATTATCTTTGTTCGAGCGATCAAACTTGGGAATCCGAGTCAAAGGAAAAGCTTCGTTTTTTAAATTTCTTTCTTCATTTCCCTTGGACTCTCTTCATGTCCCTTCGACCTCGGTTGTTTGTCGTTTCGAGGAGACATCCCTCTCGGCTGCTCGATCACGGGAACAGGCCAAGAGGCCTGAGGCCTAAGGGTAATGAGGAGGGTGGTCTCCTCCATTGGAATAAATCTTGATACGAAGGACAGCGGGGTTGTTACACAGAAATTCGACTCCGCAAGAAATTCAATTGTCACGAGTTGGCCCGTTGTTACCAGCCTGTGTGTAAAATCGCGCTCCTCCTCGTTTCCTCTTTCTCCTCTCATCCTCCACCGACCGATCCGCCACCAGGATCCCAACCAACCGTTGTCGCGCCTCGTTACCCCATCCTACATCCGACCTTGACTCGAACGCGAAAACTGGATTTCACGCCCTTCGTCTTTTTATCCATCTTTCCTCTTGAAGGCGAGATTTTAAAGCAGGCGCTAGATCTGGCCGCGTATTCCGTCACGATTGTCCGTCCCTCGCTATCCATCTCCTTTCTCATCCTCGTCCTCATCTATATCTCCTTCTCTTCTCCGTCCAGCTCGACTCCTCCTCTTCCTCCTCCTCCTCTCTCCTTGTATTCCACCGGTCGTCTAGTTTTCATCGATATTTTTTTCTTTTCTTTTCTTTTCTTCTTTTTTTTTCTCGTGCACCCTTTCTGTATCGCAGTCCTGCTCACGTTGCCGAGTCACCGCCGCGGGCCCTTCCAATTTCCTCCCTGTCGTGCTCGTATCTATCTATCTATCTCTCTCTCTATCTCTCTTCCTCTTTTTTTCACGCGTTTTCGCGGATATTCGGTGAACGATCATAGAGGAAATTTGAAAATAACGCGGCCGGGCTTGCGTTCAAAGAGATGGCCGGTAAGGGGATTACAGGATGGAAATTCGCAGGGTACGGGAGGAGATATATCGAGAACGAATCAAAATATTAAAATTTAAAGCGGATGGATCGGAACGGAGTTCCCTTCTTTCTTCTTCCATGTTATTTTCACTCTTTTTGAAAGAGAGAGAGAGGAGGGGAGGGGAGAATTGTAGGATTTATTACACGGGATTGTTTGACGAAATAACGAGGAATATCACGTGATATGGAAGCGCTACCGGCGCGAGTCAACAGACGACGAGGAGCGTGACTTTCGCTCTGCATGTTGCAGAACGTTGTAAATACGTGACTGTTCTCCGGGCCAAAAATCTGGCCGGAGGGTTTGTTCGTGGGGATACGAAGATCACGACCCGCAAACGTTGGGGAAGGCTCTGGTTTCCCTTACTGTCTCTTCCTTTTGCCTTCCGAGACGTCGAAATCACGACCTCCAGCACGGTTAACGCGTCCTCAAAAATTTTGTCCGATTCGATCGATAAATTCGCTTTACTTGAATTTGTCGCACTGGGATTATTTAATTTCGAATAATTTTCCTAATTAATAATAATAGCACGATACGTTTTTATATTGAAATTGAATTTTGAAATAAATACTAGCAATCGATAATTATCTTCTTCATTGTCTCGAACGCGAATGAAGGTAAAATTATCCATATTTCATTTCCCCCACAAAAGTCGCTTACCTGGACATCCTTGGTGAACTGATTGTTGCAGAATATGTGCACGGCCGAGAACTCCCTCACGTGGTCGAACTCGAACTTGATCTCGAGCGGATGGCCGGACCTGGTGTCGTTCCTCCACCCGACCCATCCCTGACCCCTGTCGTAATCGTAGTAGCTCATCTTGAAGTTGTCGGGCCCGATCTTGCCGTCCGTCAACTGTCCAAGTCCACGCAGAAGCTGGCCGTCCCAGTAACCGTCGTACGTGGCGTCGAAGAACTCCCAGTTGCCGCGTTTGTCGCCCTGGGGCATCGAGTACGACACGATACCGTCGTTCCACGGGCAACCGTACAGTTCCACCCGCATGCAAACGGTGCGACGATGGTAGCTGTAAGGCCAGAAGCGGACTTTGCTCGCCCACATTGGTGGCTCCAGCTCGTGCTTCGACTCCAGGTACGTGTTCTTGTTCCCGTCGATCACCTGTCACACCATCCACCTCGGTTAAATATTTCCACCGATATATATTTATACGAAATGGAAACGATTATGACTCGACTTGGAACCAACGCTTTATAATATCCCTCACGATTGTCAAGTCTCGCTTAATTTAAGACGTCTTGATCCGAGTTTTTTAAAAGTTTAGCCTTCAACCTCCGTCACGAAGGATAATTAAAGGTAGCCCGTCAAATTATCCGTGGATATTTCGATATATATCCTTATCAACGTGGAGGATCGTTATTAACACTTGACGTGAAACTCGCTCGAAGAGGTTACACCTTTTGAATAATTCATACAAGGGGATCCACGTATACTTGGAATTACGATTCGGGCGGTATCATTAAAATACCATAAACTATCGGCGATCGTATCGATAATGTGCACGACGATTCGAGCATAATGTGCGTAATACACCTGTCGGGGTCAGGGCGAGGCACGGTCACGTAAGCGGGCATACGTGAGAATCTCGTAGCGGCGTGGAGGAGTGGAGTGGCGCTGTCAAGTCCGGTAAGTGGAAAATAAGAGGTCCTTTGTTTCGAAAGGGACGACCCTCGACGATGCTGCACCGGGAATTTCTCGATCCCCGGCCGCGATACAGCGGCCCGGCCCGGCTCTCGTGCCCGCGCGGAATAGAACGCGCCTTGTTCCCTCTGAGAACGCGTGAAACGAGAAATCGCGGCGACCCAGGAACGCCCACGACATTTCTACCGGCGTTCCTCGAACCGCTTCAACCATCTCTCCAAAGAATTCCTAATCCTAAAGGAGAGTTTTCCAATTTCGTTTTTTCCTTATTATAACTTGGTAAATGTTGAAATTTGAAATTGGCATTTCTCCATTTTATTCCCAATTCGTGAGAAATAAAGAAATATTTTTAATAAGTAATTTTCTTTCTCAAAAGGATTTTTAATTCGAGAGAGTTTTTTTTACGTGTTATTAATTGGTAAATCTTAAAATTAGAATTTCGATTGTTTCAATTTAGATCGCACGAAATAGAAATAAAGAAAGGTTCGAAGAATTCAAGGTTCGAAGAATTCAAGAAATATTTTATATTTCTCGTGTAAGGAGATCCATTTTCGAAACTCCATTGTTTGCGAGAAGAAGAGAAATGGATGAATTGCCAATCGCTTTTAGAATCATTCGTTTGAAAGAATGACACGGCCATTCGAAATATGCTTTCCAATGATATAACTGAAATATAATTAAGAAAAAGAAGAAAAGAAAAATCACAACCTCGATGATAAAACAGCAGAGACACATTCTCGAAACGGGAAACGTGTCAAGTTTTTCCTGCAACGAGTGCAGTTTCCCCGATTGTGTTCCCAAGCGGGTTCCGCGACGGCTATGGAAAAAGGAAACGCGATTAAAAGATGATGGCCGTCCGCGGTGTCCGGTAATTAGTTGACACCGTTTTATTCGCGCTCGTTATTCCCTCCCGCGACTTGCCGGCCGATGTTCGCCGCATCGAAGCGAAATACAATGAGCCGACACGCGTGAAATTCCGGCTGGCGTCGCGCCGTGGACACAACGTTTCGCTTCGGCTTCGTTACAGCCGGCTTAATGAGCGCGCGGCGCTCGTTAAGGGGCCGAAATGCGCGGCTGTAAACGGAACGCTTCTGAAAGAAGTCTGATTCAACGATACGGAGAAAAGGAAAAAGAAAGGAGAGTCGGTGATATTTTAGTTAAACCGGACGTTTTTGCGCCTCGTTGAAAGCGGGGGGATAAATAACGATGATTTTATTTCTAGATCGCGAGATCGGTAAATGCTTTTTCTTTTTTTCATTCCTGCGACGAGGAAATTATTAATAAAGATATTTCGAGGACAGGTTTTATAGTACTTTGTACATAGATTTTTTTTCCTCTTCTTTCGTGAAACAATAAAATGTGGAATGGAAGATTGACTGACTCGAAGAGTTCAGTTTGCACAGAGGATAAATTTACTAATCGATAAGAGGAACCGCGTGTTTATATTTCCGCCAAGTACGTGCGATTTCTCGTTGAAAATGACGAGAGTGAATGAAACGACGTTTTACGACCTCTACGGTATTGCAAGATCGACGAGCTCTAAATTTTCTATGCGCACGTCTAGGGAAAGATATCGCTGGAACAGAAACAACATCTCGAAATAAAGATGTTTCGACCTTGGAGGATAAATTTAATAACCCGGAATAAAAGAAGCAGGCAAGTTACTCCTCGCTATTTGTATTTCGCCAACCAACAAAGTACACGTCACGAAACGATAGATAAGATAAGCTCCGCTTGCTTGCCGCATCAAAGCGAAAACGAAGGAAGAAGGTTGGCCGCGTTAAACGATTCGATAACGCGGCTTGATATAAATCCGCATCGACCGATCGTGACGAGCGCGATCAAAGGCGTTCCTCTCCTCTGCTTTAATCGAGACCCGCCGCGAAAGGGACGCCGCAAATTTCCATCTCGTTCCGAGAAAAGCCGTGGCGCGATCGTCGCCGCGGGGACGAAAGGCGACGACGGCGAAAATACGACGGCATTTACGAGCCGTCGACTCGTCCACCACCGCGAGAAAGGAAAATAAGTAATCTCGATATTTATTCTGCGCGCCCACGCCTCCGCCCGAAAGACGTTTCCATCCTCTCTTCTCTCTCTCGTTCTTCGTTTTTAAAAGAGAGGGGCGAGGGGAAGAGGAGGGAGAAAAATTCGGTTCCAAATCCGTTTTAGCGGCACTTTCGCTCGTGGACAAATTCCAAGCCGGGACCGGAGCAGAGATTGGTAGGGCGTGGCGCACCACCAACGCCCATTTTATGTTAATGTTTTCCGCGCCTCTTCGTCCCCAATCGTCAGCGGTCACCCGCCGAACAGAAGCCGCGTTGATGGCCCCGTGTCGTCGGCGAAGATCGTGACGGATAAGCTGTCTGACGGTTTAATTAGACGGATATATTAGACGCGACGGGTGGTCCACAGTCGACAGTCACCGACAATTTTCCAACACGTGCTCGCGAAACAAAAATCGAATGTGGTAAGTGAAAAAGAAATAAAGGAGAAAGTTTTCTACGTTTCGACTCTTATCGCGTGGAAAAGTATGAAAAGTCGTTGACGAATCGTGATATTGGCATCGCGTGAATATGAATTCTAATATGAAGTAATTACTTAAGTTTAATTTACTTAAGTTTAAATTGATAATTTATAATGATTTAAATTAAAATAAATGTTTTGAGATATTATAAAAATTTAGACGCTAATAAATTGACAGAGAATATTTCTCAACTATTGAAATGACCGATCAATTATCGATTGGTTGTCTACGTTAATCTGTGAATGTTTAAAAATTTCAATATATGGTTGTTGTACATTACATTGAAGCAATTATTTTGTATACATTTGAAAACGAATTTTGGATGGATGGATCTCTTGTGAGGAAGAAAGATGAACCGATAATATTTTTATATTTTTCGAAACCTGATGAATCTCTCTTTTTTTTCTTTTCCTTTTTCATCCTCTTCTCTTCGTTAAGCGTAATGTTTATAGATAAGAGGGAGAGGTTAAAGCGCTTCGTTTCGACGAAGTCAAAATAGATTTATCAAAGTTCTTCTCCTATGATCTTTATACAAACGTAAGTGTACTTACATTGAGAATATCTGGCTGGTTTGATATTAATTGCGGAAGATAAGAAGAAGCTTGAAAGGCGTATGTGTACGTGTAAGAACGTCTTTGTTCCTTTCACGGAGATCTACAAGCCCGCATCAATATTTTCTAATATACAAGAGCTACAAATATTCAGACCTTTAATCCTATTAATCCTCGAGATAATGCTTCTTGGTACATTGAGACATAGAGTCGAAACTCTCTTTGTGACTCATTGCGAAAGAACTCGTTCCTGCCAACAATTTTTCACAGCCGTCTCTCATCCTCTTCGATTAACCTAGGCTTCCATTAATCGAAATAATCGAGACGTATAATCGTATTATACGTCGTAATATATTACGCTGTATTATTAATTTACAAATTTAAAACCAACTTTCCTTCCAATTCCTCTCGAATTCTCGCAATCCGAATTCAACAATTCTTCAAAATTTATATACTGTTCACCGAGTCCCTGGAATGGAATAGAACGGGATAGGATACGAAATAACGGCAAAATTACGATACAATACCACCGATTGGCTCATTGTCATTGCTAAAAGCCGAGGATTTTTTCTTGCACCACGGAGGGACGACAACGAGATAATTTATACGAGGTATATACGCGCCAAATACGGCCGTTGAAAAATATTAGACGCGTCCCACTCGCCTTTTTAGCCTTCTTTTTTCTCCTCTCCCTTCTCTGGACTGCGAAGCGGTCGGAGAAGCCGTTGACAACCGCACGCCACGTACCACCGAGGTTGGCTCGAGCTGGCCGAGCTGTTACGAGAGATTATTCGTCGGATAAGCCGAGTGTCGTTGTGTAATTAAGCGGGGAACAGAGCCTCGCAGCAGGAAGGAGGAGGAAGAGAAAGAGACACGAATTTCTGCAGATTTATCCCCGCTAACCACGCGGTGTATTCGTTCGTTCGTTCGTTCGTTGGGTGGGCCGTTTCGTTTCGTTTCCTGTCCCTCCATCTTTCTCTCCCTCGCGCCACTTTTTCCCACACGGTTCCACGAAGAATGGGCCATCGCCGATACGAGGGAATCTCGATTTCCTTTCGCTTTTTTCGACCGGTCCGCGAACGCCTCGGTTTCGGTTAATTAAATCGGTTTATGGCCGGGATTGGACGAAAGAGGGAATCAGCGGGGGATCGGTCGGCCTTTTCGACCCGCTAATTTATGAGCGATCATTGGCGGAATGTAAATTTCGCGACCGTGAACCGAGAAAAAAGTTGGCAAGAATGGAGATATCGTGGATTCGTTTAATCATTCGCCAACAGCGCGATCGTGTTTTCTTCGTGTTGTCTTATTCTTTGTGAATCTTTTTTTCCTTTTTTTTAGAATATTTCTCGAATCACTCGCGATATACGATTGATATTAATTATCGATGCATCGACTATTTTAGCTCTCTATGTTATCTTTAGTTCCGATCTACTCATCTCTTGTCAATAAATATTACATATAAATTTATATAAATTTCGTCAAAATTGCCATTACGATATTAAAAATATTAAAAGTTCAATACGATAGATAGGTGCATACAGAATTCGTCTTGCTGGTCTCTTGGCGATCATCGGTCGATAATACCACGGAACAGAAGATCACTTTAACGTTAAATCTATTCGAGAGAATAGAAAAGTCGAAGGAACGAAACTTTTACGCGGCAATTTTTCCTGCACTTTCACTTCCTTTTTTCCAACGCCTTAACTGCTTAACAAGCGAAGGGAGCTTCGTGTCGACACAACTTCTTCTCCCGGGGAGAAATATTTTCGGTGGCGCGGGGTTATTCTCGCCGCGGCATGTAAAATGGAATAAGGGCGGTTAAATTTCGACCTTCGTGCATAGGATGCACAGGTTCGATCGAGGTGAGGCTATTCAAGCCAAACGCGCGTCTATGTAGGTGAGTCGAAATCGTCTGACCCGCGAGCAAAAGCAAGCACGCGACGACTTTCCCTTCCCTCGTTTTATTGATCCACCCTCCTATACAAATAAGCTCGAACCACCCTCTCCACGTATATACCAAAACTTCCAAGGAAATCCACCTCGACTGGACGTTCACCTCTTTCTTTCTTTCTCTTCCTTTTTTCCTTCTTTTTTATTTTTCCTTCCTTCCTTCCTTCCTTCTTCATCCCTTTCTTTTCTCGTTTCACCCTTCAACGCTGGTCCGTGTTCTCGGGAATCATGGTCCTTCCACGCTCAGGTGGTATATAAATGTCCCTGTCGCGAATAAAACAAGAACACGCGGATCGAAAATAACGTTATCGTCGACAGGGCGAAATGACTTATATTGGTTCCCGCGTCCCTCCTCGGAACAAATATCACGAAATGGAGGAAGGAGTTGTTTGGGACGTTGAGGGCGTCGAGGCTCTCTTATTTTTCACCGATTTTTCCACGGACAATGACGAATCGTATTGAAAAACAATCTGGCTGATTTCACCAGATGCGATTCGTATATTCAATTTCTTTCATTCTTTTTCTTAATTTTCAGCGGATCAAGACTGTAATAAAATTACGTACAATTCGTGAAAGAATACATTAACCCGTTGAAAAAGTAAAAAGTCTCGAATAAAGTTACTTTAAGCAATTACTTGTTAAAATGCTTAAATGATATTTATTCGTAGCTATTTATATAATCGTCGCTTTTCATATAATATCTCGGCCGTTTGACAGTATAATTATTCGCATTTATTATTACGTTTTGAACGATAAATTATCGAAATAAAGTTCAAACTATTAAATTCTGTCCGTCACTGCTGGATTTAATACGATGAATTATCGTTAATATTTGAAGCAAATCTCTTTTTAATAATATGTTGGATCATATACGTGATACTTCATCGACGATTACACAACTTTTAATTTAATTTTCGTGAAATTTTTTTCGTACCAAGATAATTATCCATAACCAGAAATTTAGATATTTAAAATGTAAAAAGTAATTTCAAAATTTTATTCATTATTCGCACTTGTCGTATCGAAGTATTTTTTCTTGAATAGCGAATTTGATTACAACTAAATTTAATTTTCCTCCAATAAAAATTACGGATACTAAAAACTATATAAATACATGCAGACCCGTCTCATTTTACCACGCGCGCACACACAAACAGAGCAAAGTTATAACGCCCACGTCAACGGGCGGAATGCCTCGTACACGCGAGGGACAGTTCATTCATCGACGTCAACCCGCTCATTCTCCGCTCCTCTCCGCTCCGCGAAATTCGCGGGATTCTCGGCCGAGTAACGAAGACCAATCCTGTGTATTCCCCGCGATGATAACAAATGAATCTCCATTGTTGGGTGTTGCTAATTAAAGTGGGCCGGGTTACCGAATCTATTCCAGTCAAATCATCATCGAAGAAACTTCCCACTTTTCGAGGGAGAAACGCGATCGTGATTCACTGTCTCGTTAACATCACTGGTTTACTTTTTACCAGTCCAGCGTGGACAGCCACAAATCATCCCCGATAATCCACGCTCGTTTTGCGCGCGTATCGCGCTCTAAATTTAACCCCCGCGCATGCGTCGCACAATCCTGCCGAATTGTTGCTTCTTAATCGAATTGCGAATTAGGCTGGTATAGTTGTATCGAGTATCGATAACATAATTCTTGTTTTCTAGAGAGTTAATTACATTATATTAATTTTTGGATCTTATTTATTTTATCTTGATAATAACATTCGACGAAAGAGAAGAAGGAAAAGTAGGAATTTTAATCGATCGATAATTGATCTAGTCACTCTGCCTCGTGAAAGCGGTCGAATCGATCGTTGACCGACCCCATCTTTCCTGTAAAGGAAATCCTTCGAACGTTGCAGGGCATCGAGAGGATATGAAATATCGTCTTCGAAGATGACGGAATTCAGAACGTTGACAATAATAGACTTTGCGCGATTGGTTTGACAGCCGACGTCATCCTGCTTTCGAAACCTAAACCTACCTTCCAGACGTTGAACAGATCATGGTGGAGACAGAAACGATAAAGATACGCGCAATAATAAACTTCGATGTCTGATAGATAGACTCAACAATTCGTTCTCGTTACAATATATAATAAGATATACCGTTGACGAGATCAATAACTATTTACGCTCCGTCTGATATGGAAAATCGTCAAAGGGTATAAAAGTTCTTTAAAATTAGAATTGAAAAAATTGTCGACCACGTCTAGTTTTTTTCGAAAAGTTGAGAACGGAAACTTTTTTTCGATGAAAAGTTGAAGGGTGCGAAAAATTTTTCTTTTCTAAAAAAAAAAAAAAAAGACTAAAACGAATTCGGTGCAACTGATTTTCAACTTCCAACTTTTCCTGCTGATCGTCTCGAAAAAAAAAAAGGGTGAGGGGGGAGGAAAGAGAAAAGCTGTTTCTCCGTTCGAGAGACTCGGACACTTTCCTTTTCCCTTACTTTCCTACTTACAGTTTCTCTAATAGAAAGCGCAATCGCGATCAATTATCGCGACACGTTTCGAAACGCGATTTTAATACTCACCTCCTCGCCCCGCACGTCCCTGTACCGGACCCACTTGCCGAGCTTCGGCCTCCAATACTCGAGCATATACGCCTCCGAGTATTCGACACCTTGGCCGTTGCCAAAGCGGCCCTGAGTGCCTGTGGCGGTGATCATGTGGACCGTGTGAAGATCGATTTCCAACCACTCGCGTGGCTCTGTGGTGATCTGCAGCTTCGGGCACCAGGCACCTCCGTGGCTCTCCTGCTTCAGCCTGTAAGGGTAAATATTTACACTGAGATTACCGGCCTTCTTTATTTCTTCTCTCGTTTTTTTTCCTCTCCTTTTTTTCGCCCCCCCCCTTTCTTTTCCGAGTTTTATCTCTCCACCCTCTTCTCCTCCCGCATCCCAGTTTCCACATTCCTGTTCCCTCGGAGGTAGAATTTTTTTTCCTTTCTTTTTTTTTCCTTTTTCTTCTTCTTTTTTTTTTTTATCTCGTCATCCGGGAAAAACGAGAACGCCGGTGAATCATTTTCAAGGGAGACCGAGTCTCGTCGTGGATCGCGTAGGGAAACATGGAGATTTTTTTCTGGGTCTCATTGGGAATTTCGACGCGTAACTTAATTTCCACGCGTTATGCGAATATGGTTGGCTGTGTGTGTACACGGAGGAACGACGTTCGAGTGTTTAAATGGCGTAATTGATATTTGAACGATATTTGTACGGGGCCGCTTGCCGAGGGTTTTAATCTTTCTCCTTTCTCCTTTCTCCCCCACCTCCCTCCCCCAACGACAATTGCGCAGGGATTTTCCTGTTTCAGGGAAGGACGAAGATGTATGCGGTTACGTAAACGGATGATCCTGCGACGCGTATAAAATATGGCCAAACTGTTGATTCTTTCCTTACCTAATTTATCGCGCTGCGATTCGTCTTCTTCTCGATCTACGATCCGCGATCTAAAAGGTCGATTCGTCGTTTTATTATACGCAATTATTCATGGAAAAATTGTCAAAAAAAATTTTTTTCTTCTCTTTCAAAATCCTCCCCTCCCTCTTCTTTAGATTCGTCTAAAATTTTATCACACGTTTCACGTTATTTTATATATATATAGAAACATTATTATATTCACCACGCTTCCTTGCCTCGCCTTCGAGAATCTCGCAAAGTCGACAATTACTTATCGACTTATCCCATCGTATTCACGGCGCCTTTTCGTCGCGGTACAATCGTGGGACGGACGTTGCGATCGACGTGGACAATCGATAAGGATCGAGCGATAAGGCGGCTCGCAAAGGAGGAGGATGACGGCATAATCGGAAATGTTACACGGTCGCGGGAAAGGAAATCGTATAAATACGTGATCCTGCCGGTGGCTGACGGATAACCGTCACCTCTGCCCGGCCCCCGATATCGTGGGAGGGGAGGGAGGGGTGAAATTATAATTTATCGATCGAGCCGAGCCACCGGATGGCATGAATTAAAGATGAGCTGGCACCGGCGCTGCCGTGCAACGGGGAAGCCACTCTTCGAGAGCCGGCTAATAATTGTATTCGCGCATAGCTTCCGTCTACGGCATTAAAAACCTCCCCCTCTCTCTCTCTCTCTCTCTCTCCTCTCCCCATTTCCACGTCGGGCATCGCCTCTCTGATTGTCGCGGAAAACGCGCGAGAGGAATGCCGGCGTCGATCCGACGGGGAAATCGACAGGAATTCACCGATGTTCGAATTCAATCGGACGATTAAACGGCGTTTCAATCGGCCATTACTGTGCCGTTATTTATTTGCCATTTCGCGTACGCGAAAGAGACGAATTTGAAACGTTTGAAATTTGCGGAATTTTAATTTGGGAATGGAAATTTTGTAGAAAAAAGAAAGAAAGAAGGGGAGGGGGAAAAAGTAAAAAAGGGGGATGGCAGATTTAACGAAGAAGAAGGATGATAAATAATTAGGTGTGTCGATTCGTCGAAGATAGATCTTGAGGGGATTGATTGAAATCGAAATATATTGTAAGTAATTTTAAGTGTGCACGAAAGGAGAAGGAGGAAGAGGAACGATTTATGAAAAATTCGTTTCGAAAAATATTATGCTTTGCACTTCTTATTTTCGTTAATTAAAATAAGCGTGAGAAATTTTCTTTCTCCAAGAATCGCTGTTAATTGGCTCGCGTAAGCTTTACTTTAGTTATGGAAAGAGAGTCTCGTGCTACGTCAACAATTCTTAATATGTTCGCAAAACATTTTCGTTCTCTATTTCCGTGGGATCACATTTCTCCCTCCTCTGTTTCTTTACATTTCTACTTTGGAGATTACTTTAGAAAATAAACGTTTGAAGTTTACGAAAAAACAAAAAAAAAAAAAAAAAAAAACCAGTAAAACTTCCAAAATAAATCCTCGTCTAAATAAATTAAAGACCGTTTCATCCAAAGATCCCTACATCCCCCGACTGTTTCTCCTATGAGAAGACTGGATAGAAACAACAAGGTCCACTCTTCAAACGACCGACGCACAATCCAAAGCTCTCTCCAAAACCGAACTTCCCGTGTTTCACCTTTGACGCGAGCAACAAACACGCCCTCGCCTAGTCACTTTGAAACTCAATTTCAACAATAAAAAAAAAAAAGAAAAAAAACCGAGAATTCGCCTTCTCTCCCGTCCAAGATTACTTTCGAACAGCGCCTCCGCTCCTCCCCCCCAGCTCGCAAAAAGAAACCGCCGCCAGTTCAGTTTGCACGAACGAGAAGGAGCGAGAGAGGTGAGCGAGGGGGTAGGCCTCGGTTATATACAATCTCGCAAAATATTCGCAATAAAGAGGTGAGCTGCCACTCCTCTCTGCCACCCCGTCAGAATTTTAAGCGTCGCTTTTGACGGCGGGTAAAAGAGCCTGTGTCCCTCTCGAACGAAGAGTAACCTCCTCTCCAGAGGAGAAGCAGAAGGAACGCTATAGTTTCGTCGAGAATAGACGAGGATAGATACAAAGTGTTGGATCGAACGACAGAGAGGGAAAGAGAGAGAGAGAGAGCAGCGAAACGCCATAACTCATAGCCCATTAAGTGAGCTCGAACTGGGTTGGCTGCCACTTTGATACAGTCCAGGGCATCAAAGGCATTCCGCGGCTCGCGCGCGCGATAAATCTCGAGCGGGGCGAGCGATTGCGCGGGAGTGACTCGAGCCGAGCCGAGCCGAGCCGAGCCACGTCGGCGAAATCGTGGAGGAGAGCGGCACGACGGAGGCGCTACTACGGGCTCGATTATCGAGAAGAATGGTTTCTCGAACGCGAGCCAACTCGAGGAGGAGATGGAGAAGGAGGAAGCTTACGGAGATGATTTGTTGCGGCAGTTGCGGAGGAGAACGAGCTTTCGATGGATAGGCGAGGAACCGTGGCGCGATACGTTGCTTCCTTCGAGGGATGTTGCTCGCTTCCTCGATGAAAACTCGTTCCTTCCGCGAAAACGTGGCTCTGGTGGATCTGGAGGACGCGAACGCGCGAAGACTGGGAACTCTTTTATTTACACGCGCTGCGTTCTTTTTTAGACAGGTCTTTCGTTGCCCCCAGAAGGACTTTTCCTTTATGCGTTTTCCTTATGCGTGAAACCGAGTTGATTTTCGACGAGGGAGAAGAAGGAAGAGAATTGTAAATTTTGTTTACGTTTGTTTCGTTTGTTGAATTAATTTAAAAAATGATCGTACGGTCTTTCAAAGATATACACGCGTGTGAATGTTTCAAAGATCTTGAATTTTTAACAGTGATGTTGTAGGAATAATCGTAACGGAATAAAATTGTATTATCCATTTAATATTCTCAATAAGTAGAATCGGAATTTGGTAAGAGTATGTACTGGGGAAAATATGGGGAATGGAAGAATCTTTTGTACGAAACGTTCGCGAATACGAATACGTTTCACGAGGGATATCTCGAGAAAGAGCTGTGTACACGTAATACGAGTTAGATTCGCGTATTTTAGGGTAAACGGGAGTCGTATGGGGTAAATAGGGTATTCACCGGGAAGCCCGTAGTATCAGGAAGCCATGGAAATGCCGTTGAAGAAGGTCTAGACGGTCTCCACCGGGTAAAGAGTGTGTGCACAAGCGACGATATCGGTATTGCATCGAAAAGGCTTTCCTTGCTTTATATCGTGGCCGAAAAAAAAAAAAAGAAAAGAGCAAGTAAGAATAAAAGAGGAGGGAGAGGAAAAAACGAAACAACAGAGAAGAAACGTCACCCTTTTTCTTCTTCTTCTTCTTCTTCTTACACGTTAAACTTCCAATTATCGTGGCTGCATTAATGTGGCAGCTTTTCAACGAAATTCCATAGGACCATAAACATGTTCACGCCTCTTCGCGTCTCTCTGAATAACGGCACGGTGACGTTCAAAATATCAGGGACCACCCATCGCTATCAAAGAAGTTCGTAAATGTCATCCGTGTTAATAAAATATTTCTTCCGTGAATGGGACGCATGTAAAACAAACAAAACTAGCGAACTCCTCCTCTTCTTCTTTTTTTTTTTTTTTTTTTGGAAGAATCCGATTTTTCATCGCTTTTATATCTTATAGCCGTGGAATATTATATTTACGAGCGTCCGTCGGATTATGTCGATAACCGCTTAAAAGATATGGAAATTTTTGATTCTACGATTCTCCGTTTCTCCATATTTAAAATCGGCAGAGAATACATCTTATTTCTAGTTCAATACGTGTCTACAATCTTATAATCGTACTTTCAAATTGGAAATTTTAACGCCAAGTTATTACGGTTATTAATCTTATGTCGAAAGATATTTAAAAGGAGGAATATTCGCCCGATTCGCAAATTCTCGGCTCGTTAGCATCGTCGGTGGTCCCATAAATCGGCCCGTCCAGTCCACTACATCTGGTCAGAATTGGAATCCTCTGTTTTGGAACGGTGATTAGCCGAAACTTATAATCAAAGGAATAAACGCAAAGGAGGCCGCGTTAACGATGGTTGAAGCGGTTCGTAACGTTCGATACGAATGGCCATGCATGCGGGACATCGCGTCATTAATCCTCATTGCGGGTTGAAGGCCGAATGAGACGCGCGGTTCAGTGATTAATACGGTCGAGTCCTGATCGTGAGCCACCTCGATCGTGGACAGAGTGACGGACAGGAAGAAGATCATCCGTTTAAGCGGTAGAAAACATTTCGAATGAGATACGTTATCGTGATTCCTTTTCTTTTTTTTTTTTTCATCATCGAATTCTCCTCTCTTTTTCTTTCTCTCTCTCTCATTCGTTTTAAGCCGTCCATCAAATCTCTCGTTTCATAAATCCTTTTCGTCCAGGAAAGAACGCTGTATTATTTGTCTCGCTGGTGAATGTAATACGAATCCTTTGATTCGATGAAATAAAAAAATTAAATGCCAAAAAAATCTCGGTTCCGTATAACGTATTACTATTGTGGATGGACGAGATATTTTCTTTTTTTTTTATGCACAAGATGTTACAGGATCGCGAGAACATGTACAAATATAAATGGAAGATGAGAAGAAATTATATATAATCGTGCATTGTGTCGCATTACACCATGCTTGGTATAAATGAAATAAAAAAGGACAATTTACAACAATATAAGTTTCTTTGAGAAAATTATTTACCTCGAATTTTCGAATTAAAATACTTCGTGCCGACGATATAAACGTATAAGCGAGATATCTCGCCAGTGAAAGGGTTAAGGATCCAATAATCGGTAACCCTTCCTCCCGGAAAAAACGTTGGCGATGTAATTTTGTTTCGCGATTTCTGCCAGTTCACTGTTCATATTTAACCTTCGCCCTTTGTTTGGACGCGCGCGAGGGTTGGAACGAAAATAAACAGAGGGGGAGAGTGGAATTATTTAAAAAGAAAAAAAAAAAGAAACGGCTGTCGCCGTATCTGGGTTAATCGTTCGGAGGAGGGGAAGAAAATATTTTTATTTTGCAAGATGGAAGGGGCATACGTATTGGTGAGAGTGGGGGGGATCGAAACAATTTTCCTAGCAATTCTAGCAGTGCGAGCGTAACGAGATCTTTCGCCCCGGCATAGAATCGCCACGAATTCAACCCCGAATAGATCGGTTAACGAAGCGCACTGATTTCGGGAAATTGCATCTCTGTGCACGCCGTGCGCCCCTCACAAAGGGGGTTAATTTTATCATATTTCCGAATGTGTATTGCATCGAATCTGCATAATGCGCTCTATAAACGAGACGGTAATACACGGTTAATTCACTCACCGTCCGTGATGCGGACCGACGTTTCCGCTATCGAAACTCGAGCTCGCTGTGATGTCTGCATCGGGAATCGCACCAGATTCCATCCCCAGGGGCGCGATGCATTGTGCTGCAAACAAAGGAAATTGCTTTGATTATATACACGTTGTTATATTTCCGTATTCGTCCCGCGTCCACTTTCGCCCCGCGGAGCAGGGAGGGCGGGGGGAGACGCGATTATCACGCGAATCGAACGCTTTTAATCGTTTCGAACAATCGTGACGCAACGCGTTTAATTTGAACGCGAGCGTTCCCTCTCGAAAAATGATCAACACGCTCGTTGTAAAACCATTTTGCTTCAATCTTGCCCGAGTTTCATTTTTATTTCATCCTAATTTCCAGAAGGACTTGTTCGTATTACGTGGAAATCGGAGTTGATAAACTATTATTCTAAACTGAAGAAGGGAAATTGACAAAAAAGTAATGTAATGTATCCAGTCGAAACGCAGGAGGAGGAGGAGTTAATAAATCGAGCGCGGCGTCGACTGATGTTCGAGAGACCCACTTAAAGCTATGCGTATTAGTCCCGAACAATAAAAACCAACCGATCGGGATTAATAATAATACGACGACACTTCGGAGGGAAATGATATTTCGATATCCTTAAAAAAAAAAGAACCGTAAAAGAAAACAAATCCTGAATTATTCCTCCCCCTTCCCCGTTGAAGATTAAAATCTCCTTATAATTCCCTTGATATTTTCGAAATTTCGCAATTTATATTATCCTCTCCCCTCTTCTTTATTAACTTACACTCCCAAACATCATCTCGCCAACTGACAGATTTTACGATCCCTTCATTACGCATTCCCATTCGCGCCGTACCATCTGTTTTCGCCCGTTCCGTCGCCAGCCGATATCCGCGTGTTTCGCGCCGTTATTTTCGCCCGGCCACGTTCATTACCCGTTTTCAAACGAGCCCGCCGCTCGTATCGAAACGCGGTCGAACACGATCGAGAAGAAAGGGAAGAAGACGGGTCGTATTTTTCTCCCAATACGACGTTGGGCCCCTCCTCCTCCTTCTCCCTCCCGATAATTGCGATACAACGCGGCACGATACCGAGAAACCGCTTTTCAATCACGAGGTCCGAGGCGCGAGAAACATTTTCGACGATGCGAAATTACACGTTACGAACTGGTTCCCGACTACGGCGCGCGAACACGCGACCGGATCGAGGCGTCGTCGACGCGCCAATAAAAACGACTAACCTTCTTCTCTCGTTCGAAACACGGCAGAGGGAGGGGAGAGGAGGAGGAGGAGGAGGAGGAGGAGGAGAAACGATCAAAGCGGGATCTGTTTACTCTAACGCGTGGAATCGGAGTTCTTGGGAATATTCGGGGGGTATAATATACGGGCGTTTTAACGGGGAAACCGTTGATGAAGAAACGCACAAACGGACGGCATTCGCGGTGACAGATAAATCCGCGCGCGTCGAGGATTCGATTGAATTTTCGCCAGACCGTTATTTATAAATATATCTTAAAATATCGGTGAGGACGAAGTTTTTTTTTTTAATATTACTCGTCGCGTTTTTATCGAAATATTCTATAAATAAATTTCCGTGATAAAATTTTGAAATTTACGGAATAATTTTTATTTGGGATAGATTTTGGTAACCAACCGAATAATTAAATCAACTTCGATTCGAGTTTTAAAATTAGTATCGTAACGTGTATTCTCCGTGACTTTTTGTACCATTAATTGGGGTATTAAATTTTAAAATTTGAATTTAATTGGTGATAAATTTTGTCCCGAACGTTTAATATATTCATCACAGGTCACGTTGGTGGGCAAATAATGACAGTCGTTTGTCTCCGAGAAAAGCGTCAGTTACTATCGTGATCGTTTGCTGGCCGGGGAGATCTTAAATTCACGAGCTCCGTCTTGAGTACACAAACACCGTTCGAGGAGCTGTTCGAGGGTTTTAATTATTTGGAAGTGTCGTGGGGTTAATTATAACGCGGCACCGCTTCGTGGAACTGCCGTTGAGGATGGCGAGAGATGTTTGTGCCGAAAGTGCGTTTAAAGAGAAAGAAGTGTTATTGTTACGGTGACGAAGATGTTTCTTTTAATTCCTCCTCTCTTTTTAATCTCCTCTCGGATAAATCTTTTTTCTTTTCGCGGAAAAATACGTTACTTTCTTCGATGACTAATTTATGCTCGTTCCATCATTGTTCAAACAGAAAAACAATAAAAGATTTATCCGTTGAAAAGTATTTCTAGAGAAAAGTACATTATCCCTTTAAAATAATCTAACATCTGCTATTTTCCTATCCTTCGAACTCGAAATAAAAACTATAAACTTGAACACGCTTGAAATTTATCAATGGAATATTAAAACGTTTA
Organism: Apis cerana; assembly: GCF_029169275.1. NCBI lineage: Eukaryota > Metazoa > Arthropoda > Insecta > Hymenoptera > Apidae > Apis > Apis cerana. The sequence continues at coordinate 11,397,862 of NC_083858.1, read as the reverse complement.
CGTTTATTCTTATCGCCCATTTCCCAAAAACTTGCTCGCAAAATACACAATACGATTCATCGACGTGAAATTTACTCGTTCTTGGAATCCACGTTGACGATACGTTGGCAATAAAAGAAGCGAACAGCGATATCTAAAATCGAACTCTCGGCTTTCTCGATGAAAATATTTATCCGTTCTTCTCGCGTTTCGTTATCGTCTATCGAAAGAAGAAGAAAGTCCTGCGAAACGAGAAGCGAGAGCGGGGAGGCGGCGGCGGCGACAGGTTTTTCGCCACCGCCACGCCAGTTCCTAATTCGCTCGGCGAACTTTCCCCGTAAATAAATTTTTAACGAGATACACGCACGGTATTTCCGGGCACAAGTCGGCTCGGCCTCGCACGAGTTTTACGACTCGACGGCTGCTTATTCCCGGTAATTAACCGCTCTACACGGAGCCACTTGTTCCCGGGAGTCGAAGCGACCAGCGCCGCAACACCGTTTTTTGTCCTATGAAATTTCTTCGTCGCCGGTTTTTTTCCCCCTCCTTTCTTCCCTAATAACCCTCGCACGATACTCGGTCGGTCAGCCGCGATTTTACAACGAAACCCTTTCAACGTAATCGTTCTTACCTCGCCTCGAGCCTCGATAGACCGTTTTTCGCGAATTTATGATTCCTCTCTTCTTCTTCTTCTTCTTCTTTTCTTCTCTTTTTTCCCCCCTCCTTCTCTCGGCATGTACGCAATATTCGCGAATTTCGACCAATAAAGTTGATTGCGTTCAAGGTTTTTTATTTTAAAAGAGATATATTTTTGTTCGAGAAGAAAGAAACGATGATAATGTTGCGCAAGTTTTAGAAAGACCATTAAGCAAATGGGGCGGGAGACAAGTTGAAGCCGAGCGGCGCGAGATTGATTGTTTAAACGGGAGAAAGAGGAGAGAAGGGACGTGGAGAGAGAGGTAGGTGTTTAAGAGAGTGATTAGAGGAAAGGCTTGTCGCGGAAGAGTGACAGGAGAAAAGAAAACACTGGGGCGTGATTACGAGGACGACACGTTCGGAACAAACAGTCGCCAAGTGTTCGTAATTCAAGTGTGATTATAGTGAAAATAAAGCGTGAGATTGGACAGACACTTGTCCCTGCCTCCGTGACTCCGAACCGTAACTCCCTCTATTTCTATTCCTTCGCTGAAATTCGACGTCTCTTACCTCGATCCTTGACCGTGATTGCACCAGTCCAACCTTACTTTTTTTCCAAAATTCACATCTTAAAAAATGTGAACAATAAAAGGACACGTTTTTCGTATCGCACGTTAAACAGCAAAGATGGTGAATACTTAAGATTCAACGAAAAAAAGATACAACCAATTCCTTCGATCATCCCCTCGTCGAGAAGAGAAGTCGAATAAAACGAATCGATCGACGTTCTCGAACGATTACGATCATTTACACGCCGATATCTCTACCCCTTATTCTCCCATCGCCCCGTACGATCCCGCAGGAACAACGAAGGGACTTTTGTTGACGATCGGTGGTGGGTCGGATTCGATCCCCGTATTTATAGACATCCTGGAAAAGAGCAGAGTGAGACGAGAAAAGAGGAAGAAGAAGAAGAAGAAGAATAAGAAGAAGAAGTAGTAGTAGTAAGTTATGCGACGTTTGGCCCGCCCCAGCCACTCATTCGGCGACCATAACTCTCCCGGAGTGACAGCTCCGAACGGAAGGGTGTGTTGCCGCCCCTCCGCCCGCGAGAACAGGGAAATTGAATGCCTTCTCGCAACCCCTCCTCGAGACCTCTCTCTCCTCCCTGCACCCGCCATCTGCTCCTCCTCCCTCCCTTAACACCGTCACTGTCAAATTGATAACCGCTTCTTTCGCCTTTCTTAGACGAAAGTCTTCCTCCCCCTCCTCCAGTGGAACTGTCAGCTCGAAGTCGAGGAAACTCGTCTCTCGATATGACTCGTCTCCCCCTCCAGAGCGACGATTTTTAATTTTTAATTTAATTTGCAAGAAGTTTGGGCGAGGAACGAAAAAACAAGAGCGAGCAAGGGAAATCGTTAGGAATCCGCGAGGATTTGTCGCCTCGCCTCGCGAATATTTAAGCGAATTAGAGCCGCGGAGGATGGGTTTTGCTTTACGAGGAAAGAAACGGGAAAGAAGATCGGCCAAAAGCCAACCAGATTTTCTATCTCGGAGGGATTTAATAATTCCACCTCGGCTCGCCTTTGTTAACTCTACAATTATTATTAATGACGATGTACGAGAGAGGGTCGCGGTCTGGCCAAGCCGCTGTTCATCCTCTCATCTGCCTCCCTCCTTGTTTCTCGCTCTGCCTGTCTGTCTCTCTCTCTCTCTCTCTCTTTCTCTCCTTCCCTTTCCATTTCCACCACCACGGGCGTGAATGTAAATTAATTACTCTCCGGGTGTTTTCGTGAAAAACATATTAAACGCCCTACCTTATTACGGCCACGATATTACGGTATAAATCACGATTCACTTACGGATTACTATTTTTCATATGGAAGGGCAAACTCCCCTCCGGATTAATCGAAATCCGGAAAAATCTCCGAATTAAATCCTCCATAACCGGATAACCGTTAATGGATTCCTCATCCTCGCCTTGTTCTCCGTTCTTCGCGGAATTTCCTATCTTTGTATACCGCGAAATACGTGTCATGATATCTTGAAAAATTCTCTGGCAAACGACGAAAATAAAAACTCTGACCGAAAGAAGGAACGGTAATTATGGACAGTGTTTTATTAGCACCTGGCGGGGAGAATCCTTTCTCGTTGAAATTAGAACGAATTTTCTTCTCCGCCACGCAAATGAGTGAGTAACTAATTAGTTACACGGTTTTCCACGATATCTCCCTTGAAACCACCATTTCCCTCTGCTTCATAAGGGAAAACAAACAGTCGCCGCGCAACCGGAAGATAACGCGGGCCGCGAGGGCGCGTGCACGTCGTTCTGGCGCCGGGACGGCTGGAGTAACGGAAGTACTACTTTTACATGGCCCTTTTGTCCCCCTATCGCCATCCTGCATCCCTCCACGGCCTTTTTGCACCCTCCTCCGCAAGCTGCTCGCCCGACCCCTCGCATAACCTTCCCTTAGGCGTGACCCACCCCTCCGAATCACCGTCTCAGTTGCGTGCACCGCTCTTAGCTTCCACGAGGCCGGCTCGAAGAAGCTAAAGCTGCAGCAAACCCCTTTTATGCCGTCCCTCGTGGCGAGCATGTGTTACGGCTCGCCTTCCTGGCCTGGATTTATCAAAGGCGAGGCGAGGCGAGGCGAGCCGAGGCTCTCTCGCGTCGCCGCCGGCCGAGACTCGTCTCTCCTCTCACCCCCAACCTCTATCCGGCCTATTGCACTCGCGATATCTGCACCTCGTTCGTCGTCCCTTTGCGTATTACGACCGTGAATGTGCGTATAACATTCTCTCGTAATTCGGTTAACGCGGAAAGAATTTTTATTACACATTGGCGAATAATTTTCTTTTTATTCGCTACGAAGTCTAATTTAAGCTAATCGATGTATTTATAGTTTGTTAAAATTAGGTAATTTGGTTAATCTAATATTACCTTTCCGATTCATTCACGGATCGAGGTATTTACGAAAGAAAATTGAAGTTCGGTAGATGCACACCTTCGAAAGATTTAAATAGAGAGATTCTTCGATTCCTTCGCGCAATCACGCGCGATATATAGAAGGTATTGGAAGGGTTTCTTCAACCCTTCTCCGCGAAACGGCACTCGACCCAGGGAATATAGTGTTTGCTCTCGCGGCCTAGACTTATGAAAATACAGATCCAACGTCGGATTGACGGCCGCCATCGAGGGCCGAAAGTCGAGGATTATTACACCCGACGTCGACGTCTGACAGTTGACGCTCCCTTCACCCCTAGTCTGGTCTCTTGGAATCTCCTCGATTCGAATTCCTCCTCGGGGCACGAGGAGTTAACTCGATTCCTTCTCGAATCGTTTAATCCTTGTCAGACTCTTTCGATAATTAAGAAAAAAAATACACGCGAAGCAATAAATTTAAATCTCCATTTCTTTGGATCAAATTTCGAACGATCTTTTTACAAGTAATGAATGGAAATTATCGTGAAAAATCAAAAAACGAGCGAAACAACGAAATTTCACCACGATTCATTTCATCAACCGCGATGAAATGATTCTACTAATGATTTTTCTTCAATAATTCGTCGTGGAGGGATTGGAGGAGTCAAGGACTCCGACTTCTGGCACGTGATCAAGCCTAAGTCGCGCGAACGGGGTAAGGAGAGGAACAGATGTCGGGAGGGGAGGGGGAGGAGAGGCCGTCCGCTTGGGAATGTTTACGCGGGCTGGATTTTATATACAGAGAGACATACGACGCACACGTGCACCACCGACGGCCCCCTTTGTCGTGGCAGCGATTCGACGTTTAAACAAACTCCGCGAAAGTAAGAGACGAGCTCGGTGTTAATGACGCCGCGACCCGTACAAAGCCGTGACAAATTGCCACGATCACTGCGCCAGTATGTTGTGATGGACGTGTCGCTCTCTGTCCGCGCGAAATCTTGCTGGGAGACGGTGAATAAGAAAGTGAGTGAAACCGTGGGGAATGACAGATTCGAAGTGTTCGAATAACCTATGATTCGTTAACGGTTGTTGATTAAGTTGGCTAAGTTAAATATTGGACGAGGCGTGAACTTTTATAAATAAACCTCTCTTGTAGGCTGATAAAAAAGATCGTAACCGAGCCGGGTTCGACGTATTGCAAATCCAAGAAAGATAAACAGTCGTCGACTGTTAAGAAAGTTGACAAGAGGGAGAAGTTGCTTGTGTAACTTGTCCTCTCAACGCTGCGAGAAAAACAATTTGAACGTAACTTCCTCCTCCTTTTTTCCATCTTAAAACCAGGAAAAGGAAACAAGAAAACTCGCGAACTTTTCATTCCAACTTCACGTAAACGCGAGAATATTTTTCTCGAAACAAAAAAAGAAACGAGGCAAAATCGATCGCTTTCTTACTCACTTATGCATCTTTTACGCGCAAGTTTCACGATTCTCAGAAGGTTGGAAGGTTGGAATCTCCAGCCTCGACCCTTTTCCCGTGGAATTTCCCGTCGAAATTTCTGGAGGAAATTCTGCGCGGGTCGGTTCCGCTCCTTCGACGCTTTCAACGCCTTCACCGACTCGTTTCAATTAAAAAAATTACTGCCGAAATTCCTAAGATTCCTAAGATACTGGGCTGCGCGAAATACCTATGAGGACGAGATCGGTATGCCGACGGTAGTCCCAGCATAACGCTTCAATTGTCGCCCCCGTTATGTTAATACGCCGACAATTTCATCGCCGGTATACACGCGTATCTAATGGATCTGTGGATAATTGGAAGGGTGGTGGGGGTCACGGGGAAGCAACGGACCGATGACAATGCCATAACGCAAGAGGGCTTTCGCGTAACGGCTCTCCCTCCCTTCCTCCCACCCACCCTCGTGCGCTGCTCCTACTAGCTGTACGACAATGTATACAGGGTGTCTTGTAACAAACGCGTAATATTGGATCAGTGAGGAAGTTGCGTATATGATTTTAATCTCGGTAAAAGGAAACAGTTTCGAGCGTGTTATTGTTCCCGATAAATTTATTTTAACACATTGCATGCGGGTCATCACGAGATATCTCGTTTTAATGTTTCCTCGATCGATGACTCGAGGAATTAAAAACATAACTGAAGCGATAAGAATAGGAAAAGGCAAGAATTCCCGACAAGAAATGTAAAAGTCTGTTCGTCCAATGGAGAAAGAAACGAAACGAGATGTAATTGCGAATTATGCCGAATACCAAAGGAAAATGCTTCACCAGATATCATATTCTGAAGCATTATTCCAGTTTGTAAAGCAGATAATAATTAATCGATTTAATTTCATTTATATATAGTAAATAACACAAAATATAAATATATATAATAAATAAGTGCATATACGCATGATATAATTTTTTCTTTAGAGCTCAAAAATGTGCGAGGAAACGCGTTGAGCGAGCAGAGTGGCGTACGCATTGTGTTAAGAGGATCATATTTCTAAAATCGATACGAGATTATTCTGTGTTAATATACACAGATGCGTGACCACGTTTGATTTAATATTTATGATACTAAATCATGTGTACGTTTTGGATAGATGTTGGAAGACAATTCGATTCTGTGTTCGATTCGAGAAAGTAAGGAATCGCGATGAATGATGGTGGATTAAGCAGGGGGATGAAAAAAAAACGTGGCGAATCAGATGGTGCATTGAAAAGCGCGTTCTCAAAATAAAGTACTTTCTTGTTCGTTCCCACGAATGAAGGGCATGATTCATGTGAATGGAACGGAGCATAGCTCTTTCCGTAAGAAAAGTGGAAAAAAATGGTAAATGATCGCTGTTCTTTGAACTTTCCTCATCCTTCGTTTCGTAACTTTTTCCTTACGAGTGCATACGATTTTGTTTTATCGCCATGAAAACGCTACGTGGATTTGAAAGTAAAAGTTCAGACGTGGACAGATGGCGAATTCGTTTGCGCGAATATAATTTTTTAATTTCATCCGCGGATTTTTGTGCAGCTAAAACGTGCGTTCAAACATTCGGGTAACGTGCAGAAAATATATACTTCGTATTGCAATAACGAATTATTGATTATCGCAAATAGTTACAAACAAAATTTTGACTTTTCGTATAAAAATTGCAAGGAATAATTAAAAATTACCATGTAAGCCTCTCAATCGGTTACTGAGATATAAATCCTTAAACTTTTCATACACCTTAAGATCAAGCGCAGACATTATGAATGAATTACGATCCAGTGACCTATATTTTTTCCAAGAATCGCGCCTGTCTTCATTTATCTTGGATAGGTCAATGAGGCAGATCTAAGCAAAAAAGACGAAAGTAATAAAATAATTATTTTTTTCTTTACACGATAATATCTGGATAACCGAAAGTCGTATAAGAATAATTAAGAAAGCATTTTAAAGGGGAAAGATCCGCGCTTCTAATGATCCTTCATTCGTTGATCGAATATTATCGAGTTATAGCTTCCAAGTTATACCGATTGAAAATTTTCCTGGAATTTTAATGAGATTTAAAATAAACGATTAAAAATTACTTTCCTTCACGCAATGATTTTTCACGAATCGAAAGTCGTCGAATATATCGAAATGAATCGGAAAGCATTTCAAAGTTAATAAAGTTCCGTCCGTCCAATAAATTTTTTACCCGTCGAACGGAAATCGCTACCTTTTCAAAATTATATAAGTTGAAATTTGAGGTTGAGAAATTCTGTCCCGTTACGTGGAACGGCGACCATTCGTTATTCCAATCCAAAAGAAAATTACGAAATCTCAATCACGTTCAACGCCTCGGGAAAAAAGAAAGCGGGAACGCGAAAGTAACGAACCCACCTCGCCGTTCCTTGTCCGCGCGTTGTCCACCGGTAGCCGGCCACCAATCACGGCGACCGAAGCGAGCCGCGTATCGCGGTTTGCTCCTTTTCTCGGCTTCAGCTTCACGAATCGTGTCCAGTGGCTCACGCGAGGCGGACACAGGCGTGTCGCGTGGCTCGGGCTTTGTGCACACACGCGGCGCCGGTAGCGAGGAGAGAGCTCGTTGAATCGAATCGAACGCGAAACCGAACGCGACTACCGCTCCATTCCCCTTTCCCTCCCCCCTCCTCCTCCATCTCCACCTCCGAGTGCGTGCACGCGCCTGTGTGCAAGCTGGCGCTACGCGGGTCCGCGCGCAGACCGCAATCCAACCGACGTACAACATGTTTATGTATCGCAGGCAACATTAACATTGCAATTTATGCGCGCTTTAACTGGCCCGCAGCCCTTCCACCTCTTCGGCCCTCGTCCTCCATCCTCGCCACCGGCTGGCCCGCTTAACACGACCGCGAATTTACCAACGCGGTTCGACGTACAAGTTCACTCACCGCAGGAGGGCCGATCTCTCTCTCTCTCTCTCTCTCGTCGCCACGGTTTCGCCTCCTCCCCCATCTACCCCCGTGTACTTGCTCCTCTAAAGTCGACCGCTTTCGTCGACCCGCCGGTATTTATACGTATTTTCGTCGTCGATCGTTACTTATCGTTTCCGGCCCTCGTGGAATTACGATCCTCACCGCTTATTAAATTTGAGGAGACGTTCGAGTCTCTCGTTCCCGCTCCGGTCGTCGCCAGAAATGGAACAAACGCCACGGTTTGGACGGGCGTCCTGTATTTCTCCAACGTTTTATTGCCGCCAAAGATCGTAAGGGAATGGGGACGATGCCGCGGCCAAGTTTAGAGGCGTGATTGAATTCGAGGAGAGGAGAGCGGACGAGGAGGTTGGCTGGCGAGATTCGAGGCCTCGAGCGTGATGGAATTCTCCCTCGTTTCATTGCTCCCTATATACGAATCTCTCTCTCTCTTTATATATATATATATTCTCTTCATTTTCCGATAAACCTCCACGGATTACTCCGCTACCACTTAACATCCTTCAAAAATCTCGACGCTGGCCCGCTAGCTCGCCGATTCCCATCATTAGAGACGGAGCGTCGCGATAAATTTCAATCTTCCGGCCGGGTCCTCGCAAGAACGCCTCGCCTCGCGACAAAAACGCGAACCCGCCCACTCCATTAAACATTCCACCGGGCGTAGAGATTTATTTCTTTCTAAAACTGTTACGTGTAGAGTGTATGGCCCCCCGTCCCCGACCAGACGAGGGGAACCAGACCGAAACGCCGACCCTATCCATCTCTCGACCCGCTCCACCAAGTTTTCGCGACGATGGGGGTGCGAAATAAACGCGTCTCGTACGTAAGGCGAGCACGCGTGAAAGCCTCGTCGGGCAACTCTTGGGACACTTTGCGAGCTTTTTCTCCACCTGTTTACACCTGACGAGCCTCGTCGTATCCGAGGTCAATGGGATGGAAAGCGACGGCGGGGGGTGGAGGTTTAGAAAAGGGTGTTGCGAGGGTTACAGCCGTTCCACCGCTGTTTTTTTTTTTTAAACAGATCGAGCGTGTTACCATCGCACGAAGAATTATGGTCTCGGAGTGTAAAAGTGCGTGTTTCGAAGCTGGAGAAGAGGAATCGATTTTCCGCCTTCTGAACTGGGACGAGTGATCGAAGACACGAGCTCGTACGTGGTCGTTCGTTTCGAATCAATTGGCTGGTTAAGGATTGTAATTCCATTCTCCCTTCGAGGTTATCTATTCTCTTTTCTCTTTCTCTCTTTTCCTTCTTACGACGCCTCTCTTGTTCCTCGTTCGAGGACGAGATATAGAGGGTGCGTGATATCGGAGGATTCTTCGGATTCATCGTGGAAAGTAACGATACTTCTCACGATCGGCGTCTCGATTATTCGATGAAAGATTCTCGATAAGTTGGTCGACAGACGGTCAGTTTACTTTTTACCGTTTCAAACGTCTCGTCGCCAATTGCGGTTAATCGAGAATCATCATCGATCGGCAAGACGCCTGGATCGTTAAGCGTCGTCGATTTCGAACATTCCCTCCCATCCCACCGCGCGCATACTCACATATGTCTATAGTTCGTCCTCCGCGGAAACAGAGGATCGATAGATAGAAGATGAGGCACGTGTGCAGGTAGTAGTCCATGGTGGCGTCGATGGATGGTCCGCTATCCACTGGTCATCGAACTCTTCTCATAACCGTATCTGCAACAACACACCAAGAGAACACGGATGAGAATGAGTGGCACCAGGAAACCAGGAAAAAAGAGCGAAGTGATACGGCTTATCAAGAATTATACAAAATCGTCATCCTGAGATCCTTCCGTTCCTCCTGGAAGGTCCACTGGAAGAAAGCAATTAAACGTGTGTTTCCTAGAAACTTGTGGGGGGGATACGAGGGGCGGAGAAGAAGAACACGTACGCAGAAAAACAGGCTGGAAACGGCCGTTCTTCCCCGTGCATTTCGCCGGGGTGAAATGGCGCGCGGCTCTCGCACCGGACAGATATACGACCGGTACACCGGCCACGGACAAAGAGCTACATTCACGCCGGCAGCCATTACGCGTCATTATCGAGATTAGGATCGGGAGTTCGGGCGATGGAAAGAGAGTTAGAGCGGAATGGGAAGGGAAGGAAGAGGATGGAAAAAGAGTTGTTGGCTGAGCTCAAGGCGTTGCGAGATAACAGGGGCGAGGAGGAGGATGGGGGGAACGGCGTGGGGCCCTTTTTGGCCCGTCGTTCTTCTCTTCTCGACGAGGGGGCGAGGCCTGGTGCGTACACCGGATGGTTATGGGGCTGAGGAGAGGGTGGAAGCGAAGGGGATGGAAGGGAAGGGGAGGACGTGTACTTTATTCACGGTGGTGCCGTCGTGGCGGAGAAAAAAAAGAAAGCAAAGGAGGAGAAGGAGATGCTGCCTTCACTTTTTGGCTAATTAACGGCAGTTTCTTCGACTACCGTCTACTTTCCGATGCTTATCTGGCAAGTTTAGGGACCATCTCCCTCCCTTTCCCATGCGTGGCTCGTTATTCAACGGCCCGTGAAAAAATCCTCGGCTCGATGACGCGTTTCTTGCCCTTCCGTTCCTCCTCCTCCTGCTCCTCTCTTCTTCTTCTTTCCTTGTGTATCGCGGCTGCCATCGCGAATAATCTTCCGACCGCTCGGAGACCAAAGGAGAAGGAGGCATTCCACGGATAATCGTTTGGATATCGGAGGATAAAAAGAACGAGGCCCGGTGATTTTAATGAAGTCGTCGTCGGCGAGATGGAGAGATAGAGAGAGAGAGAGAGAGGGATCCTTCGTAGGAATCGTCTCGGGAATCCTTCGCGTGTTTGCCCTCCCCCTCTCTCTGTCTGTGCGCACGGATCGGCCACTCGGGAACGGCATTCTACTTAATCGGTAAATGGGGAAATTCCATCAAGATTCGGTGAATGCTACTGCGACAGCTCTATAGAGGCGCATAATCGATTAAGTGGCTGAATCGGATTATCCGACCGGCAATTAAGATACCATTCAGCATGAAGCGGTTACGTTGGTACCGGTGTCGGGGATAGCACGATCACAATGCGGGGAGGGATCGATTAGTCGACGCAGTAATTAAGGTCACGTCGGGTGCATCGGGGCTCGGGTTACTCCGGAGCCGGTGCAACGGACCGTGTCTCGGAGAGACTCGAGCACTCGTTCCTTGGATTCACCGCGTTTGATCGACGCGCGAATTAATCGTCACGGGCCGCGGGAGAAACCGTTTTCGTTCCCCTAAATCGATCCTCCTCCTCTATTCTCTTCCTCTCTAATTTCGGGAGAGAGAAACTTTTCAACCCCCCAGTCCGGCGGATTCCAGGTGAAAATAGCCCGCTGCTCCGATTCCTATAAATTTCGATCGCGAATCTATATCCAGAGAAGCGTGGAAGAAGGTGGTGGTGGTGGTGAGTTTATAGTTGCTAGTCGAAACGGCACGGTTCGCGCTATTTCCAGCATTGGCGCCGACGTAACGTCTCCTGTAAATCTGGCGGGCCGTGATACCGGGTTGAAAACGAAGAAATCACGTGGATTTAGTGGGCCGGGTTTGTTACCACGGATACACGCGCGCACGGCCATCTTTCATCCGCCACGAAACACACCACCGGCGGCCGCATCGCCGCCCCAACACTTTCGCGAGGCCGTGGTGCATAAAGTGCCCTTGTACGAACTCTGGACGCTCGATTTCCACCTTACTCGCTATTTTCCTCCTCTTGAAATAACTCATCGTTCATAACCTTCTTCCTCTTAACGCGTTCGATGCTCGTTCCTCTACTCCTCCGGCCGGCAACCCGGCCCTGATTTATAACGCCCGCGTCAAAGCGGAGGCTGAGAGGGAAAGAGAAAGAGAGGTTTTTCGACGGGAGCTAAATTAAAACCCCGCACACTTTTTGCACTACTTTTGTAAAACTCCAGGCCTTGCTTCCATTCCGAAATTCTAATAAGATTTCGCGAGAAGGCTTTCGCTAATTTGAACGCAATTAAAAAAAAAGAACTCGGAGGAGATCGGCGATTTTCTTGAAAGAACCTTCTCTCGTGCAATAAAGGGGCGAAAAAAAAGTGGGAGAACTCGCGCGCGTGCAAGTATCCCTCTTCTCCTCCCCTCCCGAGCCACCGACGTTTCTGGATCGTTAACCAACGGGGCTCTCGTCGAGAAACTCTCGAGCGAAAAAAATTTGTATCCAAACTAGTTTCCCACTCCACCCAACCCCCCTCCTCCCCTCGAGCAGTAGTTTCGGCCGGTTAAAAAATATGACGCACTCGCCACCATCGATAAATCCTGAGAACGTCGGCCATCCCATTAGGAGCCCTAAGTTTTTTAATCATTTTCCAACCTCCATGGAAATCGTCCGCGATATCGTCCCTCTTGCTGATGAAGAGAGAGAGAGAGAGGGAGAGAGAGAGAAATATGTGATATAACCGGTGGACGTTTTCCGACCCGATAATTCCAATTCCCGATGAAACTTCCAATGTAGCAGGATGAAAGAGGGGGAGAGGGAGGGACCGTATGCTCGTTGCGGCTGAAACTACCCCTGCAAGTTTTGCCAAACTTTTATTTTCCCCGATACATTGGTTTCATTAAGTGGAGTAGGGAGGAGGCTAAAAGTCTCGGAATGCGAGCAGGTAAATTTAACTTTGGATTGGTGAAGAGGGGTTAAAATAACCCGTGTGTGATTCGTATTGAATGTAAATCTTTATAAATTCTCTTTATATACCACTCTGTTCTCGAGTTTCGAGTTAAATCAATTTCAATCCAGCACGTAGTGAAAGAACGTAGAAAGGAACGTTTCGTTTCAATCTTCCTCTCCTCCGTGAATTCGAAAAACGAGACGGGCGAATCTCTCGCTCTTCTCTCGAATAATTCGAAAATTCCCGATTTTCGAAAAGGGGGGAAAAAACACCACCGTTCGCGCTGCGAGCAGAGCTAGCCGCGTTCGAGGAAGCACGCTAGAATTAGCGCATTATTCCCGGCCAAGGTTTCCCGCGCGACTAATGGCGGCCCGTTAAGTGGCGGCTGTGGCGAGAACGGGATCCTCGAGTTCGCTCGAGAAAACTCGCGTCGATTTTTTCCCCTCTCGTGCTGCGGGAAAACGCTTTCCGCCCTCGACTCCCCTCCGGGGGTTGAATTTACGAGGAGGGGTTGGTTGCGCGCGTGCCGCTCAAAGCGCGCCCCGTTTTCCATCTCGCGTAAATTTGCGCGCGAATTCGCGGAAAAGGCGAAAAGACTCCCCCTCTCGCCGCTGCGCGTCTGCGCGTTTCGAGGGAGGGAAGGAGGGGGCAAATTAAAAGTCGAGCAAGTCGTCCTCGCGTAATTGCCGGGGCGCGACGCGACTTATTTTCGTAGACCCTCTCGTGGCCGACGCCGACGCCGAGAGAAGAGGGAAGAGAGAGATGGGGGGGAGGGAGAGAGAGCGCCGTCGAAGGTGGAAACACGTGTGCTTAGACGACTTTTCTATCCTTCTCCCGCCTCACCGCTAATTCGACGCGAGTCGATATAGCTTCTTCGTTGCAAGCCCTTGTAAACGTTTGATCGTGGAGGAAAGGGGTAGTTTCGGAGGAGGGTATTGAAAAAGTTTGCAATTTCGCCGGTGTATATAAATCGTCTTATTACCAACTATTAACAGTGTTATCAGTTTCGGCGAATGATTCTTTCTAGAGAATCGTATTACGCATAATTTCGAGTATGGAGCGAGAAGAAATACTTGATAATAATATGATATTTGGACGAGGAATAATTTTATTCGTTGGAAAAGAAAATTGCTGAGAAAATTTGACGAGATATCCAACTTAAATATTTTGTTATTTGGACAACGAGACTTCGCGCAGTCCATCCCGCTTGATTTGAAATCAAGGACATGATTTTCCAAGTGGTCCAATTCATTTGTGCGCATCGGGCCGGGAATTCAATCTGTTAATTTCATTCGTGCGGTTTCATAGGGATTCAAATATACCTCTTAGCAGAAGGGCCACTTTGTCGTCAAGATTCAAATTGAATGAAAGAGAGAGAGGAAGAGAGAGAGAGAGAGAGAGAGAGAGAGAGAGAGAGAGAGGAAGAGAGAGAGAGAGAGAGAAAGTAAAATGGCGGCTGGATTTCCCTAGGACGCAAATAGCACTTGGACGGAGAGCACCGGCGGCGGTCAACCGAGTCACTTACGCTTTACAGTATCTTGGCGGAAATGCAACTGTGCTCTCTCTCCCCTGTATATATACCCACATCGAAGGATGTCGCCTCGGAGAGACGTAGAAACAGGTTTTACGAGCGGCCTTTCCGCGAAATCAGAAGCAACATCGTGCGTCCCGGACGTATGCCGTTTACTTCGAGGAGGATCTATAAAATTTACACAGACCTCCCCTCCTGTTCCCGTACCATCGGGTATCCGGTGATTCTCCTTTTCGAGATAACTGGAACCGTTGTTAAAACCGATGTAACAGACGGTAGCCGAGCTATTATTCTCCGTGCTATCGATCACGAACGCTGTCGTGTAAAGTAAAAGATGGTCGTCGCGTTGGTGAGCCGACAGTATTACTTGTTCCTTTTCTCGGAGAGAGTTGGCGGAATTGAACGATCGAGTTATTGCGGTTACAGTTTGTTTAAAATCGTTATTAATATCGTACTGTTAGAACGACGAGGCAAACTTATGATTTCAGAGAGAATGTTTCGAATTACATCGAATTAATCCGAACGAACGTACCCCTAATATCCTCAACAATAAATCCTCTTACTCTCCGTGCTGAAATATTAATAAACAAACTTCTCGATCGAAAAGAAATCCCACGAGCTCTCCTTCCAAATCTTCGAAAAGACACGAAAGAGGCGATTCGCTTCGGCCTCGATCATCCATCAGAAAGGGAGGAAGCGACACGGCGCTTTGATCGTTGGTGAACAGGTCGCAAATGGCGGCCGATCCTCGTGCGCATCGACGTCGGTGACGCGCGAAAAAGAGAGAGGCGCTCGGAGCATGGCTAATTACGTGGGTTCGGCTCGACTACCGTGCGCTTCTGGCTCCGATGTTTATCTTGGAGAGCGCGGTCGATGGGAGCCCAAGATGGCAACGGTGCACCTCTCCCATTTATTCATCGCGCGAGAAACCGGTACGCAGCCCGCCGATACGAGCAGAACGAGCCCTCGAGGATATCTGCGTCTCGTTCCACCGACGTGTATTTCGTATTAATTTCGAGCACTCCGGGTGAACGCTTTGTCTTCGATCGGTCGAGGAAGCTGGGGAACGACTCGCACCCTCGGCGCGACACACCCGAGGGCGACTATGAATCGAGACCGTGCGCGAATTTAACAGGCGGCATCCTGTATTTAAATCAGATTCTCTCAGGTGGTCACCGAGTTGTTGTACCGGACGATCGTTGCTTCGTTTAGCAAATCGACTTTCCGCTCTTTTCTTTTTCTCTCTCTTCTTTCTTCTTTCTTTTTTCTCCCCCTCTCCCTGTTCTCTTTGACTTCCACAGGATATTTCCATAGAAGAATTATCGCAACACGAGGAACACGATACGAAAAGCGGTCCACGAGAAAAACACGCAGTTTATCTTGCGGTAATCTTACCCTGTCGGACGAGTCGGAGCGACGATAAAACGTTTTAATAATATATCTTTTATACGTTGTAAACGTTTCATACGTGGCACTGTTCCGATGTACTGTTTAGCGATATATATTCTAATCCTTCCTAAGGGCGCTTTGGAAGAGAACGCGGATCTCGTCGAGCGTAAATCAGGGGCCTCGCCTCCTTTACCATCGCGCGGGATCCGTCGTGAAACGACGATCCTCTCCAAACTCTCCGAAAACGACGTTCACCCTCTTTGGACTTGAGCCTAAAATACAGTTCGATAAAACGACGCCGAATAAAAAGTGACACGATCGCGGCTCACAATGGCCAGCGTGGACCCTCCGTTCCTCTCCTCCTCCTCCTCCTTCTCCTTCTCATCCTGCCCTTCGACGTTCGTGCGGATACCTTCTCCGGAGTGGTCCATGGACTCGTAAAAATCCATTACCCCTGCGTTCGAATCTTGTTCCCTGTCAGGGAAGGTATTCAAGGAGGATCGAGAGCGGTCGAAGCGCCCGTGGCGTTCCTCTCGTTAGGTCGCCTCGACGGGGGGTGGCGGCGTTCATAACTCAGCCGAAATATTCGCCTACATTCTGCGCCTCCCCCTCCTCCTCTTCCCTTGGTAAGATGCTTACGATGCACGTAGAACGCCTTCAGAACGCCAACTTTATCCGGGCATACCGTGTGGCGCCTCCCTCCCTCCTCTTTCCACCGTTGAAGCGAGCGCACGCGTACGCGCTCGGCTGTTCGAGGCGAGCATACAGGCGTGTGTGACGTGGACATAACGCGGCCGACCAAGGTTGACCCTGGAAAGCCAGGTGAAGGAGGAGGTAGGGAAGGGGAGAAGGGTTGGCGTCGACCCTCGAGAAGAGGGTCCCCGTTGGGGAGGCGGCGGCGGCGGTCGGTGTAGCAGGGCCATGAATTATGCAGTTGGCCGGGGGCTAGGGCCACGCCGGGCATAGGGGAAGAGGAGAGGAGAGGGAACGTTATTCGAGGTGGTAACGAGCGAGATAAGGAGAAAGAGGGAGGGAGAGTGTAAGGGAGAGAGAGAGCGGGTGCACAGCCACTTTGCCCCACGTTTCTCTCGATCTTCCACCTGAATTTCTACGTCACCACCCTCGACAGTCGCTACGCCCCCGACACTTTAGCAGAGCCGATTGAAATTTTCATACCGACACGTCTGCCGTTCCAGTTTACGTACGAGTGAAACGCCGCGCCCTCCACCCCCTCCTTCCTTTTTCCATGATTGTTTCTCCGCGATTCTTTCTTTCCCTTTCTCTCTCCTCTTTCTTCGTTCCTTCGAGAAAGACTCGTCTCTGTTCCCAAACGACGATTTGATTCTCGTTGCGTCCTCGATTCTCGCGTTCGGGACCAGCCACCGAAACGATCGAAGCGCGTGTCGATATCTCTCTCGAGCGCGCTTCGCTTTTCCGCCTTTTCACCCAGATTGCCTGCACGCACAGCCCGATTCCTCGTCGCACGATGGCGCACCATGGAGGACGTGATTGATACCCGAGAGCCAGCTCGCGATCCTCTCGTTGTCGAGGAGGACGCGTGGAGGAAATTCGAACCACCTCTCTCTCCTCTGTCTACATCTATCCGTCTTCCTTTGTGCGTGCGCGCACTTTGTAAATTGCGATGCAGTTTACAGTTCTCCAGAAGAGGGGGGAGGCCCTTGAAACACTCGGGAAAAGTAGATGCAAATCGGATATCGGACTCCTCTAATGTCCTCGAAGCTAAATTGGAAATCGCGTAATCAACTCTCGTATCAAACAGAGAATATCTTGATCAGCTGCAGCTCTTTTAATTAGTTGGCGCGCATAAAATATGAGCGACACAGGAGTATAGAGGAGGGAGAGGGTAGAATTCTCTCTATTCGACGACGCGTTTCCACGCAGTAAGAGAGAGAGAGAGTCGGAGAGGCCGAGGAATTTGCATCGAGCCGAGGCCCGGATCAGGTGATTCTCCACCGTTGGATGGGGCACTCGACACTCCATTGGTTGGAATGGTTATCGTTGAATAACGCGTATCCGTGTCCGAGCGACGTCAAAAGCTTTATTCTAAAGTAAAAAGCGAAACTTGCTTTTATTCGTCCGCTTTGAAAGAGATGGAACGATGTGCGAAGGGGATTTTCGAAGCGAATTAATTAATCGATTAACAAACTCCTCCTCGTCGGTCGATGAATCGAGAGCGAACGGAAAGAGTTTGCTCTTTTACGGGCTAATTAAATCTGTCGAGGAATTAACGTTACGGCCGTTCCGCGGATTACAATGTCGATTCGTGCATATTTCCGTGTTGGAAAAAAAAAGGAAACGTGGGAGGATAATCTATTCTTCATGGAAGAGTTACGGAGTAATAAATCTTTTCGAGACGTATTAACAACGTATTAATATCGACTGAATATCGTGAAATTTTATTTTATACGATTCTAATAGCCCTTTGATCCTTTCTTCTGCATAAATATATGCACAAGCTGGTGAAAAACACCTCGTCCGAAATGGAATAACTTTTTCGAAAATTCATCGATGCGAAAAAAACAACTTGAGATTTTTTCTTGGAAAGAATTCTTGGAAGATTAACTTGGAAGATTAATCGGATGACGCGTAGAAAGAGACTGTCTTCTGTAATTTCTTTATTAAAGTGAAAAGTGAAAACAATATTGAAGATTTCACCTGAATCGGATATCCAAGGGAATTTTATTTTATTTTTTAAAATATTCTCTCCGCGTTACGAGATATCCCGCGAAGGAATTAACAATCACTCGCAACGTCTCGTTTCTACATTTACATAGAGAAAATTTACAGGAGAAAATTTGAGATCCGCTTAAACCCATCGCTGATAATTAAATTACACTTGTCGCAAAGATCCAGCAATTGTCGTCCGGTGCAATAAACACTGGGAATGGGCCGTGTCACGACAACGATCGGGGCGACAACGAAGATAAACGCGGCGACGAATACTTTCCCGCGTCTTCAATCCGCAAACCAGACTTTCTAATAACGAAATCCGCCGTCTTCAAAGGGTTTAAAAAAAAATGCGCTCGGGACGAGGATCGGCGGGAAATATCGCGCTCGTGTTGCTCCTTTTCAACGTCACGTCCGACACCCGGCCGTGTGGGTGAACGCCACATGGGACTCAGAATAGTCGCAGCTGACGGTCGCAAATTAGCTCGCGGCGCGCGCCTCTCGGCAAAAGCAAACTTTCCGAAATGGGAGCAACCGATCGTCACCGGATCCCGACCTGATAGAGACGTCACGATAGAGAACGAATTATTCCCTCCTTATCCGTCTCCTCTCATCGATAATGCATCCCGCGGTAATCTCGAAAGCTCTGCCATCCAAGTATCCGCCTCTCGGCGGGGTGGCATCGGTGGGAGAGGAGGGAGGGACTTATCCGACTACTAACTCTCCGCGATCTTTCTCTGCTCGTTCGTGATTAAAGAAGGCGACGTCTAACGAGATAACTTTCAAGTTTCGTATTTTAATAATGGTATTATGGATATACCCGATGTATCCTGTGATAATCCTTTGGATGCGGAACGTTTGGCTGATATTTCGTTCTATAAGGATATTTATGATAAAATAATTATATCTCGTGATCTTTGAATCGAAGATTGCAAATGAGGAAAGTTTTTTTTTTAACGAATTTGATTACGAATGTAATGGATGGAATGGATCAATCCTGGAGATAAGATATCCTTGATAATCGAGAAGCATCGATTGAACGTAAGATATAAAAATGATTCGGTTTTTGTAATAAATAAAATATCATACGTAGATGTTTGTGATTCTTTTTTTTACGTATGTTTTAATATATCTATATCGAGAGTTAGAAGCATTAAAGCAAACGTTCATCGCTCTCCTCGATCATCCTCTTCGTTAAATGGAATCTAGGAATCTTGTTAGGTTTTCCAATTAGAGTAAACGCACAGAAGAGCGATCGATCGGTTATTAATACCAGTTTGGAGATTGTAAATCAGTTTAGATTGTTGAAATTAAAGTGGTAAACGAACCACAATTCTCGAGTTACCATTTCGAAGTTCCCTACTAATTCTATTATCACTTATTTTTTTCTTTTGATCGTAAAAATCGAACCAAAAGTAACGACTTCTCTTTTCTTTAGATCTTTTAGATACCGATTTACAAAATAACCTACGCATCCACGCACAGTAAGGTGGTCGAAAATTCTCAACTCGTTCCCCGGGCAATACATAATACGAATAGAAATTTATCACACGCTCGAGAGCATCGAAAGAAATTTAATCCCTTGTACGCGTTATCGGGACAAGTGTATCCCGAACGATCGACGAGCAAACTATCGATTGTCGAGGAATTATTACCCGCCGCGATGACAAAGAAGATAGCCCACGAAACTGGTTCGTACGCGTGTATCCTCGTACGCGGCGATTAATTATCGAGCGAGCAAGCACCTCGAATCTCGATCGCGTGCACGAGGGGAGAATCGACGAAGAGGAGGAAGAAGAAAAAAAAGAAAGTCGGTGTCCGTCTCGATCCGCTTTTTAGTCGAAGATACCTTCGACGTCGAGGCAGCACCCCCTTCAGCCATTTCGTCCTCATAAATCGTTTATTCATGTTTAATGCAACCCGGTATTCCGACCGCCGCCCAAACTTTTCCGAGCTCTCAGACGGAAATCGCGGATCCGACGTCGGTGGATGGAGGCGCGGGAACTTCGAACAAGGGAATGCTTTTGCATCGACGCGAGCCGCGTAACGTCGGGCCGAGAAAAAAAAGTCGGCTGGAAACTGGAGGAGATCCTGGTATCGGGCAATGTCCTTCAACTATCGAACGATCCTTTGCTTTACCAGGGGGAGGGCAGGGATGGGGAAAGAGAGAAAGAAAGGTAGTTTTCGAGTCGAGGATGAAAAGTTGAAACTGATGACTCGATGAGTCGAGATATTTAACTTGACGAGTCGAAATTAAAAGTGTTTATCAGGGATCGAGGATATATATATATATATATGTTCCAACTACTCGAAGAGAGAAAGAGATCGATCGGTCCATGATTTATGGCGACGATTATGGCGAAGAGAAAAAGTTCCTCCTCCTCGTTAAGGGAGGATAATAATAGTTCATAAATTTTTGTGTCACGGTGTAATTCTAATTTTTCGAATTTCGATCGGCGAGGACGTGTCGAGAAGCTTGCTTTCCTCGCCGGATGAAACTGGTCAAATAGTTTTCGACTCGTTGGAAATTAAGATCGTGATTAAGAAGGCAATTTCGCGTCGTCGAATGGTAAGCGCGCTGTAATAATCGGCTCGAGGAAACAGGGTCGTCGATTCCGGGGAAAGAGGACAAGGACTGGTAAATTCGATATATATATCGTACACACACACACACTCATATATATATGATCGTTTGGCAAAGAAACTACGTGTACGATTGTCGTGCTCGAGATCTCCTGCTCTATTTTCCGCTACAGGCGGAGAGAAATGTCGCAATTCTTACGGCCGATTTGTCGGGGGTTCGATCGTTCCCCGTTGGTTGGATGGAGAGAAGTCGGTTCTGCGATTCAAAGAACGATCTCTCTCCCTTAGTGCAAATACGCAGCGCACGTGAGTCAGAGGAGCGGAAATTCGAGAAAAGAGAGAAGGGGAAAAAAAGAACGATCCATCCATCCATCCATCCATCCATCCAACCATCCATCGAAGGAAAGGAACAGAGGGAACAGAAGGAAGAAAGGGGAAAGAGAGAGGAGAAAGGGAGATGCGCACGAGTGGCTCTAATCCGTCCTTCAGCGAGCTTAAGCCCATCTTCGTGTACCGTGCCCGTGGAATACCGTTTAAGTGTCGTCCGTCTGGGAGTCCTTCGCTCGAGTAAATATTTAGGAATTTTTGAAGAGCCCCGAGTGCCTAAGAAAACAGTTTACTTCGTAGGAAAAGAGGGATCCTTCCCGGGAGAGGCGGAACAAGCCGAGACTGGAGCAGTTTTCTACTAGAATTCTTCTACCCTCTCTCTCTCCCTCTCCCTCTCTCTTCCTCTCCTCCCGCGATCAAACTCAGCGCGATCGTATACGCGGAGAGTTATATAAAAAAAAAAAAGAAAAAGAAAAAAAAGGAGGATGGATGGATAGAAAGAGAGACGGAAATACACGGGACCCAGAGCTTCATTTCGAAATTACGTCGAGCCTTTGTTCCTCGACTAAATGCGTTAAGCGATGTTTTATTTGATCCCGGTCTGAGCGCCTTCTCTCTCCCTCGCCGTCTCCGCCATCGAGTTTCCGTATTATTTCGCGAAATGCATGGTGGAAAGCCACCGCGTGATGAACCCAGGAAACTGATGCTAACAGGATTTAATAATAAGTCACGGCACTCATTGTTTCCCATCAGTTTCGTCGTCAGAGTCTCCGTGCTGAGAGGGGGTTGGAATACGAGCAAAATCGTTGCGCTCAGCTGTAATTTAAAAAAAAGAGAAATCTCGTGTCAGAGTTTGATCATCGAGCACGCGTGCGAAGATAATCTGCAGTTTTGTCGAATGAACTCTAGCGATTTATCGATCGAGAACAATTTTATAATTATCAAAATTGACAAGCTTCCAGTTCGTTTCAAAGACTAATCAACCTTTCGATATCGAATCGTGCCAAACTTTCCCCGATACAATTTTCTATAAGCGGCAAATAATTTCGATTATCGAAAATTACGCGATTACGTTTGACTGTGAACGAAGAAATTTATCAGTGGCGATTAACCTCTGCACTATAACGTGTCTACCAAGTTTTATGGAGGGTGGAACCGAGATAATGGCAATAATACAGACGTACAATGAGACGTCCACTGTCCTTTTAATAAGCGGAGAAGGAGGGGGCAGCTCGAATTCATTAAGAAATGGACACGGGGAAGCGAGGAATGGCGACCTTTCGGCCCGGCCTGATCGTTAAGCCACGAAATGAGTGGCTTATACTCGCGCGTGACTTTATTTCTGGGCCATTGTGCCCTCCCAAGACGTGTGACGTTCACAATATCTAATGGCGGGAGATAAAAGAATAATCATAAATCTGTCAAACGTTTCTTCGATATCTAAAGCGTAAGAAAATATCTCGTAATTGAAATTAAATTTTATAATACATCCGTTACTCTTTCTATATATATACTTTTATACATTCTGTACACTTCTTAATTATAATTAAAGAGAACGAATATTTTGACACAAAGTTTCATTGTGACAATGTGTTACGAGATAGATAAATCACCAACTAGATCACTAACTACTCGTTGAATAACGAATCCTCCCCCTCTCTCTGCGTTTCAGTTTGTCGGTTCGTGCAAGCGAACAAAAAAAAAGGAAAAAAAAAAAAGATAAATGGGTGATCGGTCAAACGTTCACCGTTCGAATTGGCTAATGAACGTTTAGATTGGATCCCGAAACGTATCGCGGCGGCAAGAATAATTAAAATAGCGATGGCCTGGGCCCCGAAATAACGTTGACAATTAGTCTGGCTTTAATTTGGTAAAATTGCGATTCAAACTTTCATTAGGGAGCGACGGTGTAGAGTTGGGGGGGAGTTGGTTGGTTGGGCGTGGGTGGTGGCGGAAGAGGCGGGGGTGGGCGCATCAGCCGAGCCGGAATCATCGGTGCGACCGGGGCGAGGAGTAACAGCAATAAACGCTTAATTACATGCGATAAGTAATTAAAGTGATTAAAGTTTATAATGTGATACGTGCAATTAGTAACGCCGCTGGTGTGTAATCGGGATTCAACGTCGGCGAGCGGATCCGCTGCTAGGCCGCCGCGAGCCGCGTCTATGAAATTTATAATGACGCCTGGTGTAATCGCGTTTAAGCTTCGTGTTCAAAGCTCAACGACACAGCGACAAGATACAATCGTAGCGAAATTGCACCGTTTTGCCACGTTCGACGAATAGAAATCGATAGAGATGAAGTTGTGAAATCGCGCGACGAACTGAAAAAAAAAAAATAATTACTGTGAGTTAAAGAAAGAAGATGCTTCTGGATTTCGAACGATGACTCGTCTCTCTACTTTATTTATCGCTGAATTAGGTAAAGTTGATCGATGTCGCGATTTACACGCGAGACTCAACTTAATCTCTTTTTCTCTCTTTCTCTCGACTCGATAAAAATCATCCTTAGCTTAGAAAAGTTTCCATCCAAAGGTCTTAAAACTTAACGAATTCGATCGATCCTCCTCGTCACGGGTGAAACGTAAAAACGTGAAACGTCCGTTGTCGTCCCGCTCGGACTGGGGGAAAAAAGGAGGAAAGCGGCAAATGGAGGAAGGAAGGAAGGAAAGAAGGAAGGAGAGAAGGGAGGATCGAAGCTCATTGCGATGCAGATATTCGAACCGTTTCGAGGGAGAGTCGAAGGAGCAGCGGCGGCGGCCGGCTGCGCGTAGAACCGGCTGCACAAGGCGAGACGTTTTTATCGCGGATTTCGAGCGACTGCGTCGTTCTGCGTCGTCGTGGCTCGTCTTCGTTGTCGTCGCAGGTAGTCGGCTACGTGCGTGCATCCTCAATGAGGGACGTGCGCCCGTTGAATAATGCCGAGAATTCGGGGAAGAAGAAAATAAAGGTTAAAGGATGGTAACGGCGAATACGAGGAGAGAGAGAGAACGGTCCGACGGTAGAAGAGGCGAATAATAAAAGGAGAAAATGAAGCGTGGTGGAGAGAGGTGGCCAAAACCAGCCGGCGTCTCAATGAAACGAACCCCCTCGAGCAACCTCGTTAAAGCGAATCCTGCGAAACCGCCGCTGCAGCCTCTCCTCCTCCGCCTCCTCGTCCTCTCTCTGGTGATCGTCTCGTGGTCGTGTACGTAGTCGTAGGTCGTCGTGGTCGACGTGGATATGATCGCGCGATGCGCCCTGTGACGGAAACTGGTGGAACGTAACGAATGGATCGTTGCACCGGCCACCGCGATTACGAAACTGAAACGACACTCGCTTCCTTTGCTTCCTTCTTTCCGTCCGCGAGACTCAACGTTTCAACAAACGGATTTGAATATCAGGATCACGGGTGTAATATTTCTCGGTTACCGTTTTGAATGTTAGGCGAAGTTGTTCTCCACAGGACTCTTGTCGCTCAGTCTTGCTCGCATCTACGCGAGATTGGAGTTACTCTGATAGTTTAATTTAGATTCGAGCAGAAACATGTATAGGTTAATGTATATCGAGGTTCCAGTGTGCGGATAAATTCCTTAAATTTTTCGATTACTTTTAATCGAGTTCGAGGGGGAATGTACGTAACACTCGGCGAATGATAGAGAATTTAAAAAAAGAAAATACACTCGAGATCCGTGTATTATCCGAACTGAAGTTTGGAATTTAGAAATCTTTCGTTTTTCCGAAATGTACGCTCGCAAGAGAAATACGGAGGGAAGCGAAGCGCGTGAAAAATATGAGAAACGACGCAAAAAGCGAGACGGTATAACCCGATGTAACTCGAGGAATTTTCGTCGGTGGGACGAAGTTCTCGATACAACCACCGGAAGAAATGGCTGTAAGATATCAGAACTTGGGAAAAGTTCGATAAACCGACAGGGAATATACGAGCCCGGAAACATCTGAGAAATTTTCTCGAAACAGTGACCGTAACACCGGGGGACAAACAGTTTTGGGACAACAGCCAGTTTATAACCGAGCTCTATATTCGTAAAATACTCCGGCTGCTCTCAAAGATCAGAGAAAGAGAAATCTTCGTATTCTCTGCTTAGATTTTCAACTTTTAAATATACCGTATTTTTATTACTTTTGATGAACTTTTAACGAATTTTTTTCAAACTTTTCTCTTCTCTATCGTTGTCAGAAAATTCCAGAAAAATAATATATTCTCGTGTATCTTTTGTTTCGAAGTGGAGAGTAGGGAAGATTGGAAGAGCGCAATGGAATAAACCAGAAGTGTTTTTACGCGCGTCCATCTTTCCTTTCTCGCGGGTGCTTGCATTTCCGCCAATCGAAGGACAAGAGGTAAGGAAAAGGACACGTGGCGCGGAGACCACTTTGGAAAAAGGGGTTGGGTATATACGGGAGGAGAAGGATGAGTACTTAAGAAAAGAGGACACGACGCTTCATCTTCTCGAGTGGAGCTCTACGTTTCTTTCCTCTTCCTTGAATTTCCACCGGATTTGGACTTTCTTGTAAACAAGCTCGCGAAAGAATGCGTTATCTCCGGGAATGGGCGGCGTTGTCGCGACTCGCACATCAGTCCTTCGCCTTCCGTTCCCTCTTTCTTCTGCAATCTGGTTCAAGATCATTTTTACACGCGCTGGAAAAAGGTAATAAAAACCTTTGAGAGACGATGAGAACGAGGAGACAAACTGGAAGGGATAGTTAAATTTCGTGCAAATTGAATTCGATTTCATTATAGTTTTTCGACTATACAGTAGATCGAGGCAACGGCTTAAGGCTCTCGAGTTGCGAGATTTTTAGTGAAAAGAAACGGAGCCCATCGGAAAAATTGGAATTCCATCGATCAAGGATTCCTCGGTCGGTTTAGCTTTCATCGCCTTTACGATTTTTATCGCAAAGAGAACGAATAAACGGGAGAAACGAGGGAAACGAGAGAGGAGACGAAGCGAATATAGAATCAAGGTTTAATCGCAAAGCGAAAACGGAATTCGATTTTCGACCGAACTCGTCTTGCTTTCAGCTCTCTCGCGTCGCGACACGATTTTTAATACGTACGAAACGAAGACCGATAAGGAAAAAAAAATAATTCGATTCCATTCCAATTGCTGAAAAGGGATCGTGACGAGGAGGGAGGGAAAGGGAAGTTTGTTGTTCGGTCGAGGCCTAAAACCTGGGTTTCGAATTTCATCGCGATGATACGCCAACGATTTGGTAAATAACGTTTCCAGGTAATCGGGCGAATAAAACGCGCGTCGCGATTAGGAAGACAATTTGCAGGGGCCGGTCTAAAATTGGAAGATACCGGCGGGAACGCTCATTGCCATAACAATGAGCGAGCGGCACGCAACGATTCCCGTCACGGGGGATCAGCACGAGGAATCGTCGCGTCGGCGCGTTTCCACGTAGAATCGAACGATCCTCGTCCATCCCGTCTAACGACCGTACAAATTGAACGGACGTTGGCCGCGTATACACGGGGCAGGCTGGCTTGGCCAACTTCCTGGCCGCGCAGAAAACGGCCGACTATCAAACGAATCGATTTCTCTCCTCCAACACCTCGACTCACCTCGGTGTGCACCGTGAGAGGAAGTCAGACGTCCTGCGCCTCTGTTCGTGCACATTCCTTTCCCTCGCGTCTCGTTGCGCAGGATGCTCGCGTACTTTGCGCGTGAAAAGAAACATTAGAGGGAAGGTGGAAAGGTTATCGCCACTTTTTTCTTTACATTTCGTAAAAGTCTCCAAGTTCCCATCTTTCTTTCTTACATCTTTCGTTCTACGATCGAATTTCCAATCCAACATGGAAGCTGGAAAACGGCGCGAAGGATTTCCATTGCCCTCGGAAAAGGACAAAGGTTATCCGAGTTAAATTTTCCCGCCGTTGGACGGGAGAGGAAAGCGCACCGGTCGCGAACGAACTTGGTCACATTTTCGAATCCGCAATACGAGAAGCGATACGCGTCTCGGTCGATGGCTACGTATCCATGGGGCATACCTGCGCCCGGTACGTAACATCAAGGTACACGTAGGGGCGTGTGTGCTCGCATACTGAATGCACACATATCTGGGCGAACAATGGCCCCCGATCCAGGAGCATATAACGGCCTCCGTGCCTTACGGCCTCGGTATATGCGCCGGTGAATGACGAGCATTCGAGCGAATGGGACCAATCAGGCTGATTGGCCGACCGGTATTTACATTTCTGCGGGCAAGTCTCTCTACACCCGTGGTGCCTCGAGGCAACGCCGAGAGGATTCGAGCGGAGAATACACGAGGCTGGTGATGATGGTAGTGGTGGTGGTGGCCGCGACCGATGGAATCACCAGTGTAAACTGGGCGAAAAGTCGTCTCGCCTCGATAACAGAGACCGGTGCACACCTACTCTCTTCTCTTCTCTTCTCTTCTCTTCTCCATTATCCGGCGAAACAGACGCGGCTTTGACTGTTGCTCGATCGATCGATTCCTTAATTAAACGGTGTAACTTTCACGTAACGTGGCTTCGCCAGTTTCGACCGGTAATTTTAACCCGTGTTCACACGCCACATCCCAGGTTTCGCGGTTTACGATCGGCCTGAGAGACTGCTTTCCCGGCAAAGTTGGACAGTTTGCTCGCAGGCTTGCTCCTAGGAACTTACGTATGACGCGCGTGTGACGAGAGGAGGAAAGTTTGTTTCCTTTGCTTACGTTATCTTTACGAAAACTACACAGCAACCATATAGTATAGTAAACCGTTCGGTGGAATTTAACAAAAATTCTCCCCGATTCTTTTAAGAAAGAGAGAAAAAGAGAGAGAGGGGGAAAACGAAGGTACTACACCTGGCCGTGTTCGAATTGCAGTGAAACGCGAAACGTCTGTCTCTATACCGTCAACAATCACACCACGTCGTTGCAAACGGATTCCAAAAAGGGACGATCACGACGGGGACAGAGAGAGAGAAAGAGAGAGAGAGGAAAGCCGGCAGCAGTCCCTTTGAGGCGGCACCGTCGGGCTAATAACAATCGCCCTCGAACCACCCTCGAGCGAGGCCCGACGCGTTTTATCTCGCGACGAGAGGACGAGAGGTGGAAAGAACACGTGAGAGACGACCGAGTCGTTTACTATATACCCCCGGCGGAGAAAGCTCCTGCTTTCGAGATTCGGAGTTAATTGCGCTGTCGCCGCCTCGTTGCTCCGTGCCCCGACACCTTTCCCTCTCTCTCCTCCTCCTCCTCTTCCTCCGTGTCTTCGAAGTCGAAGTTCAGGAACCCGCTTCAACTCGCAAGCGTGTGCGAAACCTACGTGCGAGTTTGACGAATGTCGACTCGAGGAACAGATATATATATATATATATACATGGAAGCAAGAACGAGAATGCAAGTGACTCGAAGGGAGGGAGGGTAGTGTCGCATGACTCGAAACGATGGATCGGGAGCAGTCTAATTAATAACCGCGGGTAACGAGCGGCAGATGGAGCCATGGTGGAAAGTTGTAGGGGTAAGCCGCCACGCCATGGTCGGAACGTACACACACCCACTGCCCATTATTGCGCACGTGTGGTCCGGATGGTCGCGTGCATGCTATTAGCGAAAAGGAGTGTCCCGAAACACACGTTACCGGTCCACACGGTGAAACAACTGTCTCTCCCCTTCTTTCGCCACGACCTCTCGCCGCCTCTTGTGAAAGGCGAGAGAATACGTACACGCTTTCTCTGCCTTTCTCTCTCTCTCGAGCACCGGTTTCCGGTCGTGAAAAGCCACTTCTTCTCTCCTTCCAAATGGCTCCGGTTTTATTTCGACTGGGATGTTCATTAGGCCGCTAATTAACGCTTAGCGCAGAACGTGTTTGCATTCACGTGTCCTGCTGTATATATATATATATATACACGTGTACTGTCGTCTCCTTCCTTTTCTCAACAGCTGTCTCGACCATTATGGTCATTCGTGCTTCGACTCTCTTCACCTCCACGCGTTACGTTCAACTTGGATGTTTTTCGAGCTGCGAATTTGTCCACGTGAAAGATCTACGATGGGGGAGGAGTAATCATCCATTCGAATAATACGCTCCTTTTGAGAGGGACTGCTAGGAGGCAAGGCATACGTGGCAGGAATCGTGGCGATTCTTCGTTTCAAAGGTTGGAGCGCGTTAATTACGCGAGAACGCGAGGATCCCCGTGGCGGAGGACCACGATTTCGGAGACTGTTAACGCGGCGCGTAATATCCCGCTTTAATGGCGACGTACGGAGTGGCCGTTTCGCGGACTGAATATATTCAGGGACAATGTTATTCCAGCTGGCCGTGCGGCCATATATCAGCTACGATTCTATGCGTGGTCGCGTGCGGAGTAATTACTTTTCGGTGCGCGGAGGCATCGCTCAAAAGGCAACATTTGCACGCGACGTGGAAGCGACGTGCAACGAAACGCATGCACGCACGCACGTACACGAGTTGTGCACGCGCATGTGTCGAATGTGGAAAGTATAAAAAAAAAGGAGAGAGTGAGAGAGAGAGAGAGAAAGGAGAGGAAAAAAAAAGCACGCGGCTGCCACGTTTCGAGGATCGAGGGCGACAATGGCTTCCTGTTTCATCCCTGCGGGGCGTCCAGCTGTCTGTCTGGACTATGGTTGCACGAATGAATCGTCGTCCTCCGACTCCATTGTGCCCGTTTTCCAGTTTTGCGTTGCGGCAATTGTTGCCCGCCATGACATCTTCACCGACCGATCCCTCATCATTTTAGCGGATTGTTTTCCCTAGCCTCTTTTTTTCACCCCGAAAGTGACGCTTTTATTCGGCATCGTTGACTTTGGACGCTATCGATGGATTTATGTATCTTTTCGCGAGCTTCTTTCGAATCTTTTTTTTTTTTTCTTTTTGCTTCGATGGAGAGGAAATCGCGTGATTATCGTTTTGATGATGGCGCACTTTCGTTTATAACAACTTTCTTATAACGAAACGAATAAAGCTCTCAATGTTATCTTATAACGGGTTCTTTTTCTTTTGAAGAAAGTTTCCAGAAATTGTAATATTTCCAGAACGAGCAACGTAAAATTCACTTTCATTTATTATCAACAACTTTCTTATTCGCCCAGGGATCGAGACAGACGCTCCGAACAACCCGATCCCTTTAAAAGTGTGAAGATCATCTCCGTCATAACCTCTGACACGTCTATAAAATCTCACTCGTAAATCACCGAATTACAGAAAGATGCCAAGGAGCCTATACTCTTCTTCCAACAGGCTTCTTAAAAAGATAACGTATCGCCGTGGATTTTTACGACTCGCTCCTCTTCTCTCTCTCTCTTTCACACTTTCTCCACACACACACATATATATATATATATACCACCACGCCCCGGATAATCGAACGAGTATAGTCAGCGATATACAGTCGTCTCGAAGTCATCTTTCAAAGGCAACCCCACACTCGATCGCCGTGTACGGAATGAGGTACGGGCAAACGAGGCATTTCGAGGGAGATCATGGGCAGGGAAAGGCGTAGGCTGTTGCAGTTCGCGTATAACGTAATGACCTTACGCGGCACTTTTTTTACGATGCTTATCAAATGCAAATCCTTCTTTATTGCGATTGCTATTCTTATTAAGCTCCTTCTTTCTCCGCCATCCGGTCCAAGGTCCCCTCGTTCTTATTTTTCTTTTCTTCCTTCCTTCCTTCCTTTCTTTCTTTCTTTTCTTTTCTTTTCTCCACATACCGTTCATTTCTCTCTTCCCTCCCCCCTCGTCTCTCGCGAGTAAGAGGATTTCAAACGGAGGCCGCAACCCCCGCCGCGCAACGAGGTAGAAACAACCACCTTTTAACTTTCCCATTTGGATTACGGTGGACGGCGCGGTATGCTCCTGTTTACGCGTTATTTTTCGCCCATTTCTCCTGTCCTTCGCGTTGAGAACGGTTTATAAAGGGAGACATAAAGAGGAGGGGAGGGAAGGGAAGGAAGGGTCAATTTTTCTCTTTTTTTTTTTCACGTTCATGCGGAATAAACGCGTTGCGTAAATATCGCGTGAAACGTATTAAAAACGTCTTCTCCCCTCGTTACTTTTTCGTTCCGTCCAATCTGTCAAACGGACACGGCCGATCCTCGAAAAGAACGATCACCTTACCGGCTACGATCTCCCTCTCTCGGACCGTAATTCCCCTCGGATGATTGATCGATATCGTAACAATAACCGCGAGGTTAGCAGGCAACCCCGTCGATTTATTTATCGAAGACTATTCGAAACCGTTTATGAATTATTCATCCGAATGGATTCGAAACCGACCATCTTACGCGCTACGTGCAATTATCATTTTCCATCCATCGTTTAATTTCCACCTCCCCGTTCAAAATATACCCTTATACCCTCTCTGTTAGAAACGTCGATACGTCGTTGATAGCGATGAAAATTTTCTCCCCGTGTCAATTTTACCCCGTGCTATACGTATGTTCCCTACCATTTATCGCGTCAGTCTCGTTCAGGGAACATTTAGACACTGCCGTGCAAGCACAGGTGTGCGTTATCCGATGATCGTTCCATCGATTGATCCGCCGACGACGGTCCAACGACGGAAGGGACGGAGAGAGAGGCCGGATACGTACACACATTTCGCGGAGACAGACGCTTTTTGGAAGGGAGGGGGAGGGGGGCCTCGTATCCGGCTTGAATTTCAGCCGCGCCTCCTTCCACCGAGGGGACAGAGGGGTTGTTTTCGTGCAAAGGCACGGCGTATCTGCGGCGTGCGTCGGGATGGTCGGCATCAAACCCCGCGTGCCTCGAATTCCCCCAGTAATTGCATCGCGTGGCGCCACACCAACGATTGCATTTTTGCCTCGCGTCACCGCGTGGCAATAGGAAAACTCGTGTCGTCGCGGGACCACCCTCGTGAAGAACATCCATCCCTTCCTCTCTGACGCATCGACGTGGAACGAGGCGAGGAGAGAAGTCGTCCTCGTTCTTCGAACAAAGTCCAAGTCTGTCTCGCATTTTTGTGTTGCAGCATTCGACGCGAGGTGTTAATCGACAGGTTAAAAGGCGCTGCTGATCTGTTCGCGGCTGATTATTAGAACGGAGATGTGAGAAACTTTCTTTGCGATTCGGACTCGTTCACGCGTCGATGAGTCAAACGTGTTTTTTTTTAGAACTCTTCTTGTGGAACGGAAAACGATTGCCGAATTCCACGTGTTCCATGTATCGCGTGTCATTAATTATACAATTCCATTATTACATCTTGATATCGGAAGAAAAATAAACGTAATTGTGAATAATTTTCATACTCGTCTCTAACATTTCGCTATACACATCTCCTCGCCATTTTCAATTCCAAAGTCGTGACTGATCGGAAAACCTAACCTAACCTATCCAACTTGCAAGGAAAATATCTTTACCAAGCTATATCTTCTCGAATAATCGCGAGAGGAGAGCCCGTAGACGTTGTTGACGTGCACGTTAACATCGGGACGGAAGAGATGTATGATGTATCGTAATAAAATAAATTTCGCTCAACCCCTCCGTCCTTCGAACCGTCCGTCTCCACCGTTCGAAACGAATTCTTTTCATGCCCGTGGAGTTAGCGTGGAATACGAATACGGGGGAAACGAGAGGCCGGAGAGAGAAACAATATTCGATCGCGCGCTCGACGTGTACAGACACGTGTTCATTTGAAACGCGGGGCGCAACGTGAGATTCGGTGGTACCTCGGGGGGAGGAGAGAAACCGATGTGCGTCTCGAATTACCCGGAGCAAAGCGGGGTGATGACTCGAGGTGTCGATACGTTACTACGATTTCGGTGAACAATGGGCGACTCGACCGAAACCCTACACCCTGCGGAGGGGGGAGGGATAAAGGAAGGTGACGTACTAATACGGCAAAACCCCATTCTTTTTATTGGATCGTTCGATCAGATTGCCCGCGAAATTGTTAGGGGATTGAAAATGGATTGCGTGTGAGGAATCGTAGCAACCATTTTCCCTTATTCCCGAGATGCCTTCTTCTGAATGACGTTCGGAAAGAAAAGAGAGTTGAGAAGTGGGGAAAGTTTTTTTCATCGTTGAAATTATAGACCGTAATATATAAAAAAGAAATACTTATTTTTTCATTTTGCTGGATAGCGTCGATTGCTGCGTGAATCGACGATCGATTTACTTTTCTAAATTATAATCTGTTTAACCCTCTCACGCTTCTCTTTTTTCAAATTTTGAACAAACGCAATCTTTGTAATTAATAATTGGTAAAAAGGAAAAAAACTCGGAGGCTGAAAGAGTTGGACGTTGAGATGGACCCGAACGGGGATCGAAGAGAGTCGAAGCACTCGAAGCGAGAAAGGGAGCTAGACATCTGGTGCGGCGAGAAAGGAGAAAGAAATCGTCACAATTCCATTGTTTAAATTCCGACGATTGTCTCCGTCGTTTATAAAAGATCAAAATTCGTTGAACGATCGAGGAGCTTCTTAATTTCAAGTCGAGGATATTTACCCATTTCCCGGAAAATCTCGGAATCGGAGAGACGAGTTGTTTAAGTAAGGTTAATCTTCCTGAAGAGGATCGATCCTTGCCTATCGAGGGAAAGAAGGTAAAAAAGAAAATCGAGGGGAGATTTCGATCCGAGGAGTCGTTGGACAGATATATATATATATATACATATATATTCTTCTCTCCGAGCAGACTTGGAAACTGACGTCTTAAAAGTCCTTCGTTAGTTTCCCAACCCACGGGACGAGAATAATCCGATCCGTTGCTTCTTCCTCCGCTTCTTCTTCCTCCTCTTCTCCCTGTGGAATGGAACGATCGCCCGGGGGAAAAGAGCGACGAATCGTCCTCGCCGAATAATAAAAATCAATCACGCATGAATTTCGGAAACGTTAAAGGAAAGAAAGCTTCGCTGTACCTTCCTTCGATTCTCACCCCTCCTCCTTATACAGTATACTTTTTTCTTTCCTGAAAAATTCTTTTTCCTGAAAAATACAACTTTCAATTTTTATCAAGAAAAAAAAGAATCTCCGAGCGATTCTCAACCTGCACCAAAATTATTTCTCTCTTGTCTCTCCCCTTCTTCCACTTCGATTCAATCTCCAGACCCGCCAAGAAAATCAACCTACCCGCTCGAATAATCTCCACGAAACTTCACAGAGACTCCAGCCTCCTAATCTCAAAGTCGCGACAACACCGTCCATCCCTCTCCCCTTTCAATTTCCAAAACAATCGCGAAACAACCGGTGCTCGACAACCGATCATCACGAAACGACCTCTCCTCCGCTCCTCTTCCCCTCTCGTTACTAAATGGAGAAAAGGAGAGGAAGAAAGAAAGAAAAAAAGAAATCCAAACGTGGGCGATTGCACGCACGCTCGATCGAGCGGGGAAACGAAGGCCCTCGTGGCGTGGCTACAAGGCAACCCGATAGATATTTGCACGGTACGCGTTACGCGCACGGTAGATGGAGGAGGCAATAAAAATGCCGCGGCCAGAGAAAAGGGAGGCACAATGGAAACACAATAAGCAAGAGTGGATGACGATGCGGGGAATGAGACAAGAGGCCTGGAACCACGAGGGGGTTTGCCTCGCTCCACCGCTCCTACAATTGGCGGCGGCGGTGGTGGCGGCGTACCAGCAACGCCGGTGCAATCTCATTCGCGCTCTCTCGCATGAGCGAGCACTCCAACTGCCTCGATCCCTTGTGCTTTCTGCACTACTCTCTCTCTCTCCCTCCCTCTCCCTCTCTGTCTTTCTGCGTCGAACTCTTCCGCTCCTAGCGTCTAATCCCAAGACTATGTCTACTTCTTCTCGACGGTCTAATCTCGACCCTCGTTAATCATCCCGACGCGACGTTTTGTCGTTGAATCGTGCTTGTCTCTGGGAATTGATCTCCTTTTCGAAATGGGATTTTTTCCCCCTCCCCTCCCGATTCGTGGACTATTGGCAGGTTTTGTGAAGAGATTTATCGAGAATTATCGGATCGAAGTGATTTCGAACGTGGTTTCGTTGCGGGAATATCCCAACAATTCTGTATATTTTCAACTATAAACGATTGTCTTCGCCAGGATATTGTCACAAATTATTTACCTCTGTCTCGAATATACCATTAAATCCAATTCGTTTGTTTATCGATATTAAGTAGACCAATCTTCTTATTGAATTAACGATATTATAATCAACGATGTTGAGCGATCCCTTTCCCTTTCAGACAGGATCGGGATATTATAAAGAACACGATCTCCCGCGTAAATAAGAATAACCTATTATCCGATCCAGTTTAAACACAACGTTTCTTTTCCAAGCAGTTATCCAGAAAGCGGATAAAAAAATCTCGAAGAGAAAAGGGATATCTCGATCGCAACATGCTACTTTTTCCTCATCGCGAAGAAAAATCCTTCTTCGTGAACGCGATAAATTCCACTTTCGCACGCGTCGTACAACGAACGAGTAAAGCCCCCTTCGATCCCCATCCCACGATTATCTCTCTGAAACGAAAAGTTTCTCCGAGGGGGGAGGTCAGAGGCGTTCAGAGGAACACGGTGTTGTACTCACGGATACTCTCGAGCCCGTTCGTGAAAACCAACTTCTCGTTCCTTCCCTGGATACCTGGCGAGGAGGCCGTTTTGCTGCGATTCCCTCGTATCCCCCGTTATCACTCCTCTCTGCGAGACGAGTGTACTCTCCGCAGTGCAATGGATCTCTCCCTCCATCAGCGTCAGTTCTGGAGTTGCAACGTCAACCGCTTCTTTTCCATTCCGCCACGTAGAAAGGGCAGATAACGGGCCGTGTAGCCACGAGCTCGGATCCCGAGGCAGGGACGGGTGGAACAGGTGGGTGTCGGAGTAAAACGAGGAGATAAGAAGGAACGGCCGAGTGAATTTTCGAGAGTCGATAAAGCGTCATCGTTCTGAACCCGCGGTATCGGGTTTCCGTATCTGGCGATCTGCTCGTTGTCGCTCGTTACACGACCCCCGGGGAACAGGTAGGTAGGTAGGCGTCGGAGGAAAGCGAGAGAAGATCACGCGGGGAGATACGCTGGGCCGAGGAGGCGTAATTGGTTGGAAATGGAAGCGAAATTTTGGAAATTCGAATGCTTGGTCTCTGTGCTCGAGCTTCTTGCTCGAAAAAAAAATCCTCTCCGCTAAATAATCGCGAAAGGAATAGATAAATATGGATGAAGAGCGGACGACGGTGTTCGACGAAAGGACTTGACGCGTGCGGGGCGAATGGCGCGGTTGGTGGTGCGCGGAGAGAGAAATCGGAGCATAGATAAGCCGCCGTCACCTCCAGCTCGTTCACGGTACTCGTGGCAACAGCCTGCTGCTGCCGGTGAATGTTACGGTATGTAGAAGGGCTCCCGTGTCGTTTACACGGCCGGCAGTAAATTTAGATCACCGACACTCTCTCGACTCGCTCGTTACCCCTCAAAGCGCCGCTCGCTTTCGTCCGTTCCATCCGCGGAATTTTTCCAAAGTAATTTTAGAACCGAGTCGCGGATCCGCGTCACCACGCGTCCCGTCGATCACGTTTCGGGCAAAGCGTGGCCTGGGAAAGGAAACTTGGACGGGTGTTTTTCTTCGAGAAAGAGGGGGAGGAAAAAGGGGATTCGTAATTGGCAAGCGAAGCCGGGAGGGACTCTCACGAGTTCGAGACGCGATGTTCCCTGATCCGACAGCGGACAATTATCTGGTCCGTCAGAGCAGAGGGAGCCGCGAACAGCAGACAAGCGTGTACACTTGAGAAACGACCGACGGGACAGCTTAAATTTAGTAACTCCCTTCGCTGACCGCCAACCCGACTGTGTAAACGCGGCTCGATCGTAACGTAACTCTCGCGATCCATCCACCCGGTTCAACGCGGTCGTTTGTTATCGCGGGGAGATCACGAGACACGGATCGAGTCGTTCTCCGTTTACCGATGATATCCGGCGTCTCGGATGATTCGTCGAATGTCCTCCAACAGCAAAGTAACGATTGATTCTGTTTCTTGCAATTCTCTTGATTTCTCTTTCATGGGTCTTCGATTCATCACTCTGTCCTCCGATCGAGAAAATTCCGATTGGATTCGAAACGATCGATTTATGGGACCCATCCAGCTTTGGGTTAATTTTCAACTTTCGATTTTATCCCTTCAACGACTGTCAATTCCCTCATCCTCGATTCGAGATTGCGCCGCGATGGAGAAAATTCTAGTTTGGCCTTGACTTGGGGTTCTTGGCAAGAGCGAAGAGAGCAAACGGAGGGGGGAGGCAAAGTTGGCGAAAACAGTGTCACGAGCAGGCTAATGTTCGCCTTTTACTCAGCGCCGCGGCGAGTGGCTACACGCGTTGACACTCGAGGAGCGGCGCGGTGAAACTTCCACTCCAACGTCGAGGAAGGCGGAAGGCCCTCGAGAAAGTTTTATGATTAAGGAATTAATTACGTTGGGGATCCGCGCACACCGGTTTCATTAATGACCGATTAGAGAGATATCTCGAGTGTTTGCGGGATAAAGGAGCGCGTCTCTTGGCGGCGAATTCCTTGATTTTCGACCGAGCGCGGCTCCGCAATTTCTCTTTCTCTCTCGCTTGCTCGCCCATCTCTCGAACTTTCGCAGCTCGAAACTTTTCTTCTCGCGCATCCTCCTTTCCTTCCCGCCTACTTACCTGCCCGTCTGCCTTTCCTCCATCTCGTTTCCTCCATCGGTTGGAGAGTTTACAATCCGAAACGATGATGCTGGTAGTAAAACGAGGGAAACGAGGGAAAGCAATGGCACGTCAATTGAATGTCTTCATGGTAACTAGTCCTTAATGAAGCAAACTTTTATTTTACTTTCCACTCTCTTGATTTTTCCCTATCTCGACTGTAGCGTCGCTCCGCCTACGCGTAAATGCGCATCCGTGGAAAGTTTCAGACATTTTTATTACAAAATGTAATAATATTCCTAGATCGTATCTTTTTAATCTCCTCGCTCCAAGCAAATTCTTGGACGCGTTTCGAAGTTTTTTCGAGTCAACTAATTTTAATTTATTTTATTTGTCGTTATTTTTTTTGTCTCGTTCCAAGCAATTCCAATTTTTGTCGCCGTTAAAAGGAATTGTCTCTTTCAAGCGCCGCTTTGATTCATTCGTCGGTTTGTTCGTAGTTTATATTCATTCGCGGTTCTATTCGTTCGTACTTATGCAATTACCGCCGGTGCTTCGCGGGTAATGATAAACCTCGGAGAGACCGCGTAATTAGAACCAAAACACGTACAACGCGTGTTGTTGCAAATTTTAGCAGATGCTGCTATAAACTCTGGCGCACTGATTATGGCGTCACCATCGATCATCCCTCCAACTTTTCCTCGAACGTAGTTTAATATTCGGTCTAATTATTGTTCAGTTATAACGAACACCACCACCTATGCAATTGTATTCCAATTTCCAATCCTCTGTCTCGTACAATTATTCGGAAAGTCTGATTTCAAATCGAAGAAAATTTTTACTCCAATATTTTACAATACGCGAAATCAAGCCTATGAAACAGGCCTGCGAAACAGAATTATCGTAAGGTGTATCCAATACTTTTGACAAATAACGTTTCTATACTTTCGATTAATCCTTGTTTCATCTCGATCGAAAGGACAAATCGAGCCGCGGGGCGTAAAAGACAAAACACTCGAGATATCATCACCAACGATTGATCTCCGTTAAAGCAAGTTAACCTTGCTTACCTTACTTGCGTCGGTTCACTGACCCTCTCCCTCTCCTCCCAATCATCGATCGTTCATTGGATAACGTTCGTCCGGACGTGATCGGTGTGGTTTAGACGCACGATCAATTAGTCCCGAGAGATTCACGATAACCGTCGTCGAAAACTTTGACGATTCGAAGTTTTGGAGCGCCGTTTAAAAAAGAAAAAGAAAAGTCGAGTCGAAATCAAGATATCGATACGTCGAAAAAAGGAGGAAGAGAAACCGGGACTCGTTCGAGTGAGACGTCACCCGGAGGACGATAACAGATGGAACGATGTAGCATGAATACCGCTCGTAACTCGAACGATCCCTCTTTCCCTCCTCGCTGTTTAATTAATCCTTGAAATCAACCCGTTCCGTAACGAATCGTCGCCTCGAACGCGCGTTATACGTTTCATCAACACGCCGCTTTTCGCGCCAATTAATTAATTAACATTCAGCGTTACATTCAGCGTTGTGATCCGCGTGGTGTCTCTTAGGCAATTTGTACCGATGGTTATAATGAAAAATAGACGAACGAGTTATTCCTAGTGTTTAGAGTAGAACGTTTCTTTCCCTCTTTCTCCCGCTTCTTCTCTCGTTCTTGCGGGAAGGGAGTCTACTTTCGTCCTGTTAGCAAAGTAAATAACTCGAGCTCGAAACGATTCGGGCGCATCTGCTTCTCACGACTTCTCGAACAAAAGTGACGCGTCACCCAAGGCTTGCGAAGGCTGACACGAGTTGTTAGGGTGGATTCTCTGGAGGAGGAGGAGGAGGAGAACGTTGCAGGTTGCAGGCTGCACCGGCCTGGACAATTAGGCGGCGATCCCTAAGCTAGCGACCGTTTCGTTCATCCTAAACAAATAGGCTTACGATGATCCGTAATGGGATGACAAAATGTCACGCGGTGTCTTATAAATCCTTTTACGACGCGTACTTTTATTTACAGCGGGGGGTAGAGAAAAGGGTAGAGGGCACACTGAGTCAGAACTCGATTCTCCCCTTCTACGGATCATGAGTATGAATAGATCCCGGCCTGGTGAAATAAACTCGTGGTAAATAAAAAGTTTGCGCAAGAATATTTGCGAGGGAGCAAATTAATTTCGTCAGTTCCTTTTTTTTGTGTATACGCGAGGGCGCGTCTCTCGAATGAATTTTCGAAATGAATTTTAATTTCTGTGGGATTGAAATTAAAAAGAGTAAAGAACAAACTTCGACAAAATTGGGATCAACAGAAACGTTTCGATGATTAAATCCAATCCATAAAATTCCATCACATTTCCTAGTTCCTACCAACAACATTAAATTAATCTCACTTGGCCAATAAAAAAGCCAAACAAACCAATCCAAACGAATCAACGAATCGAAATATCCCAGGAATCCATCCCGGCAACTGTCTATTTCGTTTCGATTCTCTCCCCTCCTCTTCGTTGTTGTTCGTGCCCCTCTATTTAGGGTGTATATATATATGTATGTATATATATATATACATATATATATATATATATACACGTAGCTCTAGCCGTCAGTTGGCTTATGTCACTCGGGATTAGCGTTGTTTGGACAGAGGAAATTAACTACTACTACCCGGGGTGCGCCATCTGCGTGGGCGTGCACGACATTGTGTCGCGGGCATCCCCCTTAAGATTTCAGTGCCAATGTGATTCAACGGGCGAAACCGATCCTGAGAGGGTCGTCCAGTGAGCGACATTGCCATTTCCGTGATTAGAAATGACCCCGGAGTTCACTTCGTTTGACTCCGATATCCTACCACGACCACGGATTTCTTTTATTCGCCGCCACTGGGCGGAAGGGATGAGAATGGAGTGGATCGATGCCATTAACGCCCCTCCCCTTCCTAATATCGGACTACGGGAATCCATGACAGACGTTATTCCAATATCCGTCCACCTCCTCCGAAACGCCATTAATCCGGACGCGATTCGTCCAATCCCATCCGCCGTTCGTCCAATCGTTGGAGAATTATGTCGAATTCGAACGAGTTATTTAGAAGATTAATTGTGCGAATAAAACCTCGACCAAAGATGAATTACACCAGAGAAATTTTAGTTCAATCGTTCTTCGATGCGAAATACAAAATATCCAACAAGAAATAGTAGAAAAAAAAGCGCATCCCAGCGCAGAAAAAGATCCCCAAATTTCTCTCCTCCTCACCTCAGAAAGCGTCAAGTGGCTGCAGCGAGGACACCGCGCGACGCACCTGCGGGGCGGCCTGCATCTCGAGGCGGTCACGTAACCGCGGTCATAAATAACCGTTTCCCGTTGATCGATTGTGTAAATAAAGATCGCGCCCTCCCCCACTCTCCGTGAAAGTATCCGCCAGCCGGTTCGATTATCACGCGGGCAGGGCGTCCGAGGAATCCGGGAGAGGAGAGGGAGAGGGAGAGTGGAAGGGGTTTAGCCGGTGGGCCCAGGTAAGATTTTCGCACCCGGCGGTAAGCTCGTTAGCGAGAGATTGCGATCAATGACCGAAGATGAACGCGTTCGCGCACGGCGTGGACAGAGTAACGCGCGTGTTGCGGGCAGGGGGAGGCGAGGAGGATCCGCTCCGAGGGGAGAAAGGCGGAGGTAGGAGGAGGAGTTGGCCACCGGTGCGCACCGGCCCGGTGTGCTCGTTAGCGGCGGCCTCTCGCGCTTCGACGTCTCTCTTCGTCCTTCTTTCGCTTCCTCTGTCTTCCATTCCCCTATCCTCCCCCCTTTAATACGTGTTATCCGATATCCACCGTAGGTGGTTACGCCGGTAATTGCGTTCACGCTTAACACCACCTTGTCCTCGGAGGAGGGGATAACGATAACGCGAACCACGAAACGCGGCGTGGTATATATAATCGGTTAAAGGGATCTGGAATAGGGATCGGGAAGTCTCCTTTGGCGAATCTTGCAATCTCGCTCGGCCGGGGCGTGACCGAGTCCGTAGAAATGCCTTGGAGGAGGATGGTGGAAAAATCGCGTGCCCCTCTGTCTGTGCCCCTTGTAATGGCGGCCGGCTCTTTGAAGCACCGCGGCGTGTCGAAGCGAGTGCTTTTCGCTAACTTTTTTTTGCTGCAGTTTCGGTTCCGGACGAAGAAGAGATCATCACAGTTACTAAAGGGCGACGTAATTTAAGATAAAGTATTATTTTACTGTCATCCGTGAGCAGATCGAAGCAACCTCCTACTCCCACAATTCTTACCCACTGATCAAACAACACACCCTGTCGAGTCCTAGCGGATGGGGTGTAAAGACAGGTTCCAAAAAGGAACCAATACACAATACGCACACACGGTCCTCGAATCATCTGTCGGGAAGATCGTTTTCATTAAGCGAGACGCAACTCGCCCCACAACCTTCTCGACCTTTATGCCATAAAGCATAAAGATCGCTTTCGACGTTGCAAATTCAATCCAGCCTCCGCGGATTCCCTGCGCAGGGGCCGGTGAAGATCTATGCAAATAGAGGAGCGGTTGCCGTTGGGCCGTGAAAAATAAGTAAGAGTTTGCGGATCCGTCGCAACCGGCCGAACGCAAATATTTTTTGAAGTGGCCCCGTTGGCCCCGGGGCACGCCAAGTTTCCGGCATGGCGTGCGAGCGTAAACGGGAGCAGAGAGAGAGAGAGGGAGGAAGGAGGAGAGAGGGAGAGAGCGAGAGCTCGAACGAGAGAGGCGAAATTAAAGACCGGCGATATTGATGCTTGAACGGGGCCAATTTGCGTTCCCGGCAATTTTCAAGCCGCCCCGGAATCCGATGCGCCGCGTTGTTTCGTTTGAACGTGGCCTCCGCTTATTTGCTCGTGTCCCTCCTCTGTCCAGAAACCCGCTTTGACCGGGCCCGGGGTTATGAGGCAATAAGAAACGTCCTCGCGAATTTCGTTTTTCCACGCTCCGCCTGAGAGGAGGGGGTTTAATCATCGCGATAGGGGCGCTTCTCGCTTTTCGAGTTACCGCGAGAAGAGGTAGTTTTATTTCAAAATCACGCGTCCGTTCGAAACGCTCGGTTGTAAAAGTTTCACCGTTCTTCGGTAAGTCGGTTTTGTCGTCATGGTAACAGTTTCGAATCTCTCTTCTACGCATACTGTAAAAGCTTACTACTTAATTTTCACCCGTTTTATAAAGTCGGGACCGTAATTTTTCGAATCTCGCCAAGGCGGATTGCGTTTATCGCAAGAGAGTTTTTCTTGCCTTTGTATGGATGAAAAGTGTACCCGTTCGTATAAGCGCGTAATAAACAAATTGAAGTAAAAATTCGAAATATTTTTCACGTTACGAAATCGAGGAGGGGACAGTCCACTTTGCGATTTCAAGAATTTATTCCAGAGAGAAGAGGTGGAATCTCGGCCAAGGTAAGAAACGTAATCGACTTGCATCGGAAACGCGTGCAAAGATAGGTTTCGTCGAATCGATAAAATTTAACTATACCCCCCTAGTTGTTTCAACGCTCGACCGAGCATTTGGCTTCGAGCGTTTCATCAAGCTCCGACTTCATTCAATTCGATTCGACCCGATTCTTTTCGGCTTCCTTTCACTGTACAGCTTATCTCCCTAGCTTCTCTCTCTCTCCACGGTATCTACATAATCCAATATATATATGCCGAGGTTCGAACCAGGGTCGAAGATCCGCGCGAATCGTTTGTTAGCCTTATTCCGACCGGCTGAACCTCTCTCTTCTATATTTTTATTATGTCTACCGGGAAATCTAGCTTCTCCCCTGGTCTACGAGGAACCATCTGGCAAGTGATGTCGGGATCGCAGGTAATCCGGTAAACATCGGCGGTCGGGCTCCAATTAGTGTCTGTTTGCTCTCCCCGTTTCCTTCCGCCCCCTTTTCACCATCATCCGTTTCTTCCTACCATTTCTTCTTCCACCCTTTTTTAATTAAAATTTTTAACAAGTTGCTGCTTCCACGATTCCCACGTTACGTAACCTCATCTCGCTCGCTGACTTTGCTCGCGAAGCATGTTGCGGAACGGCGAAAGGATAAGATCTCGAAGAATGGTATCATTATTAAAAATCCTTTGATTCGATCAATTTTTAATTTTTATTTGACGAATCGAAAGAAAC
The DNA here is from genome assembly GCF_029169275.1 of Apis cerana. NCBI lineage: Eukaryota > Metazoa > Arthropoda > Insecta > Hymenoptera > Apidae > Apis > Apis cerana. The sequence continues at coordinate 11,354,057 of NC_083858.1, read as the reverse complement.
GACAATTTGTCCGTGAACGGAAGGAGAGGGAAGATTTTGATTGAATTTTTCAACGGTATCGTTGATGATTCGAATACTATTTTTAATCCTATTATATCTTAGAAAAGAATGGCAATTTACAAAGAAGAGAAGAGCGACAAAAGGCGGACAATACCGAATGCATTTACGAATTCTCTCCCTCTCGTCTCATCTCAAATGTTGAAAATATCAATTCCGTTAGCCTTATCTTTTCCAAGCGATGTACGAGAGTTAATTGGTTCCAAGGACAACTAGTGTTTCGAGACACAATATACGTACATATATATCTGTAAAAGCCCGAGGAGAATCTCCGTTCGTTTACTCGGCTACGTTTATCAGTAGATTCTGGCGTACGATAATATTCTTGGTGCATTCCGTCGAGTGGAAACACACGGAATAATTGCGCGTGCAAAGATAGAGGGAAAGGGTGGAGGGGGGTGGAATGTGGAGCGAAACACTTTGCGTAAGAGGTGTACACGGATGTCGAAACGGCGCCACCCTCCCCCTTGTATTTCGAGTACGGCGCGATTATTTCGGAATTCCCGAGGCACGCTTCGTATTTACCCCAAATCTCCCCCTCCCCGTCCCCTCCTCCTCCCCCTTTGTTTCTTCCTTTAAGCGCTCCTTCCTATTTCCGTAACGACGTACGCGAGGATCAATTGTTGGCGACGTTTGCATTCCGCGCCCGCACGCGTTTCGACCAAGAAAGGAATTCGAATGTAAATGCTTTGGTCGCCTCGGTTGCATGTTTTCCTAGAGTAAACTGATGGAACATGCAACGTCGAATGCAAATGACGCCGACGGTCATTGCAGATTGCCACGGAAATATACGGTGGCCCGTGCCGCGAGATCGGGGGGTCTGCAGAAAAACAGAGGGACCCTTCCGCAAGAGGGAAGAGTGGGAGGGGGAGAGGAAGTAAGGAGAACGTAACGACCACGTACGCACGCGCTTCTGTGTACGTTCTCGACACACAAGCTTCGTTCAAGCTCGTGCACGATTATAATAAATTGCTCTGATCGACGTGCGGATAACGGCGAGGGGCGGGGGAGGAAACGACTATCGTCGGAATTGTAACCTTTTAGCTTGTAACAGCCTTCCGAGAAACCTTTCCTCGAATCGACGTTCGGACGGAGCGCTCGATCGATTTCGTCGAAAAATCGCGGACGAAGAAGAGGGAGCCTTCTGTTGACTTCCGTGCGAGTGTTTGACGTGGTATCGTTCAACGTCTCCGTTTCCTTCCATCCATCCAACGACGACAATTTCGTTTCGGGGTCACGGAAGAAAAAGGGCGAGGCTTTTAATAGAAACGCGCGTATCGTCCGCCTCTCTGATCCGCGTTTACTCCATCGTACGGAAACAAACAAGGTGGTCGTCCGTGTCGAGGCGGTTCGTCCGTCACGCGAAACGTCTCCTCCTCCGTGACGTTTCCTCGGATGCGTGCGTCCGGATGATTAAGAGAACGAGACCTCGATCAAAAACCATCCCCTCTCCAACTCCCCCGCGGAACGATCTGCGGGGCGATCGAATATAATTCGAGGAACTCGAAAGCTCGAAAGCAATTGCGCGTCATCGGAAAGCGCGGTCGATGTTTCGAGGCAATTCCGTGGCTGGTAAGGGCTTATCACCGGGTGGCACGGCATCCGACGTAGCCTCGACGTAGCCGGGGAGAGAGAGAGAGAGAGAGTCAGTCCACTGTACAGAAACTTCGGAACGAGGTTCGGAGGGTTCCGTTCCTTTCCTCTTTTCCCTTTCCCTTCCTCCCATCCCCTCCTACTTCTCCATCCCTCGACGACCCTCTTACCACCGCCGCCTCCTTCCTCCCTCCTCCCACCACACCTACTCTTCTTCTCTCCTCTTTCTTAACTTCCTCCACCTCCGCCCCCTCCCTCTCCGCCCCTCGCTCGAATTCCAGCAGCACGGAAGAGGAGGAGGGATCGATAATGGATCCAGCCGGCTTTCCAGTCTATTCTATACGCATCATTTGACACCCGGGTATAGACGGGTGAAGGAGAGGAACCGCGAACCTCTGCACTCCTCCTTTTCCTCCTCCTCCGCGAGGCGAGAGCGAGACACGGAATTCAATAGATAGAAATCACTGGCATTGTCGGAACGGTATATGACGCGACGAAATCGTGGAAAATGAGAGGATCTCGGGGAAGGAAGAAAAATTATATCGACGCCAGGAATCCCTTAAGATCCCGCCCGTTCCCGGGAGAGCTGCTTCTCTCTCCTCCGTTTCTTTCATTTCTCTCTTCCTTCCTCCGTATTCTCCGCGAGAAGGGTCAAGCCTTCCCTTTTCCGACGAGGCGAGTAACGACGGCCGAGATGCGTTCTGACAGCGGGGAAATCCTCCGCGAAAATACCTCCGTTCGTACTCATTTTCCTCCTTTCCTAACCGGTCGCAACAGCTCGAGGTAATCCCGTCCATACCAGGATCCGGGGAAGCTGGACGCTCGAGGATTCTTCCCCCCCATAGGATGCTTATATCCCCGTATTGTCGGACGCGGCCTCCCCGTGGATCACCTTTCAACATCCCGAAATGCCCCATTTATAACGTCGTCGTCGCCCTCCCTCGATCGGTCGCGATTTCTCTCTCCTCCGCCTTCTAACACAAAGGATGGATCTCTCCTCGCGGTCACTTGGTCGATTGCTCGTAGATAGAATTCCTTCTCCTCCATGATTGGCAAATATAAGGGGGCAAAGAAAAAGAAAAAAAGAAGATCCCTTTTCTTTTTGTATCCCTGAAATAATTCGTTTCGAGAAGTTGTTTCGATTCGAGAGAAGGGTTCCTTAAAAAAAAGAGATCGTATGCAAATTTAGAGACGACTCGAACCGAGCTTACCTTTGGCCAAGATTGTTCTTTGCCTCGATAAGTGTCGTGGTTAACGGAAGCAAGTTTCGCTATTCTTCCTTTCTTTCCGTTCTTTTTTTCCCTCCCCCTCTCTTAACTACAACAACAACAACAACAACAGGTCCAGAAACGGATGGGGATGGTCCTGGAGCTCGAGTTTTCGAGACGGCCGAGGCGAGATTATAATTATGCAAATGCCTTGTTGCGGCGAAGAAGAGAGCGAGCAACAGATGTCTGGAACGGCATCTCGGCGAAAGAGGAGCGTCGCGTACTCCCGGTGTGCCGAGGAATAGAATACAAGGTGGGGTTCTGTGGAAATGAAGAATGGGCTCCTCCGAGACGTGGCTCCTTCGTATTCCTCCTGGCCCCCTTCTTCCTTCCTTCCTTCCTTCCATCCTGAGGATCGTGATTCCGTTCCAGATTCTTTCCTCTTTTCCCCCGGCAAGACAGGTGGCACAGATTGCTCCCCGACACCTGTGTTTCTTTTTATGAAACCTTCCAATTGCCACTCGTAAAGTCTCTCTCGCTAATCGTGAGAAACCCTATCTCTCTGCTCTCGAAGAATTCGAAGCAGAAATATCTCTGTTTTGTACAATTTATTTGTCGAGGAGTAGTGATTAAATCTCGATGGATTTCGGTAATTTCTAATAATCCGCCAATTTATCGGAATCGTTATAGATCGTCACAGAAAAATTTTTAACTGTCGCATGAAAATATTGGAGCGATCTCTTGAAATACAGTTTCTTTATTTCTCTGTTTCTCGTGTTTCGCACGATCGCAAAGTCGAGCGAGAAGAGTTTAAAGTTTCATTCGAAACTTCGTTTCCGCCGATTCAGCGACAAAATAGCTATTCGTACGGAATAGCGCCGTATTTAATCACCGGAAGTGGTCGAATACGGGCTCGAAACCACCGTGACGGTTAATTGGAAAGTTACGAGGATGGCCACGAGGGGCAGCATTGAAGCCGTTCGTGGCATTTCCATTTGTCCCGTTTATAAATCATTTCCCTCCCCTCGCGACTAGTAATATAGAGACGATTCTTCGATCGCGCGGAATCACCCACCACCCTCGTCAATCCTCCTCCCTCTACGCTGTACGTGGACCTGTCCAACGCGCGTCCACCTTATCCCTCTGTTTTTATCCCTCTCCACGATGAATTCACGCTATGCCCTCCTCCATCTCGCCACGGGCGAAAGAGGAGACCAAGCCCCTTTTTATTGCGAGGACTTGGACCAAGAATTCTTATTACGGAGTGGCTGTGCCCCTCCGAGAAATCTCATTATCCTCGTGCGGGGATAGAATTGCGTTGACGAAAAGTTCGAAAGGAGGTGTTAAGGCTCTCGCGCGCGCGCAAAAAAAGGGAAGATCGAAGGAGACAAAGTCCATCTGGCCGGACTCATCTTCCCCCCTTTCTCCCTCATCCTTTCTCTCTCGTCTCTAGACGGGATGGGAGGGGAGGGGTCGGGCTCTCCCACGGTTTTCTCGGCGGGGCGGGGTGGAGGGAGGAGAAGGGAAAAGGGAAACTCAATTTTCCACGGATAATAAAAAACAGAGTATTACTTAGAGACGCGGAATGAACGGAAATGAAGTTTGCGTTCCGGTGGTACGGGGACGGGGATGCCGCCTCGTTAGCCGCATTCTTCCGCCGCAATTATTCGAATTCGGGGGAGGGGGAAAGGGCTTTAACTCGAGGCAAGAGCTCGAGGAATCGCCATCGAATTGGAGTACGATCTTTGTCTCGAGCGATCGAGTTCACTTTCGGTTTAACCTTTTCGAATGGATCGCGATTAAAGAGAAAATATTCGAATCTTTCTCTATACGTATATGTTTGAATAGTCTCTTTTTTACGCCCAAGTTTCGTGATTCTTATTTTTATATATACGATAAATATATATTTGAATTGCAAAATGCTCGAGGCGATTTTTTAACATCATTTCCAAGAGTTGAAATTAATAAAAATAATAAATCTTGCGATATAAATTGATCTAGAGACAAGGTACGAAACGAGGAATTAAGAATACTTTTTTCCTCTCTCTCTTCTTTTCACGTTCTCCTCCATCCCCGTCTCAATCGGCCGATTGCCTTCCTTCGCGTATCGCCCAGTTGTGACACAGGTGTATCAAAGAGGAAATCGATGCCCGGCAGGATGGTAAACGTTGTTCAACTATACGCAACAATACACCTAGGCTAAGATTAATGATAGGAACGCGGGTTATCATTGGCCTGGAATTCGTGCCGGCGTTCATTCATCATCCGCCTCCCCCCTCTCCCCCCTCCCTCCGAATCGCCACCATTCTGTCGCTGACTTATTATTTATCGCGACGAATCTTCCGCCTTGCTATCCCACGGAAAGAAACGAGGTTTTCTCCTTCCAAGATGCAACGAGTCCCCCATAAATTACACGGCTCGGTTGATACTACGCGCCAACGTCACGACGAGTCTATTTTTCTTTTTTCTTTTTTTTTCCTTCCTTTCTTTCTCGAACGAAGATATACCTCGATATAACTGGATAATTAATTCGAGATCGAGAAAGAAGGGGAGAGGAGAAAAGAGCCGGTATCGCGATTCGCGCCAAGGGAAGGGATACAATGAAGAGGCAATCGTGGGTGAAAAGTGGGGAAGTGTTGGAAAGCGGATCAACCGTAATTATGGGGAATAAACGAAGCGTATGGCGGCAACGCGAAACGATCCATTAAACCATCAACCGGGTATTGATTTACGTTTCCTTATTGGCTCCTTGCTGCCTCCTTATTATAACAGCTAAATCGGGCTGTAAATCAGGCCGAGGCTCGAGGCCGATGGAAAAATCCTTGTACGAATTTATATGATGATTATACCCTTCCCCCCCTCCCTCCCTCACGATGAGGTAATATCTCTTTACCTTTGCAGGAGAGGTTAAACTTCGATCCAGCTTATGGTAGCTGGAAATTAGAATGGAAATCGTGACCGAGGATATAAATCTTGGTGATAAATCTCTGATAATAATTCTTCGCGTGTGTGTTCCTGTAGCTGTCTCGATTTCAAACGGATATTTGATCGAAGATCGAATTGAATTAAAATTAGTCAAAGCAAAATATTCCGTTCAAAATATATCTTTGGCGCGTTTTTTAGCCTTGGTAAAATTTCGGGAAGGGAAGCATTCGAGTCTCGTCAATTTGACAGATTCGATAAATAGAGTTTCGATCCAAATCTCTTCCATATCGATTATAAATCCGGCACGGTAAATTATATTCTTTTCCAAACATTCAAACAGCCGGCACTGTTTTACAGACAGTTTGAAAACCTAGCGTCGTAAATCCCCTCGAGATAAATAAATTAAACCTATTACGCATCCCCATAAAACAACTTGCTTATACCTCCTCTAAGATTAATTTCCTGTCGCGCATTAATCAGCCGCGGCTTCCTTAATTCCATCGATGCTATCACGATGCCTCTTCCACGTCTTTTTAACCATCGCCATATTAAATCCGCGCGAAACACTCTCTTAAAAATCCTGCACATCGATCTTTCATTCCATCCACCGGCTACTCGCTATGAATCTCTTTTCATCTACGCAAACATCGTATTAAATCCGCGTCAAGACTTCAAAAAATATAATCCTCGTAATCCTCGCAAAGATTATACAAGATAATTCAATTCATCTGCTCGATTCCCTTGCTTCTACCCATTAATTAACCACGAATTAAAAATCCCCAAGAAATTTTACATACACCGACTCGATCTTTCATTCGATTTACTTGCCATCGGATGCCTCGAATCCTCTTTGTAGTTAAAACTACCGTATCTTCTCCATCAGAAATCTATTTTCACAAATCTTCTTTCACCTTTCCACAATTACGAATATAAATTCTGCAAGTTTAAAAAGATTCTAAAATTCCCTCTCAACTAGCATCGATAATTCTTCTAAACCTTTCCCTTCCCTTTTTCGTATCGAACGTCCGTCTTCCGCGATTAAAAACGAAATAATTCCATTCCCAGCTATCGCCTTCTATAACGCCATCCCATCTCCAGCAGCTAAGAAATTCGCGGAGGGCAACGTCTTCGGCTGATTAATCCTCCCCCCCTCTTTCGGCATCCGTCTTGGGCGCGAGCTCGTGGCAGATAGTGCACCGCACGCGGGCATTATCTGTGGAGGAGAGGTGCACCGGTTGCATCCTTGGCAGGCAGAGCGCGAACAGGTCGGGATTAACCGCGGAAACGGCAACGGATATAGGGATTGGCGAAGGAGGAGGAGGAGGAGGAAGAGGGAGACGAGTTAAAGAGAGAGAGACCAGCCCGCCCCGAAACTTGGATGTAATTACTCCCGTCTAGCGTGTAAACTCTCGTCTTGTCATAGCTATCCTGGGGCTGCTGCCGGGTTCAGCTGCTCCGCCACCGCTCGAAATTACTTCCCTTGCTTCCTTCTGCGAGGACTAATCAGCCACGGGCCTCTCGCTGATAAAGTAAGAATTCCGTTAACGGTTGAAACCGGAGGACAACCGGTCTTTTTCTTCTTCTTCTTCTTCTTCTTCTTCTTCTTCTTCTCGGGAACAATCGTTTAAGAGGCGAGAAACGAGATTGCGATCGATCTTCTTTCTCTCTTTATGAGGTAAATAGATAGAATGGAATCTTTGCTCGTTATGTGGAAGAAGAAGAAGAAGAAGAAGATAAAATTCGTGAGAGAAGATGTTAAATGGGAAATCATAGGCTTGTTTATTTGTTGTAAGTAACATTGGAGACGAACTCTCGCTGTTATTCCCGAACGTTACATTATTCTATTAATATTCGACATAATTGGTGACAATTTTCCTTTGTTTGGAATATATCAGTCTAACTTTTCGGCCCTGAATACCACTAACTCGATGAATATCGTAGACGAAATAATTCGAGAAGAGACGGATGGAACTACTTCTCAAATTCGTGATACATTATCAAGCACATATTTTTCTTAATCACTCACTCAACGATGCGAGCCACTCCGCCGAACCGATCCATTATAATCCTTACCTGCAACAAAAAGAAAAGCGGTTATTTGCAAAGAAAAGTGTTGATGAAAAAAAAAAATAAAACCAAACTTGGAGATACCCGCAACAATTGCCATAAAATATTTCCTTATAACCTTGAGACAGGGACGGGGAGGAGGGGAAAGAAGAAGGAAGAAATCTGTCGACGGAGTGGAGAACAAGCGACAAGCTGGTTTCGCTTAACGTCGAATAGATAACGTCCCTTGTACGCGTCTGGCGTGCAGATTGGCTCGCGTCCGCGTGTGCGTGTTTCGAGAGGTCGATCGACAACGGGCCGTTTACACCTTTATATCATCAATCAACCGGGCCAGGTAGCGCAGGTGTATAAACGGCACAGCATCATTCCGGATTGATCGATGAGCCGGCCGGCAGCTCGTCCAACGGAAAGAGTACACAGAGTCGGGATGGCGGAGGAATCGGACGGAAGCTGCGTTGCGTTGCGAATGAAAAGGGGACGAGAGGGAGAGAGGGAGAAAGGAATAAATGGACGGGGGAGGGGGATGGAGAAAATGAGAGAAGAGTCAGTCTCGGAAACACAGTCGAAGGCTCGTCTATATTTTAACCGGGGGAAGCTCGACAGAGCGTTAAAACGAGCCGTCAACGTGCAACGGCGCGAGGGTATTAATTACGAAGCGATGGACGTTGAACGCGGTTCCAACGATCCGCCCTGAAATATCCCCCCGCGCCGGATATATTACGCCGCCGAGGAGATACTATGGATCCGCGGAAAAATTCTACTAGCGTTAATGACTTTCGACTCTAATTGGCCTGCCGCGAGGATCGATCCCAGGAGGAGGAGGAAAAGAGGCTTGTTTCGACGCGCCTCTCGATAAATCCGTTTAAGCTTTATATACGGGATTAAGATGGTGATGCAGAAAGAAGAAATTCGATGACTCGAATTTCGAAACTTTGATCTTATTATGATCGAATTTACGAGCTATTCGAGATTTTAACGCTGCTTTGGAGAGCAAAATAATTTTCAACTCATTAACAACGTATAATCGTACACTTTTAGAATGGTAACATCATAACATCGAGCAATAATTTTTTAAATATGAAATTTTGTGTCTTAGCGATTTCAACGAAGCTATTCTGACGATCTTGCCTTCATTAGTACCGTTACGACTGGTCTCTAGATGCTTCTCGATTTCAGAGAAGAGACGAAAGGAATCTTGGCCACGATTGAAATCTCGTTGCACTCTTGACTCGTGTCAGAGTTCCTTCGGTGGATTAATTTACCACGAGTTTCACAAACAATTAAAAGGAATGAAGATACATGTATGTATATATATATATAAAAGGAACGAGCGTCTGCTGAATGATTCGAGTAGTGGAACAGGGCGGAACTAATAACATCGAGAACCGATAAACGCGAGTTACGACGTCTGGTTAACATTCCGGCTTAACCTCTCTCGGAAGAACATTCTTCCCCGTCGATCTATTCCAGTAGCAGATCAAGATCCTACATTAGGTAGCACGCGAACTACCTACGTGCCTAATGTCCCTGCTCGGTTATTCGCGCTCACAAGGCTGCACGAAGGCTGAATGATACCAATGATTCCCGTTCACCTGGAAACGTCTCGCTAATCCAATCGTGAGAGCTCGTTTCGCCTATCGCCTTAGGAATTTATATATCAACCTCTCGGAACATTCTATTCTATTCTCGTAGAATTCGTTGCTTAATTCGTTTTGTTGATTTGAGAGATTTTTTTTTGTCGGGAGGGAACTGTCGAGTTCGAGATCTTCTTTTTTTATTTATTTTTATTTTATTTCTCGAAGGGGAATAGTTATTATTTTCCAGAAATCCAGACAAGTGTCAAAAGTGATATATGTACATATGTAACATATGAGAGCTAGAGTTACGTTATACCGTAGGGTTATTCATTAATGCAAATTGATAGACTCGTCCTCCTCCTCCTCTCCAGGTACGAAGAATTAGAAATTCAAAAATTTCGCGTGTCTCCTGTTCATAAATTATAATACATTATCATCCCTGGGGATCGTAAAGAATCGGTGGCGCGTAATCGTTCCTTCACAAATCGAGCATCAACCGATCCGAGTCAATGGTTTATGCGTTTAACATCGAAATAAATCAAAGTAGCCGAAATACACGCACGAATATTATTTAATTCCACGAGATTTTAAAAAAGGAAGAAGAAGAAAAAAATCTCTTCGGTTTCTCGAGTTCTCAAAGTTTCTCGTCCCGTCCGACTGTTCCGAAAAGAGTCATCTCTCATACCGGGACATCGATCCTCTTGTCGTCGATGACTACATTATCGCTGGATCAAATTTACGAGCGTGTAACGAGATTCGAGGACGAGTCGCCGCCTCGTCTTTCTTCTTTTTTTTTTTTTTTTCTTTTTTAGATTCCACGACGGGTCCGTGGCGTGTGGCGATCGTGTGTTGGTCCAAGGGGAAAGGAAACGATCGACGAGAGCTCCTTCCTCCGCGTTGCTTACTCACGCTTTACGAAATTATCGGTTGGCGTCGTTTATTTCCTCCTTTTAACGAGATTATTGTCGATTATTGAAGTACGAACGTGTGTATGATCCTCCTTAACGAAAAAGAGAGGAGGGGAGGGAGAGAGAGATAGACGCACTTTCTCGATCGAGTAAATCGTCCTGTTGTACGCACGAGTGAAGAAAAAAGAAAAATTCCGTTACATCGAATCGTGTTTTGTTATTCCGTGTTGTAGATCAACGATATTTTTATTTCGCGTCAACGAGCGGTTTAATTATCGGTCGAGTTTATGATTCGTAGTTAGTGTCGGTGGATAGTTGACTGGCGATTATTGATTGGTTAACGGACTGGTTGGTTCACCCCCTCAGAGGATTTCTAAATTATCGACCGATCGCTGGAAGGAATTACAGTATCGTTCCAACAGTGTTTCGTCGTCGTGTTCTTTTGTATTTCTTTGTTACGTTAGACAGGAGATAGTAAGTTTCGAAATGGTAAATCTAAGTTTAGTTATTTGTTCCAGTTCTTTATTATTATACAATTCTTCCTTTTATCGGAACGCAATTACGTTCTGGTGATGTAGAAATATCACCAATATTTCCAATGTCCAATTTAATCCTCCACTTTGGATAAAGAAAAAAGATGATATTTTTGCCACGAATTAAAATCTTTTTACGATGACGCAAACCTTTCTTTCTTTCTTTCTTTCTTTTCTTGAATAAAAATTGGAACAACAATTTTCGAAATAGAAGTAAATTTCGTTTCATTTAAAATTTGCCTAAAATAATAATTATAATCCACTTAGAAAACGCGTTTAATCCGTCCTTTCCAATATTCGCCCAACGGTATTTCATCAGCCGGTCTACCCACCGATATTAACCATCCCTCGAAAAATATTCAATTACGTCGTAACGTCCCCCTGGATCGAGAAGCAGGCAGGAAAGGGAAGGAAGCCCGTGCTATCGTAACGTCGCGTCGCGATAATTACGCGTATCGCGAGGGATAGGCCTCGTAAATGTGGCACGCCAACCTTACTCTGCCCTCCTATTTCCTCGCAATTCCCTTCGGTATCGGATTTCGCGATACGGACACAACTCGTTGACCGATAACGGCCGAAACTGGAAGAACGTCGCGACACTCGATTTACGGTGGATTGATTCCAACCCCTGATCCCGAGCCTTAATCCTTTCGATACTTCATTGAAAATGCCTGTCTCTCACCCAAATTCAAATATTGAAGTAATGAATCTGATAGATCAAAAACCACTCGTTGAAAGTTCTTTCTACGAATCTCTATTTTATGCAATCCTCCTGTAAGAGTAATCGTAATAACAGTAATTGTAAATATCGGTGAAAAACAGCGCGATGGAAACATTCTTCCTTAACCAGTTCGTTGAATCATTGGAGATCGGCGTCTTGTAAAACGATCAATCAATGAGACAATTTTTAGGAAGTATACAAATCTTCACAACTTCCATCCGAATCCTTATTCTCGAGAGACAGACTTTAGCCAATAATCCAGAGACGCGAGGTATCAAGACCAGCTCCTGAGGCTTGCACGGCAGACCGGCTATGAACAATCAACCGTGGCACCGGGAAGAACGGCGCCTCTGTCCTCGTGATCGTGGTACGGCGCACCGTTACGAAGAGACGTCCCCGTCAGGCAGACGCGACAATAAAGCTAATTGTGGCCCTAACGTGAGAAAGCCTGACCGTGCGTTCGTATATATACGAGAGATTTCAATTACGCCTCGTTATGCCGGCAGATGGGCATAATAGTCCTTCCAGCGTTTGCTGCCGACGCTTCAGGCGGTTCCAGGAGGAGAGAGAGAGAGAGAGGAACGCCTACGCCGTGGCGTTCGTTCGAGCCTCCGGCCACCACCAAGCTGATGCCGCTGCCCACCTCCTTTCGCCGCAATAACCGGCGGAGGAAAACGGCTGACGGATAAAAATGGAATTTCGCGAGGAAATCCGATTTATCCCACCTTCCACACACGATTCTATTACCCCGTTTCTCCCGTTCCCATCCGCTAACGGATGTCTTTGTAAGAATACGTAACGAGGTATGCAGATTTTCCAGAAACTTTTCCAGAACCGAGAGTCACGTTCAATTTTCATCCGCCAAGTTTCTGATTCCTTCCGTTTATTTATTACGCCTGTTCCCAATTATTACATGTTACAGTCGTATGACGAAAGTGGCGATTCTATTAATTTTGGTTTCTTCTGTGAGAAGATACCGGGGTTCCGAGGATCGAAGAATTTTTTCCTTTTTTTGTACATTTGTCCTCATCTTGACAAGATTTGTCATATCTTTCGAAGGAAAGAAGTTGGCACGATTGTAAAGAGTTTACGATATAAACGACGGACTGTAAATAGATCGCGAGCCGTAACGCATTCTCTCAAACTGGAGCAAGTGATGTGTCACTAACCGCGTTGCGGCTAAGTAGGATAGCATGGATGAGTGGAGTAATTCAGCAATTTAGCGGGCGTACGTGTCGCGCGCTACGTGGGTTGTCGTTTATCAAACGTATTCTCTACCTGGAACCTCTAATAAACAACTCTCTCACGAATCGTGATGCAACGCGATACGATGAAAATTAACCTTTTCAAATTACATCCGACCATTTTCAAAATTAGGCATTTACTTTTTCACGATTCTCTGAGTCTCCAATCATCCAAAAAATCCAATATCCACTTATCGATCCTATTTTCCAACGCGCACGATTACCAGAAAACCTCTCGCCGATTAATTAATTCTTCGTATCACGAGCGTGGGCGTAACTGGACTACGAGTTACGTTAAACGCCGCCTCGATGCGCTGATCGATCCGTGTATACCGAGTGATAACTTTCGTTCGTTAAAAAAGAAAAAGATTCACCGAACGAAGAATCGGGAATAAGAAGAGGAGAAGGACGGATTCGAGGCACGAACGAATTCCTGTGCGTGTAGGAGGGAAATTGATACGTTATCCGCGGCACCGGCAATATAATCAACGTATTTACCCGGTCTGAAAAACAAGTAGCATGCAACGAGCGTATTTATGCGCAACGGCGAAAGGTTTAACGAGGTGCCCGCGGCCATCGTGTACACGGGCTGTAGCCACGTGCACACTCGTGCAATTCAAGACACAACCTTTTCGAACGCCTCTCCACCGCGCATAAAACTCGCCCGTTTCTCGTTCACCGATGTCAACCGGGACTACTTATGGCGTCGACGAAGGAGAGGGAAGCCGGGTTTGTTACACGCGAATTTCTAATCTCGAACCGAGAAACTAGCCGCGCCGAAAGTTTCTATCTCAGAGAGATAGAGAGATTGGCCTCCTTCGATTTTGATTCTTCTACGCCGACTACTTTTCCCTGCCCGAGGAGGAAATTCATTCTTTAGAGACTTTCAAACTTGGTAATTGTCCTGAAATTTAATCCTCTTTCGATCTAACGAAAACTTGCCCGTCTCCCGTTTCACAGCAACAGATCGTCGCATCTTCATCGTGGCCGATTAAGCCGATCTTTAGCCAGTTTACCCAACCTTTCTCCTCTCCTCTCCTCTCGTAGAGGATCGTTGCGTTGGAAATTCTCCGTCAGGGAATAAATGGTCGAAACTTGTGTTCGATTCGAATCCCACTTTCAAACAAGCTCGTTCGTTGGAAATCCGTGGAAGGGTTAAAAAGGAGGATCGAGCTGCTTGTGGAAATGCGGGGATCGCTTGCAACGGTTGGTTACAATGCGTCACGATTTCGGCTTGATCGTTATTAATGGCCGCGCGGTCATTGTGCGGATGCGCTCCACCGTGGCCGATTTCTCACCGATTCATTTTCGGCTGGTTTATCGTGACTGCTCGTTAGCCCAGGATTCTTTTCTCGTTTGTTCCGAGTGAAAATCGTGGACGAATGCAACCGTTCGAGTGGCGCGATTTTTGAGACGCTCGAAAGAGAGAGAGAGAGAGAGAAATCGGGACGAAAAACGAGATATTTTAATTGACTGTGTGAAAAGTTCTTTTAATTTTTTTGTCTTTGTAAAATTTTGTCCAAATTAACAAGTCGTAAATTAGATAGATTATAGATTGTATTATTGATAATTTATTATTGATTACGATCGAACAAACGAAACATCTAGAAATTCTGCGAAATATTGTATCTCTCTTACTAAAAAAAAATATCGTTAAATTATAAGCTTAAACGACTAATAAAAATCCCCTCTCCCCTTTCTCAAAAAAAGGAAAAAAAATGGACGAGATAAATATCAGATGCGTTCACTCGTAGAGGGAAGTACCGGTCGTAAAGCGATAATATTAAAATGCATAAAAAATCGCACGAGCAAACTTTTTAAGGGAAGTTGAAGCCACTTTTCAACCTGATTCACTGCGCGTCAAATCGTGGTCCATTACACCGATTCCTCCCCTCATTCCTCTCGAATAACGCAGATTTTTTTTCCTCCCCGTCCACCCTCCGCGCGATCGCGACGCGGGGGAAACCGTTTGTCATCGGTGCGCGACACGAAAGTATAAATCGTAAAACAGGCGAACCGAGCCACAGGTTGAGCCGAGCTATAAACGAGAATAAAACTTGAACGGCCAAAGTCGCACCCCTTTTCGCGCCCTTCCACCCCCATCTTCCCTCCTTATTCACCGTCCAGACCTTTTATTACGGGGAGAGCACGTAACGAGAAGAACGCACGTAACGATTCTACGTTTCGCACGAGCCAATTTTTCTACGTGTCCAACGACTTCCACGAAACGCTGCATCGCGCACGTGACAGCGGCGGCACGTGGGTGGAGACACGAATTCGTTGATTCCGTTAGATACCGTGGGACGGACGTGCACCGAGCTTTTGCGATTTTTATTCTTCGGCTGGGTGAGAATTTTTTAAATTTCGGTTGACGTGAATGCGATTTCCAATGCGATATACTATTTTCGGATATGTATATATTTTTTTTTTTTTACGTAAATTTTCAAGGGAGAGAAAGGGGATTTAAAATGAAATGAAAATTGAATCGGGTAAATTGATATAACGATAATCATTAGATGTACAGATGGTTAATTAAAGATGATTGAAAAGACGCGATTCCATAAATGTATTGATCCTTTCTTAGAAAGATTCTAAATTATAGAGAAGAAGGATCCAATTATCCACTTAACCATAACTATTTTTCTTATTAAATTTGGTATTCCAAGATCCCTTTTAATAGGTCAAATAATCCACGAATTCTTCCCTCTCATTTGCATAAAAAAAAAAGAAAATCGCATTCAAACTAAATAAAATTGGAAAAAAATTTCTAAATTTTCCAAATACGAAAAATAACTCTCTCTTACGACCCACGGAACAGGAAACCGATTATTGATCTTTGAGATTATCGACATTAGTCTCCTTTGCAGAGGTTGCTGGATCCCATTGTCTCACTTGTGCCGCGAAAAAGTTGAACGGTTCAATAGAATTAAAGGATCACCTACTCATCGTATAGGTGATTTCATCGCTTCGATAAAATACCACGTGCTTCGTGTTCTTAAACGTTTCTTATAAATGCCTATCTCTTTCAACTTTGGAAACTCGATCCAAGCAACCTATTCTAATGCTAGTTCGCCGCATGCACGAAATTTCAAGATCGCGGAGAGGATCTCGCACGAAACGAGGTGGCAGGGAAGCGTATACATAAGCGGGCACGAAAGTTTTAAAGTATTGATTTCTCGGGGATCGGCCACTAATCTTGAACGTCAGCTGAGTTACACCCTTTTTCTCCCCGTTTCCACCTGAACGGAGAAGGCCTCTTGCTCTCCGTTCTATCGGCCCAACGATTGCTCCGTTTTCGAGCCGTACGAATTGACAAATCGAATTCTGCCTCTTGTTTGTTCGTCCAAGCTCTCTCTCTCTCCGTTTACTTCTTTGCACAATCCAGTTTCTCCTCCGGTATTCTCTTCCTACGTGTAGTACGGAGAGAATGGAGTGACGCGATTCAATTTGAAAAAATACGGGAAAACAACCAAGGCGTTGGTAGTCGTCGTCGCGGGGGCGACGAAAAACAATATTTTAACCGTGGAAGGGGCGGCTTCGTCCCTTCGTCCGCTCCAACGAGAACTCCTCCCCTTCAACAATAATAACAAACGTATATACCTGCCGAACGCTTTGCGTGTCGATAAAAGGAACCGCTCGCCTTTGAGCTCCAATCTTCTCGAACCTTTTCCCCCTATTATGTAACATACTTGACTGACTTCTCGCCATTTTGTTGAATTCTGCGTCGATTCTTCAACTTCACTTTCACGGGAAAGAACAACGAGGATCTTGCTCCGATTCGATTAGAGATTAAGAAAGAAAACGAGTAATTGTAACTTCGCGTGGAAAATTTAAAGTTTCCATCTTTCAAAAAACGACCGGTCGTTAAAAAGAAAAAAGACTCGACTTTGAATCACCAATCAAAGAGAAACGCAATGTTTATCCGCTATATTAGATCGTAAGTGCAGTATCTTGACGTCGAACGAGCCGCTTCTCGTAGGAGCCGGTATCGATCGTAAAATTCGCGTTCGAGGATCGTGAGAGAGTTCGTTTCGAAAGGAAAGTATCGTCGTCGGCCAAGTGTGTTCGTTCCCTTTCCGTATGACACACGCCTCGCCTCGTGTCCTCTTATCGTTAAGTAGAATCGATATCGTGTCGCGCCCAGAAGCCCTGGTCACGCCCCTGCAGGTTACTGCACCCATCGTCCTGTCGATCGTTAAATCTTTTCGCGGCTATCACACTCGGTTATTGTATCCTTCGTCCACAACTCGATGACTCGCGACTCGAACCGATATATATATATATATATATGAAATAACACTCGGACGATGATGCACGTTCGATCGTTCCACTCGCGTTGCACGCGTCACCTTATTTGTCCAAGCTCCTTCGTGTCTTCGAGTGGTTAAGAGCCCATCGGGACAAGGTGATAAAGATACGGTAAAGATACGGTAAAGTTGGAAAAGTTTTATAGGGAGTGGGAAATGAAGTTATCATTTCAGAAATTCTGATTTAAATAGTCGTGACTACGGTCCGTGATCGTTGATACTGCTGAGATGGAAATTATTACGCACAGTTGAATTCGTATCGAGCGTATTTGCGTATACGCGTGATGGAATGTATTTTATATCGCTTTTCTTTTTTCTTTATTCCACGATATTTCCTCCTTTCTTTCTTTTTCTCGACGAATTAAATATCGAACGAATTTATGCTTCCGTACGGCGTGGCGTTCGTCCGCGTACTAAACTCGATCGCCCGACTTGTGTTTGTATTCGTGTCGACTGAAATCCACGGTCGTACCGAACACTTTAAGAATAAAAATAAACAATTCCCGCCTCGTGCCTCAAATGTTATTATACGTTCGAGCGTTAAATTTCACGCTCGCTCGAAAATATACTATCTATTCCTCGAATAATTTCTGAAATCTTTTTTTTTTTTTTTTTGCGTATCGCGCATCGTTGTACATTGTCGTACTCGATACACAATGGATTTTGCGTTTCGCGGGAATTTACACGAATCATTCGCCGCGTATCGAAAACGGGGAAAAATCCGTCAGATCGATTTCACGGCCGACTTCGTACATTTATCAAATCCTCCCACCTAGCAGCGATTTAAGCTTAAATCATGCGCCACGTTGCTCGTCACGAAGCTTCTCGATATCCCCTTCGATCCTCTCGCAAAACTCGACGACGATGAAATCGGAAACGAATGCAATGAACATTCTCCTTTGCCTCGAATCCGTGAAAACTCGCCTGTCCCATAAAATCGCCGATCCTCGTATTCCAGAAACGGATCTTTCTTCCTCGATTCGGGACGAGAAAGAAAGAAATCGGCACGGCTGCTTCGCGATTTTCATCGGAGGCGATATACATAGAGTGATATTACGTTGGCTCGCGGCCAACCGACGTGTCCACTGACCCCGATACAACACGCTCGTGCTTCTATGAAGCGGCCGCCACCACCCCTCATCGATCGGCCGGGGGATCGATATTTTAATCCACTTCCCGCGAGGACGGCCGCGCGTGGACGATTGTTCTAACTTTCGGCCCCGACGTTCCCAGTGTCTGACCCCTCTCGTCCGCTCTCGAGCACCGATTAAAATTACATTTGTTCCCTTCCACGCAATCAACGTCAGACTCAACGATCCAATATTTACCCTAGCGGCAGCCGTGGAAGCC
The DNA here is from genome assembly GCF_029169275.1 of Apis cerana. Classification (NCBI taxonomy): domain Eukaryota; kingdom Metazoa; phylum Arthropoda; class Insecta; order Hymenoptera; family Apidae; genus Apis; species Apis cerana. The sequence continues at coordinate 11,335,567 of NC_083858.1, read as the reverse complement.
GTTTCGGCCCTTCGCGGTTTCAAATCCGAAAAATCAATAGCCGGAAAGGGTCACCGGCCTCGTGAGATGAGCAGCTGTTTGTTAATCGTCGGCCGATCATTTGAGAATGATAATTATCGATCGCTCCCGTAACGCGGGAGGGTTTTGCGAGCTCGGCTTGACCCTTTGAAAATCATTCTAGGTACTCGAAATGCTCTTCACGTACGTGGATTTATGTATAACAATTTTTCGAAATTGTAACTGCAGTTTTTACTTCGTTATCGAAGATCTTATATCCTCGGCGATTAACGAAGAACGAACTCGAAACTGTTACTTGTTAATTTTTTTTCTGTTCAAAGAGAAATGGATAAATAAATTTTCCGCCCCTAGGATGGAGACGAAACACAATGGCAATACCCATCAGGGTAAAATCTACAAGGGAGAAGTTGGAGGACCGCTGTCATTAAACCAAAACCGATCGTCAGGATTATCGGAGAAAGTTGGACGGCAATCTACCCAATCTACCCGATCTACCCCTACGATTAATCGAGGATGGATTAATTGCGAAAGTTTTCATCGATCCTTCTCGCGATTCGTCCCATTCTACATCTTCGCGAGAGACGAACTTAGAAACAAGGGAAAAACGACAATCCTTTTTTGTGGGCCCGCGCGAGCGTGGGCGAGGCAATTAACAGATCACTCCGTGGCAGGCTATCGCTCCGTCACTCGCCCAATTTTTCTTTTTTCTTTTTTCCCCGCCCGTGGCTGTCGCCACGTCCTATTTTGGGCGTGCACCGCCACCATTTCTCAACCGTCGCGTTACACGGGTCGGTGTTCACTAAAATTCTTTCCTTGTTCCCGCGAACGTTATCCGCACGAGACGTGTGTCGACGCATTCCTTAAGCCACCCCACAACTGAGTTGGGAGAGGACAGGCAGTGGAAAAAAGGGCGAAAGGGCGTCGCCTTCGGGCATCGATGACACGGCGACGAAAGAAGTGTGGAAAGAGGAGAAACGAGGGGGAGAAGAGAAACGCCGAATTTCGCACTTTCGGCATTTGCGAACGGAGTAATTAAAAGGAGGATCGAAATTTATTCGTATGTAAAGCCACTCGAATATTTATTAAAAATTGCTGATAATACGTAGCATTCCTCTATTTCATCGTGTAGAGAATTTAATTTTGCAAATTCAAACTTATTCACAACGGGGAGGAAATTTCTTTCCTCAAAAATCGTTGCACGATTTGTTTTTCGATATTCCATTTCGACAACATATTCGTATATAAAGTTCAACGCGCGATACACGTTTTAACGCCGCCTATTCTCGGAAATCGCGTCGATGTGTCGAAAGAAAGAAGAGGGGAAAGAAGACGGAGCGAAGACAGTAACGAAAACAAGGCGTGACGCACGATCGCTACGGAAAGCGAAACTGACATCCACTCTAATTAATATTCGATGCCGCTTATGGGCTCAGGTGTGACCGAGCTTTACCGGATGTTACGAACCTATGGGGATTTTACGAGCTACACGCGAACTCTTCCGCTGCCACCCGTCGTTCCCTTTATCCGCGACGGCTCTTCTTCGGCAGTAAGCCCTCTCTCTCCCTCCCTCTCTCTCGCCCTCTTTCTTTTTCGTGTCCACGAAACCACCTACCACGAGGTTTCATCAACACCCGTACGCACGTCCCCGCGCGTGACTCGCATTTATCCGCCCTTCTTTCTTTTGTTTCTTTTTTTTTTTCGTCCAGCCACGGCCAATTTTCCAAAGTCCAGCGGGCATTAATCATAGAAGAGGCCGGGGCTAATAACCCAGGCTGGATCCCCGTGTGTGCAGGCGGAAGGAAGGAGGAGGAGGGAGGAGTGGTGGAAGACCACCACCATTGTCGTGGCCTGGATACGACGGACCACGGAATCGTGGTGGCCGACGGACGGAAACGGGACCGGAGTTTTCTTCGTGTTAATCAAAAAGAGAAAGAAAAGTGTCATAAAGTCTCGTTGTCTTCCAACGATGATCTATTGGAGCGGTTCCTTCGCGCCTGCACCTTCGCGTTTAATTCTTATCTATTTATCAGGATCGCGTAATTCGTTTGATGTGCGCGCTCGCTTAAAAGGGTGCCGCGGGGGGAAACTGGAAACTTTCTCAAGGAGACCGTGTTTTCGCGCGGATACGATATTGCTTTTACGTGTGGGCAACTGGTACCGCCTATACAATGTCCGACCGGTGAATTTTTACACGTACGAAATTGAAAGGTTCGAGCGAAATTCTTCTCTGATTACAACAACTGCGGCGTAAATATTTTTCTTGGGCGGAATAAAACGTTTACGGACGTAGCAATGGTATTTTTAACTTAACCTTTGCACTCGAGGAACGATTGTCATCGAATTTTTTTGGCTTTTTTTTAACTTTTACAAATGGAAGAGAGATTCTCGAAAACATTCTTTGACACGTATAGGATGTCTTCGTGTAAGAAACTTTTTTATTCCACGAAAATATTAGCCTTTGCACATATCATAAAATTCGTTCGGATTTCAAGACAACGATCAATAATGCGATCAATAATATAATCGGAGAATCATTGGCAAAAGGAATCAAGCGAAAGTGCGACAAGGGAGGAATACTTTTTGGTACGAAACCGGGTTAATCCGGAATATTCGAGAGGTCGACACGCGAGTTGATCAAGGATCTAAATCGTCGATCGAAGCCGAGGAAAGCGCTGCGTCACGCGGGTATAACGGCGAACAATCGCGGTCGCATCCCCGTGTTTTTAACCGGTTCTCGGCCCAAGTTTCGCGTCCAAGTGTGTAGTCGAACGGTAGTCGAACGACCGTTTTTATACGGCGTCCTTTGTTTTCCGCCCTGGACCGGGCCCGATACCAGATAACGATAAAAACGCTTATCTGGCCGTTAATGAAATTTACGATCGCAGGAAACGGCGATTTCGCGGCTGCGTGTATTTTTTTTCTTTTTTTTCCTCCGTTGGCCGCAGAATTATGCGTTTGACCAACTAAACGCGGCAGATTTACAGCCATCGACCGATGCACAAAAGCGAATCCTCTTCTCTGAACTGATATATATGTACGTGTACGTGTATATGTGTATGCGTATAATACGTGGCGAGGAGAGAGACGTCGAAGCGAGTGTTCGCCTGCGGTTTTTAAGATTTCCTCGCGAATAATCTCGAGAGCCATCCGCGTTTCGCGAGAATCAATCCGACTGTAAATAACGGCCCACTCGTAAAATCCGTGGAACGGCAGGGACGTAAAATCCTGGGAGGATCTTTTAGTGTGTTTTAGCCCGATAAACGTGTCGCCCGCTCGATAATAAATAAAAAGCAATTAAATTCCTCCGAGATAGAGATATAAATTTTCGACGAAATTTTCCATTTACATATTTCCCCCCTCCCCCCTCGGGATTTAATTTCGCTAGATCGATAGACTTGGATGTGAACACTCGACATTTAAAACGAGCGGAAAGGTAAAAAATTGATTCTACAATTCTCCCTAGACATATCTAGTTACTTATTGCGAGTTTAAATCGAATATGAGCCTCGGTCCGACTAATTAAACTCGCATTAACGATAAATTTCGAAAAGTTGGAAATACACGCGATTCGTAGGTAAATCGCAATTACGAGAAGTTTTAATCCAAAGAGAAACGAGGATCGAAGGCACCCACAGGAGGATCCACTCGGCGCGGTCCACTCCGCTTCCGGTTTCCTTCCCTCTTCGCGCTTCTTCGACCCCCCTCCCGCAATGATTTCCTCTCTCATATTCTTCCTCCACCCACTCGCGATTGCAACCAGCCTCGTTGATGGTGTTCGGTTTCTGATTATCGGAAATCGATCCCAGCCAGGCCGTTAAGGACACGGTTGACTAAGCGATAGGTGTGCCCTCGCTCGTGCACAAACCTGCACAAATCCTCCTCGCGTTCTTCCTCTCCTCCTCCCTGTTTTCCTTCGTTCCAACACGTTTCCATCCCGCTGTACACCACATTACACACCACCACCGCGGACGGAAGCCTCGCCTCCGTGCGTATTCCATTCGGGGCCAACGATTGGCCCCGCGAGGAAGAAATGGACATTCACGGAGCCCGTTTAATTTCGATAATAAATTCGGCGGGATCCTCTCCCTTTCTTTTTTTCAATCGAAACGTCTCGAGCCTCCTCGAGCGGTGGTGTATTTTCAATTTCTCGTTGGCCACTTTAATAATCGTTAATGTGCGCGCCGCTCGATTTGACTGACGTTCAGGGGAGCAGGAGAACAAGGAGGGAGGTCTCTCGGACAGAAGGAGGCAAATATCGTCGGGGTGTGGAGCGAAGAGCCGGCAGACCGTGGTGCCCACGATTCTTTCCACCCTCCTCTCGATTCGTCCTTCGAACTCGTCCAGGCCGAGGTTCGATTCCCTGATTATCGGAAATCGATCGCCGACGGCCCGTTAAGGACACCGATTCTCGGAAGTCGCCGCGATCCCAGACGCGCCGTGTTCACATTTAAATATCATCGCGAGCCGCCTCCGTGAACTTTCGAAATTCACGGGGAATCGAAGAGGAAGGAAGAAGGGAAAGAAATGGGAATTACGGAGTTGACATTTGGCGCGATGAACAGATGAATTGAGATTATATTCTTGGTATCGTCGACTTATCGGGTATCGATTAATGATTAATTTTTGGAGCCACCATTTCGATTCCAACGGCGACAATATTTATTTGTGATTGATTTCTTTTTAGAATAGCTTTTCTTTATACGTGTAATCTTATCAAGTGTAGAATAATACAATGTCGAATAGTGTGAAAGACGGGCATTTTATTGTGATACTTGCCCTGAGAATTGTTTTATAAAAGTATCACACGAAGAAACAACGATATAGAGTTTGATGATTCAACAAATTTTCTTTCTTTACACGTAAAGATACACATACGAGATATTAAAATATAAATGTTTCGTGTGTCGATTAGTGCGTGAAATCATTTTGAGCTAAATTCTCCGAGCATACGGAAAATGAAATCAAGAGGGTTAACAACCTGGCCCGATAATTCGTCTGTATAAGGAATAAGAGAAAATTCTCACGTTACACCTTATATTTAATTCTCCGACTTACTTCTCCGAAAGAGGAAAGAGAAGAAAGAAAGAGTACGGTCCGCAAAGGGGGAAAATCCCCGATTAGAAATCAAACCACGTCACGTAGCCGTTGCAAGAATACTTTGTCTGCCAACAGGGACCAACAACCTCCGCGTTCCAACCTAGCACACGCTAAATTTCCCTGTCGATTCTTCTCCATTTAAATCCCCGGCACACGCATAAATTTCCCTTTTTAACCCGGACGAATCTTGTGCCCTTTCCACGTGAAAAGGGACTCGAAAACGGGCAGGGAGATAGATGGAGAGAGAGAGGAGAGGCTTTCTAAATTCAACGATTCGTATGCTCGTCCACGAAGGTGGCGAGGTGAAAACGCGAAATTAGGTTCCTTACGAGGCGGCCTTTCTTTGGACAGAGAAATATAGAAAACGGTGGAAAAGGGGGATCGCACAATTGCCGGCGCGGTTGGGCAGAGGCGAAAATTGAGGAGAGGGTCGTTGTAAATTAAATTCGGTTACGGAGGAAGTCGTAACGACCGGCACGTGCCACCCGTGTGTGCACGGCGTTGGATCGCCACGGGAAAAATCTTCCACGTAGGATGGAAGACACCGCGGCCGGGAACTGTGTGTGGGAGTTTCCCTCTCCCTCGTCAGGAAGCGTACGTAGCCGCGCTACGTGATTCGAATTTGTCAACCGGCTCGGCCATGAGCTCAACGGAAGAGGGTCTAATTATAAGCTGATTATAAACCGCGCACGGATTTATTTCCCTTGTCTCTGCGTATACCTCCTCGCCCTGCGACAATTTTTCAACCCCGGTGATTCATCGTTGGGAACCCTTCTATCCGTGTCTTTATTGGAAGGAGTTTGGAAAGCACGGCTCGTACACGGAATTAAAGGCTTCGTCCGTACGGAATGAATAAGTATTATATTTAAAATTAATATATAAAAAAAAATGCGTTACACGTACGAAGATATGGAGGAAATGTGGATGTAAATCATCTTTGAAATCGCTGGAGGGAAGGTAGGTCGGTTTGGCGGAATGAAATCGAGTAATATTTCAAACCTGATGCACGCCGCGTGTATATTCGAATAGGTTATACAACATGGTCGGGTTACGTACAATTTTTCATTCGATTAAATTAAAAAGCGATTCTTCCTCCATGCCATCGAATGCGTCATACTTTTTTCCTTTTTTTTTTTTTCAAACGTGCACGTCCACGTGTGTGCACCCCTGGTCCCGATACGAACTTTAATTACTCGTATCGTTAATTAAATCCGTCTGCGGGCGGTTGACCCCCACCCTCCCTCCCCCACTCTTTCCAAAGGCGCTCGTATTTCAAAAGATCATAATGTCGGAGGTAAATAATACGGGACGTTTCTTCTTCACAGTTTACGCACAATTTTTATTCGGGGCATGAGAGGGGGTGGAGAGAGAGAGAAAGCAGCGTTTTCCTCGTCCGAAACCGCTTCGAACAACCCTCGCGGCTCGACAACCCTTTCGACTTGGATGCATTTCAACGAGGTTTGTCCGAGATTGATGAATCGGAAAACAGTAGTTCAAACCGGGAGGAAAAACGTGGGCAGGGCCGATTAACGTTGACCCCGCGCGAGGGGTCCTCCCTCTCGTTTCGAGCCACCCTCTCTTTGTAATCGATTGCAGCTGAGCAAACGAAACCTCGAAATTAACGGCCCATTACGAATTTAAACGCCGTAATAACCGATCGAGATCTGCCGCGCGCCCGACTATTCGTCACCGAATTCTATTTCTCCCCACCCCTTTCGTTCTTTCACCCCGCCCGTTGTCGATAGGAATGAAATCGCCTCGCCTCGTCGATCGCATCGAGCGTCAATTTTTCTCTACGGGTTAATTCCGGCTTCTGAAACAACGAGACAAGGAACGAACGAGCGGATCCGTGCGAGGTTGCACGCGTTTCGCGTTTGCGATGCTCCGTAGGTGGACCGGTCGTGGTTCTCAGGAAACAGGTGGTTTTTCCACATGGAAACGTTATTATAAGTGATACGAGCTGGTGATACAAATCGTGACACGAGCATTATTAACGCAGTAGAAAATGTTTCTACTTCTCTTTTTTTTTTTTCGTTGTTGCGGAACTGAATAGTTTTTTCGGTGATGTCTTCCATATATTTAATATTTGGTTTATTTAAAATTGTGTTTATTGTATTTTCAACGAATCGTTGTACATATCGTTTTAAGCGTTTTTAGTCGCAATTCTATTGAAATTTTTGCGGATCGCTCGTCTAAATAATTTCCAAGATAATAACAAGAACCTACGCGCTTTGTAATTGCTGCTTTCGAAACTTGTGTTTTTCAAGTTTTCACGTACGATATGAGCGTAGGACAACGAGTTTCGTAAACGTGTTTTCATTCGCTTTACAAAATCGTGTTAAATTATACGGTACCGGATTATCATTAAGTGCGTAGTTAAGACGCTATTCCATCCATAAATATCATAATCACTTTCTTTCATCGCGCCTATTCACCCGAGTCATTTACAAAGAAACCGAAGCGACGATTGATTGTATAAAAATTTGAACTTTTCGATAAACCTTTAATAACCTATCCCGTGCTAGATATCAATTTCCATTACGGAAATGTATATGGAATTTGATAAGCTTTTCGAGAAAAACCCTTAGTGGCTTAAGTCGTTAATGATATCAATTTTTATTTTATTTTCCACTCTATCTCCACTTTCATTTATCTCGATGTAATGATTTATTCAAACGTTTCTATTCTCAACTTTCAATGCTATTACGCCGCATTAAAATTAGAAAAAAATTCAAAGTAATATAATTCCGGTTAAAGTTAATGGTTATCGATCAATAAAAGATCATTAGAAGCGTAAAACTTTATCCTTTCAAACGCTTTTCGATTTAACCCTACTTAACTACTTTCCATTCCTGGGATATAATCGTGTAAACGTGTTAAAGAATAATTTTTTATCATTTCCATCCTATTCGCATCTCGTGATCTATCCTAAACTCCAGACACAAGTACGCACTTTCAGGGAAAAAAAATATAGGTCACTGGGTCACCCATTTATAATTTCCACGCTATCTTGTAAAAAATGCTGTAAAAAACTTTTTGAGTCCTTGTATCTTGGATCTAATCGATCCATATATATGTATATGTACACACATGAAGAGACTTTACGACCTTCTTTATTTTCTGGATCGATGATAAGAAATCAAAATTTCATTTGTGACTAAAGTAAGCAATACGGACACATTCTAGCTATATATAAAACTTTAAAATGTATTTTCGCAAACTATATTACCCTTTCACCATACGCGTAACGTGAGAATAAAACTTAACTCAATTAACGCAATTGAGAACCACTGTCTAATAATCCAAAGCGAGAAGTGTCTCCACCCTATCCATACTTTCACGAGCCAAGTCAACGTCCTCTTTTAATCATTTAACCGTAGAATTCCTGAAAACGACGCTGCACCCATACACGATTTCACGATACTTTTTCGAAGAATCTCCCTCGAGAGCGGCCGCAACGGCCATCCACCGCGGGATTCCGTTCTTTCCTCCGCGTGCGTGGAAGAGAGTAGCACGAAAAAAGGGACTCTTTATTCCTTGGGCGGCGCTTATCGCCGCTATCGGGCGTACACTTGACCAAGACGGGGAGCCGTTCGAAGAGTAAGAAAACGGTCTCGCACGGTGTCTAGATCATCGAAGTGGCGCCAGCATGCAAACGAGGAGACGAGGACTTTGAACCGACTTGGCTACGGCAAACTTGATCTTTTCGGGGAAACGAATTTACGAAACTTTGAATTTTTAGTGGCGCGTATATTTTTAGAGTGCAGTTTGTAAGCAAATCTCGAGTAGTTCTTTTTTATATATATTTTTATATTTTTGCATTCGGTTATGATTTCCTCGCGTGTGGAATAATTTTCGAATTAATTTTTTTTTCTATACCGGCAGAAATTGAGTCGAATTAAAATTGATCGAAAAGGTATTTAAAAACGATTTCGAATAATTGCGAATTATTAAGCAGTTATGGAAACTCATTATGAAATTCTATTATATTCCCTTTCCGTTTCTTTCCGACTTTCTATCAATGAAATTATAATGTATTGCCCATAAAATTTCACTAATTATAGGAAAGTCGAGAAAGTCGTACGATAATTAAAATATAACGGTCAGGATGTCACGTCGTGATTAGGTACTAAGCGACAAAGACCAGAAGCCACGACGTGGCTATATACCGTTACCGCCTTTAGATAACCAGTGTTTGCCTTTTGTATTTGTTATTAATTATCGTTAAACACACATATCTCACGCTCGTTTCCGGTAGAGGTTAACCACGTGGCCGGTTGTATATTTAGCTTAAACTTAAACGCTCGGCTCCAAACCGCACCGACAGGTGGATCGTTAACCTCGTTGCTACTTCTTCGACCCTTGCTCGCCGTTTTTTCACGGTGCTTTCCTGCTTCATGGACGGTGACGAATCTCCCGCCATTTTAACCACAACAACCTGCCTTCGCTTCGCTTCCTAATCCGTCATTCTTATTCTTAATCGAAGAAATCGATTGTATCCTTCTCGCATCTCGATACGAATCACACCGAGAACCGAATGAAAATTTTTGAGTAGCTTGCGAAAAAAGAATCGAGCGTTTCTTCGCCGAACGATGATGAGAGAGGGAGGAGGGTTGAAACGAAACGAGGAGGGTTAAACATTCCTCGCGCGATCGAGGTATCGGTGAAAGACATCGTCGGCGAATACCCTCCTCTCTACGCCTCGAGTCAGGATTGTTAATAATAGGAGAGGCATAAATCAAAGTCCCATTCGCGTCTTTATTGCTCTATTAAACGGGACAGCTGGTGCCTGGCGTCGGTTCGACACGGAAAACCAGCCAGCCAAAGAGAAACGGAGTGAAAGAGAAAGAGAGAGAGAGAGAGAGAGAAAGGGGAAAGTGGTAACACGAAGTGGAAGAGGAAGAGGGACAGGACGAGGCGGATGGCTGCCTCGAAGGGCGGCATTTGTCTATAATACATCGAGGGATGGTGTGAAAACGTGCGGTCTAGAAAGTTATGTCGATCCGTCCTCGGCCTGTAGACGTATCGAGTTAATACCATTAATTTCCGCCAATGATTTCGCCATCGTCCACCCTCGCGTTTCCGTTTCCATTATAAAGGACCCGCGTGGCCCGATCGAAACTTGTTTACATACAAATGCGCTTGCTTTATATCGCGTCTATCTTCTCCCCCCTCTCTATCTCTCTCTCTATAACGCGATTCCAAACTAATTCGCCGCCGGTAATTTTCTATTCGAGCCGAATGCCAAGTCAATTGGCCGGGGCTCCGCCGATTTTCCTGGATGGCCGCGGATCCACGGAGGAATAAGTTCCTTCTCGCCCATTGTAATCTCGTCAAACGAGTTTCCTTCTGATTTACAATTTACCCCGATTGTGTTGTGCATCGAAGTATTTGCATTTGAAGCACTCGAGTCGAATGTAAAATTTTCCGAAAACTTTTCCCAATTTTTCGAGCGAAACGGGGAGGAAGGAGGGCAAGGGTTCGATGAGGGGGGAGGTAGTTGTTTCGAGGGGGTATGGCAAACGGCGCAAACGGCTGTGCACGGATTTCGCCGCTTCGAATTCATAAGGTTGTGGCTGGCGACACGTGTCCGCGAGAGGAGTTGGAACGTCTCGTGCACGTCGGCTTCAGGGTTGATAACATTAATTCCCGTCAACAGGCTCTCGCCAACTCCAATCCTCGGGGGCCCCAGTTGCCGATGTCGAGCGATCGAAACCTGTTTACATACAAATTCGCCCCGTAAAAGGCCAGCTGCGTGGCCGTAATTCCGGCCGTCCGGTTAATTTTCGCGCGACAACAATCCCTCGCCGATTCGACGAAAGGCGAATTTCTGACGGGCGAATTTCATCGCGAATTTCTGTTCTCGCTTGCGCCTGATGATTTTCGAGCAAGTTCAGAATTGGGCTGGTGGGATTAATGCTCGAGAAACGAGGTTGAGAAAGTTGGAATATTGGATATTACTCCGATTGTTCGTTCGGATTAATTATTGTAATGCAAATGATATTATGTACATTATATATATATGTGTGTGTGTTTTGGATAGATTTTGGATAGAGAATGTCGTTTAATATTAAGTAACGAGAAAACTTTTCTAACATAATTAAAGTGAAAATTGACATAATACAAACTCGATTTTATTAAAATTCTTTCACTCGAACAGTATATCTTTGCGTGGTATTATACGTTGCACAAGAAGGAATTCTCGGAGCGGAGAATGCGGATCAAATTGATTAGCATTACTCGCGCTACAGAACTAATACGACAATGGAAACAGATATGCTCAAGCATCGATTGGAAATTTCAACGGTAATAATCACGAGTCGCGCGTGCATGAAATTCTTCTCGAAATTCGTTTCGTAAGTCGATTCTCTCCGTCCTTATTATTACCAAACTCGAGATAATACAACCTTTTCCCTTTACCTTTAATCCCTTGCCGAATCACGAGAAGGAGACGATTCAACGATTCGCACGAAAGTAAGAACGGGGAAGAATGTATAAGAACGGAAGAAAATGGAGGAATACGTTTATTAGAAATATCGCGGGAGAGGAAGGGGGCCTTTTCCACGACAACGCAGCCCCTCCCGTGGAATCGGCCGCGATATATCGTGGAATGCTGTTCCACGTTGAAAATTCCGAGCATCTGGAATCGGGCCAACAAGCATTTTTATTGCCACGAGCCTCTTCTCGTTCGACGTTTCGCTCGGACTACGCGTGCATCGCCGCCAGTCATGAATACTGTCCCTGCCCCCGCCAATAAAATGCCTCGAATTCTTTCCACCTGACGACGTAACGCGGAGAGGTCTCTCGCTCTAATCGGGTTCCCCGATTCTCCTCAACTCGATTCAATTTCGCGATTCACTCGCGCCGTGCCGGCTACGTTTTCACGAATTTACAAAACGTGACGCGTGCAAAGTAGGAGAGAAGAGAAAATTTTCTCTCATCCGGGGCAGATGCGAGGGGAGAGAGAGAGAGAGAGAGTGTGTGTACAAAGCTTCGAAAATCCCCCACGGATCCGCCGATTTTGCGGGCCAGAGTCGACGTTAGACACGCTTCAGGGAGCATTAGGAGAGCCTCGAGAAACCGTCGTTCTCGAACCTGCATTTCTAAGCTCTCTCTTCCCGGGCCGCCTCTCCCTCTCTCTCTCTCTTTCTCTCTCTCTCGGCCTGCCCTCGTTACGCTTTAACGGCAATAATCTTCCCCGTATTTCGCGTTAGCCGCGTTCTATTCTGACACATCGTGCGTAACTCACCGAGGTAACGATCCGGAAATACCGGGACTGAAAAATGATAATCGCAGTTCGGCTGAATTACAGCGGAATTTTCGTTTGTACGAATAAGTAGTAGGTTCGTATCGATGTAGGTAATTCTCCTCAATGGATGTAATTTTTCGTTCGTGTTTATATTCGATGCATCCACTTTCTTTCTATTTATTTCTATTTACAATTTTTTTACGATAGTCGCAATGATAAATGGTAACTATTATAGAATGATTAATATCGGTATTTATACTGTACAAATTTATTATATTTCATTATATGGATAATTACCAGAAGAGGACTTTTCGTTAAATAATTTTGGACACGTTCCACACTGTGGCTGTCAATTATAATTTTGGATAATTTTACAGACCCAAAAATTGCTCACTTAATTCGACGAATTAATTGTTTATCGCGCAGAAGAAATGTTCACGTAGATAACGATATCGGACGCTAATAATAAAATAAGATCTCGTTCGTATATAACCGGGGAGGAAAGAATATTTTCATAGCGAGTGGTGCTTCGTAGCGCGAGTATCGGCGATACTCGATAGAGGCCGAGGCGTGATGGCCCGTGGTGCACGAGGATGCACGAGGATGCGCGTCTCTGCCTGTGAGAATCGGTGCGCGAAATCAGATTCGATCACGAGCCGCCTCCATCCCGTCGCACGAACCGAGTCACGCGGATCTGTGTACATCGTTTCTCGAGCATCCGAGAAGATCTTCCACGCTCTCGAGCATGCCGAACCGCGACAAAGGGAGCACGCTGCGAATTAATAAGCCGGCTCTCCTTCTAAACGCGCCCGAACAAGTCCCCTGTTCGACCCCCACGTCGATGATCCCGTCGGCAATCCGTTCATAATGCGCCGCAGCTGAAACTATCCGGTGAAGAGGGTCACGTTTATAAAAGGCCTCTGCTCCATTGTCGGGATCTAGTTTTTCCTAGGCGTGGACCCGGAGGGACCGAGTGACTTTGGGCCCCCTCTTCCTCTCCCCTCTTCGAGGAGAAAAAAATATATCGTTGCCAACGGTCCATTCAACGATATTGTTGTCTAAAAGCTGAAGAGAGTAAGACTCGAACTCTCGTCGATCGCACGATTGTTTGAGATTGTTTCGTAATTATCGCGTGGTTGGGATGAACGAGCAAGTTTCGGTTTAAGGAAAAGTTTCTTTTTATATTTTATATTCTATCGACGAAAATAGTAACGCGTTGCATCGCGCGCAATTACGTCTTAAACTTAGCAATGAATGCTATTATGCATTTCCATATTGATTCATTTCATCGCCCACGAGCCAACTATGGTAATCATGGTGTGTCTTAGACGGCCCAACACAGCTTTGAGAGCTTTGTATCTTGATAGGATAATAGGTTAAATCTGTTATCGCTATTGCAACATTAAAATAAATAAATCCCGTGGAAAAAATGGAACGAGCGATGGATCACGGAGAAGGAGGGGAAAAGTTTGATTCTCGGCCGGTGCGTGCTCACGCTCCAGCAAAGGTTTATTCGAAGAGACTGCGATTTGCGCCCAGGCCTCGGGTGTTCCTCTCCGTGGGACGTCCTATTATCGTGCTCTTCTCTTTATCCCCGTCCCTCTTTCCTTTCTTTCCTTTCTTTTTTCTTCTCTTTTTTTCTCTCGCGACTCCCTGCCTCGACTAAGTGGATTATCAGAGATATCCGTTTGATCTTTATCCGAGGGAGCGGCCTCGGATAAACTTCCGAACCGTCTCAACCGGCCTCGTACAGGTGCACGGAATAAATCCTTTTCGTTTAATCCTGCGCGCTCCCTGACAATCGGGGACAGGCATGCTCGTTCGATGCATTGAATTTTTCACGGCACAATCTTCGTCAAAGTGTCAAAGTGTCCTTTGCCGAAAATCATCTAACGACATTCTACGATCCTTTCCTTTTTCTCTTTCTCTTCTTTCAGGGGATGCAAATATATCTAACGATTTATCTTCGCTATTCTTACGTCAATAATTTTCATCCTGGAAACAGAAATCGTGGAAATAGGAATCGCTTTCGTTCACAAGGAGATAACACCGTCCCCGTTTATTCCTTCCCCCTCCGTTCACGCAATTGTTCCCTCTAATTACTCCTAGCCAACCGGTGTTCCACGTTGTATGCGACACGAGCGAGAACTCGTGGTATCGATTAAACTCCGCCTCCCCTTCCCTCCCTTCGTGCGTGTCGGTTGTAGAGTCGTTTTCACCGGAGAACGATTCTCCGCGACTTAGGTGGAATAGTCAAGCGAGGAGGGAGGAGAGGAGGAGGAGGAGAAAGAAGGTGATGGCGGGTTGGTTTGTCGGCGGGGCCCGGGGAACGATGACTTCCTTCTCCGCCGAGGGGTTTCGATTCAATGGGGTCGCGATGATCCGACAATGGAGCCGCCCCGAGTTTGGACCGGGGGGAAAAAGAACTTCTTCCATAAGGGGTTTTCTGGAGGGATCTCTCCGGCGAAATAACGAGTCACGCTCGTCCACGGTGGCACCACGGATCCTCCTCCGTGTCGAGGAGGGACGAAGCGACGCGAGGATGACGCGGTCGAGGTGAAAGGAAAGGGGGAGAAGGATGAGGGGAGGGTGAAAGGGTGGAAAAAAAAGGAAGGAAGGAGACGTGTGACAATCTTATTGTCGCCGTCTCTCGTATCCGCGAGAAAAATCGTTTCTTCCTCTCCCGCCGCGAACATCCAACAATGAGAACCTTTTCTCTCTTTCACTCCCCTCTCCCCTTCTCCCTCGCCGCCAGTTTCGCCTCGTCTATTTTTCTATCCCCTTCGCGCCTTCGATTCCGTTCGTCCGTCACCCGTCCCTCGGCGCGCAAAAAGCAGTTAAAGCGATTAAAGTCCCCGAAAGCTCGGCGAGAGAAAGAGAGAGAGGCGCGATAGATAGCCTTGCGAGTTCCTTTTGCCCGGGATCTCTCCTCCACTTTCTCTTTTTTTTTCTACTTCTTCCGTTTCCCGTCCTCGGGAGCTGGGGGTGGTTTGGAAAGAGGGGGAGGAGGTGCAAGAGCTGGGATATTGCGACCCGCGCTGGAATTGCCCCGGGCAATTGCACCGGAATCTAACTTCCATTCGGGCTTATTATTTGAACAGGAGTGGTGGCACGCCACCTCGATGGCTTAACGCTCCTCCGCTTCCGATCCTCGGCCTCTCTCTCTTTAATCCGAGGCGGCTAACTCTTTCCACCTTCGAAGCGATCGATGCTTCACGGACAATGCGATCTGGATCGATCTTGTAGGAGATTTCAGCAGTTGGTATTCGAGCGAGAGGTATACGAAGCTGGTACTCTCGCTTTCTTAATCTAGAAATCTTAAATCTAGGAGAATTGTTGAATCAAAAATTCCGATCAAATCAAATCGCTGGAATTTCGAAATAGATTTTGTCTACGATGAATTAAAATTTTTCAAGAATCTCTGTTACAATTCTCGTAAGCGTTCGAAGACACGGGAGAAGGAAGTAGTGGTAGAACCGATATAAAGGAAATCTGTTTCACGATGGGGTGCTAAGGATCCGAGTCCGACAACGAGGCGGTAGGTCGTAAGAGCGCTTGACGAGAAGCAGAGGTTCCTCTCTCTGTATTTATACGATCTTAAGAACCGTGTAAGCCTGAGCACCTATTATTCCCTACGATCCACCGTACACAACCTATATTCAATTTGTCCAAAAGTCCGATTCCAAATCGTACGCCTGAATGAACGCGTTGTGTTCAAACAATAAGCTTGGTTAAAAAGCTCGTAGTCGTCGAAACGCAAAAGTTTTGCTCCTCGAAGCTCCTCACTCCATATATATATATATATCTATCCTCTCCCGATAAAATCACTCGAGCGGATAATTCTCTAATCTGCAGCTCGTAACCGAGAATTAACTAACACTTTCACCCTGTCGTCGAGCGGACGGAAGGAAGGCCCGAACGAAAATCTCGATGAACTCGCGGCAACGAGGCGTGATCAAGGTCGTGCGCTAATAATCCCCCGATCGTTCGGTGGTTGGGAGTCAAGGGTCAAGGATTAAATCTGTAAAGCGTCGCGCAGCGAGCGTCGTCTCCGGACCGGAAGAGCAATTACCATTGATTGACCTGCTCGCGTGGTGCTCGCCAACCGTGTAACGGGATTAATAAAGGTCTCGAACGTTCAACAATCCACGGAGTGAGGGAAGGAAGCTCCCCTATCCTGGAGCGGAAGGGGGGGAAAGCAGAGGCACGTGCTTTCTCGAGCTTCCTTCCAACGCGTCCAATCGTCGCTTTTTCCATTCTCCTCTCTTTCTTCCCTCCTTTTCCTTTTCTCTCGTTCTTGCCTCTTTCCTTCCTTTCTTTCTCAACCGACGCTAATTGCTCGAGCAACAGCGCGACACGGCAAATTAAGAAGCGAGCGATCGAGGAGCAACCTTTTGTCGGAGCTAATGCTCTCGACTTAGCGGCGGTTAATTGGTACAATATCCTCGACCGCCCTCGACTCTCGGCTGAACGAACCGCGGTTTTTTAACGACGAACGGTCGGATTTAATCGGCCGACGAGCTTTAATAATCGATCGAATCGAATGGAACGATTCGAAATTAAGATGCGAACGTGTTAAACGCCAAATATTACGCGCGATGTCATGGAAGAATATATATCGAGGCCGATATATCTGGCCGAGGGAGGAACGATCACCATCGACGCTGAAAATATTTCTTTTTTTCTTCTTATCCTTATCCCTTATCCGTCCCCCTCCTCCTTTCCCCTCCCGATTCTCAACCGTTGCTTTCGTTAGGTCCCTTTTTAATCGCTGTCGCAGCTCGCCGCTCGCAGAACGAAGCGGTAATTGGACCGGACTGGATCGTAGTCACAAAGTCGATAACCCGGCGTAATTGAATCCGTAAGCAGACTGTCGATCAACGACGGGTCCCCGAGAAACCCGGCCCCGCAGAGTTCGGGGATGAATGAGAATGCTCGGCCTCGGGTTTTTGCAGCTGGCAGCAAAGGAAAAGATGAAAAAGTTCGGAGTGGAGGAGAGGGCTGTTCCCGTTCACCGGGACACCGGGGATATCGCCCCGTTTCGCCGTGATTTTTTTCGTTTAATCGCGCGCCACCCTCCCTCCCCGGATATTCCCTAAGTATATACGTAGAGACGTGCAACTACGGGGGCGAGGGGAGGGGCACACGCGAGCGGGAAAGGAGGAGGAGGGGGATCGAGCGATCCTGGATAAGGGATAATATTGTGGCAGGAGAAAAGGAAGGAAACCTTTTGCTTTCGTTCAACGCGAGCGATTACGAACATCGAAAAGGATACGTCTTCATTTTTGCGGGACAAATAGAGCTCCGCGTTCCCTGCGTTTCGGTCGTGCACCTTTTGACTATTATTCCATCGAATGCGACTGGGATATTTTTTTCTTTTTTTTATTTCTATCGTCGACTCTTCGTCCCGCCACTGTCGTTTTTTCCGTAGAATTTAACGCGAGCGTTCGTTGGAATATTTTATGCTCCGTTGCTCGGACTACTCGCGGGGACGAACGCTCGGAAATCGGTGGATGCTCGTGAATAATACGACCCCCTCCAATCCCTTGGTTAAATTTTGCATGGCCGCTATTACTACTATTACTATACCCAATTGTTCGCCATTTCATAAATCTCTAAATCGGTACGTAACGTAAAGTTAACGTACACGGTGGGGGATTAGTTTGCGCTCGATGGTATAAAATTTATGATATCGCGTCTGAGCTTTGGATGGACCGAGAAAGAGAGGGAGAGAATAAGAGAGGATTGAGAGAGAGAAAGAGAGAGACTATCTAATTATCCCGTAATACGTTATCCGGAAGATTAAATGAAATTGGGAAACTTCGTGGACGAGGGTAATGACTAAGCGATTTATTTAACTTTTGTCTCGCATATCCAATATCCTTTCTCCTCTCTCTTTTTCATTCATTCATTATTTTTATTAAACCGTAGACACGACGGATCTCTTTTCTGCTACACATTTTCTCTAATTAGTTAAGTGAAAATCCTTGAACACAACTTGTCGAACTAAAAAATCTTGGAAATCGATCGAAAGTCCAAACTGCTTGCCTCGAGTAAATAAATTTAAAACGATTCCAATTCCCGGATCAAAAAACCATTTCGCCTAGAATAGGAGCGGTCAACGATACGCGTATATACGAAACGGTATATATCGTCCGACCCTCCTCGGATTCGTGTAATCCGGACCGTGTCATGCCGGAAATTTCTCTCCATATGACGCATAATGTGGGACATAAGGTTGAAGGGGGATCGAGGCAGCCGGGCTTTGTGGTCTCGGAGCGAGATAAAACTGCCTCCAACGATACAACGACGACCTTCTACATCGTAGCGTGGAAGAGAATTTCTCTCTCTCTCTCTGCGCGCAAAGGGGGAGGGAAAAAGAGAGAGAGAGTAAGATATCCCCTTCCACGATTCTTCTGGCCGCCTCCCTCGCCGGTGAGCACAGAAGAGAGCACGGAATGAAAACGTTCGCCCGAACAGAATAATTCATTGTCCTGCTGAAACCGGCGGTGCTTCACGCTTGTTTGGGGAGCGGATTCATCTGGTTCGAGGCAGAGCGGCGGTGATCCTCCACGGAGGCGGCCTCCCCCCGGAACTCGCGTCCGGATAATCCACCCGTGCCTCCGTCTCCAACGTTTGTTTTGAATTCTTAAAGCGCAGCGCCGCGACAGCGCCTCATTGTTTCCACCTTCGTCCCCCGTGATCGTCGGGTACGCGCGCGATTGTGGCGCGCATTTCCCTCCCCCACCCCACGCTCGAAATTGATTCCGTGGATCGCGGCACACAGCGGCGAGGCTCGCGGCTATTCAACGGCCATGACTCCGGAAACTGAAGCGAGATCGTACGATTGTCTACTACGTGCACGTTCCCGAGATGCAACCGCGTTAAGGGATTTCTTCGAAAATGTTCTCCCGACAAAAGGCGTCTACACTCGACTCGATGATGGAACAGCGATGCGAGAGGAGAATTAAGGGAGGGGAAATTTCGAATTTCTCTGTAAGAATGTCGAAATGTCAAATTGGAAGTTTCGGAAAATCGTCGATTACGTCGCTTTTCTTTAATAAATATTGAGTATAAGAAACGGAGTTGAAGGATTTGTTCGAAAATATTCTTAGTAAAGGCGTCTAGAACTCGATGATGGAAGAGCTATGCGAGAGAAAAATTGAGGGGAAATTTCGAATTTCTCTGGAAGAATATATCGAAATATCAAATTGGAAGTTTTGGAAATTCATCAATTACGTCGCTTTTCTTTGATAAATATTGAGTATAAGAAACAAAGTTGGTAGAATTTTGAAAGATTTCTTCGAAAATATTCTTAATAAAGGCGTCTACACTCGATTCGATGATGGAACAGCGAGAGGAAAATTAAGAGAGGAGGGAAATTTCGAATTTCTCTGTAAAAAGGAATATCGAAATATCAAATTGAAAGTTTTGGAAACTCGTCGATTACGTCGCTTTCCTTTGATAAGTGTACAAAATGTTGAGTATAAGGAAGTTGATTGATTAAAGAATTTCTTCGAGGAAAAAAAATACGACTCGAGAAGAGAGATCAGAAAATTAAGAGGAGAAAGGGAAAATTTGAATGATTCGAATTTCTCTATAGGAATGTATAAGAACTTATCAAAATTAAAAGTTTTTAGAAATTCGATTATATCTATTTCCTCCGACGAGTTGATTGCTTAAGGTTGATCTCTTCGAAAATATTCTCTAGACAAAGGGTGTCTGTACTCGACTGAATGATAGAAAAGCGACGCGACAAAAGAGATCGAAAAATTATTAAAAGATGAAATTTTTCTTTCGAAATGTTGAGTTACAAGAAAGTCAAGTTAGTTTAGTTAGCTCGTCCATCGAACTCTCACGGTTGCGTTGAGAAAATGATGAAAAAAAAAAAAAAAAAAGAAAAAAAAGGTAGGGATGCAAGTGTATAGGGTCACGGGAAAAATAGACAATGGACGAGGAATAGGGTAAAAAGGGAATATGAGAGTGAAATGGAATACGAAATGAAGGGAGGCTTCTTGTGTCCACGTCGCGCTGTCCGTCAAGGTGGTGGTCACCACCACCTCGTTCCCACCTCTCTCTGTGTATATACCTTCCTTTTCGTTTCATCCACACCACGCGCACGACACCCATCATCCTCCTTTCCTCTCCACGCCGGGGAGACCGCCTCCCCGACCCTACACGGCACGCGTTGTATGTCCGGTCCCGGTTTCCCCTTTACTTTCACGTTTTTGTATGCGGGGTGAGCAGCCCCGCCGCACGGTGGCCGATGTTCGAAAGGGAGAGGGAGAGGTAGAGAGAGAGGGGGAGAGAAAGTTCAGAGAAGCGTGTGGTGACGGGGAGGAAGGTAGGAGGGTGAGAGAGAAATCCTCAAAAGGCACAAAGGACGCCCGCATGCATTAAAGGGTAACAATTCCTTCAGAGACAGAGACCGATTCTATTCGTGGTCTGACGTTTGGGAAATTCGTCTGCCTGTTGGCCACGCGACCCATCCACTTTTTTTCCCCCCTTCCCCTATTCTTCTCCTTTTTCTTCTCTCGTCTCTCTTCCTTTTCTTTTTCTTTCTTTCCTTTTTTTTCTTCCTTTTCTTTTTGCCTTCCCTCCCTCGTACGGATAACGCGCGCGTTTCATCCATACAACTGCAGGAGGACGCGTTTAGGTGCGCGAGGAGACGGACCTGCATGTTAATTTCACGCTAGACCTGGCCCCTTTGTCCTTCCCTTGCCCGAGAATGACGAATTATGGCGCGCGGGGAACGTGAAAATAGAGGGGAAGAGGCGTACTTTGCGCCTCTGTATCCATCTCGGTTGTTGTAGAGATATCCACTTTGGAGAGATTTTGCTCTCCAAGGTTGTTATGAATCCGTGGGTTTTCCTTTTTTTCTTTTTTTTTTTTTTTTAGATGTTCCGATTACGGGATCTTTTTTCCTTTTTCCCCCTACGAACGAGATAAGAAAAATACGCTCGGGGCGATATGAAAATCGTGGAAATAAAAACTTCGGATTTTCATAGAGATAAAGTCTCGCGAAATTACTACCGGCCGATGAATGTTTAAAAGATGAATTTTTCTTCAGGATTTATTTTCTAATATTCGAAAGAGTGTAAATAAATAACGCGATCTGACAATCGTACGCACGCAATGAAATATATCAAACAACGCAAAAAAAAAGAAACTCGATCGATTTGTGCCAATTCCGGAGAAGTTCGTTAAATTTACCATTCACGAAGAAAAAGAATCCCCTCTGAAAAAGAAATATCATTCTTCCTATCGTTCACGCCGTTAATTAATCCATTTTCAGAGTAAAGGAAACAAAATCTCCAATTATCTTTCGAAACGAACTGCCCATTAACAAAAAGACCATTGGCATTTCCTCTTCGATCAATTATTTCCTCTCATCGAACAAGCCGTCGAACAAGCAATCAGCTTCGAAAAAACGGTTCTCTAACGGGTTCACCGTGCGAAATTCCCACTCCGACGATTATGCATCTCTCGAATCTCTCGCGAGGGTTTTCGTGTTCAAGCTCACGCACGATCGTGCATCTGGAATTGATTGCGGCTTACGTTTAAATGCCGTGGAGACCGACCGGCTCTATAAAGTCGCCACGCCGGAAATTATAACTCGGATGCCGCGGCGGGCCGCGTAAAACGCCCCCTTTTACGAAATAATTTACCAGCCCGACTCGTTAGCGCGGCATTCAAAGTGAGACGCAAAGGAAGAGTCTTGTTAGCCACGGGTGTATCTCTCTCGTTTTATCCCTTTCCATCTTCGACTCCTTGTCAGTTCCTTGGGGCGATCCACGGATTTTTCGGGCGAAACTGTACGAGTCGAGTGTCCATGATCCACCTTTTACAGTCTCTAATTGATGCATCGAGATTTGCATAAAGCCAAGCCAGGCCAAGCTGTTGACACCTTGGAGAAATTTTAACGTTGCCCCCGCCGATACGTGCGTTGATAAAGTGGCCAATATCTTTGCAGTTTTAACGTTCTTTTTTTTTTTTTTTACAAACGAAGAAATATCACTCGAGTTTTCGGAATCCCTCCGGCGTTTAGGATATTTTAAATCGTACGACGGGGGATAACTTTATTCAACGGCTAGGTTAGGTGGCAACGGTGGCCGTTGAAAGTCGTGGTTAATTCGAATAATTATTGCTCGGCCGGTGTCGCCTCGGGGTAGTTAAAGGAGGCGCTGATGGCAATAGTTTGAAACACGTTTTCAACTCGAGGATATTGGAGAAATGGGGAAATAAATATGGATATATATATATATACACGTGTGATAATTTCAGATGTATGGTTCTTTGTATCACAAAAATAGAATTCTAACGAAAAACCAATTAATAAGTATCCTGTATGTCTCGACAAAAATTCTAAATAAAAGATTCAAATCAACTATACATTCTTTGAGAATGAAATTTCCAAGTAGCAATTACTGGACTATTAACAAGCGACAAGCAAAGATTCTCTTCAACGGGGAAAGAAAGATCCACGAGTGGAATAAAAAGTGGGGAATGGATGGAAAAACAAAGAGGGGGATTTAATCGTCGGGGGTCCATTGGCATTCCGTGATCGTTGGAAATTTTACGGCACGACCCGTAACGCGTTGAGCCGCCGCTCTAACTTCCAAGTGGCAGCTTGGCTAAAAGCTTTCCGCAATTTTCGAAACGATTATGATTTGGCGAATGGTAATGAGGTCAGGACAGGAGCGCATTACGACGGACCGTGGCCGGCCACGCTTCCAAGTCACGACAGTTTAATTAATTTATTGACCGGACTTTTCTCGTTACGGCAAGTCTGTCGACTCCGGCTGTTTAGCAAACACGAAAGCCCGCGTCCTCGAGTAATTACCCCTTGGGGCAGCTTGATTTACGGTTATGCCACCGCGCGTTTGCGTTTCCCAAACATCTCGCGATCTCGTGACTTTACGGGAAACACGATTTTCAATGGAAGAAAGGGACGAGAAGGTGTGAATTCGAATTTGAAAGTAAAGAAAGGGATTCGTTTCGTTTGGTGTAAAGATTTGAAGGCGGGGAAAGTTTTTGAGAGAGGAATATTTTCTCATCGAGAGAAAATTAATAATTGAATAAGATTAATAAAATATACAGTTTTAAATTTTCAATCCCAAATGTAAATCTGATAATTTAATTTATTTGTTGTTAATTGTTACCAGTCCAACTTTCTTCATATTTTTGAATTTTCTTCTTCGAATGAAGATTGATAAAATTTTCAAGAATAATATCTCGTAATAATTTTATCAAACGAAGAATTTTACGCGATGAGAGGAAAAACAGGATGATTTAACGGAGTCGTAAAGCGTGTACAAAGGAAACGTGGAAGCATGCCTGTAAACCAACCCTGACTTTTACGGGATTCAAGGATGTAAAGCGACCAGACGAAAAGAATCTGATGGAAAAGAACGGCCGGGTTATTTCGCTTCTTCGTTTAATCACCTGTAACACCTGTTCTTACTCCCGTCGTATAATATATGGCTCGTGAAAGCCGTTCGTCCAGTTTGTTCAATGAAATCGTCGAAACGAGTCGGGAAGATTCCAACGAGGGAAACACAATGGCGGAATTGTTCTTCCATCTTTTTTTTTTCACGAGTAATAAAATAAAACTTTTCCAGCAATCCCTCAACATCCTCCTATCCAATTCTCCTAATTCTGCTAAAAAATTTATCCTCGATTTATTCCACGTCGATCTCAAATCCCCATTAAAATTCACGAATCCTTTCATTACTCCCTCGACATCATCAAATTTCTCAATTTTTGCAATTTTTAATTCGAAATCCTATTTCTTCTCCATCCCCCTCTCCCCCAAATTTGTCCGCATTAAAATTCACGAGATCGCCTATCCCAATAAGCACACGCTCGGTATTCATGCCCGATCAAGGTCAATTTTCCTGCTCGCTTCGCTATTCACTGCCAGATTCGGGTCAGCACCGGTGCCAAAACCCAGCCTTAACCCTTCGCCCCCGCCCATTTCGCCGATAATCGAACCCCTCTCTCTTCCCATCCCTCACCCCCTAGCTGATGGAACGCGATACATTCGCCCCCATACGTTCCCATACATCTCTTCGCACATTCGGCCTTCAGCTTCGACCGCGCGTTCCCGTCGTTCGTCTCTCGCGGCTCGTTCGAGCCGAGGACGATTTCAATTCCGTTCTCGGTTTAAGCGATACGTAGGAACGGAAGAGGCGGGAGAAAAACAGTCGAAGGACGAAAAACGATGGGGTGAAGGAACTAAGAAGGAATCGAATACGAAAGATAATATAGAAATAGAAATAGGCGAAAGAGGAATCGAAGAGTGATACGTTATGATAGGAGAAGGAAGGTTAAGGGCAAAGGAAAAGTGATGATGGAAGCGTCATAGAAGAATCGAAGGACGAAAGACGATGGGATGAAGGAACAACGAAGGAGAAGGACAAGAAGAATCGAAGAACGAAAGACGATGGGATGAAGGAACATCGAAGGAGAAGGAAAAGAAGAATCGAAAGACGAAAGACGATGGAATGAAGGAACAACGAAGGAGATGGAAAAGAAAAATCAAAGAGAAATACGTTGTGATAAAAGGAAGAAGAACAGGAACAAAGGAAGGATAATGATGGAATGAAGCATCATAGAAAAATCAAATGACAAAAGACAATAGAATGAAGGAACAACGAAGGAGAAGCAAAAGAAGAATCGAAGGACGAAAGACGATGGAATGAAGGAACAACGAAGGAGATGGAAAAGAAAAATCAAAGAGAAATACGTTGTGATAAAAGGAGGAAGAACAGGAACAAAGGAAGGGTAATGATGAAACTAAGCATCATAGAAGAATCATATGATGAAAGACGATGGAATAAAGGAAGGAGACGAAGGAGAAGCAAAAGAAGAATCGAAGGACGAAAGACGATGGAATGAAGGAACAACGAAGGAGATGGAAAAGAAAAATCGAAGGACAAAAGATAGGATGAAGGAACAACGAAGGAGAAAAGAAGAATCATATGACGAAAGACGATGGAATAAAGGAACAACAAAGAAGAAAGAAAAGAAAAATCAAAGAATACGTTGTGATAAAAGGAGGAAGAACAGAACAAAGGAAGGGCGATGATGGAACGAAGCGTCATAGAAAAATCGAATGACGAAAGACGATGGAATAAAGAAACCACGAAGAAGAAGGAAAAGAAGAATCGAATTCGAAAGATGATACAGAAATAGAAATAGAAATAGGCGAAAGAGGAATTGAAGGACAATACGATGTGATAGAAAAAAGAAACAGAGATAAAGGAAAGGTGATGATTGAACGAAGCGCTGTAGAAGAATCGAAGGAAAGGGAGGGGGTGTCTCGATGTCGCGGATAAACGATCTAGATAGCGGAGTTTATGGTTCCGCGGGCGGATCACGGGCCCGTTGCATAAATTCCAACGTGGTGGAATATAATGTAAAGCTAATACACTGGTTATTCCAGCTCGGATGGTGGGAAAGGATCGGAGGGTTTGGTCGGGAACAGGTCGTCGAAGGAGAAAAGAAACGAAAGGGAAAGCGGCGGCGTGGACGGGGCCAGGGCTCGGAGAAATAGCCTGGGAATAGTAAATTTTCGTTGCAACGTTATTAGCATACGAGTATTTAGAATGAATTATTGGCCGGTTCCGCTAATCCCCTCGGGTGGGTATATTTGGTACAGCCTCTTACAAGCGACTATCCGCTCCATCCTACGTCAGGTGTATCCCTCAGGAGGCAGCATTATATCCTGCATATTTTATCCCATCTCGTTGCTCTTTGCTTCTGCAACGTGCTTTCGTTCGGGATGCGCAACGACGAAAAATCGTTGGACTTTGCGAAAGCGATCAAAAAAATTTCGTGTCATCATGTTTAATTCTTCGCGACAAGACAAAGAATTTTCCTTCTTTATTCCAATTGGAATCAGGGAGGAATTATTCAATATAATTTCTCGTAGAACAATGTATTACGATGTAAATGTATTCTCGAGAATTAAGGATTTTTTTAATGGATGAAAATCCTATCAGACGTACGAAATGTGAAGACAGCAAATATCGAAATTTCGTTAAAAATGTATAAATAATCTCAAAATCTTTAAATACACGAGTAACTTCGTTCATCTTCATCGATCGTTAACAATAAACCAATTTAAATTCGTTGTCTTATTAGTTCGTTCTAATCGTAGAATCGATGCCAAGAATCGTATATATTCTAATTCACCGTGTATATTCTAATTCTAGAAACGTCGATTAAGCACGTGGGACGCCGGAAGCTGACCCTGACTGGAACCCGGCAGAAATCGCGGCTAATTACGCTCGTGGCCGACCTACCCTTTCGTATATTCGTCGATTAAACCGCATTTGCGGTTCACCCTCCCGGCATTCTTACTTTATTAAGCGTAGAGTTATGCCTCCGGGTCTCGGTCCATCTCAATGTCGAGCCGAGGACAATAATTGAGACTCCCGCTCTTGGCTAAAGCTGTTGGAACGAGAAGAGTAAAAAGATCAGGCACGCTTCGAGAAACCGATGGCTCCAGGCTCCTTCGTCAAATGAATTCTTATCTCTCGATCTTGAACTCGATTGTTTTGCTCCGAGAAAGATACTCTTTGCGAGTATGGTTATGGAAGTTATTTCTGTCGATTACTAGGGCTAGGTTTATATAATCTGCTCGTGAACGAACGGTTGGAAACGGTTCGTTGTAAACTATTGCGCTGTCGACGTTGTAGGCAATTTTGCTAGCGAACTTTGAACTTTGATGTTTGCGAATTGTTCGTTCGTACGCGATTTTAGAAACTGCTTCGATTGTCTAGCGTATCTGTGTTATCTGTGACTCACGAATTATATAGGAATGTATATAGGAATGAGTCATTGAGATGAGAAAAATCATACTTGAGTATACTTGTTCGGTTTATTTTACGTTATATTATGGATAAATTCCAATGAAATTATCTCGAATATATTGAAAGGAATTAGACAAAACCGAGGAGATTACTTTGGATAATTTTCAGAAACGTCTGTCCTTCCAAATAAGAAATAAAAAGTAACGTTACGCAATTTTTACGTTTGCACAAATTTTAAAGAAATAATTTAACGATTCTTTCCTCTTTCAAAAAATTCTTTTGCAGAATTTATCCTAAAAATCGAACGTCACTTCCATCATCCATTTCCTACTCCAAATTAATCGCAAGAAACCCTCCTAAATTCAAAGAATCACCTACCAAAGTATATCCAATAAGCTAAATCTTCCCCTAAACCAATGATGGGGAAAATTTAATAGTTGAAGTTGCGAATAAAGTCACTTCCATAAGTTACTTCGATAATCTCGCCAAACGGTCGAGATTATGTGCGAAACGAATCGATAATAATAGGCCACGAATGAATGTTATTCAAGCATTTCAATAGACAATTATTTAAAATAATTTTATTCGAAAAAATCAAAAAATCACGCCACCAGAGGGAAGCGGAAAAATATCGAAGGAAAGCGGAGGGACAATTTCGAATTTCTCTATAGAAATACACAAGAACTCTCCTTCCCTCGATCCTCGACTCGAATCCTCTTCCAAAAATCGTCCAAAAATTAGTAATTCTCTTTCTTCGGGTCGAAATTGAACGCGCGCCCTTTCGAAAAAATCGCGCCGCTGAGGGAGGCGGGAAAATATGAAAGGAAAGAAGGGAAGACCTCCCCGCGGGGTGTCCCGCACGCGTCACCAGCTCCGCAGGCGTAAATCGTTCACGGTCAATTTCCGAGAAGATCCAGCGACGCGTGGTCGCCTCTTCTTTCTCGTTTCCACGTTGAAAACGAGGCAGCGGGCGGGCGATGACGGGCCCCGGCGTCAACGAGGATGCGGACGTGCTCGGTTGGGGGTCCTGACGCACCTGATCGCCGGTCATCCATCCAGCCCCAGACAGAAGGTGTGCACCAACTCCGCGGGAATTCGTGGTCCACCGTTTCGTTGCGTATACGCGGGTTTTGTAATGGCTTTCTAATTGCGACGCGCTGCGGCCGCGGTTTGATTCGCCGTGGGACGAAAAGCGAGCGAAAGCGCGGATAGAGGAGGAGAAGGAGGAGGAAGAGGAGGAGCCAATTGGAGGAGCGAAATTGGAAATTGATGGGAAGGAGGCTGTGCTTTTAAACTCTTGTTTCTACTGTGGAGTAAGAGGATTGTCGAGAGAGAGAAAGAGAGAGTGATTTGGACTTCGAGACTTTTGTTGACGGCAGTGATGGGGAAAATTTAATAGTTGAAGTTACGAATAAAGTTAAACTTGGATAAGTTGCTTCGATAATTTATTGTTCGTAACTTAATGATAATTGGAAATAATTGTAATGTCAAATTAGATACTTTTTCAACGGGTTAATGGTCAATTGTTGTTGACGGAGACTTGAAATTTTCTTTCGATCGCATTAAATAATTGAAAAAGTAAACTTAAAGTTAATAATTTCGAATATTATAGCTGATTTTCATATTATGTGGGCCGTTTGCCAATATAATTATTTTCGATTATTATTACGTTTTAAATAATAAATTATTTGCTCCAACTTCAATTATTAAATTTTGCCTATCACTCTGATCATTTTAAAAAAAATCTTAGATTCTGATGCTTTTAGATGTAGTTAAAAATTTGAGACTAAGTTTTTTAAATTCTGTTTTGAATAACAAATTATTTGTTCTCGTAAGTTCAACTAATTTAAATTTATTAAATATTCATTAAAAATTTATTAAATATAATTAATTTAAAGTTAAATTTTCCTCATCACTGATCCTAAAGAAGCGTTGGATTCATTTAGACGTAGTTAAAAATTCTGGGCCACGTTTTTTTAGATTATAACCGAACAAAACTAGAGATTACGTAAGGAATTTCTACGGAATAATTTGGAATAATTGGCTCAATTGCCCGAGCTGAAAGTTTCGGTCGAGCCGACGATTTAAGAAACGGATTAAAGAAATCGAACTGACCGAAACCGGGAGCAACGAAACAAGATGGACCGGATGACTTATATATGCAGCGACGCATACTCATCCTTTCTGCGCAACGAGTCGAACGCTTACGTCGGAGTGGCCGGTTTTTCATTTCGGCAAGGCCAGGAGGAAGATCTACGGGGCCAATTGTTGGCCCGGTTGTCATTTCGAGCGTGGAGAAAGGAAATGTAGCCGAAAGAAGTTATGGCGTCCAGACGTCTCGGGGGTTGGCGGAGGGGCGCGAGATTTTTTTCGGAAATTGACCGTAAACGATCGGGTCAATTTACGCTCGGAGTGTGGCGGCACGATTCCCTTCGATCGATGTGCGAGCTACGTGGCGCCGCCCTTAAAGGAGCGGAAAAATGGGAATTTAAACGACCTCCGCCACGCGAGACTCTCTAGAATCTTAATTGGAGGCGAAGACAAAGGCGAGAGTTGCACAAAGAGTTAAATCGGAGAGAGCCTTCCTTCGAGACGTTGAAAAAAAGAAGGCTTTCGGAAAAATATATAAACCACGATGCTGAATCGAATCTGACGATCGAATATTTTCATATAAATATAGAACTCCGTTCGTTATTCGAACTAATGACTTTTTTTTTTTGATCCAATTTTTCGATCGAGTCTCGTTAGCGAAAATAATAAAAAAATCTGTTCGGGGAAGGGTTTTCGAGCATTAGATTATTGGGCTTATTGTCGTGGATTTAGGAGAAACTACCAATGTTTCGCAACGAAGAACGTGTAATTGATGAGACGGGCTCGGTTGTACGAGCAGGTTACGTCTACCTCATGACAGATTTCATATAAATGGATTTCCACGGTGGACGATTAATTTTCAACCGGGGGCAAACATCGGACTGTATCGGACAACCTTTCGAAATTTCGTTGAAAATTCATAAGCGTCGGACGCGATTCATCGGTGAATATCGCGAATCGATGCTCATTTCCAAGGAGTTAATATTCAAAATGGGCATTAACAGGGAGGGGTCTGTAGGGCTACCGTTAATCTTCGATGGCATGTGGGACCACTCACGGCGCCCCGCAGGTCGCTTCATCGCGTTCGCGTTAATTATGCAAATGGATAATTAGCATTTCGATTATTTCGACGGAGCCACCCACGCCACCGATCGGAATCTCGACCCTGTCAAGCAAATTCGCAGGCCCTTTTCCGGTCAAAGGTCGATCGAGCCCTGTCCAATCGACGAACACTCTCCACCGTGCGCACTTTCGAAGATCGAATCGAATGTCGAACACAAACGTGTCGGTCCATCTATCGAACGTAAATACGCTTCTCATAAATAACGAAGACATCGAAGATTCGAAGGCACAACGATGACAGAGGATTCGACGCGGACGTCATCGAATCTGTAGGATCACGAAATTTACGAGAGGCTTCGTCCGATTCGATTCGTAGGAATTTCTGGAAGAAGGGCAGCCGGCCCAGCTACGCCTAGGAATATTAATCGTCGGCTCGAATTCGCCAGAGGGGTTCCACGAACCGATGTCGATTGATCAATGGAAAAAACGAATCGACTCGACTGCAGAAATAAACTGTTAGTCTTATGAATATATTCATACCCGGTTCATCAATATTCAAAACCTACTTTCCTCCGCTTAAATCCGCTGAAATCGGATGTGTGACCGGCGGATCCGGTGCCCCCGACTACTACGAATCTCGGTTTCTCGTCGTCAAGGCTTCGTGGATTCTTTTCTTTTTCGAGAAAAAATCGGACATCTCCTCCCTCGCCATTCGCATAAAACACCAATGTCGTTTCATTTTCGCAAAACCACCAACATTTCCACTCGACTCCTCGAATTTCGACAAGAACGACAAGAAATTTCGAAGAGAAACGAAAAGATTCGTTGTGATCCACTCCATTTGAACACGGAACTATTCTCCTTCTCTCTCTCCTCCTCGTCCACGCATTCGTACGTCGAAGGAATACCGAACGAGGGAGTCGCTCGATCGGATCGCGAATTCGTCGTTCCCTTGGACCATCTCCAACTACCCGATTCCGTGACCCTTTCTCTTTCATCTATCATTGCCTGTTGCGTCATTTCCACAGCCGTCCCGGTTGAACGTGACGCGAGTATATCGAGGGATCGAGAACGGCTCGAGAAGGCAGCCCACGTCCCGATTCGGCAGTTTTACAGGGGCGAACAGATCAAACCCGCTAATGGATCACACTCCTCTTCCTTCTCCTCGATATCACTTCCTCTCCCTTCTCGCAGAATCCAGCCGAATCTCGAAGAAGGAAATTAGCAAGTCTTAAGAGGATCCCTCCTCGCGTTAATCGACGGGGCTGATTTCTGCGGCGTGGCTCTCGGACAATTTGCCACGGGGAAATTTCATTTGTCCCGTTCCCTTTTCGGGTGCGTGAACCGATCCTATCGACGACCACCCTTCTCGAGGGTCTCTTCTCGCTAATCCACCTTATTCCCTTTCGGATCGTCGTCGTCGTCGTCTCTTTTCATTTTCCTCTCCTTTCTTCCCTCTCCGATCGAGAGAGAGAGAGAGAGAGAGAGTCGTGGTCGTCGTACTCGTCTCCATTCGAGGGCTCGGGAGCGGATTAATCGATGTTATCCCGACTTCGAACCGTGAAAACGTCGCTCGTGTAAACGGGGCCCGATGCAAGCCTGTGCCGAACGTTGAACGAGAGAAATCAGATTTCAGCCGGCGGCCGACGGCTTTCTAACAATAAGTCGGATCAAGGGTGGCTTGGTCTGGCGAACGCGGAAGAATCGGGCGAACAATGATACACTCGAAGATGATCGGGATTGTGCACTCACTCGTTCGCTCACTCTTTCTCCTTTCAGCTGTGGGATCATCCCTTTTCCCCTCTTGTTTATTAGCGAGTAAGAAGATTCTTTCGGTGTCGGAGGAACGCAATCGCGCGTTACGGGATTTGACGACCGAAGAGACGGATAGATTACCCTCTTTTTCTTTTTCCTTTTCTTTTCGTTGTTTAATTGGGGCATTTTCGTGGGGCAGCACATGAAGCTTCGTCTCGAGGATGGGGTGAAACGCGTCACAGAAACACCAGAAAAAAAGTGGATCGTCGGTTAACGATATTTATCCCATGATTTCGATCCGTTTCACGTGGTTCACGATATGGTCCCAACGCGGTACGAACGACATCACAACGCATCCGCGCGCGGGACAAAAGAGAGAGGGATTTACAAACAAATAGCTCACCTTATTCTAATACGAATACCGCGTCTGTACGGACGTCGATCAGGCATAGAACGCGCACACACCGAACAGCACGTAAGAAATCATCGATCACAGCCCGATTCAGACTCCTCTTCCCGCCTTTTCTCTCTTCTCCAAACTCCGATTCTCCACTCGATTCCTCTCTCACTTGTTCCCTCCTTGTCACAATTGCCGCGAACTT
Organism: Apis cerana; assembly: GCF_029169275.1. Lineage (NCBI taxonomy): Eukaryota > Metazoa > Arthropoda > Insecta > Hymenoptera > Apidae > Apis > Apis cerana. Next base: position 11,302,874 of record NC_083858.1, on the reverse strand, counting down.
CAACGCACTTCAACGTTCCAGCCAACGAACTTGGTGTCACAACTTGGTGTCGAAGAAAAATCGTGTACCGTAAAATTTATGGACTAAAGAATAGAGATAAAAATCGGGAACGACGAATTAAGGAAGAAAGGGAGGGAGGGAGGAAGAGGGGAAAAAAACGGGAGGAAAAACTAAAAGGGAGGAAAAAAAAAAAAAAAGAGAGAAACAATCCGACACGCAATGATAACGCGATCACACACGCGATCTATCCAGAGTCCACTCGGATCCACACTGATTATCTTACTCTCGCAACAGTGGCCGTAGCTGTGATGGGTCGGAACCAGGCTCCCCCATTCAATATCCCAAGCGGCACACGTTTCGCGAACCGGTGACGAGAGGGGGGGAGGGAGGACGAAAACAACGTGTACCAAGCACAACAACCGTACCGTCACGGCGCCACGGCACTAACTGACAGGCTGACGAGAGCCTCGGCTCGCTCGAAGGAGCGAGGCGGGCAGCCGTGGCGGAGGGGGGCGAGGGGCCGCACCACGGTTGTTTCTCTCTCGATCGGAGAGGAGCGCACGAGTCCGCTCTCGTTCAATCTCCCTTCCTCGCGCTCCACCGCCACCTAGCGGCGCTCCGGCAAACCCGCTCACGGGTACGGAGCCTCTGCCCCCCTCCCCGTGATGGACGCGTTGGTGGGGGTGGAACGAGCACGTGGGGCGGCCTAGGAGGGTGGCCGAGTGGCGGAGGAGGGGGGAAGGTGGAGGTTGCAAAATATGTTGTAGAAATGGGGTGGCCGATGAATGCGGTCGCCCGTAGACTAGGGATTTTATTGATCTTTTTTCCACCCCACGCTGGAGCGGAGGGAGGGGGAGGCAGGCGGTAGTGGTTGTGCGACGCGTGCACTCGCGCACGCTTAATTAAGCGGCCCGAGCGTGGACTTACGTCGCGTGCGGTACGCACGCCTTGGTGGCACGCTTCGCCACGCGGATGGTTCGCGGATTTTCGCGTTTCGATCGGGAGGAGAATGGGGAGAAGAGGGGCAGGCAGGTAGGGGGATCGATCGATCTGCGGCCAACTTCGCCCCATTGAGATTAAACGGGTCGAATCGGGCCGGTTGACCGGCTGTCGGCGCTGACGACGCGCATACGTTTCCTCGATTGAATCCTCGATGGAATGGTGGGTGGGTGGATGGATGCTTCCGTCTAATGTCGACGCGCGTTGATGCTTGTAATTGTAGCTGTAACTGATATATCGGAGATTGTGGTTGCGGGGAAGAGATAATCTGCAGTATGATGTCCGATGTTTGGGAAATTTAAAATACACGTGTAGCGTTTTGGTAGTCGTTTCGAAATATGAGTTTGATATAAATAGGTAATAGATTCAATCGATTTGTAATCTTCGGGCGAAAAAACAAAAGGTTTTAAACGAATGGAAATGGAACGATATCGAGTTTATTATATTTATAGAACGAGAACAACAATGTATTCCAAAGTAAAACGAGAGCGGAGTGAATACGAAAAAGGACGAGGCGATATTAGTCAGCCGATTCGAGCCGGTATTCTTAATCTCTGACCGATCAATTCTCGAGGCGTCATCGTTCACTAGAATTTATCGTTATCCGACCCCTAAAGGCCCATAAAATCGCGCGAATTGTGAGATATTGTGTCTTGTCACTTTCGAGGTTCGACTCGTTCGATCGTGAGTTGGGAGAGAGAAAGAGAGAGAGAGTCGTCCAGATTCGGATTAATGTTTATGGCGCCCCAGAGTACACCGTGGAATCCCTTCCGCAAGAGAGTATAACAACCTGACAAGTATTAAGAATCGATAGCAGCCCGCACGAAGCGGCTTTATGACTTATCATCCTCGACGAGCTCAGCGTCTCTCGTTCGGGCTCGTTATCGCGCCCGATCGTTCACGGTTCGATAATTAACGTCACTATTTTCCTGCCACGTAGCGCGAAATTCATAAACCTTTGCGCGTTTGTTTGTAACTATTGAAAGTAGTTTATAGTTCGTTATCGCGTAGTCGTTGAAAGCGTGGAAGTCTTCGCGTTATGGACGAGACGATATCTTAGTTGGACTCATCATTTATCGTAAAGATTTCTGTTCAAGTTACAAGAACTAAGATATAAAACGAATTCAACGACTTCTAACTTTTGAAAATATGATCGTTAGCCAATTTACGCGTCAACTTGTTCCTATTACTTATTTCGATCGATTAAAACTCGTTTTAAAATAATTTAAAACTTGACCTCGATCGAGATACAAAATATCGACTTTCGTCTCGATGTAATTATTTAGATCTGAAAAACAAACCCAACGAATCTTGGTCGCACGATCGAAATAATTACCGAGATGAAACGAACCTTTATCCAATCGGATGATTTCACGGTAGAGCAACCTCGGCTCTCGAAGTTTAGAAACCGATGATCGGGTTCCCTCGCTGCCCCGTCGATCGCGAAATAAACACGATTAATCGTTTCAGACAACCTCGCTCCGTGGGAGATATTGCGCGGCGCGACGAACCTTAAAGTGGATTTACTCGATCCGAATGTATTAGCGGGTGGCGCGAGGAGGTCGAGGAGCACTCCTCCGCTCAAAGAGTCGGTCGGCCAGGAGAGCGAAGGCTAATTAGCGATTCGATCACGGGGCATCCGATGCCGGGAGAGACAACGTCTCCGCCTTCGTCGGATTCCCTTTGATGCCCCTTCATCCCCGTGTTTCGTTCACTTCGCTCTCGTCCTTTCGACCCTTTCTCTCTCTCTTTCTCTCTCCATCCTGGCCTCGTCCAAGAAGTATATCCTCGTAAGTGTATACACGAGGCGCGATCGTATACGAAGCGACAAAGCCGAGAAATTAGCCGAGGGCGAACAAGCGACACCAGTAGCTTTTGAACCCGGACGATTCGAGAACTCGCTTACTCACTCTCCCTCGCGTTAATCGCGTCGAGAGAATTCACTCCTCCACAAAGAATCCTCTCGATGAAAAGAATTACGCTGTCGGCTCGATTCTCGCCTCGTAGCCAACCCCCTTGCATAACCAACTACCAGAGATCACAGCCTTCCTCCTTCAGTCTTCCACCCTCCGTCCTTCGGAGGAGGGACACGCGGCCGCAGACAAGAGATCTAATATACCCCACGGTTACATTAGCCGGATTTAATTTAAGCCTCGACCTGGCCGCGACCGATGTCGAGCTTATATATCCGAGAACACGTTGGTTCTTGGGAAAGGGAAGAGAGAGAAGGTGAGGCGGAAAGGAAACGGGTGGTCGTGAAACCGCCTCTCAGTTTCGCAGGCTGGCCAGGGGAGGACAACTTCATTAAGGGGGAAAAAATCGGCGTGACGATGACGTTTTGCTCCTCACGAGCGATGATTTCCTTTCTTGTTCCTTTGCGCGAACGGAAGCGGCGACGTTTCGAGGATGTTGCGCGATGACCTGCCACGGTAATTGATGTCGGATGGCTCGCTGGGAAAGGGAGGTAATGACGGGAGGAAATTAGATGGGAACCGAACGGGTTTTTAAGTATTTAGGGAGTTGAATGGGAAACGGGGCGTTGGGTGAATGGAATTCGCGCTCTGGGGATCCTCCCTTTTTTTCGACTGAAAGATATCGAGGAACTTTTTTTCCCCTTTTGAAGAGAGTTTCGAAGCTTTCCTGGTTAGGATTATTATTTGAATAAAGAATGAACGGTGAATCGAAGATTTTCAAGAATTTGGATGACAAAGGAATTCCTTGTAATTTAAAGTTGACTGAAATTTTATTTTATTGGTTTTATTATTCAATGCTGCTAGCAATTATTAGTTCATAGTTGGCACCTATTTGTTTTCCTTAGATACGTGTAGATCAATTGTTTTGTAAACAGATGCGCGCAATCACGTATAATGAAAATATATTCCTTCAGCAAAACTCGTACGTTTATATTTATTGTTTTCACTGTCCTGTCAACATAATATCGCAACCGTTGAACGATTAATCTTGGTTAATTTTTCTCTCTCTAAGTCAAACAAGGAAAAAAAACGTGTCGTATTAGTCAAGAATGAAATAACTTGAAGACGATGTTTCGAAAAATCAGAAGCGATCACGAGACAGAGAGGCAACTCGACAGATATCGCGAACATAAATAATCGAAATCTAGTTACCTTACCGCTCTTCGTCTCTCGATTCCCTGTTTCCGCTTGTCGCTTCGCCAGACAAATACGCTGGAGTAGTCTAAGCTCATTCTTATTTATGAAAGAAGGAAACGTCGTCGAAACTCCGTTCGCCAAGTTTCCCAGATACCCAGTACAACATCCACAAGTCGTTGTTGCGACACCGGAATAAGAGGCGGCTCGTGAAAAGTTTCGCGTTCCCTTGTCCCGCCGCAAACTTTCATTCCTACTTTCGCGTGTTTTTCAGCGACGACGACGCAAGAACTCGTGCTCGTTGCACGGCCGCCGCCGCCTCGAATAAAACCGCCCCCGTCGAGCGAAAACTTACAAACCGCGCCGACCATTTTTTAACGCTTCCCCGTAAATTCTCGTTACCTTCCTCTAGGTTATCGCCTGGAGGGGTCGTACCTGGGCCGTTGACGAGGTCAGTGTGTCGTCGAGCACGGGCTACTCCCGAAATTTGCCCTCGGAGGACGGCGAATCCCGATCGATGGGACAAAAGGATGGCCATTTCTTGCGGCTGGCTTCTCCCCCTTACTACTACGGGGACTACAATTGGTAGCCCTGTCCGATTACCCTGTCGTTCCACTTGGAAAAAAACCAACCCTTATTGAGTCGTCTCCTCGTTAGAGGGAAGACGGTAGGTAATTTATGATGATGGTAAATCTCGAGTTGGGAAGACGTTTACAATGGAGTAGAAGGGGGAGGGAAGGGGAACGGTCGGGTCACTGTGTCAATGGTGTGCGAAGAGACAGTGTCCTTGGGAAAAAAAGGGAAGGGAAAACTCGGTCGAAAAGGTCCTAGCTCGATGCTCGACAATTTATCCTCCAAGCGTTTTACAACGTCTTTAAATCTTCGTAAGAATCTTCTTTCTCTCATCGCTTTCAAATGAATCGCGTATCCATTGTAAATAACAAGGCAAAAAAAAAAAAGAAATAATAAAAATGGGTACGAGAGTATGCAGCTTCCATTCAATCGACGGTCATCTCCGCGAGACACCGTGCGTGCGCGGAAAGAGGAGATCGTTAAAAGGAGAACTCAGGCTATTAATGGACGCTATAGCCTCTCTCTCTCCCTCTTTTTCTCTCTCTGTTGTATTTAACGCTCGACGTTTATCTTCGTGTACATCCCTTGTGTATATCGATCCTCTCTCTTTCTCTCGCTCGCTTGTTTGTATATTTAAAACCGGCACGACAAACACGTTAAGAAAATACCACGGGCGCGCGAGACGCATCGGGTTAACCAGGTGCAAAATAAACTCGCCTATTTATCGGCAGTGTTGCGCGGCGTGTTCGAAGGCTTGGTGGCCGATAGGAAGCCATTACGGCTCGCCTCTTTTCCACGCCGGTTTGACGCTTGTTTGCAAAGGGGGTTGCAAGAGGGTTTGGGGAGGGAGAGGGGTAAGGAGGTGGGAAGGAGCCGAGGTCGATTCTCTATGCTACTCGCTACTCGCATAAAGAGGCATACGGACGGAGATTTTATTGGAAAACGGAAATCCGTTGCCGCGTGGGTGCTTCTGGATGTTCGAATAAATTGCGCGCCTTACGGACGGGCCGAAGTGGCCTCCCCCTTCCGAGGAGGAGGATTTCCTCTTTTTTCGATCGAATCCTCGCGACCTCGACCGGTCGAGAAGGCTACGAGGGAGGACGCGCGACAAACGGCGTGTTTACGGTCGAATCTCGATATTAATCCGTTAAAACGGCGGCGTCTCCTCCGTTTTATCTCGCATGCAAATGGAGATCCGGTTCGAGAGCTTAAATTATCGCGTGGAGCTGGTCCGGGATCGGCACTCTCTTCCTCTCCTCCCCGCCCAACCGTTCTTCGTCTCGTCTTCGGGCCTCTTCGTTCTCTCGTCGACACGGACAGAAAATTGGAAAGATCGATGGGTCGCGTTTTAATTACGAAATTCGGGGGACTCGATGGCTAGGAAGAATTTTGAAAAACACGATCGAGCACGCGGCGGCTCGGTAACGTTGTTTACATTATTCATTAAATACTTTCGGCATTTACATAAAATATCCCCCACCGCGACCTCGCGAAAAAATACCAACGACCACTCTGTATGCAAAATACGAATTATTTGCGAGCCGGACGCGGCCACCGTGACGATGAAATTTTGAGTATAAACGCGTTTCGGGCCACGCCGATGTCGCTCGATGTCGAGTGGCAGCTAGACAATAATGATCCTTTTTTTTTCAATCCGTCATACCCACCACACGAGCTCCCTTCGTTCCGATTGAAAAAAAAAAAAAGGAAGGAAAACTTTCGCGCGATTATTTCACGCGTATAAATTTAAAATTTGCAGATATAGATGATATCCATGATAGATATCCACGATGGATAATAATTCGCGAGGCACGCGATTCGCGAAAGAAAGAAAGAAAGAAAGATATCAAACTCGTTAATTTAATCGAACCGACCGAACCTTCCTAACCTTCGTTTTCAATCGTCGAACTTAACTTTCGAATTCCCTCTCGACCCAAGTCGAACAGCCGGGAACCCTCCCTCCCCTCCTCCCTCCCGCTCGGTAAATCTAAATAAAAGCCCGGCCGGTTTAATAATTTACATGAGATCGTGACTCGGGCCTCGAGAAACGAGGTTACCCTCGCGCACGATGGCCAAATAATAACAGCCACCCTCGGGCTGAAATACCTCTCTCGGTGCTCGCTCTCTCTCTCTCTCTCTCTCTCTCTCTCTCTCTCTCTTCTCCAGGTGTATTCCTAACGCCACCGGTTCACCTTGATTCGTACAACGCATCATCCTCCACCCTTCCATCCTCTCCCCTCCTTTCCCCGCCCCCTCCGCTCGCCAACCCGTATTCATCCGGCCATAATTTTCGCGAGCCTCGTCCGAAATCACGACAACCCATCATCGCGTCGATCTCGCTCGACCGTTGGGCACAGCCGATACGCTCTGACGTCGGCAGAACACCCTCCTTTCCACCCCTTCCGCCTCCTCCCCCCTCTCGTTGCCTTCTCGCATCTCGAATTTCCGAGCCGCGTTCAACAACAATTTGCCGGAACCAATAAACAGGACGCGTAACGAATGTCGAGAAGTATTTACGAACCTCGGTTGCACCCACGTCAGAAACAGCGGTCCACTTGGAGTTTCGAAACGTTCGGGCCAAATTCTCCCTCTCCCTCTATTTCTCTTTCTCTTTCTCGGTCTTTCTGTTTTCTCGCCGGATAGGAACCCCTTGGAACGAAACGAATCAGGGATTCAGACAATACACGTTGCACTTTGGACAGAGGCGGCGCACCGACACGGGCTCACACGCACGTGCGTGCCAATCCATTATCCGAATTGGCTTATTGAAATTTCTACGCGCTGACGGGGAACGGATGGAGGAGATTCGGGCCGACACTTAAAACCGCTCGTTCGCCGCCTCGTTTCGATTCGCCCAAGGTGTAGGACTCGCTCACCCTCCGGTTAGACGGTGTGTGTTTGGGGGGAGGGGAACCAAAGGGGGGCAGGGGGTGTTGGTCGGTTGTTCGGAGGGTAGGGAGACAGTCGTTTAATCTTGTGACTTACAGCGCGCGTTTAATTATTGCCAGCCGTTCAATAGGTTCGAGTGGAAAACGATCTTTCCACACGCTCGCGTGAAATTAACGTGGATTCGATTAGCAACGTTTTGCGGATCTCGTTGGATATTGAATTTTGGTACGGGACGCGTTTCGAAGGGGGCAGGGAACAGTGTCGAATCGGCCGCCATCTCTATGAGTTTTCAACCGATCTCTTCTGCTTTCTTCTTGTTTCTTCTCGTTCCTTCTGAGATTATGCATTGCGACAGTTGAATAGGTATAGAGATACAATCGTAGTTTTACACGTCGATACGAACGATACGAGGCCTAGTAGAGCGTGCCTGATTGAACTTGATTAATACGCACGTATCGTTCCTCATTATCGTCGTGTCGGTTACGAGTCAACGACAACTGATCGATATCGACAATACGATATTTAGAGCAATCGTGTTACAATTTTTATCAAAAGCTTCCTCTTCCTTCCTTCCTTTTCTTTCTTTTTCATCGTAACGAAAATAGAAAATCGAATCGCCACGAGTGAGATTAATTTGTGGGTATGATGTACGTGCATTTTAAATATATAGACTCATAATTGACAGAGTTAACTGGAAATTCGAGCCTTAACCTTAAACAGGCAACGTTGTGTCCCAGTTATTCCAGCCATCCCATTACCACGAATTCATCTGGTGGGACGTCTGGCGCGGTATATTTACATCCATCACGATGCTTAAAGGACGGCCCTAATTCATCTTTCCGGGAAGAATCGTGGCACGGGTGTAAACCTCGTCTGAGCAGGACGAGAGTTCCGGCGTTGGCTGCTGGCTTCTCTCCTTAACACCGGCCAAACAAATAACTCGAATATTTATGCGAGTTTTCAGGCAGAAGAGTCGCGGCAACAGAAGGCCCTTCGACGATGATTTTACCAGTGGCTGTGGTAAACTGACGTCAGTCACGGAATTAAATGGCGAGGATGGGCTGTACGGGCGCCTGCTGTTCCAATGACGTGAAAAAACACCGGCTTTGCAAGCACCGCGATCGAAACAAATCACCTGACGTGGGTGTATTTCGCGTTGCAGTTCCCCTGGTCCAGGCCTGGCTGCTGGCCCACACTTTATTTAGATTGCGGACAAACGCCGATGTTAGTTTATTTTGTTGAAGTGAAACGCGATGAATTTCCAACGTTGCTTTTTCTACACCGCTCTTCCCACCCTCTCCCCACATTATTCCACATTCCCCGCACGAATATCTGATTTTTCCTTTTAATTCCACCACGTGTTTGCGTTCAATCTCCCGTTCAATTGGTTGTAACTTTTTTGACGGATTATTAGTCAACAGCCGAAAAAAGCGTTCTCCTTCGAATCCAAACCCGAATAACCGATCAATTCAAACCCTCCCTCGTCGAAATAAGATAAATCCGTATCTAATCTGTTCCAAAACGGATCTGTTCCAAACCGGTGTCGTTTCTAAATTCAAATTCGAGGGGCCCCGGGATTCGTATTCGTCGCGGATCGAGGGACGAGGGGGTGGGGCCGAGACACGTGTTGTTTTTTCTTTATTTTACACAGGAATCCAAGGCACCCCGTGTATCCAACGCTCGTAAATAATAGCACTCTGTATATTTGAATACCCCTGACGTATCCCGCATGCCACTTGGGAAACCTCCACTCGCCGTTTTATGCTTCGTACGCATACGCGCGCGCATATATACGCACACACACGCGCGCGTGCCTCCTTACGCGCTCACGCTTCGTTTATTTGTGCGTCGAACACGCGCTCGGGACGCACATTGTGAGAATACGGGGAACTCGACGCCCATGGATTCTTCCCTTTTGTTTATGCCGGTGCAACGTCGGATTTAATGGCGGGGGAAGAAGAGAGAGAGAGAGAGAGGCGGAAGCGAGCGCGGAATTCGAAGATCCTGGGGCAAGGACCAAACGTCCACGGCGATAATTCACGCCCCGTGAAGCTTAGGTACAGTGGAGGAGTGGGTTTCGCGGAGTGTTGTTTCTAAAAACCGCGTAATCCTGTTATTAATGAGAATCATGTGTTCCTCGCGTGTCTCTCAGGGGAAATGATACATGGAAATGTACGTGGAAATATTTGGCTCGCGCGCGCTTCGTTGGAAGCGAGGAGGTGATTTTTAGGAGGAGGAGGACGACGAGTCGGTGAGAGAGAGTGGAGCTTGGTACGAGTATGAGTGGCGATATAACAGGAGAGAATAATCTGGCTGTGGTAGTCCAGTGAGCGGTCGTGGTTCAGGTGTGGTGCAGGCTTGCAAGGGGAAGAATTTTAACGAAATTTTTAATACGAAACACGCGTTTGTGTTGATCTTTTCTTCCTCTTATAAAATATAAATCGAAAGCCAAAGGATAAAATTTCGAAAAGTTGGAATAAATTTTCGCATTGCCGAGAATTCTTTTGCGTTACACACTCTTGGCACGCTCTTGCAACGAGTCCCCAACTCGAAAACGTCTCAACTGTAAAAATAAAAAGGAGGAGCTTGTTCGGGTGGGGAGTGCACTAAAACCCAACGACCCGCTGGTTTCTTCCCTTTCCCCCGAGCCACAGGAGTGCAATAATGCCGGATATTACTTTCCATCGGTTCCATTCGTAAGACAACCTGTTACATATTCCATCGAAAAAATGTTATTCCTCCCCTCCCCTGCAGTCTGAGAAACATTCGCCGCGGCAAAAGGCGAAGGTAAAGGGGTTGGGTTGGGTTCTCCCGGCTCCAGTCGAAATCATATTTCACGTCGGTCGATGCGAGATTAATAACGGCCAGACACGTTTCGATTTCCCAGAAGTACCTGTCGACCCGCCCACGCAGCCCCATTATATCGTGTTCGAAGGAAAGCGCGAAACCCCGGATGCTGCGTTGGAGCGTGCTCGAGCGTGGAAACGAGTAGTAGTAGGCGATGGTTAATTACCGCCACCCCCGTTGGACCCTCGCTTGCCTCGTCCCCTTGCTAGATTTTTTCTTTTCCTTTTTTTTTTTTTCCTTCAAACGAATCTGCCATAAACACACGGTAGTCGTGCTAATAACGCGGCCACGAAAGAGATTCTTCTTCATTGTTCGCAACCATTCTCTACGCCCTCGTGATTAGACCCCTCCATCTTGACGAGGACGTCTCCTTAGCTTAGGCCAATTATATTCACGTCTTTAATTAAAAACGATCAAACGGGCGGGGAGGGGATCTGGTTCCCCTTTGAAAACCCATTCGAAACTATTCGAAATTGGTTATTCGTTTTAGGGTTTCGTTCGATGGATTTGCTTCGGTGAGATATTATTCATTAATGAAATTCAGGAGTTATAACTCGTCTCGTTTTACTCCAAATAGAATTCAATATATATATATCTTATTATCACGTATATTTTTCAAAAAATCGTCGTATAAGATATTTATCATTTACACGATGATTCAATTTACCCCAATCTAAAATTCAACAAAACTGAGTTTCATTTCAGACTCATTGAACTGTTTCGAGGCTTATATAATCAATTAATTTGCCATTTGAGGCTTTTGCAAACGACGAGAACTTTCGACTTGTCCGAATTGGCGAGCAATAAACGTCAGAAAAGACACACGCATGGAGGGGAGAGGCGCGTGTGTGACGGGATGAAAGTAGACGGGAGTAGTAGCGGTAAATCAAGTTTTCCTCGGGCAGAAGGAACAGCAGCGGCGCAAGTGTTGGACTAAAGCGCGGTAGGGTGCCCGGGCCGGGGTGAAAAGCGGCGAGAAGAGGGCGGGCTCTCGTTAGCCGTTGACAGGAAGGCGAGTATAGCTCATCGCCACCGAATCCTCTTCCGGTACTGTGAAAACCACCGGACGCCGAAGTCCGAAAAGGAAAAATGGCCGAGGCATCGACCTTCGTTCCGGGATAGCCACGTGGCCGAGGCCACCGGGGAATTTTCAGGAAAAAATTTCTTCCCTCCCCTCTTACTTACTTCCCTCTCCAACGATTCGCTCGATTACGCCTGTGATGATTACGCTCCACCGCCCCGGGGAAGAGGAAAGGTGTCGATTAGGAGGGAATTTTCTTCTTTTCTTTCTTTTTTTCGAATCAAAGAGAAATCGAACTGGGAAATCTAATCTAATCTGATCTTCCAGAGCTTCCGTAACCATGGACGCTTTCTGCGTTAAACACCGAGAATGGTGGTTCCGTTTCTACTGTCTTGGAGGAGGATTCTTTTCCAACGGGTCCTTTTTTAACGGGATTGGAATTAGTAAGGAGAACGATATTGAAATAACAAAATGAAATTAACAATAAATTAGATGAGCAGTACGAAAAGCCCAGCTAACTTTCAGAGGGAATTATAAACAATTCCTCTAATGAAATTCTCGTAACTTCCCTTTCGAATATACCTCGATAGGATGAAAAATAGCGCAATAAAAAGAGAGAGAGAGAAAACAGAGGCGAGTAATAACCGAAATTAGGCAAAGAGCACGGGAGGCGGCAGGAGAGTGTGAGTTTGTGCGCAATTACGGGACCTCGACGTGTAATATAAGGGGGCGATTGAGACACGACGTTATCTAAAATGGTATATATTTTAACCGTTGAACGGGCGCAGATACGGCCGTTTAAAATATTTCTCGGGCAGAGGCGGACTGTGGGGCATCTCCTCCCCGATAAAGAAACGGGCGCGTAACGGCCGAATCGAAGGAGCTGATTTTCAATCCGAAGGAACGAATATCGAAGATATGATCGGTACAGTGGCATCCCCTTGCTCGTTCGGGGGCCATCCTCGAGGAAAATGGAGAAAGAAAGGAGGCGAGGAACGAGGTGGTCGGAGCTGATATCGCGGGACTCTGGTCTCTGGTACTCTGCCAACCCCTATTTCCCGCCGATCCACCGAGAGTGGCGGAAGTCCAGTCTGGTAAGCCGGGTGCACACGGCGCGGGTAGGGTGGGAAATCTATTCTACGAACGTTTGTCATGCCTGTTATTTTACCGGTCCCGGCCGCCGCCTCCTTTTTCACCCGTGGCACACGCGATAGCTTCTGGTTACCGATCGTTTCTGGGATCGGTCGGCGAGAGAAAGGACGAGACTCGGTTAAACGAGCTCGCGCCCTCGGAAAAAGAGCGCGCGGATTATTTACGGGGCAGGGTGAAAGGTAGGGAATTTTGGATTTTTCGGAATAGGACAAGTTTTTGAGAGAGGAAAGATAAGTTATTATTCGAGGGAAGGAAGTTTACTTAGAAAAGAAAGTGTCCTGTTCGAGTGACGTCTCTTCCAGGTGGTATGGAATGGTATTCACGCTTTGGTCTGAAAATGAAAATTGTTTGAAATTGAATTTTGAAAGAGCTATACGAATTGAAATTAGATCTCAATTAGAAATTTTTTGTAAATTGTCCATTTACTGTTTAAATAATAGTTTAAAAATTAGAAACAGTAAAATTGTTCAGTTTTCATACGAAAAATTAGAAATCATCGAAACTGCATAGTAGTTCCAGTGAATTTTTGAACAATTTGTCAGGAAAAAAGTAATAAATGTAAAGAAAAAAGAATAGTTGCAAATCTTAAAAGTAAGGTTAAAAAATTGAAGTATTTTCAACTTGTTCGCTTTAATTCACCAATTTTTTAAAGATTTTGAGCGACGCTGTCTTAAGATAATTTAAAGTTACAGTGAAAAGAGAATATCATTGAAATAGTGGGAAATGAATTAATATAAGGTTCGGAGAAAGCGCGAGATGAGGCTAATTGGAATGTCAAGAAACAAGAAGTTTAAAGTAAGCTGGAACAAATTGGCATCAGTCTCAGAGGTACAAAGTGGAGCGTGGTGTAAATTGAACCCGAGAGAAAGATATAGATCGACGCTAGTTAAAACGAGTAAAAGCAAATCATTCGAGTTGGGTTAGATCTGGGCGGCATGGCCGTCAGTCGGTGCTGAGTTGAATGAGTAAATGCGAGTCGAAGTAGGTTGGGGGGGACTTAGAAGAGATTATTCAAAGTCAAAGGGAATTGAAGCCAAGGGAATTAGAGCGCACTGAAACGAGTTACCTCCACGAGTTGAAGCATCCTATCTGTATTAAAATAACCGATATAAACAATCCTTTCCATGTCAAGAATTTAAAAACACGTTATTTTCGTCCAACTTGCTCAATTCTTGTTTCGATATTTTCAAAATTCTCGAAATTAATATTATTAGTTGTTGCATGCGAATAACAAATTACATATCAATTATTCTATTTTTATATCTGGTTGAAATAAATATAAAAAAGAATCTCGATTTAGGCAAATATTGGACAAGAAAATTCTGATAGAAAGAAAGCATGACGATAATAAAATTTACCTTTAAAATTGTAATTTCTTTTTACCATCATTCGCTTACTATTTTATTTCTTTTTATCGCATCAAACAATCGAATTGACAAAATCTTTCCACGAATAAGATATAAAATTTTCTTTCTATCCCGAGAATAAAAAGTCTAGATATCCAAATTGACACAAAGAGATGAAAAGGGAAAACGTATACCCACGTTTCAACGTAGTAATAAGTGTAAATGGCGGTCGGCGAAAAGGAAACCCATCGCTACGCCCTGTCCCAAATTAGTTACAGACGTTTCATTTATAATACCGTCGCCATTGTATCGGATCCGGCATCGCACAATGGCATTGTGCGTGCAACCTATCTCGGCAAGCTTGCTCCGAGAAGGAAACGACTCCTGCACGCCGCTCCTGCATGCCTGTTCCCTGCTCGCCTCTCACGGTGTGCGTGCGTGTGCATACGGCTGTATACGTCGTCGTGTAACGACCAATATTGGCCGTGAAAATTTCAACGTTTCGACCGCTTTTAATCCATCCAGAGGCCTGCTGCGGTGGTCTCCATTAATCGCCATGAGAAACCATTTCCAACCAATGAATCATCCGCTCGAACGGTCGACGTGCCGACTTTTCGCCTCCAGCGTTTTTCGCCATCCCCGTGAAACGGATATTAGCGCGATTAGGATGCAAAGAAGGACTCGATGGACTTCGATTTCGAGTTCGAACGCTTCGATCCAAGTGGAAATTTTTCTCCCCTCCACGTTTTTTTCGGACTCTCTTTTTCTCTCCTCATATTTATATTTTAATATAGTGTAAAAGAGGATAGATCTGATATTTCTGATATAAATACGACGTGCAAAACGCGTCAACGTACACACATACGCACGAAAAAAGCGGTTGACGACGCGGTTGGTTTGGAAGGCAACGTTTCAAGGACCGGTTAATCCGAGAACGGGCTCGCAATCGTTATCGTGGCGGCGCAGCGGCGCCGAATTTGCGTGACTTCTTTCAAAATTACGAGGCGGCGCGAAATCCGCGCGATACCTCGCCGCTAATAAAACGAATCGCGGGTCTGGGTGGGTGATTTAAATTCTGCACGTGTCCCACCGTGACTCGAAAAAAAAAAAAAAGAAAAAGGGAATTCCCCCGCGTTCCTCCCTTTTTTTTACCACCTTCCCCCTCCTTCCCCGCCATTTTTTCCCTCCCCCTCGCATGAAAGGTCGAGATAGATCCCTTCCCCCCGCGTTGCTCCATTTTTATCGCGCTATCCCCACGCGTTCGTATCGGCGCACACGATTCAGAAATCCCTTCAGGCCGCCATTTAAGAGACCGATACCAACTTCCGGATACCAGCGCGGAGGAACGAAGCGCGCGCTTATTTTTTCCACGTTGCGCGGTGCTCGCAAACCCCGAACCCGTAAATCACACAGAGACCGCGTCTTGGGAAATCTGTTCCGACACCCTCGGCCAATTAAAATACCCGAAAGTCGACGAAAAACTCGTTGGAACACCCCGTGCCCTCCTCCTTGCGGTGGCAGTGACGCGCAACGATTTTTGCAACAAGCGTTGATAAATCTCATCCGGCGACCGTGACAGATTTGCGGGGGGAAAAAAATTGGGGAGCACGTGTTGTGTTCTCGCATTTATTCATACATCCATTCGTTCATTCGACCTCCCATTTTTGGCATGGACGAGCCGTGATGATTCTGAGAATCATTAACGCTGTCCCTGGTATCCCTGCTCGAATCTAATTAATCGGAACGATCGGACGATGCCACTGAGAGTGTTTTCACAGAGAAGGATTTCGTCATTCACGGAGCGAAAATTTAATTACGCCTCCTGATTAAAATTAATCAGATGGAATTAAATTCAATTTTCAGAGAGGCGATCTCGATCGTTATGCAATATGATTTTTCTTGTTTTTTCGAAAGTTGGAAAAATTCGTAAAAGTATTTCCATGTCGGGGAAATAAAAAATTCATAGAAATATCACGATGTTGTCCCGCGCGATGTTTCGTCGTTATAAAACATGCAAATTGAGGAAGTAATTTGTTTCGTTTGACTGTTAATCATCGGTTACCGTCCGTGTACCGTACGGCGAATCGTATATTGATTTCCTGTGTTTTTTTCGGAAAATTACCTGTAAAATTCCATGGCGAGGTTCCTCCCCGCGTAACAGCTTGTACGCGTTAACGTTCGATCGAAACGGGCATGTTTTCGAGCCCGGTGTACCGAGCAGATGAGAGCAATCTGATGAGAGAGCGGGTGTCGTGATTTATCTGTAACGATAATGCAACATAAAATTTCGTCTCCTCTTGTTTGCACCACCAACAACGCGTTGTCCACTTTTACCATTCTTGTCCCCCGTTTACGCATTTTTACGCTTTTTCGAGCTGCGACATTAATGTCTGGCCGAAATATCCAGTGTTTGTACACTTGGTCGGTTTTTCCTGCGCGGGTAGATTTGAAAATTTCACCAACCAAATTATACGATATTCCAAAACCGAGTATAAAAATCGATTCGATACTTTCCTTATCTCTGAAATAAAACTACGTCTCTCGTCGATCGAGAATGACTCGTTTCTCGTTTTCACGCGATAATAATTAAACAATGTTTCGATAAACAGGGAAAACTCGGTTCCAAACTCGCATAAACGATGGAAGCTTCGCCGCATGGAGTGCGCGAAATTTGCAAGTCTCCAGGACAAGCAAATCACGGGGACAAATCGCGTCGATGGACTCGCGCCCGATTAATTTCCACGGAAATAGGCGCGCGAAACGACGAATTTCATTAGGGGCCACTTCACATTTAATTCATCATCGTCGAGAATCATTGGGGGAGAATCGTAACGGTTGAACAATAATGGTCGCGCAACAATGGCGTTCCTCTTTCTTTTTTTTCTTCTATTTTTTTTTTTTACCAACTTCTGCCGTCAACTACTTACACGAGGGGCGGAGAGACGTTAAATCGCTCCGTTCGTATTTATCCGGCCATCCCTTTGTCACTTTTACCATCGCGCTGCGGATACACGAGCACGGCCGGTAATATCGGACGCGTCACAGGGAACCAACCCCCCTCCCTCCTCCGCCCCGCGTTCCAGCCGCCGTTTTACACCGGTCGTCGCCAAGGAATTTTCAAAGCCCTTCCCTCCCTCCTCCCTCTCCCCTCTCTCCTCTCAGGTGGAGTAGAATTTCACGGAATTCCTTTGATACTTGGTGAAATTAATATAGACACCGGTGGTTTCGCTATGAGACGGTGGTGTAATTATTTCATGGTTCATTTTTATTTTTTTCTTTTGTTTTCCTTCTTTTACAGCTATCAAACTGCCCCTGTATTAATCTTTATCCTCGTCGATTTCGGATTTTTCGGTCGACGTGATTAATTAATTACTCGAATAAGTAATAAGATCCTTAGTGATACTTCAGATAAGGAAGGAGTAGAAATGTTTAGTTGCGCAAGTTCGTTTTTTAAAATTACAATTTTTTACAAAAATAATTACAAAGAATAAACACGTTACGAAAGGAGATAGTTTTGGTAATTGAAAAAAATGGAGAAATGATGAATGATAGATCGCAAGTGACCATTGTATTTTGAAATAATTGATTCGTGAAGTTCTCCCTTTCACGCTTATCGTGAAAAAATTTGCAAACCCGCCAATGTGCGTACTATAAAAAAAAAAACTCAACTATTCATACGAGATTAAAAAGTATCTCCTCCGTTGAAATCATCGTACCGAAAATATTCTCGCGCTAATAACGAAAACGCCAAAATTGCCTTTCCTTCACCGCCAAAATTGTTTTTTCCATTCGTGCGATAAGGGAATCTCTTGCTCTTGGGGGAGCACCGAAACGATCCCTAACTAACCTCTGTTACCTCTCTTCCTCTCCCTCTCTCTCTCTCTCGACTCGAAGATCGCGATTTAAAAGCTCACTGTAAGGGAGGAGAATCTGTCGCGAGGTCGAAAAGAGGAGGCGGAATGAAGATGGATAAATTCGAACGAAACGAACGAAGAGAGAGAGGGAGAGAGAGAGAAAAGAAATAAGAAAAAATAGCGAGATGAGACGACTCGAGCAGGAAATAGATACCGCGGGACGAGAAAGAGGGAGAGAGAGCAATAGGAGAGAACGAGGTCGTTGGGAGGGAAGACGATCCTCGGGAATTCAAAGCCGCGATTCTTGCTTACCGAAGGATTTGCAAAGTCAGGCAGAAAATGCGACTGCCTCGGTAGGTGGCTCACTTTAAAAAAAGACACAGCCCGGATGGATAGAGGGATGGATGGAAGGAAGAATCGGGGAAGGGGGAGGGAGAAAATGGTGGAGCGAGGCGCGAAGCTGGTAGCTGGAACGCAAAAGGAGAGGCACGAGGGCGGAAATCTACGAGCGCGGCGGAAGACGAAGTTCGGCTCGCGGGAGAAGGGAAAAGGAAGGGAGAGGCGTTGGCGGAATGCGAGCAGCGGTAATCGTGGCCTCGTTGAACCGAAAGAGAAGAAGTCAAGGTGCGCCAGGAGGAGGAGGAGGAGGATAACACCTGCTCGCCTGCACGCGGGAAAAGGATATACGCGGCGGCGATATGCAACGGCGAGGAGAAGCCGCGTGGAAGAATATCGAGGTGGATATACGGTGACGAAAGGGGAACGTTGGTCGTTGGGATAAAAGAAGGTTGGAGGAGGCGCGAGTTTACCGAGAGAGATGGGAGGAAAAGGGGTAAAAAGTGAGGGAGCAGGAGAGCAGGTTTCCCAGGAGGAAGAATTCCCGCTCGGAGGCGAGAATTACGAGGCTCAGGTGCACGCGAGTGCATTATTAAAAAACAGGAAACCTCATCATTTTCACCGCCACTCGTAAAGATATTAAATGGAGACTTTATGTTGCCGGCGTTACTCACGCGCGTCTCGTTCTTGCTCCCGCGCTTGTTCGCCGCGCCTATACCGATGAGCCGATGTATCGGCAACGAGTGTGCGTGAATAGTACGTGGGGTGTCTCGTGGCACGCAACGGCGATTCCATCTATTAAAAAACGAATCGAGGAGAAGGGAAAACTAGTTTTTCGGATAGAATTTATCGATTCGGTATTCGTGCGAAATTTGTTTTTTTTTCTTCTTCTTTCCATTCCCGTTCCAGCATCGATCCGAGACACTCCTTTGTACGCAGATGCATTTTATTCATAGGAATTCGCGTCGTACGAATTCGCGGTATCGAGGAACGCGTTGATTTCCGTTCCGTGTTTCGCCTAGCGCGCTTAATCGCGATAAGTAAACGCACGCGCCTGAGGAAGTGCACACTACATCGATTCCCACACTTCCGTTCTTTGTTCACGCGCCTACCAACCCGGCGATTTCCTACTTTATGCAGCGTCCCTCGATTATCCGAGTCAATCTTACAACGGCCGTCCCTTGTGTGGGCATATACAGCCTGACCGTTCAGCTCCGAGCTGTATAATGCTCCGTTCAGCATTGTCTCGCGTAATACTTGGAGCTTGAATACGTGAGGATACTTCATTCAAAAGTTTTCACCGGATAGGGGTTACTCATCGGAAGAAAATGTAACTTCTTCTCTCTTTTGCTTCTTTCTCCTTGCTTCTCGGTAATTGGAATGATAAAAATCGTGCAGTTTCTCAACTGTTGTTCCATTAGTTCTCTGCCTACGTACGCGTATTTTATCGCTTAATCCGTAAACGTTTAAAAAGAGGATTCGATGTGCAAGAGTTTTAACACATAATCGCTATAAATTACGTCGAAATAATTTTTATACATTTGATAAAATGAATTTTATCCAATTAATGCACATTATTTCCCAAGATATTTCCGCACAACGGTCGAAATTCGATCGTCACTAGAATATAATCGGAACGAAATCCCATCCCCCCGCAATTAATTACATTTTTGAATGATTCGCATCACATCGTTGGATACGAAATATCCGAATGCGGACTATGCATTTCATACGAAGCTGCTGCGCGTAACCGAAACGGTGAATCGAACTTGAATTTCTCGGCGGAAATCCCTCCTTA
Source organism: Apis cerana (assembly GCF_029169275.1). Classification (NCBI taxonomy): domain Eukaryota; kingdom Metazoa; phylum Arthropoda; class Insecta; order Hymenoptera; family Apidae; genus Apis; species Apis cerana. Next base: position 11,282,952 of record NC_083858.1, on the reverse strand, counting down.
TTACCAGAGAAAAAGAGAACCGAGAGAAAGAATCTCCGCGTTCGACGAAATCCGCTCCTCCCGGCTCTCCTCCTTCCTTCTCCTTCGAAAAATTCGGGGCAAAGCGGCGAAACTCGGCGCGATAATACATTGGCGCACGTATCGCGCGTAAACTATCGCGCTCCGGGACGCGGCTCGATTAAATACAGGTTTCTCGGTGGCGCACATGCAGGCATCGAGTAACCGCGTGTCGCGTTCCCACCTGATGTCGTGCATACGTATGCACCCGGCCACGTGCACACGTGCAACGTGCAACGGAACGTGTGCACGTTCGCCGGTGCACACAGCGGCGCCACGTGGGAGGTGCGCCTTAGGAAGAGGAGAGGTCCGAGGCTTTAACCGCGGAAAGTTGCTGCTAACAAGCAGGTGTTGCAGGTGCCACGAGGCTGGGCCCCCTTTTCCTTAAGCGGTCTACGGACGGTCTGAAGCAAACGGTGTGCCATGTATCGACTCGAAGCGATGGCTTTAAGTCGACGGCCAAGCGTTCCTGAAAGTGATGTTTTTAACCATTTTTCCATTTGCGCCATTACCTCTTCATCGCTCACCTCTGTCGTCCCTTCGCTATATTCTCCTGTTTCCAATCTTAATTCAGGAGTTATCACTGTTCCTTGGACAACACGAAAGCGGTAGAATGATATTTCGATTATTTCGATTATTAATCGAACCGTTTTGAGAATTAGCATTATCTCTTCATCGCTTCGCTACATTTGCATCGATTTCTACCATCCTTTCGCTATATTCCTGTTCCCAATCTTAATTCAGGAGTTATCACTGTTCCTTGGACAACACGAAAGCGGTAGAATGATATTTCGATTATTTCGATTATTAATCGAACCGTTTTGAGAATTAGCATTATCTCTTCATCGCTTCGCTACATTTGCATCGATTTCTACCATCCTTTCGCTATATTCCTGTTCCCAATCTTAATTCAGGAGTTATCACTGTTTCTTGGACAACATATTTCGATTTCTAGAATTAGAATTAGCAAAATCGCTTCGCTACAAACATTTGCATCGATTTGAATTCTATCATCCCTTCGCTATGTTCCTGCAATCTTAATTCAGCAGCTGCGGCCGTTCCTCGGACAGCGCGGCTATGTTTCGACTTGACCCGCGAGAGAGTCGGTGGAAAAATCCGCGAGGAAGGTTTTTCTTATTCATTCATCCCGACAAGGGTACGGGAGCTGTCCTTTTAATGTTGCACGCTTCTCGAGCCCGCGTACAGCATTCAGTTGCACGGGCCAGCGTGAAAATGTTGCGGTTGCGGGTATAAAAGAATACGGCCGTCTTGTCCCGCGGCGGACGCATATATTAGTGTCAGGACGGTTTCGGGGGATTGTCGTGTTACTTCGAACCGGGTCCCGACGTCCGGCAAGAAGGGCAGGGTCGCGCTTTTTCGTGCTTCGGCCGCGCTTATCTCGCGAGAGACGGACATTTTTAAATTCCAAATGGACGTTTTTGCCCGGAGAACGCTGTCAGGTTGGTGCACGATGAACGGAGCTTCGCGAGCGAATCGAGTATGAATATTCGCCGTGAACGGTCTAAAATGATCGATTTTCGAGGTTGTATGATTTATGGTCTCGATCGGTGTTTTCCTAACAACCAGAAGTCGGGCTGATGGCGTGAAAACTTCATACCGATTCTAATCGAGAATTTTTCGAAAAGTTACAATCTTTATATATTACTTCGTTTCCAGAATACTTCACGCGTGCGAATTTCTGCTGATAAAAAAAAAGAAAAAAGGATCAAGAATCGTAAATTTAAATTTCTTTCAGGATCGAGAAAATGAAGAGAACTCCATCGATGCTCCCGATTCTGCCTTCTCCCGCCTTTCAAAAGTCCTTCAGTTTCGGTAAAAGTCGGAGTAAAGTTTCGTTTGCTTTCCGATCGGGCCAGGTCACGGCAAAGCGGATACGCCGCGGCCTTTCTTCGCGAGAGCGTCTAAACTCGAGCGGAAGAGGAGGAGGAAGAGGAGCAGGCAGGGTAGAAAAAGGGAAGAATGTCGACGAGGAAACGTAGGAGCGGCCGGGCTGTTGATTTAAGCGCGGCTGAACGTCGCGAGAGATCGGTACGTTTGCACGGGTGCGAAACGTATTTTCGTTCCACGGCGAAAGAACCGTTCGTGACTATTTATAACGCGCACGTGAATCGTTGTACACACACAGTTTTATCGCGTTTTGCCCGCTTTATGGAGCGTTTATCGCGGTATAATAAAGAGCCACTTTCAGGCATAATGCACACCGCCCGGGACACGAAGCCGTCTCTATGCGATGGGGGGAGGGGAAGAGCGAGGAGTGAGGAGGAGGCGAAAGCGCGCATTCTTGTACATCCTTTATTGGGACCCATTAACGTTAACGGCCTCGCGAATCAACGTTGCTTGCGAACGATCATCGAGGAACGATTGTGTCGAATCGTAAACTGATGGGATTGAATTTTTTTCTTTTTTTTTCGTTTATGAAATTTCGACGAAAGAACAGGGAATGAAAATGGAGACGGAGGAGAGAGAGGGAGAAGGAGAGAGAAAGAAAGAGAGCGCGTTGTCGCGTGTATCGCGGCCCAACAAAGTTGGCCACGAACGAAGAAGAAGAAGAAGAAGAAGATCTTGGTTAAGACGGAACACCCGGGACGGGCTTTGAAGTTTAATAACGCGCGTTAAATACCGACTGTCCAACTGTTTCTTCTGTTCATTCCCGAGTTATGAACGACCGAGTAACGCGACAATGTAGCGCGATCGTTGCCCGCCCACAATGTTATTTTCCTTCGGATACTCTGAGAAAGAAAAAGAAAGAAAAGAAAAAAAGTTCTACTCCCCTCTTCTTGCGATCGATACATCATCAACCCGCGAAGTATCATCTTTCTTCTGAGAGTAATTTAAAATTACTTGCGTGAGTAAAATGCTAGATAAACGGAATTTTTGCATCCCATGCTTTTCCCAAAGAGAAAAGAAAGGGAAAAAATTTCGATCCTCCCGAAAGCAACGATCCTGACAAAGAACCGCTCTCAACTTATGGAATTGATTCCATAACCAGTTTCCACGCTACTATATTTCGTTCGATGAAACGATTCGACGAGCTATCTACCCAACCATCTCGCGGTCAGTAACGATTCTCCCTCTTCCTAGGGAAAGAGAAAGAGAAAGAGAGAGAGAGAGAGAAAAAGAGAAAAGAAAACGAACGAGCACGAGGCTTATCCCTCGTGCCTCTCAATTTTCTCCGCGGAAATACGAAGCCATAATCAAAGATCGCAGACCGGATCTACGACCTTTGGCCGGCTCATTTCGAAAACTTGGCGCAGCCACTAGGACAGATAACGTACAGTATTGCAGGCGAGGAGGTTGGATCACGTTGAAACGTTGAAATTCTTGTTCCTCGTCGAAGAATGGCGAGAAACACGCGAACTGTTGTCGAACAACAGTTGTCGTCCCTATTTCCTTCCCCTCCCCTTTCCCCTCGACGAGCCTCGGACGACGGTCCCTTTGTCGCTCGACCTCGAAACAAATCTATCGTCTTAGGTGTTCGACGAGAGCGTGTTTGCCTCGAGATTGCGCACGTGTATTCGTTGTAAGTGAGTACACACTATACAGGAAAAGTACACTCGAAAGTCTTGGGAAATCTCTTTTATCTCCGACGAAGTTCTATTATTTGGTGCAAATAATGAATCGAGTGTATTTATCTTTTTTTCCTTTTCTTTCTTTTTTTTTTTTTCTTTTTAGTAAAATTCAGCAATTTAAAATTAGTAGATTTCTCATTCTCCTACTTGAATTTACATTCCGTTTCAATTGACTTTAACTCTTTATTTTTTCTCTTTGGACGTGTAAATTTTCCAAGATTCACTTCAAAAAATTGTCGATTGTCCTCTTCTCGTTGCGTTTATTCATTATAAAAAAACGTGGACCTTTACGAACTCTTATGGACCATTCAAACGATCGAAATCATAATTATGAATACAAATGTAAGCATTAATATAGAAGGGTAGCCGAAACCATTCCGTGTTCTATTACTAGAATTAAAAATTAAATTTTCATTTTCTTTACGCCACTCCCTTCCCTCGAAAAAAGTAGTATGCGCGACGTAAAATTTAGATTGTATCTAAATGTGATCCCACCCGTGATATGATAGTTTTATTACAACCGTACTTTCTTCTCCCGTTCCATCGAAGAGAGAACAAAGAAAATTAAAAACTTCAAACTTCTTAAAGAAAGGTGTTCTTCTAAATCTCAGTTCATCGAAGCTGGGATGACTCTTTCGTTCGAAACAATTGCGGGTGGAGGAGGGGAAAAAAGGATAATTCAGAAAACGCGGTGTATCGGGATTGGGGGACAATCGATTCCCACAGAGATCGATTCCGCCGTGAGCGATGAGGAAATTAACGCACGGTAATCGCGCGTCAATTTCGAAAATTTGATTTCAATCCTCCCCCATCCCCGCGTTATTTTATAATCCGTTTTATCCGATACGTTTTATCAATCGCTACCGCGTTCTTCGATTCACCATAAACAGACGGTCAAATGGAAATTGGCGGCCTCCGCCGTTCCCAGATTAACGAAATGTATTAACTTTGATCATCATCGCGTGTAACATAGGCGATACGCATCGAAATATTGCCCGATTGCGGAGCAGTTCCAATGAAATTACCGCTGATTCTCGATACACTCGTCAACAAACTTTTTCTTCTTCTCATTTTTAACCTCTCGTTCAAATTAATGGTAAATCCAAGTTTTCCAACATACATCTATTCTTTATATAATATTCTAAAAACTGAGTCAATTGAAAATTCGAATAAATTAATAACTCCGTTTCGAATGTTTTATTCATAGTTACTATCTTCCAACCTCTGACTCGACGCTTCCAACGATAAATCATCCACACTCGAACTAAACGGAGGTATTCTTAACTCCAACTTAAAATTTCAGAGATAGATACCGAAGCGATTCGTGTTTAAAAATCCGTAAAAATCCCTTTGTCAAGAAAAGATAGAATCGTGCGTGTATTTAACATACCATTCATCCTCGTATCTAATAACCCGAGGAGTAATATCTCGTTCGCAGCCACTCCAAAGGTTAAAGAGACTCGAGAATCGAGCGACGAGCAGAAAACGCTATTCCCGTGGAAGAACAAAGCCAACCTGTCTGCGGCGGGATAGCTAGCACGGCGGTGTAGCCACTAATTGCGTTGCATTAATGACGCCCATCACCCTGTATTACGCGGTTCCGCGAACGCCTCTAAACTGATTGCGCGCGAGAAACAAGCTCTAAGCGGTTTTTTGACCCGCGCGCGCGCCTTGCCACCCGCGTAATTACAACGTTGAAAACGCCCCGCGAATCCGACGTTTCGCCCGCGAGAAAGAATCGTGGCAATTAACCACGTGGCAGTTTTTCGTCTCGCGTGGGATCGCCAGGTGTAAAAATGCCCATCTCTCGTTCGTGATTCGAAAAGGAGGAGCGTGTGCCAGGGATGACGGGCGTTAGTTTAACGGGATTATCCGTGGGGTGTTTTCAAAACGTCGAGCTTGCGAGGAAGATTAAAAAATTGGGACGAAATGATCGAGGATCGAGGACGACGACAATTAAATAAATAAAATACGTTTCTCAGGAAAAAAATAGCCTTTTCTAATCTTCATCAGTTGACCTTCATCCTCCTTCCAAAGCGGATGTGTATTTCAATAATCATCTCGGTGCCACAACGGAGAACGATATTGTCGCGGTGTTTATAACTCTTTATTCTATCGGGGAGGGGGCGGAGGGATACGCGGCACTTTTGCCTCGTACATCAAACCGAGCATTACCGAAACGTTATCGAAATCGTGAGCGTGCAAGCCCCGTCAAAGTGGTTCGTCCATCTCTGTTCGACCATTTTGCCAGCCGGCGAAGTACCGAGAGCCGAGTACAATCACCCAAAGTGAAACTCGTACAAATATGTACCGACTGCTCGCCTAATCTCTCGCGCCGCCCGGTAAATACTGACAGGGTGTCAATATTGAAATATCTTATCGTGGAAAGCGCCATGCATACCTGAAATATATTGGGAAACGGGCCGTCGACGTGCGCTGCATGACTCACGATCCCGTGGAAAGATATCGCCATCTCCTGTACGCCCTTCTTCTTCTATGCGCGTGTGCACGCTCGAAAATTCTGTCTGCGAACACAGCGCACGGAACACACACCTTTTTGACCCGTATTCGGGGGGTGGAAAGAGAGAGGAAAGAGAGGGTGAGGAGGAATAAATGGAAGGAATAGGTTCGAGGATAGATCGATACATGGTCGACGATTTTTTTAAAATTACACTCACAATAGGCAGGATCGGATATATTAGACGGCGAGAACGTTCGATACGAAGGGATTGCGAGCTCTTTTCTTATCGCGAATTTATAATTGAGAAGAATGATTGAAGGATGTCAGAAATTTTTATAATCGAAATTTATAATTCTGAAATAGGTGTATCTAGAAACGAGGATTGAGAATATTTGATTCGTAATATTGTTATAATATCATTATCTTCCGTTGACGTGGAATTGTGGAATCGTTTTTTAAAACATGTTGATATCGTCGTTGGATATAGACTGGAATCGATAAGGCAAACTGAAGGAGAGATCGATGTAATCGTCCAATCTAATCTAGAAATGGATAAAGAATATCAGCAATCGTCCCTCTACTTTTTACGAGTTGGTATATTTAAACTTCAAGCCTATACCCTCATATTTACTACTTATTTCTCTTATTTCAACACTCTTAATTTTTATCCCCACGAATCGTTTACGAAAATCGAATTTCTTTATTCCCAGGATTACAAATCTTTCAAACGAGAGAACAGCGAACTCGTTACAAAAGCGGAACCCCGTTTCCCTCTATAGAGAAGGATATCGCGTGTGAATGGGCGAATAAAAATTTTCATTCGATACGATAGAAATCGTATATTCGCGATCTCCGCGTTCCCCGTGAATACGAGAAATATTGTTGCCGGGCCGAGATTTGGCGAAAGCCTCCTCGAGCGCGAAAGATGGCCGAGCCGAGAGGAGCTTAGAGCCGGGTAAGCTCGCGAGCTTTGCTCCGCGCCAGGAGATCGACGCTCCTGTATTTCCTATATCCCGACCGTTCCTCCCGGGGCATAGCTTAGATCCTGGCCATCCCTCGTTAAATCCCGGGGGAGAGGCAAGCGAGAGAGAGGGATGTCCAGGCCCGAGCTGATGCCTGCCAGCCCTGATGTTTTCGAACGTACAACGTCGCCATCTGCGACCAGGCCATGGATAAGAATGGTCAGGTAACCGCGGCTCCGACGGGGTTGTTTCCCTTCTTCGGTATCTCGAGTTTAATCCTTTCGTCCAGTTTTGAATTTTTTTTTTTTTTGCAGAGACGGAGTCGTGAAATTTTTTTACTTTCGTGGCAGACGGAATATTCATGTTAGATAGATTGTTAGGTGGATATTTTATACGAAAATTATTCGATTAACTGTGAAAGAGGAAACTTTACTTATTTGTTTCCTTTAATTTACGGTGATTTGTTGAATATTGTATACATTTTTGAATGATAAATTTTGGTGAAATTCGTAACATTTTAATTTCCATTCAAAATTATTTCGTACATCGAAGATTGAAATTTCTCTTACTGTAAGATATTCCAATTACGTTAAAAATGATTCAACGTGTACATATTTAACGCCAATACTCCGTCCCATCCGTCTGGACAAAAGATCAATACGGAGCGTCTTAATGGGCCACGAAACGGCGCTATCAAGATCCAAGACAGTTTCGTGGCTGGCTGGAAACAAAGAGAAATTCTATTTCGGCCGATGATACGAAGCGACGCGTGAGTAGATAAAGCCGCTAATGGTTGGACAGTGTCAACATTGGGGCGTTGCTTCGTGGAAAACTTCGAGGACACGATGCGATTAAGTGGCGCGTTTTAAAAATCGGGACGGACAAGGGGGGAGCGATGATTATTTTCATCTTATCCGAGTTAATCCGTGTTTCACGTGTACGTTTGAGGACATGAAAGAGGCGCAGAGTTCATCGAACGAATCTTGCCACGATATTTGCGCCCCGATAAGGTGCGCCGTCGCCGTTTCGACTCTTCGATCACGTGATCGACTAACAACGAACAACGTGTGGCGCGTGGTGAATTTATCGTCGAATAATACGTTCTTTTTTTCCCTTCCTTCTTCTCCCTCCCCTCTCTCTCTCTACTTGTTCCTGGTAATAATGTTTCGATGTTAACATGCGGAATAACGCCATTCGTTCGAAACAATATAACAATACGGTTTTTGGTAAAGATAAAGAGGCCGGAACGAGAGAACGGATTAAAAATAATCGTGGAACGCTTTTCGCGAATTAATTACGCTGTTGTAATATCATAGGTAATTTTATTTTTTCCGTTATATTTTATTTTAAATACCGAATAATTATTGTAGGAGGAGGTTGAATGAACTGAAATTCATTTCTGCCTGCCATTATTTCTTCCCGGAATATTATTTTTGCCCGTATTTATGAAGTGTATTAAAATTTAAACGATTCAATTTCCGTTTTCTTTCCTTTTTTTTCAAACATTTTACTAGAAACATTTTAACGAATCGAACTCATCAGCGTCCGATTCGTTATTCGTTATTTTATAATTACAATATTCTTGCCATCGTTTCTTCCAACCATTCTGAATTTAATACAAGCATCGAGCACAAAACTTTGTAATCAATTTCCTCGTCATCAAAAATTATCATCGTACGATTCACCAAGAATCCCCTTTTCATTCTCGTTCTTCGATATGTAGATACCTTCCATATCACGATAAATATACTCTTCACTGTGAATCCAAGTCTCTCCAAAAAAAAGGAAAAAAAATTCATGTGCATCGATTTAAACAACCACCATTCAGCGAAACTCGACCACCATTCCCAACGATTCACCATTCACCTTTCACGAACGCTTTCCCCGATTGAAAAGGCTCTCTCTCCTTTTCGCAGAAAAAAAAAAGATCGCCAAGAAATCACGCGAAAATTTAAAGGAGAAATATCCCCGGCGAACAAATCCACAACAAAACCCCTTTCACCGGGACAGCCACTTGCAAGTTTCCCGACGCCGAAGGATTTAACCGCGGGGCAAAAAAAGAAAAAAGAAAGGAGGAAAAAAGGAGAAAAAATAGAGAGAAGGGGGTGAAGTTTTCGCAGGCAAATAAGACGAGGCGATGGAAAGGAAATCAGCTGCGCGCGTTATGACCAAACCGAATATCTGGGACCGGTTAAATGGCCGGCTTACGCTCTGATCGGCATTAAGCTGTCAAGGGTTGCTTTTTCGAATTCCCCGCGTCGCCGTTAATCCCGTTTCAGAATGGAGCCGTCTTCAACCCTCTGTCAGACGGATCCTGACCCGCCGCAGGAACGTGTGTTTACGTGCGCCGTACCCCCGTGACTCCGTTAATCCACCATGAAGGGATCGAAAAGGGGTCCGGGACTCCGAGCGCTTAGCATACTTTTCCGACCCGTGGACAATCACCCGTTCTTGCCGTTTTTTCAATTGGGACGCGCGATGGGATCATGGGATTGTGCCATCGATCGTATTGCGGATCACAATGGGACGATGATATTTGACTTTCTCTTCTCTCTTTCTCTTTTTATGTCTATGAGGTTGGCGAATTTTGGGACGATCTAATAATTTATCACATTAGGTTACAGGATTTATTATAAGCGAGGTGTATGTATAAATATATGTCGTCTCTGATATTATATGGAAATTATTGTTTCATTTTATATATTATTTGTTTCAAGGTGAACGTTTTTCTCTTTGACAAGAGAATTTTTTTCTAATTTATTTTCAAATTACAAGGGTACGTTTGATAGCAAAATTGAAGGTTATAATAAATTCAATTTAAAAATATCGATTTCGATAGTTATCTTAGAATTTTACATATAAAGTAGGGATAAATTTCCGCCAATTATCGGAATTATACATTCATGCCTGTGGCAAAAAGGGGACGATTTTATCTCATCGGATAACGATTATCACAGAGATAACTTTCATTATAATATTTTTCTTGTTTTATTATTCGTTATTAGTTAATCTTAAATTCTGTGGTAAGTGTACACGATTATACGATATCGGCGAAGATTTTCCAGATTTATCCCTCCCAAATACGACGAGACGATACATCCGACTTATACCCTGTATTTAATTGGACGCATTTCAAAATTTATCTCTTATTCCATCCCATTCGTTCCAACATCCCTACAGCGTCACCTCTGGCAATTGTAAAAGTGCAATTACGTTCATCTCCCGTCGAGGGAACCTCGTTCTGGGGAAACAATTTTCAGGCCAGGCATAAGAACCCGCGCTGCAGAAACTATGTAGAATAGAATCGTCTTCGTGAATGGTTTCAAACCGAGGAAACGTCTCATATTGCAATTAGAACGTAACTCGGCCCGCCTCGTGACTTTGTTAATTATTCAGTGAACGACGTCTGGCCTGCGCTCCAATAATATCTTCGGTTTGATCGCGGTGTGGCCCCTCTCGATATTCCCGTGCGAATGGCGAAAAAAGCAAAGAGAGAGAGAGAGAGAGAGAGATGAAGGGAATAAAAGAAAAGAAAGGGACGAAGGGGTGGAAAATAAATCGACGACAGATCGCGTTACTAACTGCTCGACGGAAATCGAGACGAAGCTGCTCAAGCGGCCGTTCGAGCACTACCCTTTCGACTTCCCAAGGGTGTACGGAAACACTCGATGAACGCTCGAGCGCTTGAAGGGTGGTGTCGGGTCGAAGGTGCTCGAGGTACTCGGGTCAGAAAATTGCTGATCGGAGAGCAATATTCCTGCTGGCTCGAGAATATGTAGACACTTTTACACGGCCAATCGATAAATTGCACTAATTAAACGGGCACGTAGTTTTTCTAAAGCTGCAATCCACTCTGCCCCCACCCCCCCTCCCCTCCCATGGATTATTCTTCTTCACCTTTGATCGATCGCTCGAAGATTGTTGCACATTTTCTCTTTTCACTTTTGTTCTCGATGATATTGTACAATTAAAAAGAAACGTATTATATTTTTTCGGAAAATGGAAGAAGGAACAGCGTATTAGACGGAATAATTTGTAAAATGTATCCACTAGGGTGATATACCAGAGTAATGTTGTGAAATAGTTTCGAAGAAATTGATTGAAGATTAATCAAAATAACAAATACTTAAAGAAACGGGGAAATAATAATCGCAATTCCTCTTTTAATCACAATTTCTTTCTTCAGGTAATTGACCAATATCTGAACGGGGAACAAAGTTTTGAATCCGAATAATTGCAACACGATTCGAATTATATTTTCGATAAATCCTTGTACATGTATTCCAAGCAAACGTAAAGAAAATACGATTCCTCCACGGCTCTTCCAAGTCCCAGATGACCGTATTCCAATCCCGTAAAACGATTTCCCCGAAGCACGGTTAAGAATCGTCGCACGCCGGAGTTTCCGTGAAACTTCGAAAGCACATCTGCGTACCTCATCGATCCGCATTAAAATACTAGGATGGTCGGGGCCGGTGGTGGTTGTTCGAAGAAAAAGAAACGAGCCGAGGTAAATATTTTGATGAGCTTACGGGCTTACAACTTCTTCTTTCTCCTCCTCCCCTTCCACGTCCAGGGAGGGGAAGGAGGGAGGGGCCGTATCTGTCAGGGAAAAAATGTCTTTTCGGAATCCTCTCTAAATTGAATACAAGATCCCTTTAATAAAGTTACACGCGGTGTGGTGGGTTACGCGAGGGACGGGAGAAAATAAAAAAGGAGGAGGAGGAGGAAGAAGAAGAAGAAAAAAAAAATATAATTTCCGACCCGCAGACTATATTTTTTTACTCTTCCGAACTAAAGAGGAGTGTACGGGGGAAAAAAAGTTTGCAGTTTATTCGCCATTTTCACTACGGTAAGGGTGAGAGTATTATTCAAGCCTTGGAAGGGAAGTTCCAGCTGAAAAACAGCCTTAAATGCGCGGGGGCGTCTCATTTTCCTCTATCCAACCTCCTACGTGACATACATTAATCATGTTTCGCGCGTTCTTAGGCGAAAATTTGATTTTATTCACCCTCCTCTCCCGACCATGCTTCCCCAAACAGGGGACCATCGACAGCCCAACATTAATATTTCCTGTATTTTTAATAAGCAACGCGGCTTTGCATTCGTTATTCGATGATACATCTTTCAATTGTTATGTCTAATACAATAGTATCAAAGAAATTCAAACACCCTAATGGCAATTATTTCTTTATCAGTTTCTTCTTTTTCGCTCGATCGATGCTCAAGCATTCTCGCGGAGCTAGAAGTTTGGCCGTTTTTCTTCCTGTTACGCGTTAAACGAGAGAGATTTGATTGCAAGAAGGGGAATCAACGACGTCAAGAAGATTCGTAGAAGCACCTGCGCGAGAAATCTAAAGTATTCGAGAGGGAGGAGGTATTTCATCGTGGAAGAAACACGATAAATGATTCAGCCGGCAAGGTGGAAAAGATGATACGACAGGTTTTCCCGATCGATCGAAGCGGGCGCCAGAGCGGAAGAGGACGCGAGAGCGAAGGAGGTGGCGGGTGTAGCGGTAATAAGGGCCGGTCGCACCCTAAGTGACCGGAATGGCGCAATAATTCGTGGCTCTCGTGACGTTAAGAGGTCTGCCCTTTGCGCTCGTAGGTGCCCTGCGAGAAGGTGGCCGGTTGGCCTCCCATACGGTTTCGCAGGCATCGTCCTAAATATAGATCCCCTTACAACCTGACGTCCAATTATAGCTCTTTGATGCCTCGCGAGCGTTTCTCCATCGCCTTTTCCTTCTGCCTCTCTCTCTTTCCCTCCTTCCTCTCGCTCACACGCGCCACTCTCTCTCTTTCTCTCTCTCTCCTTCTCTCTGTTCTCTCTTCGGCGGCTCTTCGACTCGCGTTTCGCGCAGCCAACTCGAACCGAGCGATAATTTTATCGCGGTTACCGGCCATTCGCCGGCGGCGGATCGCGAGAGAGAGACAGAGAAAGAGAGAGAGTGGATCGGGACCGAGCCTTTGAAAACGCGAAATTGCCGGTTCTCCGCCCCCGCGGATGACTAACGATGTTTCGCAACGGCCGCCGATCGGCCGCCCCGTTTGAACGAGAGGTACAAAGAGCCAAAGAGTGGCAGACGACTTCTTTCGAGTTTCGAGGATAACGCGCAGCTTGTATTCTTTCGTGCGGCGAACGTTGGAAGACCGATTTAGCAGCGATTTAGCATTGGATAGAGAGCTGCAAGTGGTTTTATCGCTCTTCCTTGGAACAACGTAAGAGGAGAAAGAAGAGGGAAATAGATGCAAAGAATTTTTATCGGATGCGTTTTGATTTCTTTGATTTCTTCGTTCACGTGAAAAAAGAGGAACTTTCCGAACGAAACAGCGTTCTTGAGTTTCTTTCTCTTTTTTTAAGGAATACGCGAGAGACAGATCTCTCTCCAGACGGATCATCGCGGAATAATACAGCAGAGGGTAATATTTGCGAACGTTTATCACCGGCGTGCATTCGAACCGCATCGATCCCGAAAAACCATCCCCTTCACGACGATCAGAGGTATTCCACGCTTCGTTTCGCCTCGTGCACACCATCGTTCGTTTCTCTCCACTCTTTTGTTCGAAATCTATCTATCCGCGATCACCACAACATCCACGTATAAGACCCATTTCCCTCCCCCTTATAATAATTACCACGATTGCGCCCGCTTTTCGAAACCGCACAATGCTTCCGCGTATTCATGCTATGCGCGCGTACGTAATACATGCGTATAATAATACGCACACACGCAACAGGGCACTCGCGTCCGGGAAAAAGAATTTTTTTTAAATATTTCCCCTCGTCCCCACAAACGACCATTTCTGCGCCGTCGAGCCCGTTACCAACTTCGAAAAAAAAATAAATAAAAACAAAAATAAAAATTTCCTCCTTTGCCACTCCCGCAAGATTTCCTCCCTCCTCCATTCACCTTCTTCTTCTCCTTGTTTTCGTTTCTTCCCGCCGCCACAATGGGCGCCACTCGCACAGACGCCGCTTAAAGAGCCCCGTCTGTGGGAATTAGCGTGCTCCGGGAAACGAGGGGGACTCAGGTGCGTCTACGCCAGCTTTCTTGCCCACCCACTCTTCCGTGACTGGCCACCAGCGCGTGGCCGATACCTCTCTCTTTCTCTCGAGTTTGCCATTCCGAGCCACGTGGCCAGATTCGCGCTTTAAGGGATCGTGCGATTTTTCAACGATATCTTCTCTCGTCGATCTCGAAACCGATTCAAGGAGAATTTTACCCGCGGATTTGGATTTTGTTTGATCTGAGAAGAATTATTTCTTAAAATTGTTCGATTGTAAGTATCGAAAGAATAAGTACATTTTCTTTAAATATACACCATCTATTTATCAGATAATGTCTTACATTTCCTCTTCTTAACGGAGTATCGCGAAGAGTAATGGATCTGCCTAACTTACAAAAATATATAGAATAAAAATTTGGCAACAGTTCTTCCATTCCCAGAGAATTGGAGATCGATAGAGAAATACGACGAAAGATAAAGGGTGTTCGCTGTTGGAAGCCGCATCGGAGGCAGCGTAAAATTCGTAGGTGAATACGAGCAGGTGTACGCGAGGTATCAGTTGATCAATGAGTTATCGCGCACAGTTTTTGCTTATCAACGCGAATTAGAAGTAGCTATCGTGGGACGTGGGCGCGAAAGGCAAAGGGGAAGGTCGGGCAAACGGGTTGCCGTATCGAGGCAGAAGGGAACACCCTCGTTCGGATCGGCGCTCGTTGCGGTTAACGCGTGTGCGTTACCTGTGCCTGCCAACACGCACTCGTCCGTTATAAGATCAATATAACGCGTGCACGCATATCCTCACGTACCTGACTTTCCACCCTCCTGCCGGTATATCCGCTTCGTCTCCCTGCCCTTTCCTATCTATCCACCAAAAAAAGAATGCGCGAAAGGGGCGGCGGCGTTCGTGCGTGCACACGTACAGGGTGTGCAGTCTACTTTTGCCTCGTTGCGAATCGAAATAGGGACAATCGAGCCGGAAGATCGTCCGTTCGAGTAAATTCACGGAGGCTCGATCCAAGCCGTGGAGAATTTCAAAATTTAGAAACCCGGTTAACTCACACATTCTCCCTTCTTCCCCTATTTTAACCTTTTCTCCATGGCGATAAATACCTGAAACACAAAGTTCGAGTAACTTCACGAATCGATCCAAGCCGTGAAGAATTTCAAAATTTAGAAACGTTAGCTCACATATTTTTCCTTCTTCCCCTATTTTAAACTTTTCTCGATTAGATAGAATACAGATCTGAAATACAAAGATTCTTTATTATAAACCGTTCGATTTTAAACGAGAATAGATTAGATTAATATTATTATCTTTATTTCATAAAGAATGAAACAGACAATTGGAACACACTTCAGAAAACTTAAACACAGCCCCCGATTTCGTCGATTTAAAATTCAGCCAGGCGTTAGAATCCAGGAGGAAGGAGCGTTCCACCCCCGCCCGGTTGGAATAACTTAAATCGTAATCAAAACCGCAAACATAATCAACACACCGTGAATTCCGACCGATCTCGTTCTCCCTTCCAGTTTCGTTGTTCCCCGGTGGCCGGGGAAATTAACATTCAGCCCAGTCACCAGAACAACGCCAGAAACGCGGCTACATTACGGACACCCGGTGAACGCGTGCTCGAAGGAACGCGTCCCTGTGTACACGTGGGTGGCTAGCATGCACAGACGACGGCTCGCATGCCAACACACACACGTTACGCACACCGTCGTCGGCCGAGTTAATAATCCACTCGTTTATTTTATCAATACCTGGAATATCAGCAACGACGCGTCACAGGGTCGCGAAAGGTGTCTCGCAAGGGATAATATCCAGTGACGAACAGTCCTTTTCGACCAATTGGGTATTCATTTGAAGGTTGATATACAGAAATATTTAGGGAAATATATGTATATCGGACTTGAGAATCGAATTTTTACGCACAAGTATAATGGTTATTGGTATTAATTTGACATTCAGTACGATTTCCTTTGTCGTTAAGATGAGAAACATCGCGATTATTCTCTGGCTGGGTAAACGGAGAAGGATGGGCCAGGAAAGGAAAAAGGGTGAATTTATGGCGGAGGAGCATACAATCGACGCTCGATGGTGAGCTCGTTTCGAAATTGGATGTAACAAGCGCGAGCATTAATACTTGATTGGCTGCGCGGCCATAGATTGCACGATAGACGATTTTTCCTCGAAACGTTATCATCTCGCAGCTTTTTATTTTTCCACTATCGCGTTTTTATTATATATAACGATTAAGAAGAAGTATAAGTTAAATAATTTTCATGAATGAACAACGAATATCACAGATTCAAAATTTTATATACGAGAGATGGAACGTTTTATAAATATTTTGTAAATATATCGAATAACTTTTACGAGAACGTATACGAGAAATTCCGAGTTTTCTTATTCCATTCTTTTCGCTATTTTTAAGATCAATTATTCTGTCCTTTATGCAAAACTGCGGAGACTTTCATTCTTATGCAAACTCAAGACTCAAGATATTTATGCATTTGTCCAAAGTTTGAATACAGAAGAATGCACGTGAAAGAGGGCGGAAGAAATCCATTTCTTTAGTTCTTATATCCATAAAAATTTAATTTTGCATAAAAATTCGCCTCTATCATACATAAATATCAATAAATTTTATTATCCTTTTATTATCTTATCATCAATACAATTCTAAGAGCACGATTTTCTCTTTCTCTCTCTGGATCCATCGACGAGTCCTCCAAATATTAAAATCAATTAGAACGCATCGATATCGAACTTCTAATTCCTACGTCATTGGAAACGTAAAGATAACTTTACACTTTATCGCCTCACGACGTAGATTCTCGGCTCTTCCCGGTTCCTTTATCGGTTACGCGTCGTTAATAACGAGGTTTTCACGAGACGTTCGAATTATCGTTCGTCGTGGGCTCTTCTCTACGTGGCACGTAAGCAGTGGGCCGCGGCCCGCGGCGTGTTTAATTGGCCGATAAGTCGACGGCGACGCGGCGATGGGAGAACGCTTTTACCCGAATGCGAAACTTGGCAAAAGGCCGTTGTATTATTTATTTAATCGTCCCATCGATTGAGATATTACGGTATACCCGATAAGTGCTCGAAGAACGGGGCTCATTATTGCCCCCGTTATTTAGAACCATCGTTGCACCATCGATGCACCAATATCAAATATTCAGAGGAGCGCGATGCAGCTGCGCCTTTGCCTAACTAACTTCGCTCGCTGCAACTTCCGTTAGGCCTGTTTTCCGCTAGTCTAAAAAAAAAAAAGAAGAAAGCTATAGATAAAACTTGGCTTAAGTTGCGCCAACTTAGAAGATGAATCACGATTATTCACGAGCGAATCTTTAACGAGGAGGGGAGACGGTAAATTTAGAATTATTCAAGTTTTTTGAATTTAATTAGTTTGAACGTCACGTTAAGCTAACTTTTTTCTCGATACCGATGGGAATAATTTCGGAGATAAAAGAACGTGTAATCTAGAGCACTTTGCAACACTTTGGCAATTTTCTTTTCGCGATTACGGAATGATCGTACAATTTCCTTCTTAAGAAAAAAGAAAAAAGGAAAGAAAAGTAACCATCTGTTCGACCGAGACAACATTCGAGAAACGTTTCCGTAATTGCAACTTGAATCACAGCTGCGCGTGTTCGCGCGACGTTATACGTAACTCGACGATTCGTTAATTCGAGGCTCGATTTCGAATGATGGAAATGATCATCCGACCGAACGAACGACGATCTCTCCTAGATCCCCGAGACACGCGAGAAAACGTTTCGCCGATAAGCGCGCGATAAACACTCGGAATAGAAAAGTTTGAAGCGTTAAAAAAAGAAAGAAAAGAAAGAGAGAGGGTAGATTAAAAAAAGAAAAAGTAGATCGTAACAGCGCATAATCAGCCGTCCGGCGAAAGTAATGAGAACAGTGGAAGAGCGCGGGATGGAAATTACAAAGTGACCAGAATCGATGGCGTGCATAATCTGTCCCCCCTCCTTCCCTCCCTTCCCTTGTGTACTTGTGTCTTTTACACAGTCTAGATCACTTATCGAGGCCCGCGCGTAATTATAGCGATACGCAACGCGGCCGCCGCCGTGTCTTTCCCGTGTGTTTCGCCGTGAAACCGAGCGAAAGAAACTCGAATAGCGGGAACTCGATAGGGCGGGATAAAAAAAAGTCGAAGAGGGGGGAGAAAGATGGAGGCGGCACGCAACAATGCCTCTCTCTATAAATATTCCGTGTTGCGAGCGATGAGGAACGATGTTTATACGAGGTTTATACGCCACAGACATCCGTCTTCTTGACGTGTTCTCGCGAATACGGTTCGTGGTAAATATATATATATATATATATATTTATATTTTTTTCTTTTTTCTTTTTCCACCTTTACCTTACCTCCGCAATTATACACAGAGTTAATCACCATCGCACCACTCGACTCGGGTAGCGTTGAAACCGGGGAAAAAACAGTTTTATCGCGAGAGAGAGAAAAAGAGAGAGAGATATAAGTACCTTGGCGGGAATGCCATGGATATTGGCAAGAGAAATGAGGCTAGGGTCGGAAAGAAAGTCGGATAATGCCGCTGGATTTAATATAGAAGAAATAAGAGCGATAAGAAATATAAATGTATATATGGAATATTTTATGGATACGAGATACAGGTGAAAATTAGTGCCGCGGACGGGGTTTAATTGCGTACGAGCGATTTATTCTTTTTCCTTTTTTTCCCTCTTTCCTATTTTTAGGGACCAGCAAGTAAGCTCGTCCAGCAGGTTATATTGTACAGTGATAACTTAATCTACGCGCGAAGAATGTGAATTTAAAATATAAATTATAGGAATTAATTACCGTTTAATATCGTTATCGTGGCCTCGATAACTCCGGACCTGGTCCAATATTATCGAATTGCTCGATAAAGAGGAAAAAAAAAAAAAAGAAAAAGAAAAAAAGAAAACCTTGCTTGAAACCGTAGTGTTACCGGTCTAGTTTCCACGAAACCGAAACATTTTCTAAGAATTTCTCCGCGGAAGCGTCGCATTAACCGCGCAAAGTATCCGAATACTCGGAAAGGAGGAAAAGAAATCGCGATCGAAATGTGGTCGCGAAAGAAATATCGATCGATCAATGGGATACAATGAGTCGTGGAATCCGTGGCTCGGAAGCTGGCTCGTTATAATCGGAGCCACGATTTAGAGGGCTGTAAAAACAGGGGCCCCGACAACTTTGACGGTGGCTCGGATCCGAAGATCGACAAGAAGCGCATGATCGAACCCCGAGCAAAGTGAATAACTGTCGGTTCGTTATCTGGACGGGTCCATCTGGCCCGTGGGCCCTTTGCGACGATCGGGCGCGTGGGACGATTCGAAGGCAGGTCTCGGGATAAGTAAGTAGCAGGTAGCAGGTGTCGCAACGATCGGCCGATACGAAAATTCGACGGAGGTATCGACGTCGTTTAGCGGCAGGTATGTACACACAGGGAGCCGAACTTTTAGCCGGATTAGGGATAATCGATCCTAGGTGTCGATGCTTCGTTTCGGGAAGGAAAAACTCGCCGAGCACGGTTCGACTACCCACGATTCTCTTTACAAGAGGGCCTATCTTCCTCGACGATCATCGCATTGTGCTTCCTTCGCACAATGGAGATCATCCTTCTTTGAATCTTTCCACCTAGATACCGGTCGAATTCCTCGGTTCGTGTAGCTTTGACAGCGCCGTCATCTCGATATCGGTTCGACGAAATGGATCCTTTTGTGTTCCCTCTTTGGGAAGGAGAGAGCAATTCGGTTACACGCGATACAGAGGACCATTGGATCTTCGTTCCAATGAATTTCTAGCTGTGTACAAATCGAAACCGGCTCGAAACGGTACCTGTTGGCAATGACAGTTTTCGCGTCGCAATTAATTCCGCGTTAAAATGTTTACCCGGGCCATTTAGCTCGGCTATCCTCTCCCTCCTCCCTCCCTGCACGCGATCCATCTCGCGTTAAAATGTTTATATCTGATAATCAGCGTGTACCGAACGAAAA
Organism: Apis cerana; assembly: GCF_029169275.1. Lineage (NCBI taxonomy): Eukaryota > Metazoa > Arthropoda > Insecta > Hymenoptera > Apidae > Apis > Apis cerana. The sequence continues at coordinate 11,262,843 of NC_083858.1, read as the reverse complement.
CTCTAAATTAATGTATATATTTGTTCCGGAAATCGGTAGCGATCAATCGGTGTATCAATTAACAGTTAAATTCCACGCGTCGAGAACGCGATATTATCATCTAACGATTTTCCTGCAATTCGTTCAATCGCGATACGATCGATATCGCGTGACAAACATCGACAATTTTCGATCGTTATTTTATATTCGTTGATTAATTTCGAGATTTTTGTGCAAAGTCTTTGAGATAAACGGGACGCATCAAGGAGGGGGAAGAGGAGGAGGAGACCTTCGTTGGCTGTTATTATTTGCATAACGAAGCAGCCCGGCCACCTCTCCGCCTCCTCCTTTTTAAGGGAGCGGACTTCGAGAAATTCTCGGTTCAAGTTCTCCTCATCGAGTTAAATAAGAAGCCGCAATTAATCACTTACTGTTTTTCAGCCAGCCCCCGTGTATTCGTATTTAACACCGCTTTTTATACCATGAACTTTCGGCGGACTTTTTAACAGGGCCGGAATCTTGTTACGCTTCTTCCTCAACTTTCCGCGGGGACTCGAACGAAGTTGCTCGAGCGAGTTGCTTCACCGGGATATTAAAAAATATGATTCGATCGGTCGCGGTAAGGGAAGAATCGAAATTTATTATTATTATTATGAATATACTATAAAGACTCGTTTCGAGTGATCACGATTATTCGAGAGATACAAAATTGAATCCAATTGATCCAAGTAACAGCTCTCGGATCGTATAATATCGAGAATAAGATTAAAATGAAGAAGATGGATAAAAATCAGATTAACGATATCTAGAAGAAAGAACGAAATTTCAAAACGTCAAGTTAGTATTTAAGAACGAAGAATCCGTCGTGGTAAGAAACGGCGTATGTGTATAAAAATTCAAATACGACTGTTGATTAATCGAACAGGGGAGATTGAAATCGCGGGGGCAAGAAATATTCTCGGTTTGCGGGGGCGAAAGGGAGGGAGGGAGGTCCGACGGTAAGAAAATTAGACGTTTCACGCAAGGAGAATTCCATTCCCATTCCGGCCGACATTCTCGACCTCTCGAAAATCCCGTACGCACGGTGTTTTAATAATGAGGCGAAAGACCTGACGCCCCGCGTCTCGCCGTCGCGTCGGATTCATTAATTTCCAAGCCGGAGTTTCTAATTGGCTGCCTAATATTTTATTTATGAACCGCGTCGATTTCCAGGGACGGGGGAGGGGGAGTGGGCGAGGGCGAGAGAGAAGAAACCCTCCTCTCTCCCCGTTAATAACGTTAGTTAAATTTCATCTCCGTTCCCGTGAACCTGGTCGCGGGTTCCTTTTTTTCTTTCTTTTCTCTTTTTAAAAACCTCGATCCCTCGGATGGGGTCCTCACCTCGGAATTCAGGAAACTTCTCGAAATCGACGCGGTTCACGAATCGTTACGAGAACCTTCGTTCGAGAACAAGAGTAACTCTCTTCAACTTTCGAACGCGGGTGGATGGTGTTCTTCTGCTCGAATTCGTGGACGAGCTATTAAGGAGGAGGAGGAGAAGGCATAGTTGGAGAGGAGATGCTTAAATTCATCATCGTCGTACCCGTGGCTCGTCGCTTAAAGCCACGGCTCGTTAAGCCCGAGGCTTATGATTCACGATCGGCTTTGTGATCCATCGAGCCTTCGTGCAAAAGAAAAGAGAAACGAGTGATCGCGGGCCGCGCGGTTGGAAGGGGACCCCGGGCCAAGGAGAGCATCGTCGCTAAGATTCCTCCTCGGCTAGGATAATTGAGGGTTCCGTAAATCAATATCGGTACAGGCGAGCTCCTGAGCGAGCGAGCGAGTACGACATCGATATCTCTCAACGAAATAGAGAGAGAGAGGGAGAGCCGTACAAGGGGTTGCCGGCGGAGGGTGTTTCGAGGTATATAATACCTCGACATCTCTCTCTCTCTCTCTCTCTCCGAAATATAATTAAGGAGGCGACTTTTCAATTTAAGTCCGATATTTTAAAAGATATAATTAAGGAGCTGGCCGGCTCTCGGCTCTCGGCGACCAGGCCACTAATTGCGCCGGAGGGAATCCCTCGGGGATGATGCTGGTAGCGAGGGGAGGGGGTTCGACGTAATATTTCCACGCCTGTTCCATCGAACGCTTGTGTGCATATCCACGTGTACACGCTCGCATCTAGCCGCACCTACGCCGTACGTATACGTCGTCCCACCTCGTACCACGGTGTACCGCAGCACGACACGAAACACAACCATGGACAAGTCCTGCGGCACGCCATGGAACACGGGAACGTCCCACGGGAACGATCCATTCACATCTCCTCGCCCACCTACCTCCTCGTTCGAGCTTCGTCCATTTTTCCTCTCCCCCTCTCTCTCTCTCTTCTTCCACTCTTCCTCGCCACCTCGCGTCTCTCACTCTGTTATCCCACTCCCTGTTTTTCCTTTCCGGTGAGATCGAGTTCAAGGTCGAACGATCGAAGGTAATTTCCTTCTCCGAGTTGATCGCTTCCTGCGCTCCCTCGAGTGCGATCCATCCCTCTTCCACTTCGAATTCTGTCTCGTTCGTCTCGCTGACCCGGCTTGCTCCCCCTTCGGGGGTGGACAGGTGGCGCGCCGGTTTTTATCGCCCGTCCTCGTGCTCGTCCTTTTCCCTTCTCGCTCTGTCTTTTTTCTTTTTTTTTTTTGGAGAATTGTGCGTTTCATAAACTCGCGACAGGAGGCGCGGGAGGAGGAAGGGGAGAGGTAGGGCGAACGAGAGACGACCGATGGAAATTGGTTGCAGACGGGTTCGGAAATAGGGCGGGAACGGTTGAATTGGAATTTTTCGAGGCCAGTTTGGATTAAAAGGGGCATCCTTCGATCCTGTGGGAAATACTGGTGGCGAAAGGGGTTAGATCCGCGTTCGCAGAACAAACCGCGTGCTGGATTTACGATCTTCCGCTCGGATGTGGTTGTTGAAAATTGACCCGCACCGAGCTGGGTTAAATTTGAAAGCGAGACATTTTTGTTTTTATGAAAAAAGCGGGTCGATTTTTTCTTTGCTTAATCGTGCGCGTCTTTGGGTCTGGAATTGTAACGAGTATATTGCATCTTTCTTAAACTTATCATCGTAATTAATTGAATTCTAAATTAAATTATACTTAAAATTGAGTTTTTGTTTTTTAATAGATGTACGAGCAATCATTTAAGAATAATAAATTTTGCGCAAAGTAAGTTGCGTCGAACGAATGTGTGAAAACTTGGAGCAAAGGAGTGGCACGGAGAAAGCAAGCAAGCAAGCAAGCACGAGAGTCAGAACTTCTCTCCTAGTTCAACATTGTCTTGATCAATGTTTAGAAACTCAAGTTAAGGTTCAACGAAGCCAAACTGAAAAGTCCAATATTCATCTGTAAGCTTTAGCATTGCAAATAGTTGGCTGTGTATATTTTATCACATTACCAGGTACTTCGGTATCCTTACGAGCTTAAATCATCCGTGTTCAATCCTCTCTCCGTGAATTTTCCCATCAAATTTTCTTCTACAGATTCTTGGCGATAAAATCAACATTCACTGTGTACAATTATATAATTATATAACAATTTAGGCGAGAGATAAAAAAGGAAAAAAAGAGGAATCGTAAGAATTACAACTGTAAAATTAAATGGAAAAGAAAATGGTAGAATAGAATGGAACAGAATTTATTACTACACCCAATTGCTACCACGGTCGTTGTCCAATCCCACCCTCGTGAGGCATTCGGCTCTGATGATAAATTCTATTCCCTCCCATTCTTCTCTCCTCTCGCACTCCCTAATTTTCCTATATTCCACTAAACCCGGTAAATCCTGCCAGAAAATCAGGAGAAGAAGAGAAAAAGGAAAAGAATCTCGAATTTATCCGAAACGTTTCATAAATAAAATAAAAAAAAGAAAAAAAAGAAGAAGAAAACGAACGAATAAATAAAAATTCCATTCAAGTTTCTTTCTTTAATAACACTCTTCCTCCCACGATTAAAATCTTTAAATCGCAAATATCCAAGACCATAGACACCGCGATCGGTTTCGAAAAAATTCCACATCCACGTACAATCGGTTTCCAAACGCATCCCCCGAACATTTGGAACATTCGCGTGTTCACGAGTATGGAACAATCGGCCGTTCTTTTGTGCGATTTTATTGCGGAGGACGTCTCTGTTCGCTCGTTCCTCGCGCAAGGGTCCTCCACTCGAGGCAGGAAATCGAATAGGCCGCGTCAAATTGTCGAAATTTCCAATCGGCGGACCGGATCGCGCGGAGATCCCGCAGCCTTTGATCGATTTAACCGGACTCGGATCCGACCGACTCTCGCAATTTTGCTCGGCGTAATTGCGTGAAAGAGAGGCTGTCGCCTTTTTTTCCCCCCCTCTCTTTTTCTTTTTTTCTTTTTTTTCACAACCATCCCCTGTCCCGCGAGAAGAATCCTCTCTCTCTCTCTCTCTCTCTCTCTCTCTCTCTCTCTCTCTCTCTCTCTCTCTCTCTGTGCGCGTGAATTTCGAGATTCTACATCAGACTGGGCGAGAGGACAGGTGTAACGGTGAGTGGGCGTTAATGCGATCGATCCTCGCCGCCGGAATGGAAGGGATTCACCGAGTTGTCCAGCGGGCCGCGAAGGTTTTTATTCGACGAAGTTTGGCGGGTGTCTCCTCGCTTTGAAATTTTGATCAGGCGAAGTCACGCGGGGATATTTCAGTTCAGCGGTGTCGCTAATTTTTCGAAGGTAATATTAAATTTGTCGTTGCGGTATCGCGTTATTTATGACTCGATACTACGTATATTATGGGTTTTCGTGTTACGTGAAATTAGAGGTTCGGTCATGCTCCTCCCGTGTAATTAGGAGTTATCGCGAAAGAGATACGGGTTGTTGCGGGTTGTGTTGAAAAAATGAAACGGCTCGATAAGGGTAAGTAATATCATTTTTAACGCGATCTTGAGAATGTTTTAATAAAATGATATGGGTATCATTAAAAGAAATGAAGCCCTCTTGAACAGTGGCGATAAGAGAGTGAAAAGAAATAACAATTTCACGCATTATGGTATGGTATTAAGATACGATGAAATCTCGTGAAACAGTCCTTTCTTCAGCAACTCGTTCGCCACTCTTCGAACAACATTGCATCCTTTCTCCTCCCTAATTCATCGTCACGATGAATCTTTAATAAATCTGGATGAATTAAAAGCGACGTGCCGCCATAAAAGGGAAGAGCAATCTCGACAATTCGTCATTTATATTACGAGACTCGTGAGAGACAATGTTGGCCACGTCGAAGGATTTGCCTCCGTCGTCGCGGCATCTAGTGTTGTGAATGCAGCTTAAGCCGGTGAAGTCACGTCGCGTCTGGGACTCTCCTCGGCACAATGTCGTAATCAAAGCCACCACTGTCTTCCCCCAGGCGGGCACAATAGCGTCGTTCGAGGGGGATGGATGGATCGTCCTCCATTCTCGACGACGACGACGACGACGTCTTTGCTGGCACTCAAAACTAAAACGACACTAATCATCGAGCACGGGGTGCCGAGTAATGTATTCGTTCCCTAAAAATATCCGCGAAAGTGGTGGCTCGAATTGTTAATGGGGAACGGAGTTCCCTCTCGTTCTCGATATCGAATCGTCGTAAATCGAGGAAACTGTTAAGAGGCTGTCGCTCTATTTTTCATCGTTAGACGAAGGGAAAATTTCGTTTGTAAATTTCAATCTACATTTATCGTGATTGTTTTCCTCTCCTCCCCCGATCACCTCTGGAAACTAATTTGATCGAGCGATCGAGAGTGGATTTGCATGTCGTAGAAAGGAAAGGAATTTGTTTATACCGTCTTTGAACGAAAGGCACAATTGCGTTGACCCAATTAAACCTGGTTGCTTATGTTTAATTCAGAGGAGTTTGTTGGATATGCATATATATATATATATAAAGGACGTGAATGCTCGCTTAATTACCATTTTTGCTCGTTTCTCCAGGAAAAGGGTCTCCTCTTACCTAATGACCCATTAACTTATGCACCTTTTGTACCGCCGTCAGTCCTTCTTCCTCTTTCCTCCGGGCTTTGTTATCGCAGTTGCATATTTTATTGCGCGTTGTCTGCTGCCTCCATTTACGTGGCGACCTCATTCGTGATAGGGATAATTATTTCGAAGCAGGCGAAGAGGGAAATGTCAAGGAAAATATGGTTCTAATTTAATTTCGAATTATTCTCGACTCGCGTGTCGTTGCCCTTGCACTCGTATTCAACACTCCCCACCCAGACCCAGATAAATAGTTTCGTAAATAGTTCAACTAATATAATGCCCTCGGATAAAGCGGACAACAATACACTCGTAAAACCGACAATTTAAATTCTGTATAATAATTCGCCCCCTCCCCCTCGGCTGTTACAATACCATTGCCCCATTATGCCACCCTTCCATCCTTGCCGTGAGTAATAATGCCTAAACATGCTGGCGTCATTAAGCAATTATATGCGTGAAATCCATTCCAATTGGACCACCCAGACGGCTCTTGGCGTAATTGCCCGTGCACGATACCGCGTGCACCACGCTCCTTGCGCTACCTTGCGCTCGCTTTTCAATCAAAGAGGCACGGTGGCGTACCTCCTCTCCTCAATCGGCTCGAAACGGCATTCATAAACATTCGAAACAGCACGAGACAATCGATCAAACATCGTCTCGATTCATCGACCGATGTTTTTCAACTCCCTTCGAGACCAATCTTCCCTTTCGGCCATGAATGATATATAACAGGATGGATTGTTTCGAATTCTATATAGACGGGGCGAACTCGTAAATCCTCGTAACCGATTACGTTAATTTGCAATGGAATCATCTTGCCGATATATCAGTTCGTATTAGATTCCAATTAATAATGAAATGAAGGGAAGGGAAGAAGGAAGAATTTCTTCTCGTGTTATTGGTGCCTTCTCCGGTTATTGGGAAAATTGTAATAGTAATATCGATATAGATCTGGAATTTCTCGAAATTTCGGAAGGAAAATGGAAGTCGTGGACGATTATAGAGGGAAGGCAGCGTTTTCCGCGCGATTACACGAGGACGACAACGATGGGACAAGTTGTGGAACAAGGGGGTTCCTGGACTCCTGGCCCCCCTTCCAAGGAGAGAGAGAGAGAAAGTGAGAGAGAAAGGGTTTCACTCGACGGTGGTGCATCGATTTCTCCGAGTCATCGCAACGGTTGCCACGACCGCAAGGTTAGCCAACCCCCATTCAAGCGGAACCTCGACGAGGGCTGACCTTTCGAAGATCAAAGGCGGGCCTGGATCGATGAGGCCGCTTCGATTCAATTTATCCGTAGCGATTTTATCGTTGCTCGGGCTCCAGTCGTCCGTCCCTCTTTTCTTTCCTACAAATAGCCTCACCTTTTATTCATTATCGAAGGGCGCATTCGAGCCTCGCCTCGATTCGGACAATCGAGAGAATTTGATTCGAGAGAAAGAGGTATGTTTACTTTTTTCCCGGCTGTTCGTCAAAATCGGTGATCGTTAGTCAGACGAGGATTGATCTGTCGGGTAAAGGTGAGTTACTCGAACGTCCTTGTTTTTTTCAAGGGTTGGAAAATATCTTTCAATTTTTCTTTTTTTTCTTTTCTAGGTTGTTTAATATACATGTTAGTGACGTGTACGTTGAATGAACTTTGCCGACAGATGTGGCAAAAGAAATGAAAAAGTTTGCCGCGTGCATCAACGCGTTAGATCAATACCTGCAATTGTTCCATTTTTCCCATTTATCAAAAATCGATTCGCATAACTTGGATGCTCGTTCAAACGATAGATCTCGGAAACGAACAAATTTTCAGCGTTATAAATAGTAATAATCTCCACGAATTAATAAAATTAATAAAATCTACTCCCTTCTCTATTCCCTTTGTGCGTTCAAAAATCGATCGTTGTTTAAACTCGATTCTTCGTCAATGGGAGCGAAGCAGTACTACTTCGAGACGTTCTTCGCCCGTTGCAATTTTCTTAAATCTCGGGACAAAGCGCGTTCTCCCCCGAAAACAGTAGCCCTGGCATCAGGGAAGACCCGGTGGAAGAAAACGGGGACGGCGTAGAACCAACTTTTCCAAGGCGGCTATTGAGCGAAAATGAAAATTCGGGTTGAATGCGAGGCCGATTAACGAGCGCCTCGCGGCAAAGTATTCCATTGTCCCCGGAGAAAACTTTGGGGATACGAAATCGGCGCAACTTTTCGCGGATTTCGAAAGGGCGTTACCATCTGCTGGAAAGGTATTGGGGTGGAGATATGATTTCGGGATCCGCGAGGCGTTGGATGTGGCAATGGAGGGGGTGAAAGGAACGGGTGGTTTACGGAGAAGGAAAGAGGATCCGGGGACAAAGGGCCTCTCACTGGAACGATTAGCACGGCCCATTGCGCGATGCCACACAACAGAGCCCTCCCCCCTTTCCCTGTTCAACTTGGATCGTTTCCAACGACTATCCTTTAAGGGTTCCACCGTATATCGTTGGATCCGTAGACTTTCGATCTCGAGGTAAATTCAACGTGTGTTGTTGTTTGTATTGGCGATATAACCCTTTCTCGACGATGTAATCGTTTGTTATCGATACGTGGTTAGCAAGCATTATGTATATTGTACGAATGTTAAAGTAAAGAAATATAGAAGGTATCGAGAGATCGAAGATTCTAATTATAGTACGTGTTACGCATTTTAGTAATAAAGCCTAATCCAAGCCCAATCTATAATAACATCCTCTGCCAAACAAAAAACGATCGAGAGAGTGTTTAAAAATCCTTCGAGCCGTTCATAGAAGCATCGTTTTCACGAAGGATTCGAAAATATTTGAATTCCGAATAAGTGGAAAAATTGTCGGATCGAGAGAATCAGCGACCGAGGTAATAAAGTTTATCATGTGCAGAGATCATCGTGGACACGTACCGTCCGGCAACTTTTATCCTCGCGCCTTAAATAGCACAGCCTTCGCGATATCTCGCATAGAATGAGCGGCTCGAGGAAGGTCCAAGATCGCCGCACGTGTCGTCCTGATGCCTTATTCACGTGGTTTATTTTACAGCCAGGATGCGCTCGCAGGTACCGCTCGCATCCGGTCGAATACGAAATGGGAGAACACCGGCCGACGGAGGCAAGTATAAATACATCTTGGCCGGGTGGAACGTGGGGAACTCGGCTCGAAAGGAAAATCGAAGCTTGAAAAATACCCGAGCAGTCGAGTTCCTTTTATTCTCTATGGGAATAAGCGAAGGAAAGGACGACGATTTCCGAACGAAACGTGGGAGGAGGGGAGGTGCGTTCTTGCTCGCGGCAAGAATTTTTCATCGAGCTTGACTAGGCCCGGGAAGGGAGTGGAGAAAAGTAGGGGTGTCGGAGACGAGGTGCACTTAGCGAGTCGTTGGAAGGGTTGCTCGATAAGAGGTAAGAGTAAGGCAGGGAAGGGGACACGATTGGGGAAGACGACGACGAGTCGAAATGGGGAATCCGTCGTTTCGTTCCGTTTCTTTCGGGCGAGAGAAGAGATACAAGGGTCGAACAATGGTCGAACGAATGGAAAGCGAAAAGGGAAATTCTTGCTGGTCCAAGGCTTAACCTTCGCGCGGATTCGATCCGTGGAATTAATATCGACCGGCCTCGAGACCGGCGACGCGAGAACGTCCCCCGCTCGATTACCCCGCAGCGGCGACAGTGATTTATGAACTGGATGCGATATCGGTGTTCGAGGCGCGCGGATAATCGATTCGCGCCACTTTCCAACGTGGATTTTTCCCGAGTCGGCCGCTGTTTTTCACGGCCGTTTGGATACCACCGAGTCCCGCGGCCTCGTCGATCGTTGGAAAAATCGACGGATCGCGCGCGCCTTTCTCGACGGGTAAGATGGATTTTTTTTACGTGCTTTGATGCATCGACTGGGGCTGGAATTCGAGTTTATCACGAGAGAATATCGCGTTGCGAGTAAGTTTCTTTTTTTTTTTTCTTCGATGATGAAAATATATTTTATTTTATCAGTTTTAACTTTTAGCTCAATTATTCGATCCCTTCTCGTTCGTTGTCGATTTTTTAACGCTCGAATAGGGAAGGATGAAAGGGACGAAGGGATGAAGCGCGGATCAATCAATAATAATAAAATTAATTTGCCCGACGAACTAGTAGAAATAAATTTCATCGAAATTGGCATTTACCAATTATCCACGGATTGTATTTTCCTCATTTTCCGAATGGAATCGTCTCATCCCTGCCCCCTCCCCCACCCGCAAATATTCCTTCCACACGCGATTTTTCCTCTCGAACGGATTGCCGGACTCTTTTCACCCGGTTTCCGCTTCCGTTTCATTCCATCGCTCGCTTTTATCCACGTGAAAATTTTACGAATCACCGCGAACAGTACCCGTTCGCTAATAAATCCCGAAAGATCAAAGCTCGTCCCCCTCCCCCTCGGATTCCACGCTATAACACGCGGTGGATCCACGGGTCTTCGCCTCGTAAATCAACAACGAATCGTGTCATCGACAATCGGCGGCGTGACGATGCATTCGCGTAATTGGCGGCCAACACCGGTCGTCGGGTCAGTGGAACTTTGAAATTAATTAAGGGTGGAGAAGCGAGATACAATCTGCTAATGGCACGGATCGATTCGAAATTTCAATCGACCACCCTCCACGGTTTCGAAGCGAGGCCCTCGCTCGCCCTCAACCTTCGGTTCAATCCACTCTTTCACCAGGCGCTTCCCTCTTCAGCGGCGTCGTTTTCGAGAAGAGCGGAGGAGAGGGTGAGAGAGAGAGAGGAGGATCTCTGAGACGATCGTTGTTTCACGGCCACGGAGCCGTGCAACGAAAGCGCTTAACAACGGTTCACGGACCAATTGATTTTTAAGTGGCCTTTCGGGAACGATGGAGACCCCGCGCAATTGCGCCACCGCGTGCATTTACATATTTATGCGTGGAAGGTAGAGGGGGGAGGGGTTAGCTTGGAACAAAGCGTCAAGTTTTGCAGCTCGTTGTTCTCTCGCGTTCAACGCGAATTTGATTGTTTGTGTAATGTTTGTAAATTGTCGGCAGGCGTCGTGATGTTTGAAATTCGATCGAAGATATTATTTTGAAATTTTAAACGAAACATGAAAAATCTCGGGTTGAATTTATTCGTTTAGCGACGAAATAACAGAAACAAAGAGCTCTGAACAAAATTTGGACACGATATTTATAAAACTTTCCTTTGTTCAAGGTATAATAAAAAAAAAAAATGTTTATTATAAGCGGTTTACTTTCGTAATTGTTCGTTGAAAACTTCCAAAACTTTTGAATAATAATAAGGTGCATAATATAACGGGTACGAAAAAGTATTTGTATTATTTTACGAGGGAAGAGCTTTTCTTTCATCGTTTTACATTTTATTATCGCGGTATTATTGCAAATGTAACATGATTAATATTGTAATACGGTATAAAAAGATACAACGGTGCGGAAATATTTTTTTTTTCAGCCGCTATGTATGCAAAATTCATTCTTAATTTCTCGCCAAATGGATATTATTTTATTACCACTGTCGGGCCATCGATGCGACTATTTCAATATCAAAAATTCGATACGAAATATCTCTACGCGCTTAATAATCTTTTATAAAGTGAAACGAGCGGACCGTTCGTTTTAATCGATTGCCCGTATATTTTTATACTGGGTGTCCAGTAACGGGTGGGAAATATTTGACCGGCTGATTCGGTATCTAAATGAAATTAAAAATGTTCAATATCACGTCGTACGTTTAATCAAGTTTCTGATTATCCTTTCACCGGATACTCGAAATAATTACATCATCGTAAATATAAATAATAAAATTATTTACACTCGTACGTATAACAAATTACCAGATATATAGATAATAGAAACGCAAAATTAAAAGAACATCCATTAAATCATAATCAAAGATTTTCAGGCTCGTAATGAGCAAATAAGAGAAAGAAAAAGAGAAAAAATACGAACGTACTCCCTAATATTTCCTTTGGAAAATGAAACGAAAGCTCGAATAGCTTTAAACAACATCAAAAAAAAACCGTCAACATTTTCAAAACATCCTATCTCATAAATAAAATCTACGAGTCTACGAGTCTGTTCCAACTTCTTTTTCCCTATTTCAAACACACCATGACCATTTCAAACTTCGAAACACTCGATCGAGTAAGAAAGATAAAACGCGATCTATTTCAACTCTTATTTCTTCTCTTCTTCTTCTTCTTTTCTTCCCGTTTAACCGAGGAATCGATGAAACGTTTCCCACCTGTTACGAGACACCCCGTACATAAATGCTAAACAGTAATTGGCAGGGACGATGAGAACCGGTATCAGGATAGTCGTGCCCGCGGGACGGAAGACTAACCGCGAAATTGAACGGCACTGGCTAAACAGGCAAATATAATGAAGTTCAATATCCGTTTAAAAGCGAGAGTAGATAATCGATCGATCGATGCAACGGTGCGTACGAAGGCAAATATCGGGCCGACTGTTATTACCTTTGATGCGCTATACATTACAGACCGGTGTGCATCCGTATATCGATCCGCCGATGACCCACCCCACCCCTGTAATTCCGGACGTCTCGTTAGAGAAAACGCGAAAACGTGACGAAGTTGCACCTCATTAGAATTTTCCTATGACTCCGGTCTACAAAAGTTTTAACGATGCCTCGAGCGAAGCCGCTTTCGAGCATCGTCGAAACTTCATTTTCGAAAATAAACAATTACGTTAATGGAAAAAAAAAAAGGGAAAAAGGGGGAGGAGAGTTGGGCGCAGAAAAACGAGCGTTGGCGATTTTAACACGACCGACCGACTCGGCCGCGGCCCGTGTAACAGTCGCGAATTTACAATCGCGTTCGATTGTTCGTTAAAGTAAATTGCTCGTCGGATTAAATTTAATCTCGTCGCGGAGAGGGAGATCGGTTTAATCGAAATTCGATCGGGGGGAAAAAAAGAAGAGAGAAGAGAAATTCGAATTTAAATCCAAAGATCGAAACTCCTTTCCTCCTTCCTTGGACGGACTTGGAAAATTGACTATTTTTCCATTCCGTTGGAACGATTTTCATTTCGCGAAAGGGCCAGAGGGAGAGGTTTTCCTACTTGCGAAAAATACTTACACTTAAATATAATACCACTTAAATATCATCTTTCATCCGAGAAGGAAGGGCAACGTTTATCCACCTCCCTGTATCTCTTTTCTTCTTTTTTTGAAAAACTTCCAACGATGACGGTATCGGACAGATCGAAATGATAGATCAGCTCCGTTATCGAAAACAAGGTGCTCTTCTCCCTCTTTTCCCGAAATAGAGATAGAGAGAGATGGGCCACCCTTCTCGCGTGCCTCGATCCCTGCGAAATACCACATGGTCGGCTGCCGAAATCCAGCCTATCGCGCCCAGCATCCCCATTACCGCAGCGGCAACGGTGAAACGTAATTTCCGGGATGTCAACTAGATTCCAGATCGGTCGTCATCGTCAGTCTGCCTCGATTCGAGGCGAGTCGGTGGTAATCGTTGGTCGCGGGGTCGCGATCCACGCGAGATACGAAACGTTCCGTCCTTCCACTTTGCTAATTAGAAAGATCGCTCGATTATTTTTCACGCTTCCGTCGCCACTTGGATTCGAAAGTCCCCCTTTCCCGCTCAATTTCGGTTCTCGTCATCTCGACGAGGCGAGGAAGATCGCCGAGAGAGAGAGTCATTAATCACTGTTTGTTTGTTAACGTGCGTCTACTTAATAATAATCCTGGCTGGAACAACGGAGAGCGACCGGTGTTTCTGTCGCTCCTCGACCAGCAGCGTTCCCCACACGCGTGGAACCGGTTCGAAAGTTTCGATAAGGTCGAGGCGCATCGAAATCGAGGCGGACAAGCCGATAAACGGTATCGATCGTCTTGTCGTATTCCTGGGAAAACCGATACCTCACAGTTTCGACAGTTGATATCGCGGACGCGATGCGCTTTTCGATTAATTAATTTCGAGGACCACCGGTGATGGCCGCTCCTCTCATCGGGAGTTATCGAGGGTTATCGAGGATTCCATCTCTCACTTTCTTTTGACGAAGGGAAAAAGGGAGTAGACGGTTCGCTGAATCCGAGAAAGGATAATAATAAATAATAGAGTTTGCGTCGTTTTTTCTTCCGGAAATCGAGCGTAATGCCAGCAATGTAAACCCTAAGCCCTAAATTTAGATCAGACACTGGGATCAACATGAAAGATTCAGCGTACCAATGTTCCGGGTATATATTTGCAGAGAGAAAGAGAGAGAGAGAAAGTTCGGTGTTCCAGTAGCCCTTCGGGAAATTTCTTGTTTTCTCCATTTGACAGTACACAAAGAGATGGAAGGGGCTAGTTTCGAACGTGGATACGTGTTTTATTTAATTTTCTCCCGTTCCTCTACACTATTTAACGCTCCAGCAATCGATCTTCGAATCATTAGTCGTCGCGAGCATCCCAACAACTTTAACTGCGTCTTCAATTTTTCAACGTGCAATATCTTAATATCTCGATCGTAAAATTTTTTCATATTAAATTATACTTCGTTTTCGTTTGAACAATAAGATGAGTGAACGGCGTTTGGAATACCTATTTCGCGTTTCTTAAATAAACAGGATTCCCTCGGTATAGTAGAAGGGAGACCTCCGTTGTACGAATCCTATTATTATGTTAAATTCCAAGTTTCCTTCGCGAAATCGAGTACGTGGTAATTTCATCGAGCGACGTTGGGTCAGGTCCTTTGAGCCCGTGGTTCACGAGCTACGAGAGAGACGTATTCTAATGGACAATAGCCCATTTACGGGATCGCCGCGTCGAGTACCTAATTACACCGAGGAGGAATAGCAATCTCGTAGACAACTGGAGGAGGAGGAGGAGGAGGAGGCGAACAACAGGTGCGGCGAAAATTGACCGCAAAAATACCGCGGGGACTGGTTCTTGCCAGATGACGAAAGAAAGCTTGGTTGGTTGGCTCGCGCTTATTGGCCGTTTCACGCGTCCCAACGCGGCTATCATCAACGTCGGAGAACGCTTCAACTTTGTTCGAAATCGAATGGTTGAAAATGAATATGAAATGTACAGATGCAAAGTTTCTTAAAATGAAGAATTTTCGTATTCGAAAAATAGTAGAGAGAATCATTATTCGTTATTCTTCCAAGTGGAAAAGGAAAGATTAAAAAGATCTATCTTTCACTTTCGTACGATCGAAATATCAGAATCCTCTCGCTGTCGGAACTGCACACCATCGAATAGAGGTTGAGCTTCAATCCATGCGCGCTTCCTCGTCACGTGTCCACGCCTCGGGTATCGAGCAAAATATTTCTTCGCGGAACGAGCTCGCGCACAACAGGACGATTCACTCGAAACGAGGGGGGGCCTATCTCTCTCTCTCCCCCACGGCCGGTCATTATCTCATCGTTCTTGCCCGCTTCGTTTATCAAACGATGCCTTGCTTCCTGTATCGACCCGTATCTCCCATCCGATTCGCGGAATCTTTCCACGCGCAATACACAAATCCTCTTCGCAATGAATCAGCTCCGTCTTCGAATCGTTGAAATATCACGAAATACAGGCAAAACCGTTTCATAAAAAAAGTTGTAGACGTACAATATTAATCATTTGATCAAATTTCCAATTTTTCCAAATCGTGCACGATCCACAAACGATCGCGATTATAATATCATTTATCCGTATTATTTTTCCGTGTACGGATTCTTTCGAGGATGGATGAAACAATTTCCTAATACCATTTCTATATTATTCTGAACAAAATCTACGCGTAGAATTCTAAATCGAGCTAAAAAAAAAAGAAGAAGGAAAAAAACGATCGATAGCTTCGATTCGAGTGGTTAAAGGGAATCGTTTGTGGGGATCGTTTCACCCGTTCGATTCGCGGAATCTCGCGGCAACACGCAATACGAGAGACGAGCCGTTCGTCGAATTCTCGAGACAGCTTCGAACGCTCTCCGCCGATAAATCGCGGTAAGTGGCGCGCAATTACGAGCCTGGCCTGCACCCCGAGAAATCGTAAAGCAGGCTAGGTGACGCGGCGGGTCCGCATCGAGCCCGATAAGTATTAAAAGCTCCTAATTGGATTTCACCCAGCTTTATCAGTCACTTAGCGCCTGGCGACTAGGAAATTCCTTCTCGCCTTCCGTCTCCCTCCTCTCCTTTCTCCCACCTTTTCGCCCCGTGCACCAACAACTTTTTGAATCATTTTTTAACCGGGCCAATTTAACGCTCCCCCATTTTTTTTTCGGCTATTAAAAGTATCCAGACGCTGGCATAATTAATTCGGGGTAATTATTTCGCCGCTTTAAAGCGGATTTTTTTTTTTCGTTTAATTCGGAAAAGGAAATTGGTTAAGAAGGGTTATTATTCAAGTATAAGGAAATATTCATCTTGATAAATTGTAATAAAGGGATCGAGGTGATTTTGAATAGTTTTGAAATAAGTGTTAATCGAATCAAAATATAATTTTTCAGAGAAGAATTTTTTTCTTTTTTTTTTGGACGAAGTTTCCGAGGAATATTTTCAGATCCATTTACGTTGCATTTATAATCGCAAAAGAGAAGATTTTAAAAAAATCAATAATTGTTCAAATCTGTTGTGTAAAATTAAAATCTCGCAGAAAAAATAAGAATCGGTAAACGGTTGCGAGAAAAGGAGACAAGTTTCTTGCGAGTTTTCGTTGATAAAAAGAGAAATTCCCGGCAGGAATTCTTCCTGTCAATGAAATTTCTTCCCTTCCCTCCCAAAGTTACCGGCTCGATGAAATCGTGCGGCTGGCATCCTTCTTTTAAAATTAAGACAATCGAAGCCTTTCGACGTCCCTCCGTCTGCGAGAGGGCTTTTTTCCACCAGGAAACCAGTCCACCCGAAGATAACCTATCAACCGACAATCTTCGTGTCTCCTTTGAATCAGAGACAATGCACGTCAGAGGTTGAGAAACCGAAGAAAAGGGAGAATCGCGTGCTTTACCCGCTCGAATCGGACGATTTACTCGCGTGGAAGTAACGTTGCCAGTGCCGAGTCTACGTGTCTTCTCTCTGGTTGTCTGGCACGAAATTTAAAAAAAGAAATAAAAAATAAAACGATCGACCGATCCCTCAAGGAAATCTCTCATCGAAATTTCATTCGATTATATATATACAATACGGTTCAATTTTCACAAATTGCGTTTAGAAATCTCTCTTGATCGAGAAATCGAAGGGAAAAAGGAACTGTTAAAAGCGCTATCGAGTCGATATCTCGAGGAAAATCTCCATGGCGGAGAGCAGGAGTGTTGCTCTCCGAGAGGTAAGGAAATCGTGGGCTGGCAATATGCGTTAACCCCGTTTCACCGTGTTCGCCGCAAAAAGGTCAACAGTCCTTGCATTCATTTCCTGACGAGATCAAAGAGGACGAACTCTTTTCACCCGAGATTTTCTTCGTTTGAAGAACGTCTCTTCTCCTCTTTTCTTTTTTTTTCTCCCCCTCTCTTTTTTCCCTTCACCGGTTTTTGCTATCAGCAGGCTGAGGAATGGCTCGATGCTCGAGGGGCCCGTACGCTCGAGAACTCGGTGTTCGTTTTATAAGCGAGATTATCTCGTTTCCCAGGAAGGCCTCGTCCTCCATTCAGGCCCAGTAAGCATAGAGTAGGTACGTACTACGCGTACATCGAGAGGATCCAGGACTCAGGGGTCACATTCAGCTCGATTCATGCTCTGAATACAGCCTTTGTTCGCGCCTTTGTGCGCTCGCGATTCCAAATGTCGTCCAGCTTCTACTTTTGATTCACCGAGCACTCGAGAGCCGAGAGCCGATGTGCACGGCGGCCGACCAACCAGCCTCTAGAAATACGCACCGTTTTGTCAACGGTTCTCCACCACCGATTCCTCGTCTCGATCTAGAAGAAAAGGAAAATGAAATTACCCCCGTGGTGGTGGTGTTGGTGTTGATGGCGGGACCAGACGCTCCGCTGAGTCTTTGTGAACCGTGTTGTTTGACCGTCCACTTCTTCCCTTCTTCTTTTCTCTTCTCGTTTCTTTCTTTCTTCCTTTTTTCCAAACTTCTCCCCCTTCTTCTTCTCTCTCGTTCCCTCGACTGTAAGCCGCTGCAAGATGCTCGAGCGAACGAATCTACGGCCAGGAACAAGTTCACGGTCGATTGTTTTTATTCCCTTTCTTCGCTCCCTTCTTCTCTCCGGGGGGGTGCCCCCTCTGGACGAGAGGAAGCATTCGCGAGAATTAATCGAGCCGTTCCATTCGACACGACGTCTCACCATCGAACCGTTCCAATCCTTTCAACGGCTGCTCGTCGTTCGAGCGAGAGTATTTATACAAAAAAAAAAAAGAAGAAAAAACGAAGCAACGATCGAGGGTACGATCGAGGTTTCCCCGCGACGCTCGTTCCTCTTGTATCGTGGAACAATCGACGATACTTGGATCGAAGGCAGGTACCGAAATTCATCCATCCATATACTTCCCCCGTGGTTGGAAAAGCGGACGGATCGTAAGGTTAAATGGCGGCTGGTGCTCGTCGACCGCAGTGCGCCTCGAGTTCCCCTCTCATACGCGCGTGTGTCCCCCCATCTATGAACGAGTACACGCTCCCTTATACACACGGGCACAAGTACGTGCTCTCACGCAGTATGCCCCGTACATACGCGCATACTTAGGTGGAGAGGTGGCGAAGGGGTTGCAAGGCAACTGCAACACCACCGATGTTGCTGCTGTTTGCAAAGCGGTGTATTATACTGTCAGCCATGCCGGGGATTAGCAAACGCAATACATCGGGCTTCGCGATCGTGCTGCGCATCTGTTCGCCAATCCACAATCTCCCTCTCCTCCTTCTCACCTCTCTTCGTTCGATACACGCCGCCACATCGCCTCCTTTCCTGCGTCTCGTGACGGAGAGCCGATCTTCTTCGTCGATCCCATTGCTTCCCTTACGTACGAGACTCGAATCGCGATTGATCCATGGTGCAAATAACGCGAAAATCGAAGCCGTTGGTCTGCAATAGCCGCTGTCTGAGGATTTCAGCAAGATTATTATCACGGGAGTGTCGTTCGATCGAGAATTTTTTTAAGGATCGAAGAGGAATTTGAATCATATAACGATGTATAATGCTACGAGGGGAAACGATTTTTTTTTGATTATTGTTTTTAATACGATTGGAAGATCGTATATGTTTTTGGATTATTTGAGCTCGAAACGGAAAGCGATCCTTGAATCATCTTGAAACCTTTGGTTGTTCAAATATTGAACTCCAACGCGAAGTTGTATATTTCGTCGAGGACAACTGTTTAGAAAATGCAGGAAAATTTTTCGGTCCTTGTATATACACGGTCTAATCTTCATTTACACGGGATCGTTCCTCGATGGTTTCCGGTTACAAAGTAGTAGTCTGTCCTTGTATCGTCCTCCCCTCCCCCCAGAAACAAGGGTCGAACAGAATAAACATCCCAGAAATTTCAGAATAACTTGCGAACGAAGAGAAACGAAAAAGAAAGATTAGAAATACTATATCTGGGGATTCATCGATACTGTCCCACTTCTGTGTCTATCTTCTTCTCGGAAACAAGTATTTGTCTTTAAATAATACCGTGGATCGAGCTATTTGCCGACAGGTTACACGAGAAGGAGAGGCCGCTTACCAAAGCTTATTTATATTCTGACACGTTTCTCCCGATCGAGGAGTGGGCGTGAAACAAGCCAAAAGAAATATATTTATCCGAACTCCATTTATTGGAACGAAATTCCAGAGCTGAGCTCATCCCAATCAATAATAAGGATCGATTACGAGCAGAATGATATCGTTTAACGCAGCGTACGAATCGAAAAATGAGCTCCATTAGAATATTCGAAACGGAAGGTTAAAAATATAGCGGGAACAAAATCCCGCTATTCGAGTATTCTATTGTCGCTAGAGCTATATGGGACAAGAAAAATACTGTATCGAGCATTCTAGAGCTCGTCGCCAATTCGTTAACAGCTCTAGCGAGCGCAAACACTCGTTACATTACACTCGTTGAAATCGTTGCAGCTACCGTTCTGAATCGGCAAACAATCGGGCGATGGATCCTTTGATGTGTCGTGTCTTCGCTGTTTGCCGCTCACAGACGAGTTCACCGTTCGTTCGACTGTTCGTGAAAAGCAGTGCGTGCACGGCATCCCATCCATCCCATTATATGAACTGTTGTTTGTCCATCCTCCGCCTCATATAAATAGAATTCTATTGTCACGAAATCGCAAATTCGATTCGCGTGCCGTTCGGTCATAGTTAGCTGCAACCGGCTAATTTAACGGGAATTCTATCGTGCATAATGTATTATTAGTTCGTGATGCTTGTACTCGATATAACTTGCCAACTTCCTATCGGCGAGTATCGCCGATTAGAGGCCCCCCGCCCTCTCCACTCGCCTCTATTCACCAAGCAAACTAGCTTCGAATGGAGTCATAAGGTGGAGAGGAAAGCGAGGCGACCCCCTACTAATCACGTTGGAAGCAGGCTTTAGTTCGGGGCCTCGAGGACACAGCTGGATACGCGTTTCATAATTACCGTTCTTTTTATTCCCCGCAGCTTACCCTCTCCCCCTTCCCGTCTACAATTTCGAACGTACACAACACGCATCCAAGCCGTGTTTGCCTCGCGGCAACATTTTCACCGATACTTCGATCTTTATTGGGGACACCTCCTCGAGGGCGAACAGAAAGAGGGGGAGAATAAAGAAGTTCGAATTAGACGCAGGTGTCTTTCGCGCGCCCCCCTTTCTCCTTCCTCCACAATTTAACAATTCCGTGAATTTTAAACTTAAGCTCTCGATTGTCACGTTTATCGATTAATTAAACGAAAATGAAAGAAAGATTTTGTTATAGTAATTTTAAAATTTTCGAAAATTTCCTCCCCGTCCAAATTATTTTTCCAAATAAATTTCGTTCAATGTTACTCTTCTTGCAAAAATTTTCATCGCGACAAACATCGGAGGAAGGATCCACGTTCAAAGTCGAAACATAGAGAGAGAGAGAGAGAGAAAGAGGGAGAAGAAGGCAGTCGCTGAATTATTAAACGATCGCGTGCGAGCGCGACGAATTCCATCCTCGCAGGCCCGTGAATTACAGGATCGGTACTATTTCTCTCCTTCCCCTCCTTTTTATCCCACGTGTCCCGTCTCCGTCGTGTTGTCGGTAAAACAATAACGACGAAAACGAGACACGCATACACACACACACACACACACACACATAAGCCTCCTCGAACGCCCGGGCCCCACCGCCATTATCGCGAATGACGATGCAGACGCGCGTCATTTTATCTCTCGACACGTCCGTCCACGTCCAGCCAATCTTCTCGCCGGACTAAAACAAAAAAAAAAAAAAGAAAAAAGAACGAAAAAAAAAGGATAAAATTCCTCGTGGCGTATATAATTCATCGCGTACCGGTTGCTCGCAAGTTTATTTACCGCGTGCACTGACAAGAAAATCTCATCGTGGCTTTTATTAGAGAGGCGACAGGGGGAGAGGAGAGGAGAGGGGGAGGGGAGGAAGAGAGAGAGAATAACGTCGTCAATCCATCCGGCGATTTAACAAGACGAAGGCAGCGGCGTGACGCGTCAACCTAATTGATTTATTTCGCGTTTCCAGTCGCTAATCTGCCGAGATATCTTGATCTCCCGTGATCCATCGCCTCCGTGAATCCGGCGACGATAAGGACAGAATTTTCTTGTAATTGATAGGCAACTTTTAGAGAGGGAAAAAGAGAGAAAGAGAGAGATGTGGGACTGTACACGTTTCCGTAATTAGACTTTCACTTTGACGAGTGATTATCACTTGCGGGATTGCTTCGAATGTACGCGTCTCGGGTAATTAATTTTTCGTCCCGTTTAAATTAGAATAATCCACTCGTGTTACTCTTTACTATTTCGAAAATTTTAAAAGTTCAAAACTCGTTAACGCAACAAGTTTTTTACGATGCTTTCTATTAATTTCGAAGAAGAGCAAATTGAATCCCATTTAATGGGAACGAAAATATACGATACGTGCGGATAATACTTCGTTTCCCATTTATTCTCGATCACCGTCCCCGAAGTGAATATTTTCATCGATTTGAAATCGTAGCCGTATGAAATTATCACAAGTTCGTATCTTCGTTTTAAGCTTGAAAAATTAAACATTAACAACTTAAACCGGATCCGAAGATAATTATAAAATATATATACGTATAAATTTCTGTGGAAGGTATGCAAATCGAAATGCGTGTCTAATTATCGAAACGGGGCCGCAATCGGGGAAATTCCAGACGCGGCCATTTATCACCGGGGCTAATATATCGTATTATGTCTACCTTTCCTCGATTGAATGTCTCTGAAATTCGACGAGGCATCGATCGATCGGCGTGCGTTCTCGCCGTGGAAATTTCTGCCCGCCAATGGCCACGCACCAGCCACCGTTCGTGTCCGCGTACACCGTAGCCAGGTATTTATCGGCGTTCGATCAACATTCCAGCCGGTGCGTGTACGCGCGTGCGGCGGCGCGCTACGCAATCCGAATCAGCCGCGCTTTATCGGTCGTCAACCGGAAGCGCGCGTTTACACAGAGCCGCCTAAAGGCGAGTGGTGGCAGCGGCGCGTGTCCCTATCTCGTCGACCGATCGATAAAATTCCGTCCTGCTCTCGCCCCCCCCCTCTCCCGTGCTAATCACATGCATTTCGAGCGTTCGAAACGGTTCCAGATTTCGATCGAAATATTCGCCTGACACCTGACCGTGCGTGTCGTTGAGAGCCTCGCGTCGATCCCCTCCCTTATTCGCGTCGAGAATACGTATCATCGTTCTCACCCCGTGAAACTTTCCTGTTTTCGAACCAGTGAATTTACGGGATGGTCGAATAAATGCGTGCCAATTGCCTTCATTTCAGGTCAGGTTGAATTTATTCGCTGCAACGTAAGAACGTGGACGACTCCTTTCGTGCGTATATAGCGAGGCATCTTGGTCTCGTTTGAATCTGGTAAAATTGGAAAATTTTAAAATGGATGAGATAGAAATTTCAAGATATAAATGGTTCGAAATTGGATGGAAAGAGATTGGAATAATTCTCTCGAATGTATAACGCGTATGAATATTTGATTTATTTCACTGCGCACGGTAATCTTTGAATCCCCGTATCCTTTCTTCGAGAGATCACCGTTTAAGAATATTTCGAGGGAAATGAAAGAGCAAAGATAGATATTTTCTTCAGTCTCGATCGGGATTCGATCGAGGCATTCATTTCGCGGTTCTCAACGATGGAAATGAGGTTCGATACACGTTTCGTTACGTATGATCCATTTCCCTTTGCCTCCCCCGCTGGGTTACGAATTTTTTCCCAGATTTTCGTCCGAATATCCTGGTTCATCCCGAATCCTCTCAAGTTTCGTCTGCATTTTCCACGGAACGGTCCTGCGAACTATCGTCGTCCCGCGGCAACCCAGTTTTCGCCCTGGAAACTGCTTCCCTTTTCCGCGATGGAACCTCGCACTTGGCAAGTTTGAAGGGAGCAGCGAACCGGCGCGACGGTGGTTTCAGCGGTGCCTTTCAGAAAGATTCAACCGCTGAAACTGTTGTACCGTGTGGACTTAAACGGCAGTCGTGTTTGAACCGGGTAAACGAACTTTAATTGTTGCAAACGAGGAAAATTTTGCTTAAACGACGTGCTTCTTGATAGATAGATAAAAATTACACGCGCGTGTATACATGTCTCAATGAAGTTCAATGAAGAATTCGATTCAAAAGAAATAAGAGGTGTGAATCGTGTTTCGATTATTTTCTAAAAGTGACAAAATTAATTGGAAAGTTTTATCGTTGTAACTTTTTTTAACTTGAAACAATTTCCACGGATCTCTATAGTATATTTAATTTAAATTTCAAGCAGGGGAATGTCTCGATTAATCGAGTAATCTTTACTTAATTAGAGACATTAGAGAGCCGTTCGAGGCGCATAACAATTTCAAAGCGGAGCTTAAAGTATAAATTATTCCGGGATAATATCTCCGAAACAAAATCCGATCAATAAACGATTACAACATTTCTCGGCGCGAGACAATTCGAAGGCAATCGTTGGAAAACGATCATAGAGAAGAAAAAGAATCGTAAAAAATCCACGATATACGGATAAATTACTGACTGAAAGCGAGGAAGAGGCAGAAGATCGGAGAACGAAAAGAAACAGATCCGTGGAATTTGGCGAAGAAAAAAAGAAAAAGAAAGAGGAGGCAAACGAGCGTTGGGAGGAGACTTCTCTGTAAATACCTCTGGAGGAAGGAGGGGGAGGTCGAAAATCGAGAAACCGGAGGAGAGAGGCACAGAGCGCCGCGAGAATTACCGGATCGATATTAAGTTGTGATAGTTCCCGTTTCGACTACGAGGCGCTCGCGTTTGCGCCCCACCTCCCCCCTGATCGCGTGTACCTGCCGCCTCCACCTGCCGACGACCTGACCCCGCGACCTGTGACCCCTAGACCGCGCTATTCCGATTATATCCAGACACGGAGATCGACCTCGAAATTACCTAGAAATGCCCCCCATCATCGGCCACCCCTTCGATGCGATCATCGAGATATTTAACGATCTCGAAAATTATAAAATGAAATTAACGTTACTTTTTATATATTACCCCATTAAAGTTACAATCCCGAGCGAGATTGAATTAATGATACCATGATGCGTACGATCAGTTTCTGATAATAATAATAAAACGATGCTCCAATATTTGCCCTATTATTTAACATTTATAGTAATCTCGTAGTATAATGGAAAATATCCTTCGAATATCCGGCAGAAAATCGGAGAGAGAAAGAGAGAGACTAATTCGTTCGAAAAAAGATACGTTCGAAGATGATGAACGTAACATCTTTAACAATATAGATTTCAAGATGATTGAAACGAAGAAGAGGAGGAGGAGGAGGGAGGAAAGCTTCGTTTCGTTCTTTTTTTTTTCCCCGTACTACGAAAATTCCATCCGTCCATAATTCAACGCCGCGTTTTTCAAAAATTTGAAAAGCGTGTGGAATAAAGCGTATCGATCCGTGCACGGCCGTAACAAATTTTACAGGCATGTTTCATTGATTACGGGGGCCCCCCCTCTTGAATGTTTAAATCGGCGGGGTGGTGGCAGCGTGGTGGTGTTTCGTAGACACGGCGCGACCGAGCGGTTGCCCGATTCCGTCCGAATGGAAGCATTTTTTTCCACGGGTTGAAAGCTGGTCCGCCGTCGATCGCCGTTAATAGTTATGGAATATTTTATTTCCCGCTTTTTTTCACGGTGGGAGGTTTTTTCGAGAATCGATCGATCGATCGCTGCAAAATATACGTACATCTCGCGATATAACGTATTAAGAAAAGAGGAAGAGGCAGAAGAAGGCTTATACGAGTAATATATCGAAGAGTTTACCCTCTTCAGCCTCGGTGACAGCGATATAATGGGTTCTTTGATTGCCTCTATCACACCCGGTTGCGCCACTTCCAGTCTTATCCGCCCACGTTTCCTTTCGCGGAGAATATCTTTCGCGTCGATGCGAGCTGTCACGCGAGGAACCGATGTACCGTGGAAAATTCGTCAGTTTCCTCCGGCCGGATCTCTGTGGAGAGGGGGGGAGGCGCGCACTCTTCTCCCAGAGTGAGAGATCCGCATCGATGTTGAAAACGAGTTTCTTTTTTCTCTTCTCTTTTGTATGCGGTAATTTCGCGCCATTTCGATCGCCGACGGATATCTGTTATTTCGAGTAAATTGATATCGCGTATTTTGGACGCGTTATTTGATAACGATACTAACGGTGCTTTTATCGAATAGGATAAATGATATTTTCCAATTTCTGTGGTTCCGTGTACATTGATTTTGGATATTTTATCGCGTTTGGAAAGTTGTGAATAGGTAATACGATTTTGACAAGTTTTTGTTAGATACGGTATATCGTTACGTTCCCTGAATCGAAATTTTACGCTGTTGTTGTTAACAATCTCGAAGCAAAATAATCTCTGAAAATCATCGTTTTGTTCACAAATACTGATAAATAATAGAATACTAAATTTACCAGAAAAACTGTCCATCTCTTTTCCCTTTCTTCTCTATAATTACTTACAATTAAATTTTCCTGTCCATCCCTGGATGAGCAAATAATAAAGTGGCGCGATACGAACGACACGGTAATTTAATCATCGACAACTTTATCCCCTTATATACGCTTTACATCCGAATAGACAAGCGATCCAAGCCCGCTGCTCGAGTTTGATCCCAAACCTCGTCTCCCGAGACACGAGAACGGGCTCCGTTCGTTCAATCCCCAATGATTTCTTATCGAGAGTCGGTACCGGGCACAGTTTTCGCAGCACGGCGCATATCAAAATGCACGAGATCGAACAAGAACCGGCCCGATCGGTCGTGAGAAACCGTCCGATAACGAAACCGTGATGACAGACAGACAGACAGACAGACGTACAGGCAGACAGGCAGCGATGTGTGTTCAGGTATAACTGCGTGGGAAGCGGGGGGTCGTAGGTCAGGTTGCAATATCGCGCGACCCTTGACCCCGAAATGTTGCCACAGCTCGGCCCCTCTTACGACTCTCGAGATTTTCACCGGGTGTAATAGAGATTTAATGGACGACGGGTAGCGGCAGATTGTAAACGTAAGGCCTCTGGCTGTGCACGTCTCGTCGCGTCTCGGGCATAACGGGTTTATATACGGCGTGTATCTCGGATGGCATCGCGAGATCCGAGCGCGATTCCAATGAAAATCCACCCAGGATTTCGACGTGGTACTTTCTCTCGTATTTTATCGTGTCGCTGGCGTTTGGCATCCGAGACGCGCGAGGGGACGATTCACCGTCCATTGTTCTGTTCCGAGAGAGAGAGAGAAAGAGAGAGAAAGTGTGGTCGTAGACATAGAGGAACTGAATGGATATAAGATCTTGTAGGATTTCGCGTCCCGTGTTCCGGAATACGATTTTATTCAACGATAGGAATGTTTCTTTTCTTTTATACGAATAACACGCCCTCATTCGTTTAGAATGTTCCATCTGTCGTCGATAGGAATAAACTTTGGATTGAAATTAGAAAAAATTTGAATTGTTACGGTTTCGAAGGTAGTAACTCTGGGACGATGGACCGACGATCATCAGAAGCGCGGAATCTTCCCCTTTAACACGCTTTTTTGTTTATCCCGATAGGACTTTCGGTTCCCGAGATATCGTCGTGCAAAGAGGAGAGTAATTTTTTAATCATTTTCAAATCGTCTCTATTGGATTAAATTCTATTAAAATTAGGAAAACTTTGAATCGCTATAACTTCGAGGATAATGATTTTCGATCAACGAACGAGTGATCATCGAAAGCGTGGAACCTTCCTCTTCGAAGCGTTCTTTGATTCATTCCGATACGACTTCCGGTTCCCGAGATATCGTCGTGTAAAGAAAAGGTTAATTTTTAATCGTTTACTATCTCTATCTTTGTTACTCGCTCGCACTGAAACTCCAGACAGGCGACAGATGCGATTCCCGGAAAAAGTGTAGTACACAAGAATTCCAGGAAAAAGTGTAGGTCAGTGGGTCGCGGCCCATTCACGGTCTCCGCGACTTTGAATCCTTGTATCTCGGCAACGAATTGAGATATCGAGATGAAACAAAAAAGGATATCAATGGCATTGTTTCCTCTATTTCCCGAATGGGTTTTAAAAATCCATTAATTATTATCAATAGCTAAAATTACTACCTATTAATTCTTTCCATTCTGACAGATCAATCATCAATTATAATTTTTACGTCAGAAACAATTTACTATTTCTTCACTCAACAATTCCTTTCGTTCCAACTGTCAGCACCGTCTTCTCGCGATCATTGCGAGTAGATAAGACCTCGATGATGGAATCTATGCGATCTCCTAAACGGGATGACGCGAAAATCCTATTCTACACGTTCATTATCCGACGATTACGATATTTTACGATCACACGCGCCTCGATTACCAAGCGTTCGCCCCGTCGAGATGAATCGTGGAACGCGAAAACGTTGGACGAGCGTGAAAGAGGCGGTAAACGACAGGCGGTAAACGAGCGATTATAGAATTTACTTGGCTGGGCAGTGCGCGCGAGCCAAAGCGGCCGCGGATGGAATTTTTCCAACGAAGCTATTTGGCAAACAAATAATCGAAATAGAATCGTCCCCTATGCTCGCGATGCAAAACGACTCCGCGAGCAAACACCCATCCACCGGAACCCCCGGGTGGAAATACGCGGCGGATAGGGAACGGGCAAACAAAACCGCTGGACCGGCATAGTGTTTTGAGCAACAACGTGTTAACACACGCGTAACTTACGCCAACTGTTGCTCCCCAACAGTTCAACCTGACACGCCGGTAAACGCCATTAGAATCCAAAACACGATATCGAGTGTCACCGGCCTCGGAGTCTCACGCTCCGTTTCCATGTCATCTTTCACCGCCCGTGTCACCGACAATTAGGCGGCGACCGGTTGTTTCGAGTCCGATCCTCTCTTTCGTCCCTCAGCAACCGCTCCTCCGATAAATTCGTGAGTGAACACCGTGGAACGTGTCGTACACACATACACGCGTACAATTTCCTCGTTGCACAGATGTGAATTATCACGGATTTCACGGTACGAAGAGATCGAAACAAGCGGATGGCGAGAAAAGAAAAAAGCGAGGGGTCACCGGTTCCTGGAGGAGGGCTGGTTCCACGTCGTCATCGCTTCCTGTGTTTACAGTGTACCGTCTTGACGTCTCTCGTTGGCCCTCAAACGTTGGTCGCCGCGCTGACAACTTGTCAGTACGCCTCTTCTGAATGTTTTCCGATGGGGGACACATGGTGGCCGTGCACCGTAGACTAAACTTGCGCCTGTTCCTCTCCCCTCCTCTTTCTTTCTCTCTCTCTCCTTCTCTCTCATACACACTCTTCCGCGCGAGCCTGTTCCGCTGGTTGTTTTGAAAAAGAAAGCAGTCGAGTCCCTTCTGGAAGAAGACTTCTGGCCGACGCGTCACGATTCGCAGAAACGGATACACACGTTGCACCCTCTTGGATACTTCGAAGGGAAGAGGGACACGTTCTGAAATTGTTCCAACACAACACTCGACACAATTTTTCACAGATACATCCGTTCAAAGTGATCTCACCTGATCAATCTGATCTCGAAATTTCGAAAGTGGTCGTTTTCGGGACAACCTCTTCTTAACGAGTGTAATTATCGATAACGAGCTTCGTTATCTCGGTACAGCTCCAAGTATATCTTATTTTCACGCGATCGTTAACGCGATGCTTTTGCTTGGGAGGGGAAAATGGAGGCAAATGGAGAGAAGTCGATAATAGAGAAACGAAAAGTCGCGTTATCTGCTGCGCGAGTGGGAGAAGGGTGAAATTTTAATCGTTGAAATTAATTTAAATTAATTACTCCCTGTAATAGTGTACGTTCTTCTATTCCATTAGCGCGTCAACGGGCGGGAGGGAGTAACGATTTTTCTGCCGCAACTTTCTCGCGAAAGAATGTGCGAGTTTTGTTGCCCGCTCCAGTCGAGGAAACTAACATAAAGTTATGTTAAATTCGTTAAAAATTTACACCGATATACTCACGTTTACTCATCCCCCGTTTGCCTATCCCCTCCCCTCGAGCGGGAAACTTCATCATCCGGAAGTACGGGCGAAATTTTAATCGAGAAACTTTTTTCCGAACCCCTCGTTTCGAGATTGTTCTCCGACCGAGTCGATAGAATTATTCGATCGATGCGAAATGATTTCGATTTTTCTCCTGCGTGTGCATCCGTGGAAATGTAATTATGAATATGTAAAAGAGACTCCAGAATAGATTAAAAAAAGTCTACTTTATATTATTCGTGGATTAACTCGTACGAGATCCCAATTTTTCATCCCAATACGCGAATATATACATTATGGAGTTAAGTTAATCGGTGTAAGACACATTTTCAGAGAAGTTTGAAAATCTGTTTGATAAATCAATTAGATCGATGCTAAGTTATTATAAGCGATTAAAAATACTTTTGTATCATTTAAATCATCTTCAAAAAAGAAAAGTGATTCGTACCGATTGGCTTTCTTCGTACGATATATAAAAAAAAATGGCTGAAATGAGAAATGTGAAAACAATTTACGTATTTACGATAAAATACAATAAAACAGTTTAAAAATAAATTTCAACAAAAGAAGGAGAACTTGCGATTTATTAAACGAAACCAAATAAACAAGATCCTAATCCAACCTTCTCCAAAATTTCTTATTCAAGACGCGGAACGCGACGATCGCGATAAATCCTTCCCGAAGCGACAATCCTTCCCCACACCCAGTGTTATCCTCTGAAGAGAAGCTAAACCCAACGACAAAAGAGGCAAACAAGAGGCAGGTTGTCGAGCCGGACGGACGGTAATAGCAATAGCTTTCCATTCGGTTCCCAACTACGCGCGCGTGGCACGCCCTAAGAAATGTTCCTCTCTCTCTCTTTCTCTCTCTTTCTCTCCTCGGCACGCTTAATTAGAGTGATATTCCAAGATATCAAACGTAAACGTCTCGCGGTTAGGCTGGCATCCACCATCTTCCTATTATCAGCTTTTCCTTTTCCTTCGATCAAGGATTCGTATCGGATGCAAACTCGCCTGGAAGCGCACTGTATTTCACACGACAAAGCGAACCCACGCAGCCGTGCATCGGCCTTGTTTCGAGGCGATACCGGTTCGTTCTCGGAAGCAGCCTCGCCGGGACGGTTCGTTGCTCGGGGTTTCGAAGGCCCCATGAGTGATGGCCAGGATAACGTATCTCTTAATTAATTCCGCGTTAAAGCGGCACAATGCTCGCGATTTCTGCGGTGTAATCAAGTGTCCGTCATTGTCGCGTGATCTACGAGGCTGGTCGAGGATAGGAAGTTGCGTCAAAATTGGAATCAGGTTTCCAGTTAGGAATATTCGTTATCGAGGCGGTCGTAACGGGATCTCGTCGGGCAGGGTGGATTCGTTGTTGCCAAGGTGCTTGTTTCCTTGCTTCCGTATTGCAACGTACGGGCGAAGATCAGGCGGTGATAAAGAAGATAAAGAAGTTTCGCACGCGATTGGACGGAGAATTGGAAACTGGAGAATAGAATAGAATCGAAGGAAATTAATTTTCCTCGCTGATATTTCGCTAATCGTTATATTTTTTCATTCATTCGTTGTATTTACACGAAATGTAGGATAATAATTTTGCAGCAAAATTTAAGAAGAAAATTTTCAAAGTAGCGAAACATCGCTCGTTCCGAAAAATTCGTTTCGGGATATTTTAATAACAACTCTCGGGTAAAACGATTTCAATCTGCCGCTTTTGTTGCTCGTTCGTAAAAGTTCATCCTCCTGGATGGAAAAGTTTAATTGATGTTAACGTTAAAACGTTAACGGGCGGATCGTTACTCCGGGCTACACGCCGTATTTTCGCGGCTAAGCTCGAGGCAAACGTTCGTGGAAGGGATACTACTAATTCGTCTCGGGTCAATTACGCTAGGTCTATCTGTACACGTGTCTTGCATAGCTCTACATTCCTCTTGGCTTCAAAGATCGTTCCTCTTCGGTGATTGTGGTCTACGAAAGCGGCTGGATCGCGTCCACTCGAACGGTTGTACGTCGAGGTTCTACGTAGACCGATACGTATTGCGCATGGTGTATCCGTTAATTAATTCCAATGGAATGAACCGAAGAATGAAACTGTTCCGTTCGTGAAACCGTACTTATACATTTAAAATAAATTATGTAATTATTTTCGTCGATGTACCAGTTTCTTTATCTACGAATTTTACGAAAATCTTTCGATAACAATTCTTCTTAAATTCCATTTCAAGCGAAGATACATGTACGAATATAATTAATTTTGTTAAACAATAACTCTTAGCTCTGATTTCTTTTTTAACTATTTATTAAGCTATGGACTTTCTCGATCCAATATATCTTCGACGCGAAAAGTTTACAGTTACAACTGTAAGCAAAGTTGGAACACGCCGATCGATCGATGCAACATACCTATCCCTACTTTCTTTCAGTTCTTCTTTCGGTCAAGAATCGATTTGGTACACGTTGCGCGATACATAATGCAAACGATTTATAGCCAACTCTGGTGTACACTTGTGCCGTTGAATTAAATATAATAAATAGAATTCTAAGCCCGACGGGGGTCGGTGTCGACACCCTCGTGGTGGATGTCTGGGCACCCCTTCATTAATTACAGCGACGAGGGGCCAATATGCCAGGAATCTTGGATACTTGGAACCCATGCTTACAGATCGAACCCCGCATCTGTCAAATATACTTTACTTAGGGGTAGATGATGGATTTTCGCGAAGTCGGTACACGCATTCACTGGATGTAGACGAGGCGGAAAAGCTTTCCACGCTTTCCACTTGGTGCCCATATTTCCCGAATGTTGTGTCGATTTATCCACGCTTTGAGCGCCAACCCCATTTTAGTAATCTGATTCCATCAATTTCGAGTCTCTTGAGTTGTATTTCCTTGTATCTCCCATCCAGAATGTTTCTTTAAAAATATAAAATTGTATATCTTCGTAACATACTATATAAATGATTATGAATGGCAAATTTGACTTGATTAGTAGAAAATGTTTTTTAGGGGCCAATTTCATTTTTCCTTGATTAACGAAGCGCAAAATTCAATCATTGACATTTTTTTAATTATCTCCACAGAAACATTCTTTTTATAAACCGTTCAAGAATCACGTTTACAAATTCTTTCCTCCTTCCTCTTTCCGTAAATTTGTCGGAACGATTTGAGCCAAGTCCGATAATCCGATAAATCATCACGACGTACAATAATCGTTCTTAAAATCATCTCGTGGTGTCGCGACGTGTCCGATCTCGACTGAATTTCCCCACGGTTAAGTTCGGCTCGGACAAGAACAAGCGTCTCAATAATCCAACGACGCGGCTTGGAAAGGGGGAGGGGGAGGGGGATGTCCCGGGAGTTAGACAATCCCAATTAATTTACGCTTGGCCGGCACGATAATCCGTAGGATCTCCGTGAGCACGTAACCGAATTGCCGGTAATATGGTAAGTTTATACGGTCGAATGTACTCGAACGGGGCCACCCCCGATCCGTCCCAGGTGGAAAGACCGAGCGGTTCCGCGCCAATGGGCATTATACGGGACCTGACAGTCAGGCCGCGGCGTGTTGCAGTGATTAATGCTAACTGCGAGCCACCCTTCTCCGTGCTATTGCCATCCACCCCTCTCGCTCCACCCGGTAACAGATGTACCCCCTATTAATCAATCTGATCCTCCGCTCCTTGCCTCGCTCGCAGCCAACGCCGTGTCATCGCTCAACCCTTCCGCTCCTTTGCGTCACGCGTGTCTTTCATTTTCTCTATCTATATTATAAAGATTCTCTCTTCAACGTTCCTAAAGATAACGACAAGTTTTCCGTTGTTTACCTGGCTCTATCTTTTTTTACGTTATTTATTTATTTATTTTTTTTTATAAAGGAGGATGCTTCGTTTCGCCGAATGAAAAGTATTGAGTTTATATATATGTATATAACTTTTTTGAACCGCCACAGCGAGCTCAACGTAGTAGAACAAAGGCGCGATTCATACGTAACACAGTTTATTCCTATTTTCTTTATTAAATGTATTTTTTCTTGCTTTTTGTCAAACACATTTCGCAATCTATTTCTCAATAAAAAGTTTTGAATCTCTCTGAAGCTAAACTCATTGTTATCTCTCGATCACGAGATCCTTTCATCGCACTAATTACCAAAAAAGAAAAAGAAAAAGATCTTCCTCGAGGCACGAATCAATTGACGCAAAATTAAAAGAATTCAAATTCCACGGGCCGGCCGATTTAACGCCCTTTTAGGATAACTTGAAAAAGCTTTGGCAATAGGTACGTCCTCCTCCATCATCCCCCTCTCGAACCACCCTCTCGTCTCCGAGGAACGGCTCCTTTATGGAGCATAATATCACAGTTGACAATGCGTGTCCCCGTTCGATTCACGCCTCCCATCCGATGATAATAAATGGCCGCGATTAATTGAATAATGGAAAGAGGGCGTAATGAGCCGTCACGGGGGACAAGGGGGGTTGCTTTTCACCGCCGGCAAGCGGTGTACAGCCGCCCCTAGCCACCATCCCTCCCGCGATACCGGCCGCAATATTTTTCGCGTCCATTAAGCGGCGACCCTGCGAGGTGGTAGTTTTTAAGTGGAAGAGGGTGGAAAAAAACGTCTTACGCCCGCAACCCTCCCCTGCGATCGTTCTCCCTTTTCGCTCCTCCTCTCTTCCTTCCTTCATCGAGGGATGAAGAAAAAGGGAGAAAGAGAAGAAAAAGAAAAAGAGGAAGAAGAAAAAAGAAAATTGTTTCGTTCCTCTGACCCGTCCCATGTTTCTTATTTCAAGCGTCGTTGCTCGAGATAAATTCATCCGCGGTTATTACGGATTATTGTCCCGCCAAATTGCGTTCCTGCGGGATTATAACGCGGCCGAGCTCGGTCGTTAAACTGATGGAGGGGGAAGGGGGGCGCCACCGATAAGGTAATTATCCGGAGGCTCGTGTGGTCGATTTTATTTCCTTTCTTTTCCTTCTTTTTTTTTTTTTTTTTTTTGAATGAATCAGCAGAGGGCACGTTAAACGGGGATCGTAGGAGGTAAAGTATCGAGGGAAGAGTTCATATTGCGCGTAATTATGCCTCGCGCTTACGGAATTAGTATCCTCCTAGCGTTCTTTCTAGGCGGAGGACGTTCACGCTTCCAACTTTAATCACGCGATCAAAGGAGTGGAATCCCTCTACGTATAATCGACGAGAGTTGGGACGGGGTTGGGAGTAGCGACGAGTGAGACGAAGGGCGAGTGAAACGAGTGAAAAAAAAAAGAGGAAGTAGGAAATCATTCTCCGTCAACTAGAAGCTAACTAAGAGAAGAAGAAGAGGAAGAAAAAAAAAATAAACGCGCACGGGGGAGCCGAGAAAGTTGGAAATCACGATAATCACGTCACATTCTCACGATGCGTCAGCGCGGGGATAATTAATTGGAAATTAGCGGCGGGGTTAATCTGATATATAAGCCACTCGGCGAAACCTCGCAACAGGCCTTCTCTCTCTCTCTCTCCCTCTCTTCCTCTTCGTCTCAGGGCTGCGCCCCTCGAGGGACGAGAGAGGACGACGCGGCAAAGGGGTGAACGGGCTCGTGGAAGCGGAAGAAGAGGGAAGACTGAAAAGTTTTTGAAATTCCGGCCGCGAGGAGGAATTGATTACGCAGCGAGCGGCGTTCCACGCGATAAATGGTAGTTAACGGGGCCTCTGCTCGAGGTAGATAGCACGACGATGATGGGACGAGGAAGCCTGGGCCGGTTGCGCCGAATTCTTTACAACTGTTTGCCGCTGCCTGGTTGCGCCTTGCATCCCCTTGGACGAGATAGAACACGCGCCAGCCTCGCGTTACGCGATCCACCCTCGCGAACAAGCCACACCCCTCCATCCCCAGCCATCCTCTCCTCGTCGGCCCATCCACTCGAGACTCCTCTGCGAAAGTGCTCGCGGACGTTGATTGCGATTAGGCTGTCACGGCGAGGGTCGATCATCGTGGGGGTGAATGCGTCCACGATTTCTCAACCCGCCTCTCCTCCCTGTTTTTCCGACATTGAACGCCCCGAATTTGACTTTTATGGCGAGACGATTCGAAAATTATATTCGAAAATATAAATATAAATCTTCTAAATTGATTGCCTCTTCGAAATTTACTTATGGTCGTGAAGTAAAGTAAAAAAAATACTTTGTACGTTCGGTTACGATTGTTCGCGGAGAGAAAATTCCGTTCTGACGAGATTCGTCGCGAGCGTTTCTCGATTTTGAAAATACATACAAATCTCCTGGGGAGGAAATTTCTTGAGTTCGAAGGATAAGTAAATCGATAGCTATTTCGAAATTTAATTATAGTCGTACAAAAGTACGCGATATACGCTATACGTGGAATAGAAGAATCGACGCGAAGTCGAATAACGATTGCAACGTGACGCAACGGTGAAGTACAACGAGATAACTTTTCACCGTTCGATTCGATTACCGAAATGGAATGAAGAATCCATCGGTCGGATCGAAGCCAACACCGTAAAAGGTATCAACCGATCCGACCGACACGAGCCGCGGTCCCACGGAGTCGTTCATTAGTAACGAAGGAAGAAGTCGAAGTGAAGGGACGAGAGTGTCTGGTACAGTGGGCGCAAGAGGTAATGGCCCTAATCCCGGCCGTAATTACTCCCGTAATTGCACAAATTCAATTTGTATGAAGCACCCCGCCTCCGTGTAACCCATATATCTCCTCCCCTCTTCCTCCCTCTGCCCGCGACTGCACTACCTACCTGTTCGCATCGTCTCCGCTGAATTTCCAAATCATAGGTTTCCCCTCTCCTGCCATGCCCGGCTAATGGAAAAGAGGAAAAGAGGGCCGGATTCCGTTGGTCGGAACAGAGACAGAGAAAAAGAGAGGGAGAGAAAGGGAGGGGCATTAATGGCCACGGAGAATGCGGTTTCAATTATTGTCGGCGGGTGGTTCGAGTAGCCGTTTCCATTCACGATACCCGACCTCCGGGGAGAATTATTCGTGTAGTTCATTGGCTGGTGCGTTCGATTGCATAACCCCACAATTTTCAACGGACGATTTTGGCTCGAGAACGGGGGCTCGATTATCGCGAACAAAAAAAAAAAATAGGAGGAGGTTCGTTTCCACGGAGAAAGCACGCACTGATCCGCCTTGCAACCGTTCTTTGAACCGCCCCGGACAAGATCGAGCTCTTCCATCCCCATCCCCCTCGAAAATTCGTTCGTACGAATCGATTTCGATGATTTTAATACCAATGGATCGACCGGAAGATTCGAGAGAAGGAGCGAGGGTATCATCGTATCCGCCATGGAAAAATATCGAACGAGCCTGTGGAAAGATTCGTTTCCCCTCCCAAAAAACTTCTCTGGTTGGAAGAGAGCCAAGCTCGACGATTTCCTTCTCTTCCCCGGTATAGGAGGATCAGAAAACGAGATAATTGGCGGGTGGAAAAATCAGGGCGGTACGGTATTGGCCTATTTATATTAGAGGGATCGATTCGAACGCGATCAATCAGCTGGTTAATCGTGCGTTCCGCCCGGCTTTCTCGCGAGAGAACCTTCCCTCCCCTTATCTTACGCAGGACGGTTTCCATAACGGTTTGGAAGCTAATGGGGGAGGAGTGGAGGGTGTAAAAAGGGTGTAAAAAGTTTTCGGTTAAATCACGGGATTTTAATTCGGCCGTCGGGGGAAAGTCTTTTTCTTTTTTTTTTTACGAGGAACGCCATTAAAACTCGGCCGTGTTTCGGGTCGACGAGTTTCAGACACGCGTCCGTCCGTGATTACAAGGAGGCGTACCTTACT
Source organism: Apis cerana (assembly GCF_029169275.1). Classification (NCBI taxonomy): domain Eukaryota; kingdom Metazoa; phylum Arthropoda; class Insecta; order Hymenoptera; family Apidae; genus Apis; species Apis cerana. Next base: position 11,225,482 of record NC_083858.1, on the reverse strand, counting down.
ACGGAAGGATGATGGATCGTCCTTCTTACTTACCGCCTCCCACGCGGTGGATAATACGAATCCACCAATTAACGGCGACGATTAGCTTGCGTAGAATGCATGCGACACGCCTGCTCATACACGAGGGAACAAAAACAGGGGGAGGGTTTTCGCGGCATTTGCTCGTAAGATTACCTCTTTACATTCACGAAGAATGGGTCCCTCCACCCTTGGGACGTTTTTCGTTTCAACGACGCGGTGGGCGTGGATTTTGGAAACAGGTTTGTCGGAGGGAGATGGAGCGGGGGCTGCGAGTTGGAAAGTATAGGCAGAGCGGCCGAGAGCACATTGATAACGATTAATAACAATTTATCCCTTGGCGAAATTGATTCGTTTCATAATTAAAATCCAAGCTTTGTGGGATGAAATTGAATCGATGCGGGATCCCCATGTCCCCCACGTTACGATTGGGTATTATCGGCTCCCGTATCGATGGAGAAACGCTGCTAGGGGACACCGATACGAAAAACGGACTTCGATATAACTTAAAATATAAATCTGTTTTCTTTTCCACGTCGAAGATTCACGGAGTTTTGGAGATTTCTCGCGACTTTTGAGAGATTAGTTGGTAATTTTAAATTTGAAAATTTAAAAGGGAAGGATTTTTTTACTACTAATTTTTTTACTATTTAATCTTTGGATAAGATCAAGAGTAAAAATAGAAAGAAAGATAAACGTTTTATGGTAGATTTAACGATGTCCAATACTCTACGATAGTTATTTATATCGAAGCATTTGGTATCGCATTTTTGATACTTACACTCGCTTAACTTTAATCTATTTACCATGTGCGGACATAGTTTCAAGCTCGAAGAAACAACGTTCGATTTCTGGCTTCGATCCAACGATATCGTCCTTTCAACCGATCGATTTCGGCAGGAAATTGCAAGAAATCGAGAGCAATTCGGCAAATACGCGATGGAGACCTGGTCCATTCTTCATAGACAAATGGATATGACGTTTGGGAACGAAGCGTAGCTCTTCGATCCCTATTTCCTCGAGTCTAGTCCTACTTGCAATTACGTGATCGACCTTTGCTCCATTCCAATCCATTAAGTCACGAAGGGGCGGACGAATACGCCGAGTTTGCGATATACGAGCATATGCCTAGATCTCTCCCCCTCCCTAAACATCCATTGACACTGTTTGCGATGTATCAGGCGCGAAAGCACGATTAATCAGCCCTATTTTGGTCCAAAAAGTCGTCTTGTTCGTCCGTAGAAAACAGCAAATCCGATCTTTATAGATGACACGTAGAGTCATTTGATCGATGGAAGTTCTTAATTATGAATTATGAGTAGTATCTTTTGAGAATTGAACGATTAGTTTATCTTTATACATTTCCTATATAAAGCAATCACTCGTCTATTAATCGTTCCGCAATTATTTATATTGTATTATTATTATTGTTCGAAGAAGTATGGAAATTAATTTGTTTCGTTACGTTTCGAGAAGATACAAATTATCGTGAATTGTTAATTTGATTGCGCTCCTGATGTGAAATATTGAATTAATATATATATCTTTTCAAGCAAACAACACTTTTATACAGTAGAACTAAAAATTTGAAAAATTTCCCCGTTCGTTTCGTTACTTAATACTTCTCCAGTAATTAGCCACGAATAGCAACGATCCATATCTAATTCGAGATTCGTTGTAAAGTTGAATCGACGTGCAATTCAAATCCAAGTGAGTGAAATCCTCCCCCGAACAAACGACTCCACTCGCAAAAACAACTCTCTCTCTCTCTCGTTCCACTCTCTCCCTGCGCAATAACCGAAGAATTATCCATAATGCCGGGCGAATTTATGGCAGACCGATTGTCTCGCAGCTGATCCAAGCACTCTGTCACCTAACCCCTCCCCTCCCGCAAATATACAATGGATCCGGATAATCCGGGAGGGGTGGCCCCTGGCGTTATTCGTCATAAGAGGCAGCGAGCATGTGCGCCACGCAGCGGTTACAGCGGATGCAAGGACGAAGATCCCGGACGCGCGAGGATCGAAGGTATCGTACGTATCATCAATTATTACGGTGACTGGCGCTCTCTCCCTCCGCGTGCGGGCCTCGTATAATCGATGCAATATTAATAAACCGCGATTAGCATGTGCGAAAAATGGATCGTGAGCCGATCACTCGTGTGATTAATGATCCGCCTGCTCCAACCCCGGCTCACTCGGAATCCGTTTGAATCGTCGAATCGTAAAATTAATAAATGACCGACGATCGACGAGCGCAGATACTCGTTAACCGTGGCGCGCGTGCCGCCGTTTAATATAGAACCGCGGAATTAATATCGATCCACCGGTCACCTTGTTCCCTCCACCGATCACTATCATCGGCGATAATTCTACCGTGACTTCGCGATTCTCGTCCCCGGCTGGATCGATTAGATGTCGTCGAGGAGAGTATTGAAATGTAATGTAAACGTATAGGTATTGGGAAATAATTTCGTTTCTTCACGCTAATGTCGCTGCTCGAATCCGGCCAACTTCGTTTTAAATCGTGTTATTGTATTTTTTGAGAGTGGACAGTTTACTTATTAAGAACAATTCGTTCCATCCCGCGCGTGACAACAAAGAGAATTTTTACTTTCTTTATATTCCTACTACTTTTTTATTATCGAAAATATAACTTATAATAAGTTATCGAACCAACTTCGACTTTAATCACCGATCTTTATGAATCTCGTGTCTTGTATCGAAGGAATTTCGAAAAAGGAACAAGAAATCATGGGTCTTCCGAATAAGATTCGAGATGCAATATTTCAAAATTCCTCATTCAGAAGGAACTAGGGTCGATAAAATGACGAATCTGTGACAATGAATTACAGAAAGAGAGAGAGAGAGAGAAAGAGAGAGAGGAGGAATTTCAATCGATACGTGCCTGAGCCAGGGGAAGGGGTGGGGGGCGTATCGATGCAATATTAATAACCGGCGATTAGCGTGCCCGTTAAAATATACGCTCCTATTATTCCCGGCCGGGATAAACAAGATTTCCCAGCTCTCTTTCTGCCACTTGGGGCCACGTATCGGCCCGCGTGGGATCCCCATGGCGTTGGCCCCATGGCAGATGCGTGGGCGGGGTGGCGAATCTCGTGCACGCACGCACGCACCGTCACCATCATTTTGCTATGGTTCGCACGATTCTAAATAGGAGATTATACACGAAAAGGAAGCGAGAGAAAGAAGGAAGGAAGGAAAAAAGGGCGTAGGGATGCTTGGAGACCATCGGTGATTTTTTCTCGGCACCACGTGGGTCTGACCACGTCCACGTAATCATCCACGGATGGGCACCTACGGCGCGTGCAGAATCGTGTTGACAGGTCGGGAATAAATTTCGTGTTGGACCCTTTTTCTTCTTTTTCTTTTTCTTTTTTCCATTTCATCCCAATGGCGGATGCACGCGAGCCAAATTGATTCCGATTTCGGACTCGCTTGGACGCCAAACTACGAGTTTAATGATCTCGTTAGATTCGTCCTCGATTACATCGATTAATTTTTATCAAGCTTGTCTATAAAGGATTTTATAAAGCTCCTTCCGATTAAATTTTCTACTTAATTATTTAAAAAATTAATTACTAAATCTGGAGGTGATAACTAGTGAATATAAAATTAATTTCAGAAAGAAAAATATTCGATGTATAATGGAAAGAAAGCTCAAAGTACGACTGTATTCGTAATTATTAGAAAGTTTATTTCAACGGAGAACGAAGGAGATGTTGTCAAACGGGTTGGTACATACGCAACAAGATTGAGCGTAATTGATTCCGGTACGTTTCTAGTAGGTACATAGGCATCAAGATCGGGTTGTCGATATACACACATTGTTCGAGTACGAGCGTAGTCATAATAGCGGCACGAAATCAATCTCGAGTTCGATCCGTGTCATGACTCGGCTATCAGCCTCGACATTACCATACAGTGTAATTGGTTGAAATAAAAGCGTGGAGGCCAGCCTTCTCGAATTCTATCGACGTTACTCAGTGACGTGCGGCGTCGTTCGTTGTCGATTATGACTCAACCATCGATCCCAGCCAATCGAATCGCAGCTTGGCGTTAAAAAGAAAAGAAAAAGAAAAGATTTCAATTCCTCGAAAAGATTCTGACTTCTTCCTCGGCGTGAGAGTTCGATATTTCTGGCTTCGTTTCGATACTTTTCTTTCGTTGTACGGTCGAGCAAGTCGACGGGAGATTGTGTATTTCTCGATCTCGTATCGAGCCAATGGACCGTGTGAAAGGAGCCTATTTGCGGTCGCCTGTTTGCTGCCTCGAATCATCGTCCATCAGAGCGTGCGAATGAATCTCCACGATTTTTCCACAGAATCTTTATTCGTTAATTAATTAAATTCCAGCAATTTTTCTATGATCGAGGCTTCGAGGTTCTTAGAAACGAGATATTCAAATACGTCGAGTCTGAATAACAGTCTGGAAGATTATCTTTCAGCGCGGAAGTTGTATAAAGTAAAAAGGGTAGGTGCTCAGTCACTGCCACCACGGTTAATCGAATTTATACAGCGGCTTCATTTTGTCAAAATCGATCACGCCGCGGAATGCGGCGGGCAGAGATCATATTTTATACATTTCTATCCGATTAATTACAGCCGCACAACCCCGGCCGGCCGAGAGCGAAGCTTTCCAATCCCGCCGCGGAAAACGCGTCCGTCTAAAGCGATACGCGGGTAGAAATCGTGGAAAAGTCATTCCGCTTTCGCTTCTTTTTCGCCTCGGTCAAGCCGGCTCGTTTATCATCGGTTTAAGCCGCGTGCGTTCCCAGTAAATTGCACTCCACGGTGCACCGTCATGCCAGACGGTGATATAGCGTTTTCCCGCCTTGCCACCGCCAATCAATGCGCCGGAAATTGACCGTCTAACGGCCGCGCGTGTATCTTCTTTCTTGCCTTTGTTGTTTTTTTCCCTCGAGTCGAGCGCAAGGTGTTCGACCGATGGCTCACAGGTGTCCGAACATCCACCAATCCGTATTGATCAATGGATGCGATGCAAAATATCTTTCCAAAGCGAATGCTTAAAATTTCGAATTAAATTGGCGGATCAAAGTTGGACGTCTTTAGAGAATTTTCTCTTTCGATAGATAGATCGCGTTGCAATTTTGACCATGTCGTTAAATTCTGGAATCGAGAGTCATCGAAATCATCGTTTGTATTATGGAAAAAAATATCGTAAATCAGAATTTATATTCCACTTATCCAGTTCAACTCGCAACTTTTATCGAATCGCTACGTCGCGAATTACCTTTGAAGTTTCCTCCGCCAGTAAATAAGAGGATGCGTCACGATCGATAAACGGGCAACAGAAACAATTGCAAGGCAAGAAAAAGTTAAGAGCGTAATAACAGTTCTTCTTCCGTCCGTACACGTATATATCCAGAACGCGGTTAACGACAGTTCAACGACCCGAAACTTTCAAAACCCCAAACGAAAATCGCCAATTAATTCACGTAAAACATCGCTGTCACAATTTTCTTCCAAAAAAAGGCGCAAAGTTTTTCACAATCGAATAAAATAAAAGAGTAATTCTTCGAGCGAACGACAACTTTGTATTCCCCTTGCTACTTTCGAAACAACTTAACGCCGTGACTCGTGCGGTTTAGAAGAAAAAAAAAAAAAAAAAGAAGGAGAAGAAAGAATGGTCGACCATTCATCGTGGAAAGGGAAAAGGGAGCGCTCTCCTTCGTTCGAGACGACTATGCTCGTTCGATAAACGAGTATCGCGCGGAGTTATTTCATTTTCGGCCGAGTCATGTGTAAAATATCAAATAAAACGCGCGCTCTGTTTATTTAAGTGGCCGTTCGTGGCCACGGCCTTGGGGAGGGAGGAGGGATTTTCGACGGTAGGGGAGAAAACGTTAATATCGCGCGGAACCTACCCGCTTTCCACCGAGTTGCCGTCCCCCACAAAGTGAGCGAGTGTTGACACTAGCCGCTCATTCCGCCCTCCCGCCCCTCTCAGCCACCCTTTGCCAGTCTGTATCCTCCACGCGCAACCCTAACGCCGACCACCCCCAACCAACCTTCCACCCACGTTACCGCATCCGACTCCACCAGCCTGTTTTCGCTCCTTCCTCGTCCAGAAAGGCGGAGAGGGTGGAAAATGAGGGAGAGAGAGAGGAAATTCCTCGGATATATTCTTCTTCTTCTCACACATTTTTTGTATTAATTCCTTATTCGAGCAGAAGCTGTCTCTTTTGCATTCCATTTTTCTTTTCGGCCAATAGAGAAGCGTCGAGAGAACGCTCGGCAAGTGTGGCCAAGTAATTAATAAAACGATCAATCGTCGATCTAGTCGAGCGAGCAAGTTGCTGCCTCCCTTCTCGTTTATTCTTTCGGGGAACGGTAGGATGTGGATGCGACGACCCTCTTTCGCGTGACGGAAAAAAAAAAAGGAAGGCTCGTTAAACGGGCCAGGCGAATTTTTCGATTCGATTACGAACGGGTCGCATTAACGAGACTCCGCGCGTTGATTGCGCCTATCCAAAGAAGGAAAACTCAACCTCTCCTGCTCGTCCCCCTCATATGCTAACTCCCTCTAATAACTGTCCAATTACGCGAGCTTATAATTCCTTCCGCTTTGCGTTCGCTTGGGAAAAGAGAAGTCGAAGCGTATATAAATATAAATCCTCCCTTTCCTCGTTTCAAGATGGAATGGTAGGCGGAAAATTTGAAAAAATTGTATCAAAGCGTTGCGGTGGCGCTTAAGTCGAGGCACAAATTTCACGTTGCATATTTGCATAGGCGCTGGTGAGCGAAACCTCGGCTGTTTCACGTAGGATCGGCCTAGGACGGGCGCGCGAAGAAGAGGCGAAAGGGCGGAGTGGCGAATAGTTATGGAGGAGGGGCGGAGGGTCGGTCGACACGGTCAAAGAAGACGAAATTAAATTAATATAATCTGTGCAGGTAGCAGCGGCGCGCATTCGCCGCGGCACAGGCAACAAATTATAATGCCATAATTGAAAATGTTCTGTACCGCGCGCGCGGGGGAGGGAGGGGGCGCCGGTGCCTGCCGCCTTCGTGCCTGGCGTGGCACGAAAATTTCAATTTCCCGGTCCTCGTAAATCTGAGGTGAAGTAATTATTGTATTCCGCCGACGCTTTCTTAGACCATTCACACCGACCCACCCTCCTTTCTCCTCTCCCCTCCCCCACGCCCCTCAAAGTGGAAAGCATTTTGCGCGTCAGCTCGACGACCGTGGGCGTAACTAGCGCTAGCTGCTCTTTCCGACCCAACCCTTTCGAACAATGCGAAACCCGTCCGTTGAAACACCGGCCGAAAACTTTGCCGAGTCTTCTCCTCTCCTTTCCCCCAACATCTTCCCCCCAGATCATTCGGGGATCTCGTCCACGAATCTTCAACTTTGCGGATATTTCACCGCTGTTTCATACTTTCTCTTTTTCCCGATTGAAATTAGCGTGATCTCACTTTTCGAGCTCCCCCGAAAATGTCCAATAACGAGTCTTCCATTGTAAGATAAGGGATAAAAAAAATTTTGGAAAAGGATCCAGAATGTCTTTCGATCTTTTTCGTTTCGAATAAAGAAAATTTTCGCGTGGGATATATAAATAGAGTCGATGGGCATAAAATAATAATCGAATAATTAAAAATATTACAACTTTATTATAAACTCCTATCTCAATAACCACGATAATTATCGCTCCTCCCCGTTCGTTACCCGTTCGATTCTTTTCAATCGTTCACGCGAATTTCACGGAACTCTTATCGAGCCATTTAGATTGATTACGTCTTGATCGTCGACTCCGTCGAGCGCAACAAACCGAACAATCGCGTCCATTCTTCCACGCCACCCCAGAGATCGTTAAAGCAAATCGTTCCCCGAGCATTCGCCAAGAATCGAGGTGGCGAGCCCCGACACGGATTCACTCGTGTCGACACTCGACCCCTTCGACAGCTCGGCATAGCCTTGTTTGTTTGTTAGCAGCAGACAGCTTTTAAACGCGGTCGTCGCGTTTAATTTCATAATGAGTTTTAACGACACCCTCCCCCCTGATGCTGCCATTCAACAGAGGCGTTAACCCGGACGAGTCGGTTGTCGACGCGGAATGGAAAAGGCACCGTGACAAACGTGTCGTTGGAGAAAGGAAGGGGAGGGGAGGTTGGAAAGCGTGAAGGGGATTAAAAAGATACCTCGCGGAAATGGCGTGAAAGGGGCAGAAGAAAAGGGGCCAGTGGGAGAAGTGCGGCCGCGAAAAGGGACGACGAGGATAAGAAAATATTCTGGCCTCGATTCTTTTTCATTTTTTTTTTTCTTTTGAGATCTATGTACGAGATATGAACGTATATTGTTGTATTGGTTCGAGGAATGATAAGAGGCGATAAAAAAAATAAGGATGTAACAACGATTTACGTTTAATCATCTCCCGTTATGAACGTCTAAATTCGCGAAAATAATAACTCGAATCGAATGTGTCCGTTTCTTTGAAAAATAATCTCCACGATAATAACTTTTATTAAAAGGAAATACTTTATAATTGCGCACAATCAAGCACTTTTACATCGTAACGAGTGAAAGAGGAAGTTAAAAATAACATTATTATTATTTCCTTACGGACCAAACCTTATAATTCCCCCCTCTTCGTCCCCCCGCCTCGCCCTACCATTTCAACCCGCTCGATATCGCGTAATACCGGTCTGGTTGATCAACAACTGGCGCGAGACGGAGCAGCCAGGCCCGGGTATTACGCCAATGAATTCTCTCTCCCTTCGAGAAAGAGAGAGAGAGTACAACTCCGTTCCAAACTTTCCAACGGCGTTTCTCCGCGCCGCCCTTCTCCTTCGCCGATTAAGCAAATGAAATTTCTCCTGGAAACGGGCAACGAAGAAATCACGGGCCGTGCCTTCGTCCCCCGCGCGCGTTTTAACATCGTTAAAACGTTGGATCCACGCGAGTCGTCCCACGTCGAGCGAGGCCGCCGTTTCAAGAATGCGCGCGTATGCGCGAAACTTGCCTTTCATTCTAAACTGAAACTTCTCCTTCCTCGCGTTGAAGCGTCCTCCATCGATAAGAAGGAAAAAACAGATGATTGTTCCTTTTGAAGAAGAAGAAAAAAGAAAGAAAGAAGAAGAAAAAAAAGAACTTTTTCGCGCTCATTTCGCTCGTTCGAATCGCGATTGTCCGGGATTGGATCCTCGAGTTCGTTCGACGCATTAGCATTCTCGTCGAGTTACACTTCTTCCTCTTCTTCTTCTTCTTCTTTTTCTTCTTCCTCTTTTCATGCTTGTTTCTGTTTCTTCTTTCTCCTCGTTGTCTGTGACAGGCGATAGGGAGGTCTTTATTTACAAGCTCGTCCACCCGTAAAAATATGGAAATGTATTTAAAAAATATTCGAAACGTCCAAGACGAATGTATCGAAACGATCGCGCACACGGGCGACGTTTACAAGCGTCGCACGCTAAGACACGTGTAGCGTTTAATCGATTATAATTTATACGCGTCCCATGGCTCGCTCGCGTGTACGCGCGTCTTCCTCGCCCGCGGGCGGTCGTGGTTTTCTTTCTCTCTCTTTTTTTTCCATTAGAGGCAGGGGAGAAAGAAGGAAGGGGAGGAGGAGGGATAAAAAAAATGACGCGTTGGCCGCGAACGAACGAACCAAGTTTCCCGAGTGCAAGCGTGGCACTGCTCGCTCGGCCTGCGCGCTTACGGACTGCTCCACGCCACGAATTGATTTATCGATCGTTTTCGAGCGACGGCGTTGGCGTTTACCGCAAACATTCGTATACAAATGCGAATATAGGTCGTCGTATCGTCGACTCGAAAGATTAAACGCTCCACACTCCTCGTTCCACGCTCCATTATGTCCGACTTTTCTCTCTCCCCCTCCCCCTCGGTTAATCCCTCTTTTGGATTCGTGCAAATTCCAACGTGGGGTTTCAATTTCGTCGCGATGATTCGGCGAACGATTCGAGATGGAAAGATTATCATTTACGAGTGGGTTTGTTGCGAATACGAGAATATCGTCGATAGAGAAAAAATCGATTTTTGCGTCTTTTTAGTCAGTTTTTAGTCAGTGGAATCGATTCTGCAAAAGCGTTCCACGTATTGTTCATTGGTAAGAAAGAAATACATTTTTGTTACGTATACTAATCAAAAATTGTATCTAAACCTCGATGCATTAGGCATAAAATCCAAAGAATTCTAATTAACGTATCGATACAATATGTGTAAGCTAATTATAATTTATAATAGTAGATAATTTTAAGAATGTAGTATTCAAATAATTAAAATAATTATTGTAATGTATACGTATATATCATCCTAACTTTATAATGAAAATAATTCTTACGATTTTGAACATTCAAATTACGACTCTTCTGCTCCTATGTAGCGTATAATATCGAGTGAACGAAGCGTCTGAAGTGGAGATAAGCGATCCCAAAGAATAATATTAACACGTTTATACGATAATAATGATATGATACGATTGATTATCATGGAATGTTTCTTCGATGAGAAACGACACAACGTTCGATTGATCGAGCAAAGTAGAAATAACAGATACGTAAAAAAAAAAAATCGTTCTGGAAAATTTTGATGATTTCGAAGATTGGCGCGCCACGAGTTGGAAGAGGAGTGGCGAGGGTGGAAATAAATTCCCCTCTCGAGTTTCTTATCAAGCGTGAAACAAATCCGAGCGGTTCGGGTACAGAGTGCACAAAGGGGAACGGAAGGTGCGAAACGGAAGAACGAATTTATGGAACGATCATTGGACGGGCGGACTGTGAAAGAGAGACTGTTGTCCGGCCGGTTTACGAGCAGGACAAGTCGAGACCGAGCACGTGCTGTAGGAAAAGGTTTGACGACAAATTCAATTTCGCGGAATTAGCCGGCGGTACATGCAAATTGCCACGAAATGAACTCTGTTATATTGTATTAGGCGTCCAGCTGGAATTTCGAAGGGAAAACAGAGTGACGGGTGCCGTGGGGACGGGATAATTGAGGACTGAGACATGCAGATCCGCTAATGAGAGGGCTTGTGTCGCCGAATGACACCACCACCACCTCCACCACCACCACGCCTTTCTTCTCTCCGTTTCTCCTTCTTTCAGCCGGTCCTCCTTTCCTCCCCTGCCCCTTCGCAGGGCCCAACACCCCCTCCTTCCATCTCCATTCCCTTCCCGCTTCGAACGGCCAACCTTTTTCCCTTGTCCACCGCGGAAAACTCTTCTCCTACATTTAAATTTCATAGGGATTCGCCTTCCATTCGCCGTTGCTCGCGATTCCACGATCCTTCTTAATCTTCGCTTGGAAACCCTCTTCCATCCATCTCGTCACGTTCGCCTCTCGTTTTTCGTCCGACGATTCGACGATTCCCTTTCGAAATCTCTCTTTCTCTCTCTCTCTCAGCCGATGAGTAAGTAGAGGACGCTCCCCTCCCATCCTTGGGAAATTACTACGATCTTTCATCCACGCGAGCGAGCGGGATTATCAATTGAAATCCGCCTTAAGCGGGCCACCAGTTACAGGCTTGTTAAAGAAACTTGAACGTCATAAATTTCGGCAAAGCTGGAGACGCGTTTGCTTATAAGCGGTTGCTCGTTTTCGTGCCGAGTCTGGTTACGATTTAATTAACGATTTCGTTCGAGGCGACTTGGGTTACAAATCCAACCCTTCTTCCCTAATAATTTTTTTTCCTTTTTCGTGTGCGCGGACTCGTAAAGCAACGTATTTATATGTATTCGGGAATCGAGAAGAATTTCTTTTTTATCGCTTACGATTTCTGGTTGCGAATAATGATCGGGAATCATGAGAATCTTTGAGGTATCTTTTTCCTTTTTTCTCCCCCATAAAAACAATTTCTTTAGGTGAACTCCCTTCACGAATTTTAATTCTCATTTCACCTTATATTACGAATATTACGAATGTATATTGTAATATTGATATATATATATATATTCTAAGACGAAAATTAACGTAGCAATAACGAGGTAACGTAATCACGAGAACTTCTTACTCTCCATTTTCACTTTTCCCCTCCGTAAATCCCTTCGTAACTTTCGAAATGAAAGGGGAAAGAGGCGGGCGAAGAACGACAACGGCGTTTGTTCTCATTAACCGGTTTAAACGGGTCGCCCTGGGTTGAAAAACGGGCCTCCTAGAATTTTCACGATATCCGCGCAGACATTTGGCCGACCTTTTATTCGCGCGATCTCTCTTCCCTTCCCATCTTCTCTGCACCGACCGAGCCGGCCACCGCGTTCTCGGATTGGCCCCGTCGATCTTACATTAACCTCGTGGCTAATTAAAACAGGTAATGCCAGGTACGTGCACACACACACACACACACATACACACACAGCAACCTTTGGCCTACGCGCGTAGTGGAAGCAGGCGAGGAAGAAAGAGAAAAGGAGGAAAAGGAAGAAAGGAAGGGGCAATATCTTGAGAACTCGCCCTAATCCATCTGTGCGGATGCACAGGACTGCGAGAGCCGAGTTGTACGCTGTCTCGTGCGTTAATTAGCGGCCAGAACCGCGCGTTTATTTCGACCGTGCTAATGAGTATTTGAGTAATGTCTACCCGTCCTTTTCCTCCCCCACCCCCTCCTCCTCTTCCAAGCGACCCTGACGTTGACATCGCTTCTTTGCCTGCCAAGTAAATTAACAATTGCACGAGTGCTCGGGATAAAGAAGAGAGAAGGAGTCGAGAAAAGGGGGTGGCTGAAAAGTGGATGACGTATCGCACAGGTGAATAAAGGTGAAGGTTGCTTCTTCTTTTTTTAATCTCGTCCTTTTGAGGCGTTCTTCGAAAATGACGCGCGAGAGATCGAGATATCTTTGCGATTTGATAATTTTTGAAATATCTCGCGGGAATTTTAAATATATCGCGATATATTTACGATAATTATACGATATATATATTGATTAAGAAACGTTAAAGTTTAAACGGTGTTTCATATTTTTCGGTTTACGGTTAATTGAGCTTATTAATCAAGACGGGCAATTAATACTTGAACGTTCGTACTTCGCAAGTTGGGCGAGTGGACAGTCGCAAAGTAATGTAATGATCTGTTCTCCAGTAAGAGTAAAATGCAATTATTGATTTAATATAACTGGTTTACTCGTTTAAATCCGAAGCCGCCGTTTAAATATGAATACATCCTGTCGTTTCTTAAGAGCTGTAATATCGACGCATAAATTCTACATATATAATTACGTACATCTGAAACGTTAAACGTTCAGCAAGATTGCATGATTATCAAGATTGTTGAACTTGTTTCCTTACACTCTTAATATTCAACGAGGATATAGAGGATGACATTAACAAAAATCTCTTCCTCCATTACAGTTTGAAATAATGTAACTTTATCTCGACAAGTACAAATGATAATAAGCCGAATCGTTTCAACGATTTTATTTATGTTCCGAACAATCCTCTCACAACTTCGACTCGAAACTTTTAAATAATGTTGGCCGGGCAGTGAAAACAATAAATATAAACGTACGAGTATTGCTGAAGGAATATATTTTAATTACACGTGATTGCGCGTATCTGTTTACGAAACAACTGATCTATACGTATCTAAGAAAAACAAATAGATGCCAACTACGAAGCAATGGCATTGCTAGCAACATTGAATAATAAAACCATAAATAAAATTTCAGTGAACTTTAAATTCTTTAACAAATAATAATAATAATAATAAGTAAGAAAGGGAGACGTATTTTTGATTCGAAATATAAGAATCGAAGAAACAATCTCCTCTGATACAACAATTTCCTCTAATAAATGGTACATAAACTCCTCGAATCATCCTCGAATCAACGTCTCGCGCGGGGTTGAAACGTACACGTGGAACGAGACGAGAGATTTTCCGAAGGCGAATTCGGATCAACCTCGGGAAAATTAGAAGATCCATACGCATTTGCATGCTAATATGATTTCCAGGATCCACTCGGCGCGCTTTGGCAGATTAGCAAGGGCTTCCACCTAGCTGGTGCTTCGCTATCTTAGCCACGGTCATATAGAAACGTCGGCGATGCCGGCATAACGCCTGCCCCGGGCGTCGTAGTTCACCGACTAGGGATTGGAAGGAAGGTAATTCACGGATAGCTGATTCAACGTTTCCAACGTCGAGCAGGTTTAAACGAAACGCTGGTGGAACGTTGATTTCTTGCATAAGAAACTGCAGACGCATTGTAAGCTACGATTCCTCGTCACTCGTCGCATGATCCACGACTTTCGTTAAAAATTCTCTGGATATTATTAAGATCTATATTTGCATATTTCGAGACGAATTTTAATTAGACTTTATTGCTCGTAGCTTCCATATTTCTTCTGTCAAATATTCAAATGTGAAAAATAACTTTGAATGCCGAACGAGAAGTCATTAACGTCGGAGAAAAGAATATGTGGTTTTATCATTCACTAAAATATTATCCAAGCAAATTATTTAACATAATGATAAATTTACTTTTGAATAACTTCTCTTTATTTCTAAGAAAAGAGAAACACATATCAAAATATCATATATAAATATTCATTTATTGCTACGAATTTATTTAAAACAATTCGATTTTAATTTTTTAACTGTCTCTCTCTGATAAAAAAAAATCACGCAACGGAATATATGATATAAAGCGAACACTATATTTGCATAGTTTACGGAATATTTTAAGATAATGTTGCATTCGAAGGACATACACGTTTAAAGGTATCGCATGACGCGGCTCGCCCACTAATTCTATTAGGGAGCATCGAGTGAGCTTCCTCCTCATGCTCGATGACTTTCTTCTTTTTCCTTCTTTTTTCCCCTCCCCGCGAACCACGCGCCACCACTGATCGATAATTGTTCATTTTCGGTTCGCTTCTTTCTCGATTCGTGCCCCCGTGAGCGGCACTTGACCGAACAATGCGTTGACATCTCAAAGGAAGATTGAGCGGGCTGGTGGAACGAAAATTAGCGTGCATCGAGGCTCACGGGCCCGTGATGCGCAACACTCTACTCCCTTGGCCATGCGACGGGGGAAAAGGTCGCGCGCGCGTTATCATTGAAACACCTTGGAGCGGAAAAAAGAAAGGGGGGCTCATCGCGGCAAGTTAATTTGCCAAGAGGCTCTTTCAACCCCCCCTTCGCCCACCACTCTCGGAAGAGAAAAAATCGACACTGTTACCCTTCGGGATGTGAACTGTCGCGAGCGCCGATCCGTCACCCTCTTCGCGACGAGTTCCCCTTTCGAAAGAATTTTTTTTTTCTCCCTCCTCTGTATGTTTCTCTTTTCTTCCTTCTTTTCTTTTTTTAAGTTTCACGAAGGAAAAATTCGGTACGGTAAATATGTGTCACGTGTCGCTGCAAGTTACGGAGTGGAAGGAAAGGAGAGAAAGGAAATATATATGTATCTGTGTTTATGCGAGGGAAACGAGAAGAATTCTGTTAGAAGAATTCAGAGTGGGTTATGTAAGAAGAAACTCGTGAGAGTTTGTCCGGCGAGTTACGATCGTGGGAATAAAATTTCCCCTGTAAATTGTATCTTCGAAAGCGCGGCTCCAAGTGATTGAATTTTAAAAAATTTGAAAATATATATATATATTTAAGGGAAGAAGATTTAAGTATTCAAAGTTAAATCATGTTGTTTTGTAATTTTAAACGTTGGAGCGTATGAATAATTAGAGCGTTACAAGTTGCGCATCAGAGGTATTTTCCACCAACTTTAGAGGGGACGTAGCGGATTACAACCAGGAAACAGCGTGAATTCATTGCGAAATACCTTCTCCGGTTAGGAAGTTTCGACGAACTAGCGTCTTTCGAGTTAGGGGCGAACTCGGCTGCAAACTCTCTGCCAGATTTTTCCCAATGATTTGTCGGTAAAGTATCGGTAAAAGAGGAAAAAGAATCTAGTGCTCGGTTACTCGTTCGAGAAAAGGCGGACGCAGTTTCTTGGAAGATTAATTCGCCAGGGGCCAGCAAATAAGCGGAAAGTAGGCCGGTTTCCTACTACTTGCTCGTTCCGACATTTCAAATCTTTGCTAGATACGTTTTTTAACCGAATAACTAGACCATTTTCTCGAAATTTTTATAGTATATAGTTTTTTTTTCAGTATATTATTTTGCAAAGAAATTCGTCTAATTTTCGTCGACTTTTACCATTTTTATTCGTTCAATTTTCAAAAATTCAAGATATCTTCTAGGCAGAAAATTTATAATTTTTTCTCGTATCGGTGCTGTTGGTTATTTTTATAGGAAACGAAGGAAATGATACTTTAAGATCAATTTCATCCAATGCTTTTGTAACTGACTATAACTTCTAAAATACCACGATACATTTTATAAACACAGAATTTTTTAATTCTTAAAAGAAATCCAGTTCTAAAAAGTAAATCTTGATCCCATTTCTAATTCCAATATCTATCCTAATTATTATACGCGCAGGAAAGGAGCAAAGAAAAGAAGAAGAAGAAGAAGAAAAAAAACAGAAACGAATCCAAAATCGCAATCGAGTGCCTCGCTCGAAGAGCAAATTCCATTCTCAATTTCCCTTGTTCGAGGTTCGTTTCTTCCCAATTACCGGCCAGCTACGCGACTTTATAGACCTAGGATCTATTACGAAGCGGCGGATAAATAACGAGACGCTATTCCAGGATCGAATGAGTTTGCACCGGCCGATCCTTCCTTCCTTCCTTCCTTCTCCCCTCCTCGAGAATTCTTTCTTCCTGCCCCTCTTCCTCCATTGATAAATGGAAGAGGAGAGAAGCCCCAGATCCTTTGGGGAGGCAGGGGAGGTCCGCGATGGGCATAGCTCACTCTGTATCGGCTCATGCCATCTTCGTGCCCCTCTTCTCCTTTCTCTTCCGCCGCCGGTTCCCGCCCGGTTAACGAGCTACGGGGGCCTCGAATCGGCGTACAACGCGGTCGGTCTGATGGACGTTCGAATTGGAAACTGGGAGAGGAGATAGTCCTGGCTCGGTTATCGCGCTTCGGGACAACAAACCGAGGCTTAAAGGGAATTTCAGATAAATGGTTTTGTTCGCCGACACGCGATCGCCTACGCGTATTTTCAAAAATTCCTCCTCCTCCTCCTCCTCGATTCGCGATAATGCGTGTTTCGCCGAATCTCGTTGATCACCAACCCATTATTCGAAAAGCGATGCACTTTTTCTTCCTTTCCCAAGGAAGGAGCGAAATCTTTAATTGGACCACTCCTCGGTTATGAGAGAAATCGATTTATCCTCGGAGTTGATCCTCCTCAGGACGAGAGGGCAATTTCGATTTCGAGGATCCAAAACTCGTAGTTTAAATTCTCGAGTTGTCCGATACGAGAGAGAGAGAAAAATAGATCGATCGATGTAGGACAGGATTTTAACGAAGATGGAAAAATGCAGAGGATGGTTAAACTTTGAATACGAGAGAGAGAGAGAGAGAGAGAGGAATCGATTGATCCTCGTGTAGGACAAGTTTAACGAAGATCGAAAAAGTACAGGGATCGACGAAACTCGCAGTCGATGTTCGACAACTGCGAGTTGTCGGATGTATGAGAGAAATCGATTGATCCTCGTGCAGGGGGAGGGAGGAGGAGGAGAAGGTCGAGATGGAAACAGAAACAGAGCAGGTTTTTCGAGGACGTTTCCGTGCGCTCCTCCCCGCTAACGAGCCGTCGAAACGAGGATTTAGTTTAATGGCCGAGTTCGCCCGCTTATCGCTACCCGTGCGACGTCCTTCTTGTACGACGTCCTCGTTACCTTAGCTGCAATTGACACGTTCGAATCTATACGACACGGTGTCGGGCAGAACACGAGAAGTAGTTTAGCCGATCCATTGTTTTTTGCCCCTTTTCGCGGACACCTCGCACGAAATCCGGCTCTCTCTCTCTGTCTGCCTCTCCTCTCGATCCTCCCGGCGTCTTGCCTCCGCCAAGAAGGGATCACGGGGCGTAAATTATGCCGTGCGACCGTCAATTACGATTCGGCTCGGGAAATAAGCTCGGCAGATCGCACGTACGAACTTGTTTCGAAATAGAAGTCGAATTGAAGAAAAATCGATACATTACAATTTTATTTTTTTATTTAGAATATTCGAATATCCTTTTGTCGAAACAAAATTGATTATTATTCGGAGAGAATTAACGACGAATAAAAAGTTAAATCAAATTCTCTGAAAGAAGGAGAGGCAGTCTCAATAATTATATATTCGCGCATCTCGCGATAAATCACGAGGCAAAATTTCGGCCGTCGTATAATTCGTACACGATATTCCACTGTACGTCACAAAGTACAGCGAACAGTTTACCTTGTGCAAATGGGACGCGCGACGACGCTTATACAACGCGTCACGGCGAGCCACGTCGAGTTTCGTCGCATGCTGATGACAGTGCAGATTGTCGGACGAGTATATGCCATTGCCGCCCCCTCCTTCCCCGTGTTTTGCATATGCGCGTGTCCGCGATTTCGCCTTGCCCATCCCCTTCCCCGACCTTTATCGACGTCGTTGCGTAAATAATCCTAACCTGGGTTGGGACCCAGGGGGAAAAAAAGGAAAGGAAAGAATCCTTCTCCTCGCTTCTTCCTCGCTTGTTTCGCATCCTCGTTCTCTACCTTTTGCTCTACCTTTCGCTCGTCGTCCCAGGTGGATATCTATCTGGTCAAATAGTTGGAACAGTAAGGGCTACAAATAATGAAATATTGAAATTTTTAATTCGAGTTTGCTCGAGGAATCGGCAACGTAGCTTCGATTATTGTTACATAGATTTAATGTAGGATACGATAGGAGGTGAAAGATCGATTCAGTGGCGCTGCTCCGTCCATTTTATCCCTCTTCTTCTTCGCATTTTTCGAAGGGTGTGTAATGAGCGTATCACGTGACAGGTGGCCATTGGAGCGACGATTAAGAGCGAAGACTTCATCAAGCGCGGCGAAGCGAAGTAATGGGACAGGTGTCAGTCCCGGTCAGAGACAAGTCTAGGAGAGCGAGCGATTCCGGATCGATCTATTACTCCAAAACGTCGCTAATGCAACGGACGGTTGTGTCACCCTTGTGTCCCGTGTGCGGGAACGTTTACGAATGAATTATTCTGAACGTACCCCTCGTCCAATCCTTGCCCCCCTGGCGCCACCGCTCGGCCGTGCTTCCAAGCTCGAGGCTGCATCGATTTTATCCTAAACACCGTGCACCTCTCCATTCCAATTAAACGACGATCAATTCCCCCTCCTTCGAGAAAATTAAAGTAAAGTTTCTCATCGAGAAAACGATCCGATTTTTGTTTTTTTTTGCAAGGGCAATCATCGCGCGGCTTTTCGTGGTTGACGAGGCAAACTCCGATATGTTCGTGTTCCTCTTCTGGAGAAGGAGCAGAGTCGAGAAGATCCCTGCTGGGGGGATGTCACAGCGTGACGAACGACGGCGAATTTCGACTCCTTTGCGATGGGTCACTCCGTGGGGACCACACTTGCTGCTGCCCCATGGAAGGGTGGAGGGGAGGGGAAAAGAGAAACGAGGAAGGAAAGGGTCCGCGGCTCTGCCCTAATTGTTCATCGTCTCGCTCAAGACAGACTCGAAGACAAATGGGGTTCCACCGGTTGGAAAGCTCGCTTATTATTAAATGTACCGAGTTAAATGGCAAATGATTAACAACGCAGGAAACGGGATGACGTGGTTTATGCATTCCGATTCGATGAAAGAAATTTTATGAATGACGTTCCTTCTTTCTTTTAACGTGCTCTCTAACGTTGAAATTTGAGGATAAATAAAGTGATATATAATACGAAGTATAATAATGATTAAAACGAATATGAATATGTATTTGGGTGAAGAGATCCTTGGGGAAAAGGATGATTCGAAAGAGGAATATATCATTCTTTCGTATTTACGTGACTAATTTTAGGGGAAACGGGAGGATTAAATTTGATCCCGGATAAATTCGATTAAACGGCACGAGTCGTGGAATATCACGGAGAACGAAGAAGAAGCCAAATTTGATTAGCCCCGTTTACTTAAGAACCGAACTGAACCTCGTTGTGGATGTGGGTGCCCATCCGAAATTATACGTAACGAATCGAATGTGGGCCAAAACCGAAAGCTGCTCCCGAAAGAAATCTACCTCGATGAAATTTCCACCCCGAACGAGCGTGAAATTTCGATTCGAACACGTAACGGGAGGAATGAATCTCCCCTTCGAAACCTCTTCGAAAATTCGCTTCTCAATCGAAAGAACGTAAATGAAAAATTGCAAAGAGCGCAATATAAATAGAAGAATAGAAAAATCGGCACGGTTTCGAGATAATCGACGCAGGACCGACACGCCGAGTTGCACGAGTTCTTTTGATTAAAGAAAGCGACTCCTCTCCTCGCGCTTTCAAATTGGCCGAGCCGGGGATAGGAGAAGGCCGTGTTCGCGTGACGGTTGTCCGCTTGTTTTCGACCGTGTGTACACAAGCCGCGCGAGAGAACGAGTCGCCGCTATATCCTATCTTGTTACACTCGGTGAATACATAAATATAAATTACTTAATTTCGTAACTCGGTTTAAGTTCGCGCCACTGGGAAGAGACGTGATCTTGAATTCATTGTCTCATCGTGACACGCCTTCGGGCTAACGTAACACCGTCGCGCCTCGTATATGTATATGTATATACACGTATATACACCTCGTCGACGGTTCATATAATTTCATCGAGCTGAACGCCCATCGACGCTTTCCAAAGCGTTCGTGACGTATCGTATGCAACGATCGAGCATCGACGCCTTCGCTCGGCCGACTGGCATCGCTAATCGTGCCCTATCTCCACCGGAGACATACATGTTTCGCGTGAAGGATAAGCGAAGGAACGAATCACGACGAATTAATTTCACGTTTTCGCTCCCCCTTTCGATTCGACTCTTACTTCGGCGTCTGTTATTAATTTATTCAGGCCTGACAATTACTCGGATTTTTTTTCCAAAAGGAAGGGGAACCTTTTTCCCCCGTGGAAAAAAAAGAGCGACTCGAGCGTAAGGTTACAGGAACACATCGTTCAAACGTGGTGCGTAATGCGTCACGTGTGCACGGCCAGATTTCGAATATCGTGTTGCATCGAGAGAGGGTTGGAAACGAAGGTTTAACCGCCTCCCCGAAGAAGAATTCGTGGAAAGAGGATAATACAAAATATAACACACATTTCCAAAACGCGTCATAACCAGAACCGTAGAATGTTGCGAAAAAACGAATTCCGCCTCGTTATTATTCATCCCATCGTTTAATAACCGCTTAATGTCCCTCGTTATTAAATATTCCGGTTAAAAGAAAAAACTGAGATACGATCTCGCGTGTATATATAGATATATACATACACACACACACGGAGATACGTATTAATCGATTCAGTCGAGCCATTCGATCGTGCATTCATCATAAGATTTTTCAAGCGACGCGACGGACCGAGGAGAACGCACCGACCAATTACCGTCCGCTTTCGAATTCGATTTGAATTTATAAGCCGTCCCCATATATAGAGAGATCAGACGCAAAATGTTTAATCGATCCAGCTGATTTATATTTGCCTACGGTTTATCGTGTTCAACGGGGGGGAGAATGTCTGTCCGTCGCGGATCGCAGAAGGAATCGTTAAAAATATGGAAAGGAACGCATCCTCGGCTTGCCGGGTTGCATACCCATCGGGTTACACGTCGATGGCGAGCACAGATACCAACCGTCAGCCTTGCTTTTATCTATATATTTTATGGCATCGCCTCCGGATAATGATGCCTCTCCGACCGTGTTTTCATCGATAAAGGACACGGACTCGAATCGAGATTAATTCGTGTCCACCGAATGCGACGCTATCTTCTTCCGAAATAGCTACATCATATCGGTGATTTTCATACCGTTTGTATTAATATCTCGTCCCAGGGACGAGCAGTTCCATCCATTATACGCACCGTCAACAACATCTCTCTTGACACGATCCAACCGTTTCCACGATATATATTCTCGAACCTGTTTCCTCTTCCCTTCTCCCCTTCTTTTTTCTTTAATCGACGCGATTCTCAACGCCTTTGATTGTCGCGCGTAAAATAAACGTTCGACCGTAGATAAATAAGGCGCTTTAACCGGATCGTTAATTCGCGACGTAAAATCATCTTTTCGGGGAAATTAATTGCACGCGTTCGAAAAAAAATTTTTCCTTTTCCTCTCGATCGATGGGTCGACGAGAGAAATAGAATCTTTATATTTCGGAGAGGAAAACGGCGAAGGCTCGTCGATACTACTCTCGAGGGACAGCTGGGAGGGAGGGGGAGGATAGGGGTATTCGAGAGGCATACTTCCGAGAGAAAAATCCATCGTCTCATGCGGCGCAATGCTCGTTCGAGTGAACCTATTTGGAACGCGATCGTAAAAGGAGACTGCACTCTCCATATCGGAGTCTCAAGTCTCCATATTATTCGATCAGACTCGACGTTACCTAAATTGTTTCAGCCCGCCGTTCCGTGGCCGCCATGGAAAATTGGAAAAGCGTCTAGCCGATGAGAGGGAGGAGGAGGAGGAGGGGTCCCTTTTGAAAGATCGAGTGGAGAGGAGGACAAGAAAGGGGGTCCTAGCGAGGAATATCGATCGATTTAAAGGAACGCGGGGAAAAAGAGAAAAAGAGAATCGCGTGGACCAAGAGTCTGTGCCTAGTCGTGTACACCGTACGTCGTTCCATTTCGTCCGTTCACCGTTACGTGACTGTCGGCCCTTGCCGACTATTTCGTGCGATAAGTGAAGGAGGGCGGGGAAAGGGAGTATAAAAATCGAATCCTCCCCTCCTGCCCCTCCTTGTAAATCATTTCCTTCGTTCTTAAAGCGTCATTCCCATCCATAACCGAGGGATATATATCGATCGGGTCATTTCGCTGGGATCTAGAGAATCTTCCACGCCACTGTTTCCCTGTCGATAAGAAGAAGCCTAATCCGCTCCTCCCCCGTCAATGCGGATACAACAAACACGTTTCACACTCCCGTTCGTAAATCAAAACGTGGGATCGTGAATCATCGTGTTTTCCCTCCCCGGTTTAAGTAAAAAGGTCCTATGAACTTGCCATTTCGAGATACTGTTTTCAAAACATTGCGCAATCGTATGGACGAGTCGAATTCATAGAAAGAGTTCAAACTGTATAAAATACTACCGATTTTCGTAAAGTGAATAATTTACGAACGACGATATTAAAGAAAATTCAAATGAAATCTGTGGATCAATAGATGCGAGAAGACGCAACGAAAGTAAAGAGAAGCGTGCGGAATACTTTTGAACGTGTACTGCACAGTGTGTACAGTAAGAAAGGGAGGAAGGAAGGAAAAGGAGAAGGGGGTTGAATTTTTAAACGTTAATCGTTGGAAGGTGGTGCGCGAGTCGTGTAGGTGGAAAACGGCGAGCGTGCACGCGAGGGAGCGGAGGGGTTGTTGGTGGGCGGGGATCGGCGCATTTATCCTCGGCCCCCGGCTCCTTTTCTTCCTCCGAGCCGTGGCCACAAATTTTCCCTCTTCGTTCTGCTCTCATTGGGCACGGAGCGGGGAATGCCAGGCGTTTCCATTGTCGGCCGCCTCCGTCGCACAATGCCGCGTTGCCCTTGCAGCTGTCGCGCCGGAAACAAATTTCTAATGTCGCATTAAACAAACCGGTCGGCAATGTGCCTTGGTATTCGCGCGCGCGCCCAGGATCGGGATGTTATTGGGGGGAGGTCGATCGACGAGTTCGAACAATGGAGATCGAGACTCCAAGTATGCATAATCGGGCACGAGCCTCTTGACGTATTAACGCGGGATTTGTCGGATCAGAAAGGGCAGATTTACGGCAGCGCTCCCTATTCGTCGGGTCACGTATCGTATGGGTCCTGCGGCTGGATACCGGTGTTACGTATATCTACTTTGCCTCGTTTCTGGAAAAACGTGACGAGCAACAATGCTTGTACAAGGATAAAAGGTTGTTACGCGGTTGGTAATCCTGTCGGGCTAATGTGGTGCCACGGAGGGTGCCGGTGGATCCCGTTCGAATCGATCGACGTATGGACGGGCCGAATTTCGAGATGGAAATATCCCTCGAAGAAACGAGGTAGCGAGATAGGCGGGGTTTATTTAGTCCTTCAGCAGTCGTTAATCTCGAAACGCGATGAACGGGCAGAGAAATGTTACTACAATCGAAGCGTTATGGGGGGAGGGAAAAAAGGAATCGTTCAATTTCACTTACAATTTTCAAATATTCCCTCACGCAGCTCGGCTCGACGGCGAAATCGTCTAAAATTAAATACTCTTCGAGGGTATTTAAAATGCAGTCGTTCGTTTTTAATCCATGCGCGGCCGGAATTCACGATTCGATCGCGAAGAGGACGGACGACGGGGTGGCGATCGAAAGGAAGGGAGGAGCAGTAGATGGCTCCGCAACGAGATTGAGTCCCCGCGATAATCCATCGCGAATTACGTACTCTGACGACGCTTCGTACGTACTCGTCGACGTTAATCCAGAAAGGCCGACGTGATTGGCAGTGTCAGGGCAGCGGCGGGTTGAAGCGCCGTGGCGGTGGCAACCGAAGCGCGAGGAGAGTAATTTGTATTCACGTTAGGTGTTGTCTCGCCACCTGGCAGCCCGGCCATCCCTCCCGCCCTTTTCCCTTCCATCTCCACCCGACTCCTTCTCGCGCTTCTCATCTTGTCTCCGGTCCCCGCCGCGCTGTCCGTCCCGCCGCGCCGGCTTGACGTATGTCCCCCATCGATCACTTTCCTCCACCTTCCAGCTCGCGTTTCCACGTCCACCTTGCTCCGCGCCATTGAAATTCCGCCCGGGTATAATAAGGTTTTATTGCTTTCGCGGCCGGGCTCGAAAACAAAAGGATCGATGCCCGGAACCCAGAAGAAGGATGAACGCTGTGGATGGAGTCTGTTGCCGGGGAGGATGGACGTTCCGGAAGCGTTCAGGAATCGACCGTTATATCTCTCGTTATGTCGCCAAGGAACTGACGGTGACGAATGATTTCGCGAATGATCGATTATTCTAATTTCATTTCTTGATTTCTACATTTTTCTTTCAGATACAGCGGTACCAGTTAGGATCGTAAAATTCCTGAAAATCTGTAATTGGCGTAATATATCGAGCCCTTCTTTTTCTATAAAAGATGGTAAAATTTTTAATAAGGGAGGGAAGTAACAAGAGTTTGTACAACTTCGGATTAAGGGTGGTACGTAATAGGGAAGAATATGAGTTTCACGTTTCACTTATTGTCAGCTATATATATATATACAAGATACATTGGAACACGATCCCCTGGTCCGTAAAATTTTATGCGGTGTCGTTATCGATCGTTGGTAGTCGTGTCGAAAGAAGTGGAGATCGGGCGGCACGACGATGCGGAAATAATCGGCAAACAGGCAATATGTCAGTAGGGTTTCGGCCCGGATACAAGTCGCGCTGACTTGTTAGCCAAAAACAAATACGACTCGGGATAGGTTCTAACACGAGTCGTGTATCTGTTGGGCCATCGTCGAGGCCCCATGGGATTATCCGTCCCATCTCGTTTTCGTCGCGCCCCCTGTCAACCACCATCTGGCCTCGCCTTTGACGATTTATTCTTATTGCGTTCTCTCTCTCTCTCTCTCCCTCTCTCCTCCTTTTTTCCGCGAGACAACATCACAGGGACGGAACGGCAAAAAGAAATCGCACGTACGCGTCGTCGTATTATGTAAACGGGCGCGCGAAAAGGATCGGGGCCAAATGGAAAACACGTATTTCCATGCCGGCCTGATAAGAAGTATGAAAAGGGCGCCCCTCGCGCGGAGTTGGATAAAGGTTTCTGTCGAAACGTTGGAGAGATTACGAGAGATGTATCGCGAAGCGCGGATCGAGGATTTCGGGATGGAAAGTATGGGAGGGACTCGTCGGTGTGAGAATTTACAGCAAGTACAGTGCACTGGTACTACGTATACACTGTCCGAATTCCCTAAAAACGTGCGCAAGGTCGCCGTTCCCACGTAGATCGTGCGCTTCGGCGAAAGAGAAACGGAGATTCAAAGCTCGGATACTCGTATCTTTCCTCCCTTCCCCACACTCAGGGAAGAGACCGGAATAGATGGATATTACCAACGATACACGCTACTTCCTGAAACGTGTACTTCCTGAAACAAGTAGAATACCGTGTCCGTTGCTCCGCTACCTATACGCGGTCGACGTGGACGAATGGCGGCTCTTCTCTCCTCCTCCTCCTGCTCTCGTCGAGGAAAGGAGGAAACACGGCACCGGTATCGTTTCTTGGCCACACGGATGAACGTGTATCAACGGAGTTTCACAGAATTTTCTACCACGACGGTGTAACCAAGGTAGACCTTTGATCATCTTCTGGTGTAAAAGATTTAGACCGAGCGGGGGGACGAGCACGGTATCGCTCTGTCTGCGGTGCCATTCCCTTGCCGACACAGCCTCACTCCCGCCACGCCACGGCCGTTTGGGAATACACCCATTATCCTCTCGGCGAAACAGATGAAAGCGAAACCTGACCGCGGAATGGATTTATCCGGGAAACGCGGTACAAAGTTTGGGGTGGGGGAAGGGACCCAAAGTTTCCCGCTAATGCCGCCCGGTTCTATTTTAAAAAATAGAGAGCCTCCCCTCTTTTAATCGCCGCTACCTTCTCCACAACCTTTTAGCCGCACCACCTTTCATGCAACGCCCCCTCCATCCATCCAGCGAGCGTTCGAGCGTTTGCGAAGAAGAGGAAGAAGAAGCGAGCGAGGATTTTAGCGTTCTGCTCCCCTTCTTCCTCTCGTCCCAGTTTCATAACTTTCATAAATCCACCAGATTTTTATTTCCGCGAACCGGGCACGGTTACGGTTAGACGGTTACGAGGATTACCGGTTGATTCGGGATGGCGAGAGGATCCACGTAAAAGCGCGCGCGTGTAAGCCGCGGTAACCAGGCTGTAACCTCGGCAATTTAGACGTAAATCGCATTCTCCTGGGCCGCGCAACTTTCGCATGGCGATATTGTTCTGACACTACGCAAACACACAACGGACGGAGCGCAATTCCGGTACGGGTGTAACCAAGGCTATGAATTATGCAACCCCTATTGGTTGCCGGCACCCTCCGGTGAACTAGCACAATCCTCCCGGCCCTCGCCCTCTCGTCCTTCCCGTCCGACCCTTCCTCCCTTCCAACAATTCCACTAAATGTACCCATTGTATCGACCAACTCCTTCCAATATCGCGCTCGATATATCCCACCAATTTCCACGTTATTCCATTCCGCTCCGCCGGTTTTTCCATCGTCCCGACCAACGTTGTCGCGCCACCTATCCGATCTGCGCGACACCTTGTTTACGAATCGTTATTATCACGTTCTTTTGAATATATGTATATATATATATATCGATCGATCGATCGGAGGAGCTTCGGTTACGCGATCGAATCGTTCCACGTAAGAGTGGAATTTCGTCAACTTTCGTTCGTGTTCATTCGGATAAAGGAGTTGACCCTCGTTCGATTTTTCGAAACCGATCTATTGTAGAACGGATGAGCGGGACACTCGCGTACGTACGTACGTACACTCGTGTACTGGCGTGCCAGCGGTAGTATTTACGGCTAACAATAAATCCCTTTCAAAGGCACACGCAG
This sequence comes from Apis cerana, assembly GCF_029169275.1. Lineage (NCBI taxonomy): Eukaryota > Metazoa > Arthropoda > Insecta > Hymenoptera > Apidae > Apis > Apis cerana. The sequence continues at coordinate 11,197,871 of NC_083858.1, read as the reverse complement.
CGAGTCCATTTAGCGTTTTCTTCCCGCTTACATACAACGAACGTAGTAATTACTCGTTAAGAGCGCGGAGGTTCACAGAGGGAGAGAAAGCAGGCTTAAATTCTGCAATGCGTCATTTCGTTCGTGCCATTAAAACGCGAGATCAGCTTGGCAACGTAAAGAGAGAGAGAGAGAGAAAGAGCGAGAGCGAGGAGAATGGAAGGGGATGACGCGAGAAAAGATGTGAAAAAAAGAGCGAGCTTTTCTCGATTCGCGACAGTGGTGGCGTAGCGTTTGAAACGCTTTAAAAAAAGTACGAGTCGTAAAAAGGACTTGGATACTTTGATGCGGGTTGGTACGTTTTATCTCGAAAAACGAGGGGGTGGGGGCGCCGAAGGGCGCCTTTCTGCTCTTTCTTTTTCCCCTCCCTCTCTGCTGCGACGGTGAACAGAGTGGAGAGGCTGCTATCTTCCTTCCGCAACGCCATTGCTAACGGGCCACCGTTATCAATGGCTCCCGCCTAATGATTTTCAAGCGGACCGACCACCGGTTTCGGTCCTCCCACTCGGTCTACTTGTGTGCGGCGGTGTACAGGAACGGCCACGTTGAATATTTAACGACCGCCTATAAAATATGATACGCGGCCGTTAAATCGTGGCCGGAATCGTCCATCCAGGATTTCATCGTGACGAGCTCTCGTTAATTCCACCAGCATCGTTTCGATGATTATCGCGGCTCGCGGCGAAATGGCCCGTGAAATCGTCGTTGACATTTATTCTCCATTTATTTACCGCCCGATAAACATTAAATCCAACTTCGGATTAATTGGTGAACCGATCCTTTAATACGACCGTATAGAGAGTAGATCGTGATAATGGCCAACGACTCGCCCCTATCTATTACTACTCTCCGATTGGACAGAGACAACGAGAATGCATAAATCTACTTTCAAGACGGACTTCCATCGAAACGGAATATTCCGAATATTTCGTTCCGGGCGAAACATTTTTCATATTCCATCGGAAGAGTAGAACCTTCGTCACGACCGAGGCCCCAGTAATAAGTTTTTCTCACCGCCATTTTCGCAGCTCGCGCTTTACAACGCCGACGTGTATCTCGTAAAATGCATCCCCGACAACGATAAACGTAAACACACGTTTCTTGTTTTTTTTCTCGCGCGCGGGATGCGGAACGAGAAGGTGCGAAATAAATCCGTAAAACGTAAGGAAGACGGAAGATGTTGGCGCGAGATTTACGGGGAGGGGGAGGGGAAGTTATGTTTCGAGACGGATATTTACAAATGCGGCCGATAAACAGATTTATCGCGGGACCGGTACAAGGTATTTCCATTACGCGAAGAGGAGATTTTTCGATTCGATTCGATCGCGGGGAAAACAAGGGATAAAATTGATCTTGGACCAAGACATCGAGCTGGCCGAGACGGATGATTTATGTCGTTATTATTTCGCGGCCGGGCATTAATAGTCCGGCAAACACGGTGGAAACATGTCAGACGCACGCGAAACACACAGCGGAATTCCACTGTGGGGAGGGCCCACTTTTATTCGCCACCGCTTCTTTTCCCTGTCGCGGATCGTTAATCATTCGCCTCCCGGCCGAACAAGGAGCCGAAACAAGCGAGGGAGAGAGAGATGAATGGAAAAATAAAAAAGAACAACGAGTCGGGTGGGAATTTTTCAGTCAACCGCTACATCACGCGGTGAAAAACACCCCGCGTAGGCCCCCATGGGGGTGTTCATGACGCCATTCAAAATGTCTAGAACATGGTAGCTAGAGCATCCGTAAGGGAAGATACATTTATAATATGGGTGGCGCGTTTAACGTGTCACGGGAAAATTATGTTTCATCATCGGTGACGAGGGGAAGGTGAATCGTTTATTCTTCCCCGAGTATATTCGCGAATTCGAGCTTTCATTTTTCTTTAATTCATCGGATTAGTCTATACATCCAGATCTGATATTTCGTACATAAAATATGTCGTGGATAATTTAATCAATCGATTCTTCAGTTTTTATTCAAATATATTTATCAATATTTACAATCGACTAGTAATCGGTATAATTAGCTTTTTCCGTTTGATAATTTTTCTAAGAAATTAATTTAATTCAAATAGCGTACGATAATACCTCAAAAAAGTATTTTCATTCGAATTAGCTTCGTGAATAGCCCGAAAGGATTAAACTATTTAACACGGACGCGAATACTCATTCAAGACACTCGTTCAACTGCCAATTTCCAGAGACGAACAATGTGAATTCCTATTGACACAAATTCGATATTCGTTCCCCACAATGGCCGGTGTTCTATAACAATTCACCGTGGTTTCCACGACATTCGTCTCTCGATAGACATCATACGTCACCGTAATATTTTAACCTCTCAACTAATTCAAATATAGTTAGTCGTAGGAACGTCTGCAACCTTTCAAAGAACTTCTCAAGGCTGTTTACAGTAGCATCGAGTCTCTCTCTCTCTCTCTCTCTCTCTGCGAACCACGATGAAAAGGACTTTCACAAGAGGTGCTGATACAATTCTACTACATTATATGTATATGTGTACATAGGACGTGCACTCGCTTGGGTTCCATCCTATGACGGTGTGCCTGTGTATATATGCGTTTGTTTGCACGTGTATACGTGTGTGTATGTGTATATGCGTGCATACAGACCCCGAAAGAGCAAGGATCGATAACACCGGTCGCGAACGGGGTACATTAAGGCCATTTTACGAGTATAGGATATCTGGAAAGCAATACTCCATTCTTGAGGATCCTTTGGGTGCCGCGATCTTTACGGCATAGTATACATGCCTCAGACATTGTCGAGTTGACAAGAAAAGAGAGATACACCCCCGCGGCATGCTACGATCCTTTGAGCTCGTGTATCCTTCCCCCTTCTCGTCGAGTCATGGAGCCTCGAGATTAACTCCATTTTTCCTTCGAGTCTTGCGGAAAGGGGCACGCGTTTTCCGACGGTTGGTCTCAAGTATTAATTAATGTTTGTCAGGAGAGAGGCCTCTTTGTGTCCGGAATCGAAGTTACCCTCGACTCGATAAATCATTCCACGCTAGGCAGAGAGTGCTTTTGTGGCGCCAGTACCTAAGTTTTATGTAACTCGTGGAAAATTAATATATTTTCAAGGGAGAGAGAGAGTAGGAAGAATTTTTCGAGGGAAACGTAAATAAAAATCGAGGGGGAAATATTCCGTAGCGGTTCCGTGATGTTGTTCGTTTTCTTGGTTGGAAAGATTCGTGAAAAAACTAAGGTATCTCGTCTTGTCATAATATTACGACACGAAGAATGGAACTTTCACTGCGCGTTTCACTGAAATGCGCCACCTTGACATCTTATGAAAGGGTAATGAGACATATATTCACGAAGAGGCGGATCCCTTCAAGGTTTACACTCGTGTACCTACACCGCCCATCTCGTCCTATTATCCTGGATCATCTCGTTTCGCAACCGCTCTTCTCGTATCTCGACCGAAGAAACGAAATGATTATCTCCGCGCGCTTAAATGGTGTCACAAAGGGAAACGTGGAAGCGGAGCGTAAGAAGCGTCGATAGACCGCATCGATCGCGCATTTGTTCGCGTCCCTAATGAAAACCGACAGCAATATATCCTTCTGTCGCGTCTTTGCTCTCCCGAGATCCTCCTTCTAATATTAAGGGACCACCCTGACTGCGTTAATTAGTAAACTCGGTGGTTGGCTTGGCTCTGGCGTTGCTAATGAGAATTTGAGTAATGACTATGGCGTTCCCGCGACCTGTCCTCTTCGTCTCTTGGCAAATTTGCCGATGTGCCTTTGCACGTTATGCCAGTGTCAAGACCCAACGAGATCGATAGCTCCTTTGAGCGTATTCGCGGCAATATTGCCCCCGATAACCTATCTAATATTCCCGACTTTTGTCGTCTGCTCTCTTTTTATCTCTCTCTCTGTCCTAAAAATTACTCCTCGAATATAACTTTCGGATATCGGATATGTTCAAAGTTATTAAAGAGTATCTAATTGTGTATCTAATAACACGCGCGTGTAAGATCGAATTGGGACGAAAAATTTGTGACGCGTTCAATTCGAAAGGTGTCCACTTAAACCGCCCAATTAGTTGGAAACTAGTCGGACTCTACGTTTTATTAGATTAAGTCAACAAAGTTCGACTACTTTTCCGCTCTAATTCGAAGTAGTAAAATCCGGGGGACATGTGTTTACAAGAAAAATGGATGGATTTTCTGTTCCCGCCATATATCTCATTTAGTTATCCGCGCGTAATCAACGCGCGCTTAATCGAACATTTATTTCAATTACGACACTGGAATAACTTCAAACGGTCTCCAGCGAATGGAACGGAACGTGACCGACGATAACTGTCCCGTAGAAAGTAGCGTGAACAAGACGTTATTAGCGATACTCTATTTAAACCGTATCGAATCGGCTGAAACACGAAAAGTTTCCATTAATTACGCATACCGCGACTTATCCGCCTCCTAAGACCGGCCGAGTAACTTATTTTCACTCTCGATTCGGTATGCACCCAAGGAGATTTGAATATGCATCAGAATGATAATGAGACCGCACGAGTTGTAAATCTTGCGGGATTCGTCTCGCTTTGTTTCACAGTTCCCCGCGACCTCGATGAATTTACACCGGTCGTCAGATTATTCATCGCTCGTTGATCTCGTTCTCCATTTTCTCAGCTGCACTCTCGAGCAAGGATACCGACAATCTCAAGGACTCCCTCCACTATTTATATCTTTGGTTCGTTGAGGAATGATTATCGACGAATGCTGTTCCTGGTGGAGGGGTGGAAGAAGCTCGTGCCTCGTGGCGCCACCGTGACAAAAAGCGCTCAACTACGAGGGAATTTCGAGAAACAACCCTCTGTTGGTTGCGTCGAACCGACTGCCTGATGCTTCGCTTCTCTCCGATTGCTTCCTGTACTTCGCGCCAGAGGGTGCGTGTGAGTTGTAAAGCGAGCCAAATGTCGTTATTCTCTCACTTTTATTTCCATGTATATTTTTAATAACGATATAGCTTTTCTTTCTTCTTTTTACCATTATTCTTGCCGATATAACATTCGAAGTAATCTAGATATTTTGTTTTTTAGAAAGATTTTCACGAATTTCGATAAACGGAATAGAAATTAATGGAAATTGCAAGAGAGTTCATTGTTTCTTAATCTATCTAAAGAGAAGAGAAACGGGAAATAAATAACTTAATGGCAGGGATATTTCTCAAATACACGTACACGCTCATTTGTGTGAGTATTTGAAACTATAATATAACACCTCGAAGCTGATAAATACCTCGAAAGAGGTTGCTCGTTCTTTACCGGATACTTTATCACAGGTCGGACACTAATACCCGCCATATCTCTTAATGAAAAGTGAAATGTCTTCGGAAGGTGGCCTCCCCTCCTCGGCCTAAAACTCGACGAGAGAAAACTGCTCCCTCCTTTCTCCTCCTTTTCTGCCTTCGGCGAGAGAAATCCTCTCTCGCGTGACACGCGTCTCGGCAGAGAGAGAGAGAGAGAGTGAAAGTCGAAAGAAGAAATTATTTACGACTTATTCATACCCACATGGGGGTGGACGAGAAGGGTGGATCGCGCCTTAAAAGTTCTAGCAATATATAGATATATCTCGTCTTCCTTATTCTCTATGCAAATCCTCGCCTCTCCCTTAAAAAATACCCTCCCCTCTCTGTATCCACCCTAAGCTTTCGAGTTAGAATTCTCTTACAACTGGAACAACCGACTCTCTTCTTGAGAAAAGAAAGGGAAGCGAAGAGACACGAGCAGAAGAAGAGGGTCCTGCTTCGATCTTGTTTTTTCCACGGCACCACCCCCTCCTCTAATCCATCCTTTAAATTTAAATTTAACGAGATATATATATATATAGGGAGGGAAGAGTTGGAAGATCTGGAACTTTCGCTTACACTCTGCGGCATCTGCGCCCGAAAACTCCTTCCGGGCGGATCTTCACGGCCCGAAACTCGCTAACTAGTCCCCGTGCTTGATTTAAATATCTCGCCGCGAAAGGGCCAATCTTGTAAGTAGCTGCGACCTGATTTACCAATGGTTAGCCCAAATTCAAGTTACTACGGAAGTAACCATGGTTCTCCATGATCCGCCCCTTTTGATCATCGCGAGAATATTATCGAGATTCCGTTCCGCGGGTCGGGAGAGTGGATTAAACCGTGATCCAGCGCTGGAATTTTCGATGTACGCACGATGCTGGCGGATATTCGTATCGTTCGTCCGAGACGAGTGCGATTCGCGCCCCCGAATTTCTGATTCTCGCTCGGGGAAAACTTCAGACCCGATTACCACCGACTGGAGAAGCGGGCATACGGTTAAAGGAAGGTTCGGTTATTACGTAACTAAGGCAAGTATTCCATTAATCAAGTTAGACGCGACTTCGCAGCCAACTTGTTAGCAGGGCGACGACCGGGTGACGAAGGAGAAAGGGGATAAACGTTCGAGGAGGGGATGCTTAACATTTTATATACCGGATGGTTTAAACACGAAGGGCGCGAAATTGTTGCCGTGCTGGTGGGAACTGATGCGATCCCCTAAACGCAACGGGCTACTAACTTGCACTTCTAACCAAGATCTTCCGTTATTATTTAATAAACGGGGGAGGGGGAGGGAGGGAAATGTATGACGTACGAAGTTCGAGCAGTGAAAATGTTAATTCGGGGTTGGAGAACGGTTTACGTTCAACAACGGTTTAAGGGGGAAGATTGCAGGTACGAGATTGAATTTAAGAGGAGACGCCGCGACGAGTATTAAAGAAAAAAAAAGGGGAGGGAAAAAGAGATAAATGCATCTTAACTTGGTTCAACGGTCTCTCTCGTCTCGTCGTGACTTAACCGCATTTGATCAAAGCTGTACAAGCTCGACATCGTGACATCAGACAGTTCCTTAAGATCCTCGCAGCATCGAGCGCGGATCTTATGCATAAATATACATGTTAAAATTGTGTACACTAAATTTCGTCCTTTTGTGGAAGCGACGACGAGACGCCGATCCTCCTCCAGACTTTGGCCGAGAAGGAGACGAATCTTTGAAGGAGGGGAGGGAAGAAAGAGGTTTCGTTTTGAAGGAGGTCACTACCCTATAAGAAGAAGAAGGGTAGCGCGACCACCGCCCTGAAATATGGCGTTTCTGCATTTAGCTTTCGAATGCCTTTCGAGCAGCCTCGTTATCTTTGTCAAAGGGGATCCCTGGAACGTGGAACAAAAGGAAAGTGCGACTGGCACGGAGGCTGGCGCGCAGAAAGAGCGGAGAATAATTTATTCTAACGAAGAACCGCAATTAACAAAATGTCGCTCCTTTTTAAACGTTGGCTATCTTTTTCAAAATCATTCGAGTCGCTTTCATCATTTTCGCGTTAAAGTCGCAAGGGGAAAATTTTAATGAACAACGAGCATTAACAAGTCACGCGTCTTTGTCCTTTAAAACTTCTGCTTTGGAACGAGGGAATATGTTTATAAAACTGAACGCTTATAACGCGAGGAGAAAAAAAGAAAAGTCGTGCATCATATTTAATTCGCACAAGTGATTTAAAAAACGTTCATATTTTTCTTGTCTTGCGTCGATATATTCTTTCGGCTGAGAAGAAGCCAAAAGAAGATCGATGCACGTATTAAATTTGAATTTTTCAATTTTATTTTCCATAGATGACGCTACTATCATTTTCATTTGTACGTGCCTCTTCGATACGCAATCATCGATTAAGACCAATCGTACTTAAAGCAAGTGGCATTCACATTCGAATAAAATAAGCTACATCGTCTGACTGTTCCGCCCCGCCTCCTCAAATCTCGTCTGGTTCTCGATAAAGCCTAAGGGTACCGCGTTTCAACGGAAAATCCTTATTTGTTCGGCGTTTTGCTTAATGGGAGATCCATCTTTTCCCTTCAGGAGGGATTTACCGGGGAAAGCCTTATGGGAAAGTATGCGATGTGCCAGTACTCGTAGCGATGAAGATTAAACGAACCTTTTGAAGGATTTATACCATAGAGAGGCAGAGAGAGAGAGAGAGAGAGAGAGGAGAGAAAAAGATAGATCAGAATGAAGTTTCACGGATAATGATGTTGCAACTTGATACTCCCATATACCCACGTTTATAAATTCATCACGATTATAAATATCATTAATGTATCGTATCGAATGACGATGGCCTCGGGAAAAAGCGCCAATATTTACATTCGTTGTTCGATATTTTGCGATAATGGCGATGCGTGAAATGATCGAGCCGCGAAACGAAACGGGAAAGGAGGGGGGAGGAGCAGGGGACGGTCTCGAGAAACAATTGCCGACGATAAATAAGAAAAATTGATTCGACGGAAGGGAGACGCCTACGTATTACCACCAAGACGTATATATCTCGCCGCAACCCTCCCGCGATATCGAAAACCGTACAATATTTACGCTTTCGACGGCGAACGCATAAATATTTCAAGAACAGCGAGCCCTTTAACACCCGACCCGGTCGCGAAACGGCCCCCACTTCGCGACCACTGATCGTATATTACCCATATTCCGTTATATGCCGGTATAAAAGCGGAGGAAAGTAACGCAAAGTATTATCCCTTTCCTCGCCCGTATCCAATTAAATGGAAATCCTCTATATGGATATTCATGAATATAGCTGTGTAGCGCAGCTATACTGTCTAAAAATTAAAAAAGAATCTACTAGAAGAAGAAAGGAGGGGGGGAGGGGGGTTATATAAAATTCCAAAGAGCGTTTGAACGAAAAATGTGACATCGAAAAATATGGCGGCGAACCGATTAATCGTTCTGAACAGAAGGGAACGCGATGCTTGTTCGATTTCGAGTAAATATTGTAAATAAATAGCGCATGGCCGTTCACGTCAATCAGGATCGTTCAAAGATCGTTTAAAGATTATTTACGGATCTGCGAATTTCAATGATCTTCCTGAGATACGAAGGCTATGATCCTCGTAAGGGGGAAGGCGGAGAGAGAGCCGAGCAATAGCGACAACATCGAGATCGTAGAAACCCGATAGCAACAACATAGCCATAGGGTCGTAGCAATCGATGAAGATGACCCCTCACTCGTGGAAATCAGTAGGGGGCATTAAGGTCGTGAAAGGCAACGACGTACTCTACTACTCGATTCGATCTCTGGCCTCCACTAAAAACTTACTACTTTCCCCGTAAAAAAGTAATCGGTATTTGTGCCGATGTTTCTCCATATCGACCGCCGTACAGATTCAACAAGATATCGAAGCGAAGATTATGCAAAGAAAAACCATATTCGCGGAAACACTCGCGGCAGATTAAAATGTGGAAGAACGTTGAAACGATTTATGAGTGGATAGAAGGCGGATTTCCTCGAAGGAAAAATAGGGGATGCAACGTCTCTGTCCCTCCGACTGATTGGTAATTAGACGACGCTCGATTAATCATACCTCTTAACCCCTCCTCTTTCCTTTTGCTCGGCTCGAGCCAACCGAGGATCCTCGAGTCGAGAGGCTTGAATGTTGTAGGTCTATTCAGCCTGGCCATTCGTTAATGAAGTCGCGTGTCGGGACTCCAACTTCATTTCCCTCTGAATGCGATGAGTCCGAGAATCATAATTACTATATTCTGTACGCATACCCTTGCTGATACGATGCGAAACGCCCGACTCGACTCCACCCGGAATCTCGATTAAGCCCCCATGGTCAAACGATACTTACCGCAGCCAGCAATGCCGCGATCGTGCACGAACCACGAATATCCCGTTTATTCCGAATTCTGGTCTCCTTTCATCCCGCTTTTGATCCTTCGTAATATCCTTCTCGGATATAATCACACCAAACCACGCCAGGTTCTTTCGATTCGATGACACTTGTTAGATTCGTTGATGGTTGATTGCGAGACGGACAATTCGTCTCGTAAACGATTCTTTTGCTCTTTGTATTCCAAGTTTTGATTCGAATGGTTAGACGACAATTCCGCCACCGGTTGTCCTTCGATGCGTAATTAATGCGAATCGCGTACCAGTTTCATCAGACTTCCTTTGATCTTTTCGACGGATCGATTTGAATGCAACGAGCCACGGAATGCCAATCAATCGGCCGCCCCATTTGGATATGGCGTCGTGGTCAGCTGTTCTATGAATTCTCTTTTATCCCACGAAAACTCAGTTGCGTCACAGGAATCGGCATTGGTGGTGCACGACCGCACGGATATTAGCGCATCGACGTTCGTGTGAGTGAGGATCGTGCGACATACAGGGTATTTGCTAGGATAAATAACAAAAAAATGTGTCATATCTGAATTAAGTTCAAGGAATACAGTTAATCGCAAAACTATACTTACAAAGAAAGTTTCATCGATGTGTGTATGATTATGCGTAGAGCACTTTATTTTTCGATGGAAAATTTCTTTATATTTAAGGTCGATTATCCCCTCGAAATGATGTTCCATATCCATAATGAAAAAAGTTGCTCCTGTATAACCTATATTAATATCTATTCACAATATTTCACATAAAACAAAATTATTTATATTTTAACACAACTTATTTTAGATTGTACGTATAAATTATTACATATAGCACGTGGATGAATTTTGATACGATCATCGAAAGAATGTAATAAAAATACAATATTAAATCACTTTTGTTCCTCGAAAATTTAAAATATAGAGAGACGGATACACGCTGTTGTATCGATCATAAAAGTTAAACGCTTTCTTTCCACTAACGCTTGCCGACTATTTATGAGCAAAAAAAAAAAAAAAAGAAAAAAGAATCATGGCCAATACTGCGAACACCCCGTGTATACAGAGCAGTGAGAAACCGCAGGTCGTACAAGTATATTTACCCTCGGTGGAGGGGCGATTGTATAACATGATCAGCACCCGGTGCACGCCTATAACGTTTTGATTATAGGGCACTCGCATTTGACTCCGTTAAACCTGATGCCGGGGATTTGGCTGGAACTCGTGCCGACTTCGAATCGAACCAATCATTGCCAGCCCGTGATATCGAAGTCGCAATGTTCGCGCCCAGCGTTAAACCGCTTACACTAACGAATACGTTATAACCGCGTTGCATTAAGATGCCGCTCGGGTTGAGTAACGAGTCAATCGATATATACAGCATATCGTCGCTAATCGAAGCGTCTCCATTTCGATTCCTCCCATTTGATTGCCAAGTTTATTTTATCCTTTACCCGGCGTTAAACATCTTACACACCGTGCTTCCCCCTTCGATACAAGGTGATCCAAAAGTACAGAGGGATAAAACAAGTGAAAAATGTTATAGGAATTTTGACGGATCTGTAATTATCTTAATCTCCAATTGTGTATTTACAATTTGATAATATCGATTTATTTCAATATCCGAATTCAAATTTCTCGAGTATCGATCAATCGTACAATCGTTATAACGATTAAAGATTACTCAAACGGGAGTATTTCTTTTTTTTAATTTTTTTTCCAAGATATCGGGATCGATACAAACCGTGACACGGTTTATTTGCGCCCCCCTCTCCTCGTTTTAATACACCTCGTGGATGATATACGCCGACTTCGTGCACGAGTAAATAACCCAGGCACGAAGAAATCTTACGATCGTACGTGTTGTTTCCGCGCAATTATTTATGCGAAAATAGGGCTCCGGTGGAAAATAAAAAGAAACAACGACGTATCCTGCGCACAGGTTCACAATCGTGCAAAACGTATCGAACTTAATCGGGGATGTCGATCCAGACGCGCATTGGATTTAATTCGAGCGTGAGCCACCTGAAACGGTGCACAACCGAGCAGCTAATCAACGTGCCCGTTTTCCCTTCCGTGTGTATTTACAGTACTGTCGATTCCTTCTCAGCCTCGATATTCCTGCTCGTATGCAGCTTTGCACACCACGCTACGTATACACACAGAGCGTAAATATCCTGCACCGGGTATTTGTACACTTTCCTATACATTTATCGTTTCCTGGCTCGTCTGCGAATTGTAAACCGCTTGATTGTAAACCGTTGTCACGTGTATACACGTCGTGACCTATTTACCCATCTTTTTTTCCTCTTTTAAATTCAACGAAACTGACACGCGACAGTTTGATTCGATCGTGGAATATACACACACACACACACACACACACATGATTATTGCTTAAAATTAATTTTTTTAGTTTAGAAGGTTTTTACGAGAAAGTTCGTCGATCGTATTCCGCGAAGAAAAGAAGAGGGAGGGGACGATTAAACGAAATAAACGAATATTCTTGAGGAGGATATATATCCACGCAAGAAGATATTTCCGCAGTTGATCCACGATATGTATTTATGAACGATTCCAGAATGGGTATAGGAACGAAATCATTCGTAATAGTCGATGTGATGGAGTCGAGTAGAGGGCTGATCGATCTCGAGCCTTTGATTATATTCCATTCCACTGTTCTGGATTTCCCTTCAATTTACCAACGGGGGGATTAAGTACGTTTCTCTTCATAATAACGGAACCAGCCAGATATGCAATTGATAAAAAAAGGAAAAAAAAAACGTTCGAGATTACACGACGGAAAAGGAATATTTTCAAGAAAGTTTATAAGATACATCTATTTAACGATTCGTATTAACAATAATACGAATGATAATTTAATTATCAATCGCACTTTCATAGATAACGTATCGTTCGATCGTTTTGAATCCACGCGACGTTCAACGTTCATTGTACCATCACGCGATCTCTGATTACAATATTAAAACGGAATATCGTAAAATCTGCACGCACACGTGCTCCTCGTGCCAACAAGAGGATTTTCTCCCTCGATCCCTTGGGATCTCTGCCATTTCCCAACGACTTGTTCCGCGTCTCCATTCTTCAGGGACGCGGTAAGAACGATATTAGATTTATCTCCGAAAGCGAATTTTTCCGCGTGATTCTATGATCGAAAAAAAAAAAATTGAATGAAAAGCGATGAACCGCGCGCGTTCACGACGATCGTGCACAAAACAATGCTCGCTGAATGGATTATTGGATAATCGATATGGTGGAGAAGATATGTAGAAAATGATTGAACGAAATGATAGAACGTATCGGTAATAATGGAACGAAGAATGTTTACAAAGGAATGGGAATGGAGATGATTAAATCTTGTTAATTAAAAAAAAAAAAAAAAAAACAAGAGGAATCGAACGATATTGTAATAACAATACAATCAGAGATGATAAAGCTTCGACGTGCAGATGCAAACAATTTTGACACGAGGATCGCAATTGTCACGTGAAACAAGAATGGTTTACCTGTGCTCTTTTCTACGTGTTTAATTTCTCTTGTCTCGCGTATCTCTTCAGAATAATGATAAAAATAAATAAACGCGCTCGAAAAAAAACTAACAGTCAGTCAACCATTAATTTTAATTCTGGAGAAAATCGACTACGATTTCCGTACGATCTTCCTCGTTCCCTTCCTCCTTCATTTTCTTTTTCTACGTCAAAAAAAGAAGAAGAAGTCGATGGCTGTGAAAAGTTTTATACGACGTTCATCAGCGAGGAATTTAACAAGATCGGTGAAAAAACTCGCGATTCCGATCGTTGGCGAAACAAAATTATAGGAATCCATCAATGTCTGCCGGCCATGGCGGAACATTAAATACAAAGCGAAGATAGGGCGCGGAAGAAACCTCGTAGTTAAATTATAGTCGTAGAAGATAGTTGAATAGTTGGCAGTTAACTCGATAAGATTCCATTTTTTGACTATACTTGAAGAAAACAAGCGTTTCAATACTTCGAAGTTCAATGAAAAGCGAAGGAAATAATGTATGGCGGGATAAAGAGATAAAATCATAGATATTACGCGTAAAGAGCACAGTTATACCAATAAGAGGTTAAAAACGCATTTACGCGAATTTAATTGATTTGACGATGCATCGAGAAATATAAAACCCGACAATATTTATATTTCGAGTTTAATTGGAAATCAAAAGCGTATATATGTTAAAGCTTTGTTAATTTGTATCTGAGTGGTATTTTTGTATCTTCCAATAATTTTATTATTTAAGTTGTAATTAATAAAATGAGTGTTAAAAATGTTGTAAATATACATTTATTAAGGAATAAGTTAAATCACGAATTTAATTGAATCAAGCAGCATGTAAATGGTAGTTGAAATAACATCATGAAATTTGCAAACCCGTTTTGGAGTAAACAGGATTAGCTTGTAAATACGTGTATAAATACCATTTCCAGAGGTGTACCACATGAATTTCATGATTCAATTATAAAAGCACAAGGTATCCTGACTACGATGATTAATTTGACGTAACGCGAAGATTTTGCTAACAATGTTAAAAAAAGAAAAAAAAAATTGGAGCACTTTCGCTAACAATGTTTACTTTATCTTTGCTCTTTCTTATTGAAATCTCTTTTCGCGATCACGTAGTTTCGCGATAAATCACGAGTCACGACAGAAACGTATTAGGGAAACGTCGCATATCAGAAACAATATGAATGCATCCATCTTACGAATCTGTTTTCTGATAAATGAGTTCGAGGACAAAGAGAAGTCGTGCAGATTTTGATATGTTATCAAAAAGAAAAAAAAAAAAAGAAAAAAAGAGGGAAAAATATCGGACAAGACGAAAGAAAGGGTGAATGGGCAAGCATGTGGTCAATTCTTGGGTGTTGGGTAGTTGCGCAGAGGACAATTCTGATTGGTCCGTCGCCGCCGGTCGGCTGACGCGGCTTGTGGCTTTCGGCTCGTCGAGCTTGCCTCGACTCGCTCAGTCGCACTCGAACCGCGCATCGGTGAGGGTGCTGTGTCGCCCTCTGTCGGTAGTTTCTCTTTTCGGTGTATGCGTGTGTGCGTACTTATGGGAACAGTTGCCACGCGAGTCGTACCACGTTGTTCTTTTTTATATTTTTCTTTCGTTCCAATTTACGCTCGACTGGGACATTCAATCGTGAAGAATTCCGAATAACTGAACTTTAACGAAACAATACGGAATCATTCGAATCGTATCTTACGTTACATTTACGTTTTTTGTGCTTCTTGTTTATCTACTTTTAACGGTCGGTAAAGGAGTAAAGGAGTAAATGCACGACAAAAGATCATTCGAATTTCGTATATTGGCATCACTGTTTTACGCCATTAGTGTCAATTTGAAATTTTCACGTGAATATTCGCGAATTTTGATAATGTTATATTGATATTATATTCTCTAGTTTTACGCGTAATAAGATTTTAAACGGTAATTCGACGTGTGAAATTCGGTGAAAACAAATCGTGTGCGATCACATGTCGAGGTATTAACAACGTTAAAGGTAAAAACTGTCAACACTCACCGTCGTTCCATTTCCAAAGCGAGACACTCGACATTTTTTACCAGGCGATTCCAACTCGTGATTGCGTGATACGTAGTAGTCCAGTTATTTTCTTCATTCTTTCAAGTTTAACGGTCATTTAAAAGAATATTGGACGCCATTGAACGTTCGGTTTTGTTCCCAGTCGATGCGAGGACACAGTGAATAGTCGGTGCGCGCGTGTTTGTCGTCGACGTGCAGTTCGAAATCATACTCACGAGAATATGGGGAGTGTGGGAGATAGATCGTCTTCGGCGTAATCTGGCGTTGACGTGACCTAGCCTAACGTAACTTTTGTTTGGGACATCGGTCGCCTGCGCCTCCATTCTGTCACCCATCCCACGGTTCCATTCGTTCGGTGCTCTCGTGTGTGTGCTCACTTTTCTGGAGTGTGTGCGACTGCCTCGAACAGCAACGAACGACTTCACGTTTCCTCGGTAAGTGATTCACCATATTTATATAACGGTGGCACATTGTCGCGCGTATTTATAAATAAGTGTCGTGTTTGCCCAAGGTGAGCTTCGAACGACCGTAATATTCATAATATCGAACGTCTCTCTCTCGTATTTACATTTATACGAATCGCTGTTTTGTTTTAATTGGAATTTCACGACGAACGATTTACATTTTTCTTACGTTTTCTTTTTATTATTTGTTTGAAAAACGTGACATAGAAGATACGTATTTCGTGAAATGAGACGCCATTTTGATAAGCTTGCATTACTTCGATATTTTGCGATATATCGTTCGAATTAATGGATGCGTTTCAAAGTAAAATTAAAACGGAGAGTATTAACATATTCAACTTTTTTTTCATAAATTCTTAACGTCTTTTTTATCTGTTTAAAGTAATTTCTAATCAAAATACGGAATAACAGTCGGATTTATGTGTCAAATATAGTATTTTATATAGAGGACACGAATTTCAATTTCACTCGTAATATCTTTCCGTCCAAAAATTGTTGATTCGAATTGAATATAAAAGAGACGTTCATTCTCATCGTGATATTTTGCAAGCTTTTAATATCTATATGGACATTGCGCGCATAAATAATTTTTATCATTACCAATATTGGAAAACGCTCGATATCGTAAAATACGTACGAAGATTATAATTCATTCCCGCCAATATTCAAATTTTTCTCATACCGATATCTTTATACTTTTTACCCACTTGTTACTTTTATATATATCTTATAAGATATATGAACTAATTATTTTAGTCTTTATTCCGTCACAGTTTCATAAATATACGTATAAAAATAGGAATAAACACGTGTACTTATGAAATATCAAATCGGGAAAAATTATCTAGATTATCAAAGATTAATAAGCAACATAAAGAAATTATGTTAAATAATACTTAAATGGTAGATTCAACCTTGTTAAAATTCAAGACCAACACTATCTCATAGAAATCGCGAATAAAGTATCAACGTCCGTTTGCCAACAGATTCATTAATGTTACTATTCTCAATTTCAAAGTGTTTCAAACGGAATTGTAAATACTCTTAGCATAAGAGGATCGCGCGACTCGCGTCCACGAATTTTTCATTTCACCTGAAAATTCATAACACGAGTCGCGTTTCGTTAAGCGTGTCGTACTCTCTGCCGACCGTGTCCTGTTCCAAAGAGTCGCCTCGCCGCAGAAATAATATTCGCTTTGGTGAGTTCAAAGCTTTGCCAAACCGCGGGTTAGTTGCGGAGGCTGGTGGCACATGGTGCTGAAAATAGGCGGACACCAGAGGCGGCGTTGCATCTTTCCACGAGCCCGTTTGGAATGACTGTTCCAGTATCTGGAATCGCAGTTAAAGAAAAAAAAGAAAACATCGAGGAAAGAGTGGGTGGGCGCTAATTGGTTAATGACCGTCATTACGGGTATAGAGGAGTAAAACGGAATTAAAAATATCGAGCTTCCGTACAACCAAAGGGAACCACTTTTCATTCTTTTATTAGACTTTAGTGGAAAAGGAATATGACACACAACGTTTTGATCCGTACATTAAGTTGTCTCGAATATTCTTTCTGCTTTTGCAGTATTTTAATGGCAATGATCTCAGAAATAGTTGTTCCATGTTCTTAGAAATTTATTTTTAATATTAAAATGTTTAGTTTTTTCTAACTTTTCAATAGAATATATTTTTACATAATTAAGTTTAGGATTAAAATTGATAGGATTATATTGTTAGAAAATATAGGAACATGGAAAAGAGATGTAAAATATTAAGATTTTGACGTGTACATATATCTTTAAAAATGATCAAAACTTAAATAAAGTATAAAATGGATTACTATTTTAACTCAAAAACCAAAAAAAAAAAAAAAGATATTTCATATTCCTATTCCTTTCTCTATTCTTCTTTCCTCGTACTTGCATTAATTAAGAACACGCGAAATATCTCGACTAAAAGATCGTTCCATCGAACCGAATTTCACTTCGTCGCATAATTTTCATGTAAACTCACCTCACTCCGATAAAGTTTGAATTCCGCCAATCTCGTTTTGCCTCCCTTCATTTAGATTCCGCGTCGTTGTGCGACTACCTTCTGCTTGTTTGTCGAATTCCTTCTGCACCCTAATGCTCTCGTATATGGAAATCAATGGAATTTCTCCACTTTTTCTCTCCCTGTTTTTCCATTTGCTTCTCGTTCGATTCCTCGCTTTGTTGATCGTCACGCGGTCATATTCTCGGTATTCATTTCCACGCGTGCACGCAGAATCGTCAGCCACTCGTCGACTGGACGATCACGTTAAGGTCGCGAAAATACTTTCCAACAACGTTTCTTATCGCGTTTCATGACCTCGTCGCACGTGATCCGGTGATTAGGGTTGGGGGCTAGATGTTTCTCTTTCCATTCGAACGAGATCCTCTCTCTTTTCTTTTAAAATGAATAAGAACAAGGGTGCGAGTTCCCCTTTGCCGATTTCTTTCACGCGAAATTTCAAAGTGGCTTTTATTAAAATAGATTTCATCTAGAACAGCGGCGTTACGATTTCAAGTCATTCCAGTTAGATTTCACGTATCGTTTAATTTCTACGCGATTTAATTCGCGTCACGGCGTATCGATTGAATTATTGCGAATCTGTGCGAGTTTAATCGCTGAATACCGAACGTTGACAGCGTTTAACGAATTTTCGACGAATGAAATCTTTTATAGAGTACGATGTGTACTGTAATTTTTTTCCAAACGTCTCGTTTGCGATCAAAATTTTCATTAATAGGAAAAAAGAAACGCCGTTGTACTTTGAAAATTATATCGAAATTTGATATTTTAACGAAAACTCTGATAGCGAAGAATATAGGTACCCTGATTTCTCGTTCAATCCAATTACAAATAGTTGCTTCCCAATTAATGCATTTCGTGGATTATATACGAATCGAGGAAATTTATATAGAGACGAATTTTTCTATGAAAGAAATATAGAGGACGAGCCATTTTGTCCCTGGTCCTTTTATCGAGTGATCTGCGTATACGTACAGCCGCCCCTGGCATTCGTAATAGGGAAAGTATGAGAAATTGAAAGATTCCAGATAGCGAGGGCCAGAGTTCTCCAGTGACGTGCGAGTTCTGAAAGTCACGTGAGGTCGAGTGAGTTACACCGTCGCCCTCGCTACACAAGAATACACTTACGCGGTGCGACATTCATTTTCTGCTATCGTGAGTTGTACCTAGACGGTGGGCGAGTCGCAAGATTGAAAAATTCCAGATAAAAATGTTACATTGCGTTTTCCACACTCGCCAAACGCTTTCAGCGAGAAATACGCGCGTATACATCGCCTTACTTCACGTTTTTCTGCAGTTTTGCAGTCGGAGCAACTCGGTTGCTCCGTTGCTTGTACATTATAGCACGGGATAAGTTACTCTCTAATAAACGAAGAATCAATTATTTTCTTTTGTTAAATTAGAAATATAGATCATTTTAACGTGTAGATTGAAACATATATCTGTAATATATCTTTATTATTGTCTTTAATATAAATTTGTTAGATTTCTTGAATAAAGAGATATAATTTCCGTTAGTTTTTATCTTTGCTACTATTTCTATTCTTCGCAGCGATAAAGAAGAAAGAGAATTCTTCATGAAAGATACATTTTAACTTCTACGACCAATGTAAAAGATTTTTGCGCCGTTTAAGTTTATTACACGCGACACTTCCGCGAAAGATAGCGTCCTTGTTAATCGGCGTTAATTACCCAGAAAAGGGCAAACTTGAAGCGCTTCTTATTCGCCATGATCGTGGAATTAAACGTTCTAATTATTATTGTATTACCTTTTTTCGGGTACATCAAATTAAAACAACGAAGCGTTCTTCCCGTTCCGACCGGAATTTAACGTAGCATTATTCGAGCAATCTTTTCACGCGGGGAAACTTTGATATTTCCTTTACGAGATTATCTCTTCCCCTCCCTCCCCCAGTATTCGGTTATACCGAACAATTTAAAAGTTGTGCTTTGAAGATTCGCAACTTTGATATCGCTCAAAGATAATTGGATCCACGTTTATTGCGTGAAACGCAGAGATCCCCAAAACAAACGAATTTCCAACGTGCTTCCATCTCGTCGAACTCGAAATCTTTTTATTCCGAATCGAAGTTCGCCGCGCTTAATCTAATTTTTTCGATAATAATTTTCGCTCGCCAAATATTTGATCAGGATTGCGATTTCCCTCCTCGAAAAAATCGATAGCGTGAATTCATCCCCCAATTAAATTTTATCCATTATTTAATTCCCTTCTCTACGGCGCCGAGCCTTCTTTCCCAATTTCTCTAAAAAAAGAAGAAAAAAAATAACTTTCATCCGCGAAAACACGATATCATGCGTTGATCGCGCATTTAAGGGTTCATAAAGATACCGGCGTCGCGTGAAAATTTGTCCAGGCCCGCGGTTTGAGGGGCGTCAGATGGCTGGCAGTTGAAATTTGCATAAAGGGATTGCGCGAGGGAGACTCGTTCTCGTTTTTCGGTGGCGGGTTATCCATGCTCGTTTCGTTCCGTGCCGCGAAAATGCAAACGAATACAGGGAACGTGCCATTCTCTCGCGTAATTGGTTTCACGCGGAACGAGACGATTTTCATTGCATCCTACGTTCCATCCCCTTGTATCTTGTCCGCGATCGTATCGCGGAAATGGCGCTCGTTTCGCCCTTTCCCTGTACAAATTTCACACACGCGTATTTTATACGAATCGTGTCGTCAATTGAACCGCATTCGAGGACCACGTATCATTCACGAGGGGCAACGATATCTAGCCACTTTGTCGCGCTCGTCGCTCCTCGTAAGCGAGAATCTCTAGGCGGAATCCACGATGGCGTTTAGTTTCGACCTGGCGGAAAGACTTGCTCCATAAACGCACGCACACCTAGGTGGAGTCTCCCCTAGTGGAGGAAGAGGGCGGTGCATTTGCGCGGTCGGTCGAGCAGGATTCAGTGACAAGCGTGTATGTATATATATGTATATACGTTTCAGTCGGGAGAAGCACTTAAAATTTCCATTTACTCGTTGCACGCAGCTTATTCGTATCGGCGTGTGAACTGGCTTTCGTTTTTTCTTTTTTGGGAAGGGATGGATTGCGCGGATGGACGAATGCCCTCGGACCGACGAACAAGGAGGGGGAAAAATGGAAAGAAAGACGAAATGCTTAAATGTTTTTGAAGCATAATGGCGCCACTTGACCGAAATATACATTCCCCCGGTTGGGAATGGAAAGAAGCGTGTGGTCAAAGGCGATATCAACCGGGGACTCCTTGCATTTGCGCGGAGACAAAACGCGCACACGCGGGAGAGGAAAAAAAGAAAAAAGTGAAAAGCGAGGGTATAAAAGCGTAATTTTTGAAGACGCATCAAGTATTCCCTATACGTCTTTGTGGATGGATGTGCGTTTCGTCGTTACGTATGCAGAAATGTCTCCAGAGATTGTTGAGGGAGAGGAAGGGAGAAGATCGCTTGGCATGGTATACAATCGAATAAAAGTTAGTCGTTTAGGGAGGAGGAGGAGGAGAAGGGGAGGTATTTCTCCGTTTCTGCCTCGTGAACTTCTTATGGACGTTCGTGAGAGAAGTTGGTTGGGGGAAAGTTGGTAATCACGCGGGCTTGGCTGTTGCGCGAGGGGGAAATCAAAGAATCGAGTGGCCGATAGTCGTTTCGGGATCGATGGAAACCGCTTCGACCCGCGTTAACTCCACGGTTGGTTGGACAGTTGGTTCGGGATCGATCCTCGTTACAAGGGGAATCGCTGATAACCTGGTACGAAGTTTATCCACTTTTGTTCGATAATACATCAGGTCTCTTTTATATTCCACGTCGCGAATAAAACGATTCTCTTTTACCAATAACGTCTTGCTTCCCTTTCGAGACAGCCATTTCCCATGATTTATAAGTCCTCGAGTCGTCTTTGATAAGACGCGAAGCACGATCCCTGGCAAGAAATATTCGATCGTCCTTTAAAGCGCAATATCTTCTTAAAAATTGAATCAAACGACTCGAGTTTCTTTTTTCTTTTTATGAAATTAGGAAGAGATTAGAAGATTACTAGAAAAATGCATTAAGCTATTGATGTAAAGTTAAACGATACATCTTGTCTTGATTCATCGGGTTTCATCGAAGAAGACGTGGAAAGATATTAAAGGATGATCAGATACAACCCCTTCCGCCAAGGGGCACGTTTTAAGGATTCAACGTTCGTATCCGATTGCGTTTATGAAAGAAGTTTGTGAAACACGCAAGTGCACACATACGTTTTCGTCTTTACGCGCGTTTCTCGCCAATATCGTGGAAGATTCCAGCAGGCGTTTATCGAAAATTCGTGTGAGTGGAACGACGACGTCGCAAGCGTCGTGCTCGTGTGTTTAACTTCCAAGGAAGGACGCGCATATTTTGACCGTCCCCTTTAGATATTTCGGTAATAGCACTGGCAGCTATGTGGAGTGCATCCTGAAAGCTGGGAAAACTGTAGCCAACCGGAAATACCTTTGACTCAGGCTAGACTCTGCGAGCTAGAAATGGTCTGTAAAGGATTATATATTTCGAATTGTATATGCAATGTTTTCGTTCATTTTTTCGTTCATTGATATCGATTAATATTCCGTGCGTATCTAAATGAGATTTATCATTTATTTCGCCGAAAATGGAAGAAATTGTATTTCTTTTGAATCAGCTCCAAAATCTTGTAAAATTAAAATTATTTCTGAAAAAAATCGGAACGAGTTATCGGCGATAATTAGAGATAGTCGTTCTCGGCAGATCTTTAAATGACTTTAAATGATCGTCACTACACTCGCGAAACTTTTAGACATCTGATATCGTCGAGCTAGATAATTTGGTTTTTTTGGAAACGTGATGCGCATGTTTGAAAATCGAAGAGGAACTCCCCCATTACCGCATCGATGCGACCTGCGTATCAGGAACGCAATTACACCGCGTGCAGAATGCAATTATTGGAATTCAATTAATGAGAGCTGTCGGATTCCGGGCCAGATTCGTCCTCCCGGAACAAGAAACTGACGATAATTATACGTGGACCGAGGAAGGAAAAGAAAGGAAAAGAAAAGAAAAGGAAAGAAAAAAAAGAGAGAAAGGAAGGAAGAAAGAAAGATCTTTCCATAGTTTAGAATGATCCGTGATGCGTTTCCTGTTAGGGGCGGCTCCTTGGAGATCGAAAGGATAACTTTTCCGTGAAAGTTCGACGCTTCTGTGTTAACGGCTCGGCACGTCGCACCTGTTTCAGAAATTGATGCTTCCACGAGACTCCCGCGGGAGAAGACGTGTGGAGTTCTCCTAAATAAGGGATCGAGCTCAGCCACGGCAACTTGGAAATTGCGGCCGTGACGTGGTTGCGGTGATCCCTCACGTGCGATCGCGATCACCCCTTGAATAAACAGCTTTCCTCCCCTTTGTCTTTCTCCCCCGTTTTTGCGTTTATCCCATTCAGAGACCATTATCGAGTCGCCGAGATGAGAATTCTCCGGAGAATTCTAATATCTAATACCTGTTGAAGTTTACCTTTCCACGTGATCAGTCCTCCTCTAATTTCTAATTCGTCCCCCGGGAGACGAAATGATAATTAATAGGGCGAGGTAATAATATAAGATTTCCGGTTAAAAGTCATTAGAGAGAAATTTGATAAAAATATATATATATATACATTTCTCGAAGATAATAAAATAAAACAAGAAAATTAGTAAGTTGATAATTGTAACATTAGCAAGCATTTTCAGAAAATTACCCAGCATAATTGGTTTATCTCTTCCACGAGGTGTCTTCTAGCAATTTCTTTTTCCCTTTTCCTTTTTTTTTTTTTCATTCATAAAAACGGTCCTTTCTCGCTTTATTGCATGCAAAACGAATAAAAGGAAGGAAAAAGAAAATAGAAAGAGGGAGGAAAATTTTATAATAACTCGACGTATAAAAATTCTCGCCATACCAATTACCGTGACACGTGACCGGGTCATATTTGAGAACCACGTTGCGAGGACGGTCGAAAATATCGTACAAAGGATTCAACGCGATTTAGACGGTTTTACAGCTTCCAACCGTGGTAACCGTGCAAAGTGCGATCCTCGACAAAGGCCTTGAACAAGGGTAGAATGTAATTACCGCTTGAAGTGTGCCCATTTTTTTTTTTATTTTTTTTTTTCCCTCCTCCTCCTCCTCCCTCCCACATTTTAGTTAGGACGATACAATGCATGGAGGAGAAATTAGCCACGCGGTCTCTGGCCGGGCCCGAAGCTTTATCGCGCTTTAACGTCACCGCGTTGGGCCAATATTAAGCGCGATATAAACGGCGAGTCGTGCTCAATTTCGTGGACGAGGCGGAAATGAGAGCAAAAAAATAAAAAAAGGAAGGAGGGAAAAAGAAAGGAAGAAAAAAAAACGCGTGCGAGGCTCTACCGAGAGTTTTTCGGCCGAGCTGCACAAGTACCGTGTCGCTGCGTTTTATTTTACACGGTCGGACATGCCGTATCAGGTTTGGGAAAGTGGAGCAGGTTAGCCGCGTTTGCGGCTCATAGGCCAGATATTTTCGTGTTTCTTTGCGCAACGCTATGTGTCGGCCTTGTATTTTCTTCGTTCAACCCGCAGCTATCCCTTTTATCCTTTCTCTCCCCCCCTTCCCGCCCTCCCTTTTAATCTTTCAGTCTTTTATTTTTTTTTTTCCCGTCCACCTAACCCGGAGACAGGGTGGGAGGCGAGGGGAGGAGGAATATTTTACGCGACTGATATTACGCGGGACAGGGGCCATCACCGTCGCTATAAATGATAACGTGAAAACGTTTTACCGAGATTTCTCCACTCTTTCGCGGTTGACTGCGCAGGGAAAATATAGAGAGCCGCGATTCGAGCCGCATTATCTGGGAGTGCGGGAGTTTCGTACTGATATTGATACCGGCGAGGCGAGGCGAGGCGAGGCGAGGAAATTTCCTCAACGGAGGAATGGATTTGCGCGGTGTGTGTACTTAAGCGAGTGTATATGCGATATTTCGATCGGTCACGATGCCGCACGATCTTTCGCGATCTCGAGGGTGGCGGCACCGCCATTCCATCAAAGTGCGCAAATGATAATGTCAGCGCGAATGACGATAAAGAGGTTGTCTCTTGGTGGATGAGCGTCACTTTTAATTCAATTAGGATTCGTGCGTGTAGATTTCATTTTTTTTCTTTTTTTTTTGATAATATTTCCAGGAAGATGGAAGTTTCTTCTCTAATTTCTCGCGCTCGGACAAACGGAAAATTTCTCTTTAAGAATAATTTAGCAGGTCGTTCGTGAAAATTCCACGTTTTAAGTTCTCTCTCTCTCTCTCTTTTTTTCTCTGTCGAGAAGAGACAATTCAAACGATTTTTATTTAAAACTAAGTTACTATTATATCGTAACGCGGCGTAATAGCATTTGAATGAAACAAAGGAACAATGGATCCAAATTATTACAAGTTGTCGTTCAATTTGACGAAGGTATTACAATCGCGTTTAATTTTTGAACGATTTATAACAATCTGTAACGATCTTTATTTTAATCGATTCGACGTCTTGTATTTATACATCGACGGGAAGTTACGGTTCCAAATTTATTTCGAAATTTACTCGCGTTTCATCATCATCGTGGTCAACTGAAGAGCGGAAATGGCTTGTTGAAGGTGAATTTTCGTGTATACCGTTTTCGAGAAAATCACGAAATTTGAAAGAGAGAGAGAGAGAGAGAGAGAGAGAGAGAGAGAGAGAGAGAGAGAGTTTTCACGGAAAACGGCCACGTACTCGTCGTTAAATTAAGCCGAACGGTCCAGTTCTGCAAACAAATCGAGCTGTCCTGAAAGGGGGTCGATTGTCTCTTTGTTGCGCCCGGATTTCACAGTTTCTCAATAATGGAGAAATCGAGGCTCGCGGTTTGTCGCATCTGCCATTGCGTTTTCATCATCTCTGTTTTTTGGGCCAAATATATCGACTGATATTATGTTAGTCGACCATCTAGTTCAAACTTGAGTATAAAATCCTTGTGCTAATTGGAAAAAATTGTTCAAGAACGAATAAACCATCGAAGGAGAAGCGTTGATTCTATATTTCCTTGTTTGTCTTTACAATACTATTTAACGAGAGAGAGAGAGAGAGAGAAAGAGAGAAATACGATCCATTTCTTTTTCTCTTTTATTTCGAGAAAAATATCAACTTCTCGCCGTATGTTTTCTCGATTATGGACTCGCAAGCATCGCAATAAGCAATTTTTCACGATAAAGTTGGCTGGGGAAAAAAAATTTCTATATTTCTTCGCGAGAGTTATGGTTTGAACAATGGCGGCCAGGTGACCCGTGCCGTGGGTCAACGAAGTGAATTTACGCCGATGAGAAAATTCCACGATGTATCGAATTCGCCTTGTGCGGAGTAAAATGAAATTTCCGAAAAAAAGATAAAATAGAATTACGCTCGAATCAATTTAATGTACCCGACGTCAAAAATTCCTTTCTCAACTTTCTTATAATGTCGAATACGGAAAATCGTCGATTGTATTTGTGCACTGTACCTGTATCGTCGTACGATCGATAACAATTTATAGATGGATGCACGGTACATCGAGAAACATCGAATCGATAAAGATTAATGGGATGTCGATTGGAATATTTCGTATAATGTGGACAAATAATATCGAGCATTGGGAACGATTTAGACGTATGAAAGAGATTCGTCGTTTCGCATATTCGTTTTATATTTCTTTCGAATGTTAGGTTTAGTCTCGCCACGTTTTTTTTTTCGTTAATTTTAACAATTCTCTGATCTTTTGTAACCACTGTCTTTTTTCAATTGCACGCGTATAATAATCCATTGATAAATTATCTCGTGCGTAAAAAGAAATGTAAAGATCGGGGAAAAAAGAATCGTTTCACGAACGATATCGGAATTTTAGAAGGATTGTCCTCGTTTAGAACTATGTTTGTCGAGTTTTTTTGTCATATTTGCGTTTTAATTATGTTTTCTTCGATATTTAAAAGAAAAAATTAACGAATGAAAATCGCGTCAACTCGTTCTAGTTCACTCCATGCAATTGATCGAGACAATTTCCGAATATCATATCAATTCGATCTTCCTACGTAATATATTCGCGACTTTACCGTGCAATTATATATATTATCTTGCAACGGAATCTCATTTTAATTATTCAATGATTATTTCACGATTGTTCGAGGAGATATCGGTTAATAGTTAGCCAAGCCAAACTATCCAATACGAGGAATCCCAATTTCAAAGAATAATCGAACTGTATTGCATTAACGAAGTTTTCCGCCTACTCGAAAATTCGCCTATTGCAAAACTCCGATGCAAAGTGCTTGTTTCGTTCGTTTGCCAATTTCCTATAATAAATCTCGAACGCTTAGATATATCCAGATCAGTTTCTGTTGCGAATCGCAACGATCTCACACGGGCGATGAAACAAGAGAATCCATTTGCGTAAACGAAATTTTATTAATTTTTGTATGAATCCTCGGAGCGTTCGAAAGCTTCTACGATATGATGTAATTGTAAAATATATAAACATATAATTAATACAAAATAAGTAAACGTTAATTGTTCGCAAAATTGTTTCCAAATTAGCAATATTTTAATTATCGTGCATTAGAGGAAATCTAAATTAAAAAAATTTTAGTTTATGGATAATAAATAAATTTTTATTACATACACATCTGGTTCGAAAAGTTTACGCAAATAATTTTAGTACTTTGGTCTTGCAAAGTACTTCCGTCATGGAAAGTCTGTTTTATCAGGAAGAAATAGAAAGATAGATAGATGGATGGGAACAAAATTCTTTCGGTATCAATCTCCGTTTCGATAAAATCTCCGATCGATCGATCGTGTTTTCTGACACGCACCAGGTAATCTCTTCTATTCCTCCCGCTCTTTAATATCGTATTTTATGGTTCTCCTAGTAATAGAAATGTCAGTGATTAAATTTATTTCGCTCGAATGATCCGCAATTTATTATCGCTACTCTTAAATTTTCCTGCATAGTGTTACCTGTCGATATTCTCTTTCCGTGCTGTCGTTCAACGAATATATATATATATATAAAATTCACGAGTTTCGTTTCTTCCAAAGAGGACGAAAGAAAGGTTTCAACCCCGTTTTCGATTACTTTTTAATTCACGAAACATTTTTGATTGATAAGAAAAATTTACGAAACACCAAAAATTATGCAAAGTCGCTGAAACTTTCGTTTTCGATTCAAGAAGAGAGAAGCTCGAACGATATATATTATTTTCATAATTTCGCACGAATAATTGTAACAGATTCTCTAATCTCGAATAATCTTCCCATACATTATTGCATAATTTTCCTTCTCGATGTTCCTTCGAGTAACGAGATTATAATCGTTTCATTTGTGTTTTCATTAGCATTAATACCGTGGAGGATGGTGGAATTTAATCCGCTTTTCGGTTTCTTTTCATTTTTTCCTTCTTTCTTTCCTTTTTTTCTTCTTTCGTCGCGCACGAACGCGGCTTATTTCCGCACCGATAGCTTCGTAATCTTCTAATTTCGTTCGCGGGGAGAAATCCGCGCGCGTTTTCAAAAAGAAGAAGAAGAGGAAGAAGAGGAGGAAGAAAAAAGACGGTCGTAAGGGGAGAGGAGGAACGGAGGAAGGGAGACAGCTGTTCCCCCGGCAACGCTGTCAATAAAATCTTAATTGTCACGCGGAGCTCGGTCGATCGACCTTGTTAAACATCGATTGGCATATCGGAAAGTTGTGCCAATGACGGTGTGTACCTAGAAAAATGGTGATTCGAACGACCAATCCTCTTCCCCGCGCTCCCTTCTTCCCATCTTTATTATTTCCCCTCGCTCATTCCTGCTCGTTCCCTTTCTTCCCGCTCCCCCGTGGGGAGCGCTCGTGCACACGCTCGCACATTCGTTTCCAACCCGTGATTCTTTCCAAGGCTCTCGCCTTGGAAATTCCTTCTTCTCTTGTTCTTCTCCGTTCTCCCGTTGCCTCTGCGCTTTTACTTTGTGAATAGAAACAAAAGAAAAACACGGCCCACTCGTCGCCCGAACGTCCACGATCGTTGGAATTAAAATCGCGTTTCGAACGATTAAACGCGCGTTAATTCGCCGCCGATCGGTGGTCGGGTTGGTGTTACGGAATGGAAAGGGTGTTTCGGTATATTTAAACGGGTGGACGCTTATCGGCGAAACGTTCAATTAAAACGTCGATGCTCGGGATTAGAGTCGCGCGAACGACAGCTTAATCGAAAGATTACCCATCCCGGGGTAGAACCTGTCCGTCTATCGCCGATAAAACGAATGCAAATTTACCGCGAAACTTGCCCCGTAATCAAGGTAATTATCGTCTCGCGATCGCTCGCCTCCGGGGGTTGTGTTTTATTTTCTCTCTCATGTTGGACGCCGAGGAGAGAAACTTCTTCGTTTCGATCAAAGGGACCGGCACGTTTCGATTTCCTTTTCCTCAATTATTGTCGTTACAATTTACAATCCTCTCTCTCTCTCTTCCGAGGATCGTTTCACGACAATTTCTTCTTCCCTCGTTCAGGATTGGCTGAGAATGTTTGCGCCGCGGTTCGATAAGCGGCCCGATATCGCATTACGGGCTTGGTAATTATAATTAAACTCTTACTATTAATTGGACGACGCTATCCACGACGCTGTAACCGGTGCACTAACGAACTCGAATAGACCGTTCAATTAAATGCTACTTAGCGCCGCCGATTCCACCTCTCCCACGTTTTGCCACGTCGAATGGGCGCTTCGGCCACCCTTCCGCCACGCTAATCACCGTCACCAATACTTCGAAACTCGCACCGACGAACCGTACATCCTCCAGCAGGAAGAGGAGGAGGAGGAGATGAAATGGTTGGGTAGGCTTCTATAACCTTGGACAGAACGACGAACTTGCTTTCCACGGTGATGTAACTGGGTCGGCTGGCAGCTGGTCGCCGTTATTGGCCCTCGCTTAATATTCGGATAATTTGTCGATGATTTCTCTCTCTCTCTCTCTCTTGATCCTCTCTCCTCGACCGAAATAATACTCTCGAATTTGCAAGGGAAATTTTACTCCCTTTGGATATTAGTTTGGAATAGATATCTCGTTTGTTAAAGCGTTTGACGAGGGATAGTGGATAATTGGGGTACGAGTATTTACGAGTATTGTCGAGAAGTTTGGGACGAAACTCGTTCCGTTGCAAAGAGAATTGTAAATAAAATTTTTCGATTCTTTTTTCAACTTATCTGTTCTAACGAACGTATATCGTTGAATAGAGATAATTTGGAAACATCTGCAAGAGATCGATAGATTGACGTAATTGCAAATTGATTAGAATGGGATTGGAAAATCTACTTTCCACGATTCTATCCACGATTCCAACAGCTATCGGTCTCGCGAATATATTTATCATTTCGTTTCGGTAATTTATCGCGGATCGCATCTCGAATTTTTTAAACTTTCTAAACTTCTCCTTTTCTCTCCTTTTCTTTGTTTTTCGAATTTTCATTCGAATCGAAATTCAATTTTGCAATCGAGAGTGAAACATTTCCGTGGACTTCAATTCGATTCATTTAACGGGAGGGGTAACGACGATAATGATGTCGAGCGCGGAATCAAATATTCTTAACGTTTCGCTAATAAAATTTAATAACAACGGAATATCGATAAATTAATGTCAATAAAAGTTCAATAACGAAATATCCAGCGCTACTTCCGATATCCACTGTACAGACTCGTTTAAAATCATTCGGCTCGTACACATACACACACCATAGACTTATAACGAATTTCGAACGCGAGAAAAATCCTGCTCCGCGAGAAAGTGAATTTATATTCAACTATCGCCAACTGGAGATCTCTCCTCCGCCGCTATCCATTTTATACAACACCGTCTTCCGTTGCGATCCGGCTTTAAGCGCTCGTGAGATTTTGATCGTCGAACTCGACTCGAAAGCTCGAAATTTATGTAAAAATTCTTCGTGTGTGCGTGCGTGAAACGACGCGGGTGTTGTAAAAATAAAATCAAACGGCTGGGTAGGGACAAATTGCACAGTGAAATACCGTCGAGGTTCGATAACGGTGATCGTATTGTTTCTTTTAATTTTTATTTTTCAATCGAGTTACGCTTGAAAAAAATACATGGAAGGAAGGTAAAAAGAGACAGAGAGAAAGAGAGAGAAAGAAAAAAATTGAATAAAAAGAATTGTTAAGGCAAATATTCAATTCAAGGATTGTGCTATTGTGAAAATTCGTTTGTCACGTGCCACTAGTTTGATATTGTAATAGAAAAATTACAGAGAAGTTAAATCCATCGATTTTTATCAAATATTAGATTTTGAAGTTACTTAATCCATTTAAAAAGACAAATACAATTTTCACTTTTTGAAATATTCATATTTTCCGATTTCATTTTTCATAGAGAAATTTACTTTTATATTTGAGATACATTTTTTTTGTATCTCTTTTATGAAACGATGTTACAATCTAACTGGATAACGATTAAATTAAAATCAAAAAGAAAATTGCTTGGTCCGAAGAATTATATTTTTTATTCTATATTCAAACGACCATAATTCATAATTAAGAAACCGAATCATCTCTGCCAAATTTCTAAGAAAAAAAACCCGACAACAATCGATCACTTAATACTCTTCCTCACGTGCGAAGCACTGGTCACGAAACGCGCGTTGAACGATGACGAAACGCTTTCAAACGGGCGATACTTCATTCGAGGCCTGGACTCTCCCCGCGTTCCCAGGTGCGGAATCGTCACGTCGTTGCGACAGCTGCGACTATCTGACAGGTTGCCATCGCGCCAACCACGTTGTTTAACGATAATTGTAATCGTGCACGTGTCGCGAATCCGATCGAAAATCCGAAAGAATCCGATAATGCCTTTTTGTAATCATTTCGAAGAGAGAAACCGTTCCTTTCGCCTTTAATTATTATCGTTTCGATATCTCGCGGCGCAAGAATTTGTCTCGAACAAGTCGGTTCTCGAGAAGTTTAAACGAGTGACTCAAAGACTTTGTGCAGAAGACGAGAGTAAAAATGGAACGTTCGATATTAACAGTGTGTCACCGCTTTATAGTTTGGCTGGAAATATGCCGTGTATATCGCTCAACTTAACGCCATTTCACGCTTTCACGCGGAACGTTTCCTCGACTCGCGTGTATCGCGTGGATGCGTCGCGGTGGGAACAAGCTTGATAAATTGAATTGGGAGCCGCTAATGTCGTGGCGAGAGTGTTTTCAATATTACACGAGATTCTACGGGACATTGAACTGCGGGTAATATGTTCGATGCCACGATAAAATTAGACGAACGATTGAGACGTACACCGTAACACAGTGATGGAATTAAGTTGGATACGTGGATAGATTATAAATGTAAATTAAATTTGATGCGAAATAAATTTACGAATATCGATTTCGTAGGATTGGTAAGACGTAGCAAAGTGTTCGAATTATCTGCCTTCTAATCGATTTAATTAATCATAGTTTGAAACGTATCGTGAGATTCGAACATATTGAACAAATATCATCGTATTTAGCCTCCATTCGTAGCAAGCTTGGACATTTCACAGGTCCTTCGGATAATTAAAGCCAATCAGTTACGTATAAAGGAAAAAGTGGCTTGAAACGAAGCTGATTAATTGATAGAATCGTTCAAATTTTATTATTCGTAAGAGTTGATATTTTTTTCAATATTTTTTAATCTCAGATTAAAGACCAATATCCGAAATATCTAAACGAAGAATTCGAATCTATCGATGTTCAAACGTGTATCGCGATATACTCGATCCCATCACTACCGAGGATATTGCCATCGTTTATCTTCACGCGGCGGAGCTTGATTTTTATTAAATATCTTATACATAGAGATGGTTTGAGAGGTAAAATGAAAGATTCGGCCATTCTTCTCCTCTCCTCGGGTTTATATCCCTTATTGCGTATATATGGACCACTAAGGGAAATATTGATTCACTCCGTTGAACGATAATTTCTCGTTACCATTTTATGAAGCTGCTGAATTATTACGTTTATGGAGGGCAGTATATATTCGCGTGTGAAATATTATCCTAATGATTGGTAGATTTCAGTGAATACGCTATTTTCAACAACCGTGCTATTCGAATCGGCTGGAATAGTCAATTAATTTCATAACTCGTAACTCGTATTTATCCATGTCGCGTAGGGTGCATTATGAATGCAACGCGAGCCATGGAACGAAAATTCAGCGTTATCGGTTCATTTATTTGACGAAAGAATTTCGAGGATACCAGCGGTATTGTGCTCTATCGATTTCGTTGTTAATAACGCTCGACGTATAAAGGTTTGTACGTTTCGAGCGGATAAACATATACATGTACATATATATATATATATATTAACAGTCAATCAACGTCGCCACTTTTCTTTTCCTCGAGATTCTGTTAACGAGAGTCATAGCTGTGAAACATTCGAAGTGAAACACCGTTAATGCTCGATGGAAAATTTCGAACCGGTAATTCTTCCCGTTGAAAGCAACGAATGATTGATCGTCCGCTTCGCCGCTCTTTACGCCGACTTGATTTAGATTAATGAAACACCGAGCTCAGCCTTTTATCTCGCGTATACGCCCGCTTAACACCCATGTAATTGTAATATCGCTGTAAATCATATCAACACTACGCATGCGGTTATTCCTTAATGATATTTCAGGTTCAAATATACTCCGGAATTTAATACGTAATATTTTGGTGGGATTTTACGCGAGTTGATAAGGATGTTCATCCCTTGAGTGATCGAATTCCTTCCAATCGCACGAACAAGGATCGAGTATTATCGGAAATTAGGAAGCGAAAGAAATTCATCTTGGTAGCCGTTTCGACTATCGAATCAATTTCCTAATTTCTTAATCGATCACAAATCGAAAACAAACTAAAAGAATCGGTAGGTAATCGCAAAGCAATCAATAATACATTTCGCTCGCCCCCTTTTTTCGAATTTTAATCCCAATCCCGCGTACGTAACCGTACATCGCATATTATAACGTTAACCTTACCCGATCGATAATTCAGATACAGTGTATCGTTCCATACACTGTAGAGGGATTATTTACGCGCTTCCTCCTCACGAGTCGTTCCGTGAAATTGGCAATAGCCGGATGAACGGTAACGATTTCGATTGAACGTTTAACCCCGTCCCCTTTTTAAGGAAATAAAACACTCCTTCGATCGTTGCCGCGAATTTTTCGAACGTACGTATTGTCACGTATTCCCAGTCCGATCCGGCTAAATAGCTCGAGCTATCGTTCGTATAAATAAAAAGCGGCCGATAGCAATTCTCTCGCGCGTTACCATCGTCGCGCGTGAAATTTCAAAGCGAGGGGGGGGGGAGTGGCCGCGTTTTTAATCATCCGTGGCTCGCTCTCGGGGATTATTTTCGCCATATTCGGGCCGCCTACGATATCGGGGGATACGGATAGATGGCGCTCGAATCGTACGGGTAACCGCATTGGGTATTGCCGCGCGCATTCGTTCTTTCGAATCGCACAAATCGCTCGGCGGAAAGAGTATTATGACTCGGCGCTGCGTATCCGTGCCGCTCGTTTGCTTGTCGACAAATGTTCCCCCGGCATCGTTTTCCTCGATCTCTGCCCCATCCAATCCATCGATTTCGCGTGGAACGTGT
Organism: Apis cerana; assembly: GCF_029169275.1. Taxonomy (NCBI): domain Eukaryota; kingdom Metazoa; phylum Arthropoda; class Insecta; order Hymenoptera; family Apidae; genus Apis; species Apis cerana. The sequence continues at coordinate 11,163,410 of NC_083858.1, read as the reverse complement.
CATCCGGATATATCCAGCGTGTGTGTATCCCGATTCAGGGGATTAACTTTGATGTTGCGTTCCGTATATTCTTTTCGCTTTCCGAAATTTTGCGCGAATACGTTGTTTTTTTAAACGCTGTTTAAACTTCGCTGCGATATATATATATATATATATATATAAAGGAATGCATGGAATTCGAAATAGCTTCCCGATTTATTTAAACGAAAAGCAATATAATAAAAGTAAGGTAAGACGAATCCAATTATTCGAGAGAAGTCGTTGTATGACAGGTGCGCGATTTACTCGGTAAATTGAATTCCACTGTTGCAATCACGATCGGTAATTTTATAAAATCGTGGCTCGTGAGAAGAAAAGGTATATAAAAAAATTGACAATTCTCGCATCGGCGCGTGGAGAATTTTGAAAAATTCGCTCAACTGGTCGGCGAGCATCGAGGATCGAGGAAAAAATTCGGGTCGCGAATTATTCTCAATAGCACAGTTTCTACGTTCGTACGTGGATGATCGTTCGTGATACGACTCGTTGAACCGTGATCTCTCTCAACGGCGTTGTACACGGGCGGCGTGTAAGGCAGCGTGCCACCGTCGATTAATCGTGAAAAGCTGGAAAGCGTCGTCGAAGCATTATGCGATCGCAGACTGTAGCTTCCGCGGGGCGAGCAGTGTGTGCGTGGAATGTCGGAGGCCGAACAATGTCGGCGCCGGTGTAATTGTCACCTGTGCGAATATCGGCCCTCACAGTCTGACGATCGCATTATGCACGCTGCACGAATTTTCGGAACGAGTTCGTGTTCGCCTCGTTATCGGCTCGCTTCGAATCGTTTAAAAAAGGATCCACGGTTGCGGTTGTGTTATTTCGCCGCTAGTTAGATTAGATTCTTAGATAGCGCAATTATATTCGTGGAAAAGAGAAAAGAATCTTTAGAGCAAGAATATTATGCTAATCGATGCTTCTTGTTGATCTCTTAATGTTCTATATATAAATTCCTTGGATCTTTATTAGAAAATGTACTATAAAATCGTTTTGCGTCCACTTCGTCCTATCTAAAAAGATCGTCGAGATTACTAAAGGATATTTCGTAAAAATTGTGATCTTCAATCGAAAGAAAAACGATCGAGTTAATCCAAATTATAATCCGAGAGTGAAACTCTCTGTCTCCGTTCGGGATCCCCGTGTAAAATGAGCGGGGCGGCGTCGTGAAATTTGAGATCCGCGCGGAAATCATATTTCGCGGATATTACTTTCCGACATGACGACGAGGCGCCGCGGTAAACAACAAGACGAATGAGCGTTCGGAATCTTGACAAATGCGAGGGGAGCACTACGGTGTTGCAGCGTATTCGTACACGAGAGGCGGAAGACGTTCGTCGGTCTCAAGTGAAATACAACGGCACAACGGTCCGACAATATTTAATTGCTCCTTCTGCTGGAATAACTTGCCGCTTGGGTAATAGCGTTGAAGGATATATGGGTGGAAGGGGATGTGAATCTATATCGGAAAAACGAATTATTAAATCGCTATCGATGTTGGATAAAATCAATACGAAGAATTAGTACGATTAAAATTCCATCTATTTAGGATCCAAATATTTCTTCATCGCAGCGAAATCGCGAAGAAGGATAAGTTGGAAAATTCGAATAAGTTGGAAAAACGGAATAAATCTCTTATTCTTCCAGAAAACTTGATTTCAACAACTTCTCGCAGAATTACCAACTTATTATATATATATATATCGATTACCATTTTGCATACATACGATCACAAGTGAAACTTGTCGAGATCTCCAAGTTGACAAACCTTGAATTCCATTACCCTTAAACGCAACCACTTTTCGATTCCCTTGCGGTGATATTAAAAAAGTTTCGAGAGACAACGTTCGTATCGCCCTGTATCAGATTTTCGCTTTTTTTTTTTTTAATTCGAGGCGGGCAAACAATGGCCGGCCGGGCAAAGGGCGCGAGACGTTTCGGAAATTCGCGAATTATCGGTAGGCGTCTAGCCACACCTGTTCGACGATTATCGATTTTCGCGAACGTTTCGATGCGGAATCCAAACGTCGTCGGTAGACCTCGCGGCAACCGCCACCCGTCGACCTCACGTCGATTATCGATTATGTGTCCCCGGCTATGAATAATCGCGTCCAAGTCCTGTATTACGACCCAGACTTTCAGACCGGGTTAACCGCGAACTTGGATCGATCGTCTCGAATTCCTCGATCTTTCCAAGAGTTCGAAAGAGGGAGGCGCGACGAAGAACGGAAAATATCTTCTAATGAGGAATTATGAATTGGATCTAAATAAAATAAATGTCGTGGTATTTGCGAAACGGAACGAATTTTTGCTCTCGGCAAAATTTAATCGATATAATAACGACGGAACGGGTAATGAAACGCGATATTCGTTTGATAAGATGAAAATGTTTTGGACGTTAAAAAAATATATATAAGTTTATCGAGGGGAAATTAGGAAATATTCAATATTACGGAAACGGACGAAATTGAATCTGTTTCGGTTGAACCGTGTCCCGTTACTCTTTTTGATCGCATTTCGAGGGCGGGTATTTGCCAGCTTTTGTAGAATTTATACGGACGGGTATTAAAGGTGGATAAATTTTAATAGGTATCGATTGACCCGCTAATTCGAATTAACACTGTGAAATTTTGAGCCCGTCCACCTCCGATTATTATTACGATGGATCGATCGAACGCGGGGCCACGCGCGGGGAAAATTCGATCCTGTATCAATTACCAATGGAATTATCTATTTTAACGTTATTACTATCTTACATTTCAATAACGGCCGGCACAATTACGTCGATCACGCGATCCGCGCGTGCCGTGATTGAAAAACAACCAACGTTCCGATCGGGGAACGTTAAATATGTATTTATAGCTACCCTTCCTCTCCCCTCCCCCGACGCCGCCCATTGTTCAACGTTAAATACGATACATTGTAGCGCGACGTGCGCGAACTCGTTAAACAATAATCCCTGTGTTGCGTTTCGATCGCGTTCCAAAGTTATCATGGGACGGAATAAACCCGAGATGAATCGCTATTCGCTCGTTCCTCCACCCTCGATGTTTCTGTCTCACAATATATTCGAAAGGAAGGAAGGAAGGAAGGAAAGGGATCCCACGTATTTAAGCGTTTCGATCGAAAACTCTCGATAAAGGATCTTTTCCTTTTTAACTTTTTAAATCGACGAAATATATTTATCAACGAGAGGGGACGAGATTTAAAATCGGGCGAAAATCGTATCGAATCGATATACGGAAAGTCGGTATACACGAAAATACTTTTATATTTTTGAAAGAGAAGAAAATTCGCAATGAATTTGTACGCACGCTGCTCATGCAGGATCAGGGAAATCTTCATGACGTTCACGCGCCCGCGTTGAAAAACCGTGTGAAAAAAAAGAAAGGATTGCGAGGAGAGGAGAAAAATATGGAGGAATTTAAACGGTGGAATATCGACGAGGGAGGGAGCAACGACACGACGGATTGCATTCGAGAAAAATTGGTACGTGTGGTAGGCACGAGAATTGCAGGGGGAACGCCTCCAGGAGAAGAATCGATTCTCCGCTACAAATTTTCATTACTAATTCAATCCGGTCAATTTTAGACTTTGATTCGGCTCGATTCCGAACGCGAAGCAACAGTTCCTTCCTTTCTCCCTCGGCGTACCTCGTAATAATTTATTTCCATCCGTCAGAGAAGGGAGAGGGAGAGAGGGAAAAATATGGCGCGATACCCACGGCCATCGATCGACGTCCTTCAATGAAATTGCTCGCACGCTTCCACCGCTCGCGCCAAGTTTTTCATTCGGCCGGCTCAGAAACAGACGTCGAAATGTAAACGGCGGGGAATTCGAGAGTTTCGCTCGGCTCGCGAGCGATTTTTCAATCCCGCCACTCAGGAGAAGCGCGATGGAACGATGAATTCGTCAAGATCGGGACGAACGAGTTCCTTCTCCGCGTTTTTTCCTCCCTTCTCTCCATCCAACCCTCGTAATTCGTGTTCCGGGATGGATAGAGATTGCACCCTTGCTACGAAACGGTTGGCGCGAAGAAAAAAGAAGAAAAGAAAACGAAAAGAAAAGAAGAGGAAAAGGCGGGGATCGCGCGGAATCTCGGCACCGAACGAAACTGGAGACATCGGTTTCGCGCCGGTTTGATACCCGACAAAAGGTGAGGAATTCCTTGCAGTCGCTTCAACCTTTTTCAACGCGTCTTGCCTTCTTTGTGGCTGTTCAAGGAGGAAAAAAAAGGAGGGGGCGGCGAGCATCGCGAAGAATGTCTTGTTCCTGGCAATCGTCCGAATATCTCGGTGTATATAGACGCGCCGCGAGGTATAAACGTCGGGATACTCGGCATTCGAGTTATTCCAATATTCAGAGGTAGATGTATAACTATCTCGAGCTTTTGCTTCGTCTCTGTCGCGCGCAACTCGAACAAGATCCTCCATTTCCTTTCCCTACCTGTCTTCTTTCGAATCCTCTCTCTCTCTCTCTCTCCTCCACCCTCTCGCAGGTTTTTTCCACTTTTCTTTGTACACGGTAGATTTTAATCTTGGCAATTTTTCGTAGCATCTCTCCGGTTCGCCACCTTCGCGCCTCTCTCTCCATCGGCACGGTACTTTCGCGCCTACCTCTGGTGCAAACAGCCTCTCAGGGCGTATCCATTGTATCCAAGTCGGTGGCGGGATGCGGAAGGTACGAATATACTCGCCGGGGATCCTCACGGGATTCATATACGTTCGCCTAAGTGGCAGGATGATATTTTCCACCTACGGGACTTCCCTTTATCCCGATACATCCACGCTTTTTTCTCTCATCTTCTCGCCATTACGCCCCCATCTTTGCAATTATTTGTGATTTTTGTCCCCATTTACTAGCGGGAAAACAGCCCCGAGAACAAATACAAGAGCTTTTTTTATTCGATCCAGTGGCGAAACTTCCAATTAATATGAATTTATTATTAACGAAGAAATGAAAAGGAACGAGCTTACAAAACGAACATCCTTTACCTTCCCCTTATTTCCTCGAGAAGAATGCCTCCCTTTTTCTTTCTTTTCACCGTGTACACGCGTCTTTTTCCCTTCTCTTTTTCCTTTTTTTTGTTACATTTCCCGGTTACTTCAGCATCATCCTACTCGTTTACCTTTCTCCCCCCTCGCCGTTTGTTTTTTGAACCCGACGTGCCGGTTCTTTATGACTCTTTCTCAATTCCACTCTCCTCCTCCACCCTCCATCGTTCTCCATTCGAGAATTTCGGGCCTACCCCAGGCGTGCCTCCCCTCTCCCTCGCTCCCTTTCCACCCCCAACCCATCCTTCCCTTCCCCCACCTTTCGCGACGCCACGGAATAATTTAAAAGCTCATTAGCTCTGCCATTTCTTAAGTTCGGGATAAAGTTGGCGGCAGGTCTTAGGAACGCTGGTTTCAGCCTCCCCCGTCCTTTCGCTGCACTTTCCTCTCTGTTTCCTTACTATCCAACTAGCTCAGGATCACCACAGCCGTGTGGTGGTGGTCGTGTCGGTGATGGTGCGCAGCATCGAGACAGAGAGAGAGAGAGAGAGAGAAATAGGGGAGCGTAGGAAAGGAGGGAGGTTCCGCTTCCGAGGGGACTGCTCGTTATATAGCCATTGCCCGCCCTCCACCGCATTGGTTTGTCGAGCCATTAATCGGAACAGCTTTATACCAGGAGATTTATATTGGATTAGGTTGCGGGACCAGCGGTTTTAGTTTGAAGGCTCTCCGTCTCATCTCAGCCGCCCGCTCTCTCTGCATTCCTCTCCCCCCCTTCTCGCGAGCTAAACCACCTCCCCGAGAGTCGTTAGTTAACTACCATCACCTTCTCTCCTCATCCTCCCCCTCCCCCTTTAATGAACGCCGTTCCACGGAATTTCTTTCATCCCCCTTTCTTCTTCCTTCACGTACCCTTCCTCGTTTGAAGTTTATTAAAGAATCAACGGTGCCACGTGACGCGAGGTCTGGAAATTGGAAATAAATGCCGATGCCACTTCCGCTCCCTACACACACCTCGCCTTCCTTCTAATTAGTATTCCCCCGCCGATGCGAGTTATTACGTGACGGTACTTACAGATTAAACTAGGTTGAGAGAACGAACGGAGAGGGAAGGGGAAGGTGGACAGCTCGGGAGTGTGGAAGTGGAACGGCATGGAAAAGTTGGGGGAGGGAAAAGGAGCGTGCGGGAAAGTTAATAAGAATTTCGGTATTGTTGGGATTTTCTGGGGGTTCGCGACTCGAGGGAATTTCGAATCGTCAAGGACCAAGGTTCGCGCCACGGACGGCCACCTGGATCGATCCGCACGCCTATTTTTGAACGCTCCCTTGTTATCCTGGGCCGTATCTAAAGTCTCGCGTGTGCTCGGTTTCGCTCGAGGAGATCAATACTACTGATCGCGCGCGTCACAAGTTTTCGAAAAAACTTCGTTCCGTCCCTGGCCTCGATCCTTTCGAGCCAAATATGTACTTTTTTTTTTATCGGCCGCGAGGATAACGATCCACCCGCGCCCTGCTCTCATCGCGTTGGATGGACGCAAATGGAATTCGATATTCATTCGGTTAAGAGATTTTCCCCAGGGGGAGGGGAGGGGAGGGCAACCGACGCACGCCCGCGCGCGATCTCCTTTCATCTCTGGTTTTTTGTCAAAGCGGCGCCCATCAGCGACCGGGATAAAATTTAATAAATTCGAGGACTAGGAAGCCGTGGACCGGTATCGACGGTCGGCCGCGTAACAGAACCGCGAAGTTGATGTTTGATGAATGCTTTACGCTTGATCGTAGCTCGCTGATCAAACCCGTTTTTAAGGACTGAACGTCGTTTCCCGAATCTCGTAATTTTCGATTCATATCTTCGATTGATGCGAGAGTGTCGCGTATTGGGCGAAGGAAGTTTCTTCGTTTCATCATCGCGAAGAGAAATGGCGAATATCGTTTGAAGATTCCCTTCGCAATCCTGAATAATCCTGAAACGATTATTCAGATCGTTCGAACGTATTTTCTTGGAACTTCGATATCGATCTTCATTATAATCGAAACTTCGATATTTAAATTGTGTACTCTTTTCGAAGGCGATAATTTAGACTCAATTACGATATAGTTTATGATGATCGATTTTTTTAATTGACTGGTGGATAGTAATCAATAGTAGAAACGAATTGAGCATTGATATTTCTAAAATATTCGATGTAACAGAATCAAGATAATTATTTACTTTCTTATTCAATTACTTTTAAATCTGTAGATCCACGAAAATTGAAGTCACTTTATTCGTGATTAGTGTCAATTAATTGATCGATTTCGCTATAAATTGTTACTATTAGCGCGTAATGTTTGCGAAACTGTTTCATCTCATATTATATCCAAGATCAGATCCTTGTTCGAGTTACGACGAACCGAACCTCAAAAGTTCAAAGTATTAATTCCTTGGCGATGCGCACTTTGATCGAACCTTTACGACGACGTAAATTTGCTGCAACGTTGCTGCACGGTTTATGAATATTTTTAACTTTGTCGATCGTTCTGGCATGAAAGATAGTTAGTCGAAGGCTGCAAGAAAATTATTAATATCGACCAAGATTTTTTATTTGCTATTATTTACACGCGGGAAAAATTACAAGCCAGAAGGAATAATAAATTTATAGATTCACTTTTGAAAGATTAAAGAAAGATCTGCATATAATTGCATTTAAAGAAATTTATTTCGAATAGAAAATTTGAGTTTACTTTGCTCGAATGAGCGGAACGCGAATCGAAAAATATTTCACGATTTGTTTTCCTTCCATTTAAATTGTACAAGAAAACTTGTATTTATCTTTTGAATTGATTTTAATAATACGTTATTTAGATATCTAATTATTAAAATCAATTCCAATTCCATTTTTAAAATTACAAATGAAACTTATAAGATCAAACATCTCCTATACAACAAATCTTAATCTTCAATCTCCATCTTAATCTTCAATTCTTCCAACCTTCCAATTTCCTTTCTTATAAAAAAAAAAAGAAAAAAGACATCAAACGAATTCGCGTGATCCTTCATCGCGATAATCGCAATGATCGCTTCATCGCCTTAATAAAATGTTGAACTACACGGACGAATAGAAGCGAGAGAAAGAGAGTGGGAGAGGGAGAGAGGGAGACGTTCAAGTGTCAGAATCTCGGTGGTGAAAAGCGCTGTCGGAAGTCAGGGGAAGCGGAGCGTGTACGAGCGGACGTGGAACTTCACGGCGGACTAGTTAACTCTGTTTCTACTTTCAGCCACGGTAACCGAGATATCTCGCCTCGAGTCGCGCGGAAATTTCGGGTCGAAAGCGTTTCCAATCGAAGGCGAAATTTTCTTGCGCAGTTTTTTCGAATCGACGGCGTGAAAAAACGATTGCACCAGCGATTTCCCGGAACAGAGTTTCCATAACCGTAGGCGTGCGCAATAATTTCTGATGTTTTCGAGAGGTCGATGGGTGAAGAGAGAGAGGGAGAGAGAGAGAGAAGCGATGGAGGCGGGGAACAATTAGCTCGTTCGCGAAATTTTGTTTAATGAGAATTTAATGATCGTTGCGCGGGCCCCGAAAGTGGCGGCGATTATCACGGTTTTCTCGACTTTAATCGCGCGAGCCTTGTCTATCTACATAATTGTTTCGGCCGTTTCTTCCTACGAGAGGTGCGTTTTCATTTTCGAGATGAATGTTCGATTCGACAACTGTGTGCTATGTACGATATCGTGTAAGAGAGTAGACGGTTCATGTGCGTGTACTATTATTCTTTTTTTAACTTTTTTCATTCGTGGTTTCATTCGTTTGACGTTTCAGTTTTTTGGAGATTTCGAGGTGAATGCGATACGACAGGATCATGTAAAAAATACTTTGGCTTTGAATCGTTACGTCACGAAGATCGGTTTGAAATAACCACGTTTCCCTCGTGTTAAATTTCGTGGCACTGATAAAGGTTCGCCAATTCGTTCGTTTTTCGACGAATTCTTCATCGAATTACAAATACTTAGGAAGAAGCTCCATTTATTGTCGGAAACAATCTTTTGATACATCATTTACGTTAAATTTCTTCCACTGGGGGGGATTGTACACGTTCTGGAATCTGAAGAATTATTTACATACGTAAATAATTTAAGATTTATTTACATACGTCTGTCGTGCAATATTATCACCAAACAATTCAACAAAATTCTTCCTCCTTTCAACCATCGATCGAACGAGCCAACGCGAGCCGTGATCCATCCGTTGATTATACTTTTAGAGCAGCGTTAATAAATTTCACGCTTCATCACCGGACGATTCGATCTCGCTCGATTCAACGTGATATCGAGATACATTTAACGATTTTACCCCGCGCGGACAAGAAATTCCACTTGGAAGCTCGAGGCGCGAATATTAGACGCTCCCGGTGGTTGTTGAAATTATTGCCGCGAGGGGATTACGCAGGGGTCGAATGCGAACGCTCGAGCGAGCGAGGAGAGTTGCAAAAGTACGCGGAAATACGTTGATCCGCATCTCCGTTCGATTCCCTGGAGTGACACCGCAATCGATATACGCTTTTTCGCTCGTTGCTCTCTCTCCCTGTTTCGCGAAAATTTCCAACCTGTCCCCCTTACCGTCCGCGACGTCTCTGTTTTTCCGTTTTTAACACGTATCCGATATATATCGCGTACCATTTTACATTTCTCGGAGCCAGCGGTGGGCAAAATTTAACAAAGTTACTTCGATAATTTATCGTTCGAAGCATAATAATAATAATAATCGCGAATAATTGCCAAAACAATTATACGAATATTCAAATTATCTCTGCATTTTACATTTCCCGTATCCGTATAATCTTAAACCAGCGATGGGCAAAATTTAACAAAGTTATTTCGATAATTTATCGTTCGGAACGTGTAATAATAATCGCAAATAACTGTCAAAAAATATGTTGTACGGGTAATACGAATAAATGTCATTCTAATAAATAATTGAAATTAATTGAAAATTACCTAGAGGGGGTTGAAATTAAATTGTGCACGGGATGTTTTTTTCTGCTGTCATTTTAATTTGAAAATATTTCAATAATTCATGTGTAGATAATGTGAGGATAAATAAAGGGTGATTCGATATGAAGAAAGAAATGCAACGTAATACGAAAGAACCGTGTCTTTCGTAAATCTGGAATAATCAAGTGTTGCAGCAGCGTGTACCACTATGTTTCCAGCTTATTCCTGGAATTCTAACGAAACGTGCGAGGGATTATAACGTATATGCTATCTTTGAATAAAACTTTTTAAAAAGTTTTTCAGCGATAAGATACCCCAAGATTTCTCCTTTTCGATACCCACAGATATATTACGAACCAGAAGATTAATTCCAAGTGCGTGACAATCTTCTTAACTGCGACTTTTGTTCAGAAAACGATCTCGAGATCTCTTTCGGTTTTCATTGCAGATATCACCTCGTCCCTTCCTTCTTTAATCATCAAGTTGAAACTGAATAATCATAAACCGAATAAGATTACACAATGTTGTCTTGGAAGCGAATATTCATCGTGAAGAGGTTGTCGCGTGAAAGAATGAAACGAAAGCGAGAGAGCGAAGAAATAATGTGAACGTGTAACAGGAGGATTTCGAGATCGATATTCGTCCAGAATTCTGGAAAACGCAGGAGTAGACGGTCAAATAGGGGAAGAACAAACGCAAAAAAGTGGAATCGGAGGAAACATTTACTCGAATCTTTTCATTACCTTAGCAGAGGTTGCATCGGTGCTGGCGCACTTTCAGTATCACGGTAATAATACTGCAAAAGAGGGAGAAGTATCGCGAAAGTATCGTCGCAAATCAACTGAAAACGTAGTAAATAAATTCAGCGAGGCGGGTGGAGACATGAGATACGAACTGTTGGAAAGGAAACCGATCGTAATCATTAGAAGCGTATCAAAGTAGAGACGAGAAATGATTTGAATGATACGTACGAAACAGAAATATAAGAGAGGGAGAAAAAAATTCACCGTCGTGAATTTTCTAGGAAATATCTTCTAATATTGCACAGATACGAGCTCGAGAGACTCATCTTATTCCGTAACGATCTATTGCTCCCAGTATCTCAGATAACGTTCACTGCGAAAGTTGTGGCTTAATGCGAAAATCTTTCGAGAAGATTGTTACGATATCGAACAGTTCAAACCGCGAAAACGGCTTTGAATGATTTCAATATCGTTACACATCTGCCCGATTCGATTTTAAGATTGTGAACTTGAAAACTTTTGGCAACCGATTCTTTGAAAACCGACATCCATCACTCTGTTCCCTTCTTCGAGATATCGTCTCTAAAAACTTACTCGTCGCAAATTTTCGAAAATTTATCTCAATAAAAAATAGTAATATCCGACAAAATGAATATATAAAACACTTCAACTCCATTTCTCCGCATCTCGATCCCTCCTCCCCTCCTCGATCCGCTCGAGAATAAAAGCTTTCTTCTGTTCGATTTACATAGCGTCGCGATTTCCCTGAAACTTGCAACTCGAACAATAAACGAATCATCAACGTTCCTCTCTTTTTCTCGAGGAGGGGAAAGTTTCCGAATTCAGGAATTCCACGGCGTAAGGAAGATCGCAACAGCCTCGATCATAGAGTTAGCTCGCATTATCGCCGTTTATCTCACTTCCTCGAGAAACACGCAAAACGGTTTGAGGGTAACCAGCTGACAGACAGTTTCCAAACTTCCCTCCCCTCCGCCCGCGGTGTCCCTTTTCGTCTAGCCGGCTTGTTGGCCGTGTCCCGGCCCTCGAAATTCGTCCAAGGAACTCGGCCAACTGCGGGAAGAGAGAAAGAGGTTGGCGATGCCTCGATGTGGCCGAGAGCGAAAGCGCAGCCAGTTTCCGCTTTCTTGGACACATCCCGCGCGGAAAGTTTCGCGATTCAACAGACGCGTCCCGTTTTCGAGCGAGTAAATTCGATTTTCGGAATGGGTTGTCATCTGGACCGATCCCTGGAACAATGGATAACGATGGTGACCCTCCTCCATCCTCGTCTCTCTCTTATTTTTTCCCTCCTTTCCCTTCCACGCTTTCGTTGGTCGAACGAATGGCCTAGTGAAACAAATTGTTCAAGTTACGCAATGGCGAGTTACTCTCCTCGTCGAGTGTCCTCGTCATTATACGAAATTCTCGAAGGGGGATACTCTTGGTTAATTTCTTTCCGCGAATTTCTCGAACTGGTGATCGAGATCTTTTGTTGCGGATTAGGGGGGATATAGGTGGAAACGTGTACTGCTATCTTTTTAAATTCCATGGAGGAAAGAAGGAGTTGGAAAAATATATATCCGAATAGAGGGTGGAAAATTAATAAATGCCCAATCGTGGAAAGAATAATTGACCTTGTACGGAAAGGAACGCCTTCTCTCTACGTTGCGATCGATATTAATGGGATATTGTTAGTGACGCGCCAAATTTTGGACAACACACGGCCGCTTCCGTTTAACATTCGGATATTGTGTGACAGGTTAATTAAATACTTTGTACACGCGGATTTGTACAGTTAAATTTCACAGCGGCCGGGAAATACTAATTAATACATGCACGTGAAGTGGAACGAGAAACGTTTAAATGTTTCCGCTCACAAAGCGCGATATGGCGTAAGCATCCCATTTGTTTCGGATGACCTACCATATGGAAGGTCATTCTCGTAGAATATACCCGTATCGTAAAATAGATATTCGCGATAGAAAGTTAAATGTTAAAGAAGAACAAAGAGAAAGAGAGAGAGATAAAAATAGATGAGATAGAACGAAGGAGAGGAGAAAATATGACAGGATGAGGGAGAACTACAAAGATGCAACAATATTCTCCTTCCATGGTACTAGTACAGTTAGGTTGCATTATAAGCCAGAAATTTAGTGCTACCCTGGGATCAACCACTCTCGCAGAAGCGTACCACTTCCTAGCAACGACCCTAATAATGCCATTAGATACATCGCGAATCCCTAATCTGGGGTTAGGAACTTGCATAATTCTCGACCGGCGCCTCCGTCTAGTTTGCCGCTTCAAACTTGAAACTCGTGGCAGCGAGGCGGTAGTTGTATTCTCAAAATCATTCAAATATTACCGGGATCGGTAATAAGTTTATCCTCATTCGTATCGAAACTTCGCCTCGGCTCGAGATCGGGTGGAAATAAGGAGAGATACGATTTCTGCTAATAAAATTTGCTATTATTATTGCCAAGATTTTACATAATTTACATTTTTCATCTTGTAACGAACCGATGCTTTGATCGATCGATTGTACGATTGTATATATTATCGAATTTAGCATTCTCATGACATGAAAGAGAATCGGGATTCGAGCGAATCGACGATTATAATAATTTAAACTCAATGATCGATCGATTCGAAACTCAATCGCGAGTTAATTTGTTAAACAATCAATGTTTTTCTTTTCGAAGAAGAAACGATGATATCGAGTCATTTCGCTCTAAGCGCTATCGGTATCCTGATAATAAAACTCCACCCTTAATTACTTTATCGATACGTGGTAAGATGCGCCACAATTTTTCTCAATTTCCCCGCTTATATCCCCAAGGTTTCCGCGATCCGGAGGAGATCCGGAGGATTTATTTATGGAGTGGCTATCGCGGGCATAAGTTTGCCAGGTGAGGGATACAGGGGGAAAGGAGGAAGAAGATCAGAAGGGTTGCGAGCAGAATGGAAGCGGAACGATGGGTTTTTATACTAGATAGATATAGTGCAGGAGCCAGTGGCTATGCTACGGCCTCGGAAAATCACCAGGGACGAACGACGCTTTCAACAACTTCGCCACGAGTTCTCGACTCTTGCCCGTTATTTTCCCCTCTTTTTCCGTTTCCCTTCTTTGTCATCTTTCTTTATTCCTCCCCTCCTTTTCCTTTACAGCCAATGTCCTTTCGTCCACTTGCATATCCGATGGCGTAATCCCCAGTTATTTCTTTTCGTGACAATTAAAGTGGATTAGTATTGGCCTTGGATGCTCGTTCCTCTCCTCTCGTAATTTGGCTTCCATTGGAATCTTCGGTAGTGGAATTGATCCGTGGTTTGCATCGAAGATTTTTCATTTCGTTCTTTCACGAGTGTATTACTATCCCTAATGCAATCAAGAACTTTCCTCGAGGAAACTAAGTTAATTTTTGGTAAAATACACTACCGATTTATACAAGAAATATTATTAAAAAGGATGATAATGAAAGAAGATAAAAGAATTTTTCTTCCTTTCTTAACACTAAAGATACGTCACAATATTTGAATTTCCATCTTTTAAGTAAAGAGTAAAGAGAATTCATAAAAATTTTTAAGAGGAACAATTTTAAATTTCTTATTTCAATTAACGATAAGAAGTACGTATCATTACAGATGGAACTCCTCCATAAAATCCGCGCAAGTTGAGCAAATCATTGGATGATTAAAGGTGGAAAAGTTAGCCTGCATTCGTACGGATCGAAACTTCACTCACGAAAATCCACTCTCGTGGATTATATATATATATACACATACACTCACAAATATTTCACTTGGAAATATCAGACAGTTTTCACATCTCCCCCCTCCCTCCCTCGACGTCAAAATCAGGAGCCGCGTATCATTCGAATCGCAAACACGATCGTTCCCCGTTAACACGTGGTAGCGTATAATTATGCCGAGAGAGAAAGAGAGATAGAGATAGATAGATAGACAAAGAGAAAGAGAGAGAAGGCATACACAGCGTGCGGCACACGGTGTATTTGAACGAACGATGGATCCACGAATATCTGATTGAGCAAAAGGTAGCATCGATCAGGACGGAATTTATGCGACGCGTGTTTATTGACGGCTGCAGGCGAGAATACCTTAATGGTGGCTTCGTTACGCATGGCGGAATTTTCAAATTCAGCCCTGGGCGATAGTTGGCCCTTCTCCCTCCCCTCCCTTTCTCTATGATAATGCGTTCTACCGTGTTGCGCATTTCGAGTGTACACGCGACCGTTTAATCACTTCACCATTATGCGCGTAAATAAGTTTATAAATGTCGGATGCGACATCTCGTGTGGGAACGGTTTTAATCAGTTTACCATTGCGTACGTAAACAAGATATTCGACACGATATCGTTGAGTTTATAAGACGTTTATAAGTCGTATAAAGATAGGTTTTGTTCGAAACGAGAAATGATGGATTATTTATAACAGGTAGAGGATAATTTTACATAGAAGTTGTTCGAATCGAATTGAATTTTATTTATTATACGAACGAATGTTTAATATTTCCATCTTCTCTAATTAATTCTCTAAGAAGAAACTCTATTTTAACTTTATTTTAAATTATATTATCGTGCGCGTATATACAGTTCGATAAAATTAATAATCGTAAATATTAATCGTGGAGATTGGGGATTCGGAGAATGGCCCGGAAAATGTTACATTCCGCGATAAAGCATCTCCAAGCATGCGGTATCGAGCCTCGCATCGCTGCTAGAAATAAAGGGGGGGCGATAAAGATAGGGTTTACAGCGGGGTTCGCATATTCGACAGTATTGTCCGGCTCGCATATTAAGTTATCAGATCAATTACAGTTATTGCTTTATTCCGGCTCAACGCTTCGAAAGTTTCCGCAGAGCTGAGCCAGCTCGTTACCGGGCCAATTTTGCGGCTCGAGCGAAAATCGACGGAGTGTGAACGGCCGAACCGGCAAAGTATTCGCGGAAAACAAATAGGGTAAAGGCAAAATGGGGAGAACAGCTCGCCGTTATTTTTCACCCTTCCCCAATTGTCGACAAAGTCAAACAGATTCACCGACTTTTTGCAACCGAACCCACCCGGTTTTTATTCACGAGCTCCACCTCCTTTCTTCTTTTTTTTTCTTTCTTTATTTTCCTTCTCCTTCTCCTCACTCTCCTCTCTCTTCTTTTTTTTTTTTATTCGATTCAACGACCGTAGAATTTCGAACGAACGTTGAGGGGTGAGATGGGAAACGAAAGGTGAAAAGTTGCCATTCGAGTGTTGGATGCGCGCGAAAAGTTTGGCAAATAGTTTTCCATTGATTTACCGCCTCGTCCACTATCCCTCCACGTATCCACAGTTTCACGCGAAATTCGAAAACCGTGCTCTCCCTCGCCCAGATGAAATATCATCGAGGTGGATCTCTATAATTTGTTTCGTCGTCGTTTCATCCGTTGTTACGAATGGCGTTGCTTCGGCGACGAGGATTCGTTATCAATCGCGAAACGACGGTTCGAGTAAAACGGGAGAAAATGGTGAAAGTAGGATATTGCGAGTCACGAAACTCTTTTAATAGACTCAAGATTTCTTATCCTCTATCGGGATAGAGGCGGGCCAGTTCGTTAACATATAAAAGAAAAGTTAAAATATAAAAGAATTCCGCGAGGAATTCCGCGGAACGAATTCGAGGGAGTGTCAGAAATGGCGGAAATGGCGGAGGACGAATCGATAGCGTGTCGAGTTGGAATACTCGGCTCGGTGAGAAACGACAGACTTCGATCGATCGATTTCGAGGCTTGACAGCCGCTGTCCTGTTGCTGCCCTTCCTCTCCAGATCTTGGAAGCAAGCCTGGGAGCAAGTGTGACGTAAGGAACGGAGGGAAAGTTTAAAGATCGAGTCGATAATTTTGCACGGAGGAAATTTTTCTGCCTTCTTGGAGGATCTTGGAAATCTTGGAGGAAGGAAGTTTAACGATTAAACGAGTGAAACGACACGAAACGCGCGATAACGAGAAGATAAAAGGAAAGAAAAACGTAGTTGGAAGTTTAGTTCAGTTCCGAAGGATCGATACCGTTGTTATCTTTCTATAAATTATCCATCCCCTGGTTATATATTCCATAAAGGGAATGCGAAACGAAGAAAGTTTATTCCTTTCATTATGTAAGGAATTATTGAACACGTGGAATTATAGATGCACCAATTCTCGCCGCTGAATATCGAATTGCCTCTTACTTCTTGAAATCTTTACGCTCTTTTCTGTATACCGTCGCCCTAGTTCTTACAATTCTACTTTTTAAACGTCTCGAAACAAATATTCGTCGTAATATATTATTTTAAAGAACTTGGAATTCTTTCTCTCCTCGAATAAATTTACAGTTAAACTGCTTGATTTTCTCAGCATTAAGAAATAATTGCATTAATTACTCTTTCAAAGTATTTTCTTTTACCATCGTAACACGAAACAATTTGACACAAAATCTGAAACGAATCCCAAAACAATTTGCACGAATTCAAAATTTCTCGCTTTTATTGATAAATTACGTTCGCGATTCACGATTTGGTTGCACGTCTTTACGGTTCGTGGAAACGATGCTCGCGCCACATTGTACCACCATCGTTTGGAAAACTTTATTAGATTGAAGCGAGCAGTCGCGACGGAGCAATATGCATGGATGTTTTATCGGTACAGCCACTCGTACACTCGCCTCCCTCTCCCTCTCCCTCTCTCTCTCTCGTGTCTTTTGAGCGGAGCGCGTTTTAACGGCGCGGCGGCTCGAGCTCTCCAAGTATTTATACGCGCGCCAGCGCTCGAGCTCAAAGCGATCCCTTCTCGGAAAATCGTTCGAGTGAGACGGCGCGACGGTTGTAACGAGTCGGGGAACCGATCCCTCGCCTCCCTCAACAGCGCGCCCTTCTTTCCCTCGTTTATTTTCCTCCACTTAGATAGATCCCGACCGAACTTACGCGCGTTGTTAATTTTCGCCTCCGATCCAACGAATCCGAGAATCCTACTCCGCATCTTCATTAATGAGGTTGGCCAACGCGTTTCTTCCTATCATTGCGTCCACCGTCGAACGCTCGATGCCTAATTTCATTAGCGTGAAAATCTCTATGCAAATCGCGTTAACGTCTCGTTTATTCCTTGGCGCGCCGTTCGCGTCGCGTGGAATAGGAATGTCGAATGCTATGGATTCGTCGAAGCCGACAGCCTTTCTCGGACCTTTTTGAAACTTGAATTATGCTTCGATTCGTCCGTGAAGAGTTTCTTTTTCTCCTGTCTCGATTCAACGGTTGACCACGTAGCTTAAATATTAATTAGAAACAATACCATTCGCACGTTCGCTTTTCCAGAATCCACACCGAATTCCAGTACAAACGGTCGCTTAGTCCATGCAGAATAGAATCGTCCTAATCCAATTTTCGTCCCCTCGCGCGACGCAAGTTTTTGCAAACGTGAGAACGAAATCGTTGCTCCTCGTGGTGAGATAGATACTCGGAGCGATGCTCGAATTGAATAATAATCGAATAATAATTTTCCAAGGGGAAGTTTGAGCGACGAAGCGAGAGAGAGAGAGAGAGAGAAGGGTGCTGCGTAAACCATCGTGGAAACGATGTTGCGAAGTCGTAAATCACTCTCTTAACGAAAAGTCTTTGTTGCAATTTATGCGAGGCGAGGCGGTAAATCATTTCGCGAACCGATGGGGCAATTTATAACAATTAAGTGCGCGGCTGTGCAACGACTGTGGTGGTGCTAGGCAAGGAGCTTTCCTCGTTGAGAAAAGGAGGCTGTAGTTGGCTCCGCGCGTGAGAACCGTAATAAGTCTTAATAAGTACGCCGGTAACGGCACACGCTTTGAGAAAGCCGCACTGTCGTGTTCTCTTTCTTTCCTTCTCCTTTCTTATTTTTCATCTCTCTCTCTCTCTCTCTCTTTCTTTTCTTCTCCGGCCTCCGTATCGACTTGCTTCCATTCTCTCGTTGGGGGAGGGGGATACTCGAAGCGTCAATATTCCGCGAAAGCTTAATTACACCCTTGATTTTATCAAACGAAATGATTCGACCTAATTACGCTCGACATCCACGGTTTTATGAAATATTTGTCCGTAAATTGTTCGGGATAACAAGTAAAATTTCGTTTTAATTGGAAAAGGATACAGTTTTTTTTTGATTTGGGAAAATGATTTTTGATTGTTTCGCTGTTAAATTAATACTTCGAGATTAATCTTACGCCGTTCCTCGATCTTTATGCAAATTAGTCCTTGATAATCTTTTTTCGACTTCACGATAAAAGTAGCTCGAAAATTCTTTCAAATAAATAATTTCTAAAGAATGGGATCAAGTTTTAAAGATAGATCGCACCGACACGCGCAAAGGATAAACGAAGTCGCAGGATAAACGGACCTGACGAAGCTTAATCTCAAAGATGTCCGACACGAATCCCCAGATGGAGGTTTATTGCCTCGTAACATACGACCGACCACACGAGTTCAATAACCCAATCCATCGCGAGAATTATACGTATCTCGCTCGAAACACGAGATTTCGAAAGTTCAACTTCATCGAATCATCGAATAACTAAAAAAAAAAAAAAATAATAACAAAGAATCTCAAAATCATGGAAATGGAAAAAAAAATCATGTAAATTCAAAATCATCTTTTAGCCCTTGATTTACCTGAAAATTAGTTTGTCTTAACAACAATCAATCATTATTCTTTCGATGCGCGAAAAAATAATAATCTAGTTAATTCTCGAGGAATCTCGAAGCATCGTCCTCGTTACTCTCCATTTTCTCACCTCTCAGTCCTTGGTCCTGACAATTAGTATGCCCGTTGAGAATCCGCTCTTGATTATCATATTCCCATTGAAGACGATTTCGGTTGGATTCCAGTAATTTGCCGGTGCACCGCGAGGAATATTCATTAAGGCAAGATACGAGGAACGCGATAAAAATTCTTGAAAATTTTAGCCAAGACCGTTTCTTGATTTTCCGCCGGGCGGAAGCTCTTTATTTGATCTTAACGCATATCCTGCTCGTTAAGATGCAGACGGGCGAAGTGAAGTGGCGGTGTGAGTCATTTGATTCGCTGACTCACCGTTCGGTTTACCCGCCCGCGAGCCGAAATTCCGGATGCGCCAATTAATGTGAACAACTGTTTTGCCAAAAAGTGGATCGGCCCACTCTTATTGTCGGCTTAATATGAATTAATAACAACAGCTCGGCCGATTAACAGCAGAAGCTCGATAACTCGTTTCGAGTGTAAAAAGATTATTTCGGTTAATTTTATAAGAATTTAATTTTCTTCCCCCGTTAATAAGAATCACTTATAAGGGATCAATAATTGTTATTAACCGATCGAAGGGAATTCGAGGTAAGAAACTTTTGTCCCTTCCTTAGTCTTTTTAAAATCTTGAATAATTTCTTGATAATTTCTTATCTCGTTAGAGAGCAAAATTAGAGGCGAAATTGGACAAGGATCCAACAAGCCCCTTCTTCAATTATCTTAAATTGAACGTTCGATACGAATTTTCTGCTCGGTAAATAACGTTTGGACACTGATGGAAACACCTTACTCGACACGTACACGCGGCACACGCGTGCACGAAGGCGTTCGAGAGGCTCGTTTCGCTCGAGGGGCGAAATGGTATGAAAATCGATTTTTGCAAAGCCAGCGTAATTACAATGACGGATCCAATTAGAGGGAACGAGGTTCTGGGTGTCGCGTAAGTGCGCCGAGAATCCGCCAAAAGTGAGTATTCTCGTCAGGTATTCTGATTGGAATATCTAATCAGGAGTCTATGAGGGACCTCTGGGAGGAGACGAGACCGCCAATTTGAACCTGTGCCAGCTTTCTCCGCCGTGACATTGCTCTCCTTCCCTCGGTTGCGTCGAATTGAAACTTGAACGTTCGTCCATCTTTCTCCCTCTTTTCTTCCTCTCCCCCCAAACGAAGCGCGTCAAGCGTCTCAAAACTATTCGCTCGCGACTACTATGCCGTTTAAACGCGTATACTCGATGCTTCGTGACGAGGCGCGAAATCACTTTCTTATCGGCGCCGAATGTACAGTTTTGAATCGAGATACGACCAACGATGGAACGATATAGTAATTACGCGCGGAGTGGGGGCACGCGTTTGTAAAAGTCACCGATAGTTCCGTTCGCCCCATCCCTCGACCATGTCTAGACGCTTGACGCGGTGGCGCGTTGTGTCGAGTGTGTTATCGCGGTGTGGTAGATATGCGGAGAGAATGACTCAACGGTTTGCGGGGCTCATGCGTTACGTGTCCTGGACACGTTTCGCAACACACTGCGATCTAGGGTGACGTATTGCCAGGCGTACGTACGAAAAAAACACGTGCTCCACCTTTGTGAAAGGGTCGAAGGGGTGGTTTCGTTCCCCCTCGGGTGAACGCGTACGTGATTTTCGATCAATGGAGAAAAAAATGTTTTTTCTCTTTGTTTCTTGCGTTTTACGACGGTGTTATTTTCGACTTAATATATTTAAAAATTTACAAACGAAATAGGGGGGCGATTATCGGGATAATGAATGGTTTTCTCGTTACCTTCGTTAATTCCATTGATCGCGACACACGTTGTCGATTGCTCGTGCGAGGATACACCATTGATTGAATCTAAATAACGACACGGCCCCGGCCATAGATTGCATCCCGCGCAGGATGAATATTCTGGATGTAGCGGGCTGTCAGGTTTAGCACACAATCAAGCATTATCAGGTACGGCCAGACAGTAATTAATGGCATGGCCGGGTCAAACAGTAATCAATAATCAATGGTCACTCATAATCAGGTCAATGGTACGAAGCCACATCACTTAGATCGGATCTAAACGTGATATCAAATTCAAAGGTAAACATCGAACGAATGGCTGGTGGCCACGGCGCGCTTGGTCTGGCTCGAATATTCGATTATTCGCGAATAAATTTCACCTCGCGTTGTTATTTTTAACGTCGCGCTTAAAGTGGTGGACTCGAAGCGAATCTAAAAACAGAAATGAATTGGACAAACGAGACACAGTTTTTCCTCGATTCGAGGGGTTCGTGGGAGAGGAACAAGATGCGGGTTGAACCGAACGCATCTTGACAGAACGGGGCCTGCAAATTCGAGAAGAATAATTTTTCGATCCTTTTATTTGTATTCGAACGTCGCATTTCCATCTCTCGATCAATTCGAAGAACCAAAGTTCCACCCCAAAGGAAACCGAGCGAGGAGAAACGGAGTTGGAGTCGACGACGATTAAGGTTATGCCTCGACCTTTAACCTATCTCAACCCCCTCGACTCGTGTGGAATCTTCTCCGGCAGCCAGGAGACTCGAACCTCATTCGCGAGTACGTAGAACCACGGGCACGACCCTGTGCAGAAGCTATTACTCCCCGAAAACTTACTTTTTCCGGTGAAATTACTTCGTGAAAGTATCTTATTTCGTCGACGATACGAGAAGAGACGTCGTCTAGTCTCCCATTTTCGAGGGAGCGGCCATCTGTGTGTCACGCGCCTGCGTCGCTCGGTGTATTTTGGGGTGGATTAGGCTCGACTGCTCGTAGATCAACACTGCTCGAGACAGTGTAGTAGGCGTCGAATTGAACAGGGAACGATGTTTGTTCGTGCAGAAGACATCGTTGAACGGAGTTAGATGAAGGGATAAATACGAGAGCTATTCTAATTGTTTGGAGGGTTTGGTTTTATCACTTTCGATGTAGTTCGATGTACTTCTTAACTGTTCACATCCGACGATAGTTTATTTTAAATCTTGTTCAATTTTTTGGAATGTGTGATTTAATCAAGAGGTTAAGAATATTATTTTTCATTTAAAGTAATTCCAGAATTTACGAAATTCTGAGAGGAGCGCAAAATTGTCGATATTTTCGTACAACGTAATAAATTTACGATATCAAATATCAAAATCGTACGATCCTTCATTGGAAACCGGAAGAAATCAATTGTGACTCGTAGAAGCTTGGAAGTTTATATATAAAAAATTTTTTAGATGCGTTCATCGTTTTCTGTTTGACGTAAGAAACGTTACTTCGGCTTACGAATATAATTTTCACATATCGATTTCTCAGATTTTATCGATAAACATTGTTGTTATCCAGAATCTCGTGAAATTCTCGTTCCGTTTTCATCCCTGCGGACCGGCCTTTCACGAATTCTTCGCAATCGAGCCTATAATCCGATAACGACAAATCCGGTTAAAACGAAAACAGTCACTTAATACATCAAGTGGAACAGGCTGAACATTCGTCGAGCTCAATCTATCCCTCTCTCTCTCTCTCTTTCTCTAAATCCTAGAATCTATATCACTGATACCTTGATTCTACGGGAACAAAATTTCACCATAGAACTTTTCACCGTGCCATGCCAACCCTCTTCTTAACATCGTAGGAGGGATTATTTTTAATCGGATACAGTCGGAAATATCTGCGAGGATTAAAGAGAAAATTCGGTCGGAATTTCCGTTCGATTGGACAATTTAGAAAAAAAAACGAAAGAACAATAAAGGAAGAAAAAGAAGGAAAACAGAACGGAAAACAACATCCCCTCTTTCTTCATTTTTATCAATTCCTCTTTCTCCCCGAATTTTTTAATACTTTAAAGAGAAAATTCGGTCGGAATTTCCGTTCGATTGGACGATTTAGAAAAAGAAAGACGAAAGGAAAATAAAGGGGGAAAAAGAAAGAAAAGAGAAAGGAAAATAGTAATCCCTTTTTCTTCATTGTTATCAATTCTTTCTCTTCCTTCATTTTTATCAATTCTTTCTCTTCCTTCATTTTTATTCCTCCTTCTGTTACTTTTTATCAATTCCACCTCCTCCTTTTTCTTATCAATTCCTCCTACTCCTTATTTTTATCAATTCTTCCTCCTCGTAGGGTCGGATTAGTTTTAATTGGACACAGACGGAAATATCTGAGAGGATTAAAGACAAAATTCTGTTCGATTGGACGATTTAGAAAAAGAAAAACGAAAGAAAAATAAAGGGGGAAACAGAAAGATAGGAGAAAGGAAAATAGCATTCTCTTTCTTCATTTTTATCATTTCTGCCTCTTCCTTCATTTTTATCAATTCCTCCTCTTTCTTATTTTCATCAATTCTTTCTCTTCCTTCATTTTTATTCCTCCTGAGAGGATTAAAGACAAAATTCTGTTCGATTGGACGATTTAGAAAAAGAAAGACGAAAGAAAAATAAAGGGGGAAAAGAAAGAAAAGAAAAGGGAAAATAGCAGTCTCTCTTTCTTTATTTCTATCAATTTCTTTCCTTTCATCGTTTTTATCAATTCCACCTTTTCCTTCATTTTTATGAATTCCATCTCTTTCTTCATTTTATCAATTCCTTCTTCTCGTAGGATTACTTTTAATCGGACGTAGTCCGAAATATCTTTGAGAATTAAAGAAAAAATTCGGAATTTCCGTTCGATTGGATGATTTAGAAAAAGAAAGAGGAAAGGAAAATAAAGGGGGAAAAAGAAAGAAAAGAGAAGGGAAAATAGCAGTCCCTTTTTCTTCATTGTTATCAATTCCTCCTCTTCCTTATTTTTATCAATTCCTCCTCTTCCTTATTTTTATCAATTCCTCCTCTTCCTTATTTTTATCAATTCCTCCTCCTCCTTATTTTTATCAATTCCTCCTCCTCCTTATTTTTATCAATTCCTCCTCTTCCTTATTTTTATCAATTCCTCCTCCTCCTTATTTTTATCAATTCCTCCTTCTCCTTATTTTTATCAATTCCTCCTCCTCCTTATTTTTATCAATTCCTCCTCCTCCTTATTTTTATCAATTCCTCCTCCTCCTTATTTTTATCAATTCCTCCTCCTCCTTATTTTTATCAATTCCTCCTCCTCCTTATTTTTATCAATTCCTCCTCCTCCTTATTTTTATCAATTCCTCCTCCTCCTTATTTTTATCAATTCCTCCTCTTCCTTATTTTTATCAATTCCTCCTCCTCCTTATTTTTATCAATTCCTCTTCCTCCTTATTTTTATCAATTCCTCCTCTTCCTTATTTTTATCAATTCCTCCTCCTCCTTATTTTTATCAATTCCTCCTCCTCCTTATTTTTATCAATTCCTCCTCCTCCTTATTTTTATCAATTCCTCCTCCTCCTTATTTTTATCAATTCCTCCTCCTCCTTATTTTTATCAATTCCTCCTCCTCCTTATTTTTATCAATTCCTCCTCCTCCTTATTTTTATCAATTCCTCCTCTTCCTTATTTTTATCAATTCCTCCTCCTCCTTATGTTTATCAATTCCTCCTCCTCCTTATTTTTATCAATTCCTCCTCCTCCTTATTTTTATCAATTCCTCCTCTTCCTTATTTTTATCAATTCCTCCTCCTCCTTATTTTTATCAATTCCTCCTCCTCCTTATTTTTATCAATTCCTCCTCCTCCTTATTTTTATCAATTCCTCCTCTTCCTTATTTTTATCAATTCCTCCTCCTCCTTATTTTTATCAATTCCTCTTCCTCCTTATTTTTATCAATTCCTCCATCTCCTTATTTTTATCAATTCCTCCTCCTCCTTATTTTTATCAATTCCTCCTCCTCCTTATTTTTATCAATTCCTCCTCCTCCTTATTTTTATCAATTCCTCCTCCTCCTTATTTTTATCAATTCCTCCTCCTCCTTATTTTTATCAATTCCTTATTCTCCTTATTTTTTTTCAATTCTTCCTCCTTTTTATTTTTATTGATTCCTTTTCCTCCTCAAGTTTATCAATTCCTCCTCCTCCTTATTAGGAGAAAGAAATATTAATATATTGCAATGGGAAAATCGATTGACAGTGCAAATGTTCTCTTCGATCCAGTGATCATCTTAAATCCAAAAATTACGTTTTTAAACAAAATTTATATTTAAATAGTAACATAATTCTTTACATTTTATAAATATAACAAATTTTTAAAAATTTTTATAATTTTCTCTAGAAATTATTCTATTTGCCAAGTGCAGCAAATTTTAAAATTACTAAGAATGTGATGAAAAATAAATCGACAATGTTTTTTTCTTTACCATAATACAAGTTAAAAAACTCTTAGCTCGGCAATAAGATTCTTCACATTCATGCAAATTATACACGATAATAGGGGGGAAGGGAAAATAGAATCTCTCCCTCCCTCCCTCCCCTCTTGCGCGCGAGGTAAGCCAGAATCTGGGTTAGGGAGGTCTAATCAGGACACATTGAATTATACGGTTATCGTGGCTTCGCATAATGTTGCATAATGCCATGGCATTCGATCAATTATGCGACGATATTTGTGCTCAATTATGCAACTAAGCCAGGCATTCTCGCGCCGTTATCTCGGCAATCACTTTTCGGCCATCCGGGCCCGACATTCGCGCGGATTACACATTTCCCGATCACCGATGCCGTTTGCCCGGCCAACCAGCGTACATCCTATCGCGATAATCAACGAATTTTGTTACAGGCTTTTCAGCCTATTCTTTCCTTCACTGATTCTCCTATCCCATTCCATTATAATCCTTCTCCTTCTCTTGTTCCTTCCTCCCTCGTTCTTATCTTTCTCCGAGTCTGGAACAGAAGAGGAGAAGAATTTGCAGTTTCAGTTATCGCACTCGATGCCTCTCACCGACCCCTCTCCGCGAAAAATTAGATTTCCGCCCCGGGGTAAGTAATAGTTTCCTTCGCCCGAGGATTACCGGCCGTAAATTCAACTTGACGTCCATCACCGGATCCGATACGAGAAGGAATCACGCTTAATTCTTAAATTTCCCTGCTAATCTCGTTACAACAACCGGGTTCGTATCGATCATCGGATTTTCCTGTCGATTCGATTCGACTCGATTCGATTCGACGCGGTGTTTCCGATACAGGAGGCAGAGCTGGAGAGCTGGAGAAAGAAGAGTCGATCGGTGGAAGGAGAAAGAAAAGAAAGAAGAAGAGGGGAGGGGAGAGGCAGTTAACGAGAAGATAACACGGGGACACGCGTGTTAGGAGACAGAAGAGGCAAAAAGCATCTGCTGGCACGCGACCACTTGCCACGTCATCCCCTGTCCCTTTCGTTACTCGAATCTTTCTCAGAATCAACGATCTTTATATTCGACTTTTTCTTAAGTACGAGTAGCTCATAACGTTTATTAGCATCTAAGAAGATTTTTGTAAACGTCTTTTTACAATTTTTATCTATCTTTCCACATTTTTAAGAGTACAAAATCCTTGTTTGATCGGGGAATTCGGTAATAATAGAAGAGTGGGATCGCGTATTGCTCCAGAGTTGAGCCCTTAACCCGTTGAAAAAGTAACTAGTTAAAAATTTCTCCGTAAATAAAGTTACTTCACACTAATTATCTTATTAAAATGCTCGAATAACGTTTACAGTCGATCGAGTTTTTCGTATAATAATCTCAAGCCTTTTGGCATTATTTCCAATTATTACCATGTTTTCCAACGATGAATTATCGAAGTAAGTTTGACTTCAACTTTTATTAAATTTCTTTCGGACGAATTACATTGTTACATGTTTATCTCTATCCTCTCTTTTTCTTATTTCACTTTATTTCCTTCGATCTCCAAGATCCTTCTTTCGCCACGTCCAGGGAACGCTCTTCCACGGCTCGGCGTAAAGGCAAACGACCTCGCCGTCGCTCTCGCGGAAAAAGGGGAGGGCCGAAAGATGGAGAACCGCGCGAAAGGGGGAAAACGAAGCGGCCGACGGAGGAAATAAAGCATTTCGCGACTGGCGACTGAATGGGAGGGGGGAGGAGGTATAATTTTCGTTTCTTCCGCGGTCGTATTTCGCGAAGACAATGCTCTCTGAACAACCGCAATCCTGGGTGCAACCGACCCAGAAAACACGGGATTACCGTGCGCAACGATAGCTTGCTTCCCGCCCGCCTGTTTGTCCTCCGCGGCCACACTTTTCGTCCAGACGTTGGAGGGGGTGGAGGGGAACGAGAGAGGGGCCGAACGGTGTGAAACAAAAGTATCGCAAAATGGTTCCGCACACGAAAATGAGGGACGGTTAGAGATAAAGTCGGCAGACGTTATTGCGAGCGCGTGATTCGAACTTTTGGAGAGGATTGTAAGCTCTTCTTCAAGTATATTTTGCGATATCGTCGCACGATCGTGTCTTTTTTTTTTTATGAAAGTTAGATTCGTTTTTGAACCCATGATAAGATCTCAACATTGCGGGATCTCATCGTTGAAGAAGGCCATCTCGTGTGGCACGAAATTTTCGTTATTGTATTCTATGTGTATACATATTTTATTATATTCATACGTTGAATTGAATAATTAAATTTCATCTTATTTATTCTTATCACGTTGTGTTATTATGCATGTATTCAGATTGAATAATATATATGAATTTTTTATTTGCAATCAGCTTGATTGTTAAAATTTTACCCATTCGAATGTTGCGTTAGCCGAATATGTTGTGTAACTTTGCGACGCGCGAGATGTTTTTCTTTCTTTCTTTTTTTTTACATTTAAAAAGAGTCTATAGAGTCTGGAGGAAATTATAGACAGCGGAAAGGATGGAATTGGAAAGAGAGTCTCTAACTCGTGTCTTGTCGTAATTTAAAAGTGGAAGCAAAACTGGGACGTTTTTTTGCCTTCGTAACAGAGTTTACAATCTCGTGGAAATTATAGGTAGTGGAAAGATCGAATTGGAAAAAGTTAAATCGCGTCTTGCATGTGCATCATAATTCAAAACTGGGACTTTCTTACCTTGGACGACTTGGATCACCCTGTGATTAGAGGTAGATTAGATTCTACCTGCAATTTCCGTCAACTACCCAATTTAATTCGACGTTAATAGCCGGATGTAAATTCTTGATCGTGTACCGATCCGGAGAACGGTACCGGACACTCTACTTTAATTCTCTTTCAACCAATATTGCGTGTTGGAAAAAAAAGAAACGAAGATATTCCGTTGATTAAATGATCGGAGAAAAACACACGTACACGTGCGCAGCAAAGAGAGAGAGAGAGAGAGAGAAAGAGATGATCAAAGTTATTCAAAGTGCTGCAGCATTTAAACCAACACATATCGATTCTCTATGGAACCTCTTTGAGAGGTTCACGCTGAGATTGCCTTGATCGTTCGGTTGAATGAATTCGGCTCAAGAAGCAAGATAGGAAACTTCAGAAGCCGGGCTTCTTGTTAAATTTGTAAGAACTGGAAACTTTTTCTATTATTAAACTCGTATCCGCTCGTATTCGATTAACTCTCTCATTCTGGGTCAGCTCGAAATCAATCGTATTATTCCCGTCCCCCATCCCCCTCCGAATTAATACCATGCCTCGATCGCATTCGATTCCATTCGAAAAATTAGAAAACACGAAATCAGTTTCCAAGTTTTCAACTTCTTTTTCTCTCTTTTCTTTTTTACTTTTGAGAAATCAGTCACAATTATCATTCGTCTTTTCGCACGTTACAAATTTCTATGTCCAACGACGAAGGAATACGTGATTGTAACGAAAAACGAACGAATCCCCAGAGCATCGAGACCCAAGAAAGGGAAAAGAAAGAAAAGAAAGAAAAGAAAAAAAATTTGCACGACCTTCCGTCACAATATTCCAAATTTGCGGAATTCCATGTCCGTGTTGACAGAGGAGCCGTAACGCGGCGCCCTGTCATCGAATGAATTCGTTATCAGATTGAATAACTCTGCCGCGAGCAGGCGAACGTTTCTCGATGAATCCTTTAAGAACGGTTCGTCTGTGCACTCGTCAAATTTCTACTCTCCCCCCCTTCTTCTCCAGCTCTCGCAATCTCGTCTCTTCCGTCTTTTCCGCATTAAATCAGATATACGCTCGCTACGTATTTACCCTTGCCGTATCCCGAGAATGTCTTAAGCGAATTCTGAAGCGAAATATCATGCGAACACGGCGGAATCGCGGGGCAGACCTGTGTTTTATTGCCGGGCCACGCTTGGATAAATATGGCGGACGCCACCCGCCTTCTGCCCAACCGTAAAAATGATAAAGAAGGGTATCTACCGTCAACTGACCGACTCAATCTCAAAATCCGGGGAATACGGATGCGACGATCAGTAGATCCTTTCCTGGATTCAATGCGACAAGAGTAAAAAAATTTTACGAATTTTTCGACTCGTCCGTATTCTTGGGTGAAATTTATTGGTTTTAATTAATCGGGAAGGGAAGTGTGATGTCGTTCGATAGGGAGGCTAATTTTAGAATATTTGGTAAGGGGCAACTCGAGTTTACTTGGCACACTCAGTCCTTCGTTTCTTCAAATTTATTTATGAGAACATAGGGTGACTGGGTGTTCAATTAACCATTTTTAAAACTGGAATAACGCAATTATTGAAATAAAGATTTGCTTCATAGTATAAAAATTGAAATTGTCGAATATCTCCAAGTTCTTCTATTCTCGTGCTTGCAGATTTTCTTCAACCACGGTCGAAGATGCAGTGAAACGTGGAACAAGCGAAGACGCACGCCCAACGACCCGGTGAGTATTTTCCCCCGTTCAATCGGACCTTTTCATTCGTATTGCCTTACTTAAGTCACGGCCGAACTGCGCAATTGGGCTGACTCGATCGAAATCCACGCGGCTATATCGTTGACGATGGCTTAAAAATTTCTAAACCTTTCTTCCCCAAACCCAACTTGAATTCCTCCTCCAAAAATCCTCGAAATATTTTCCACTTCCTCCTCCTCCTCCTCCTCCATTTCGCCCGTGCGACGATTTCCAAGCAAGGATTTCTCATCCAAATATCTCGAGCACACCTCTCGGGCCGTCTCTCACGAATTTCATAAAGTTTCATCCGTCCTGCACGTTTCATCGAAGATACGTCGGTGAAAATTGGCGCGATTCGACCGAGAAGCTCGGTCCAAATCGAAATCTAAGCCGCGGCATCGATATACTTATGGCTCGTACCATAAATCCACGGCTCGCTTTTCTCCGCGGGAAAATGGGGTTACGGAGATGCGGAGATGCAGCGGCCGGCCAAATCCAATCAACTTATCCGAGGGGAACTTATGACAGGAATTTCATAAAACGAGGAGGGGAGAGAAAAGAGCTCTGCTCCAGGCAACGATTCCAGCGCGATAATTCACGCGATTTCCACCTCCTCACCCCTTCCCTCTCTTCGTTTCTTTCAACTGTATCCCTAATCGAATTGTCGAAGGTTTTTTATCTTCGCGGATTGTTCGACCAGTGATGTCGAACTTCCATTCCGTTCCGTTTCATTGCGAGAACTCCCCTTTTTCACAAAAGTGGCTTATCGATCTAATTTCATCCGGTGATCGAACTATGAGTGTCGCCGGTCATCGTCTCGACCTTTCTCTCTCTCTCTCTTTCTCTACCCTCGTTACCCACGGGTTCCGTGTAAAATTCATTCACCCTTTATAACAATAATGACCCTCCGCTCCCTGTGTTCGCCCGCTGAATCATTCATGCCGTCGAGGGGGACCACGTTTGTGGAGTGTTCGTCAGCTACCGTGCGATTAACGTGCATTAGCCGAGGCAACTTGCCGTCCCTGAAGAGGACAGAAGTGGCCTTCCACGGAAGCTTCGAAATACCCGCCTCGTCGTCCCGCTCTGGTCTATTATCGTTCTTCCATCTTTGTTTCCACTCGGTGTTGGTCGAAACCGGTAGAAAAACGAGGCCGTGTAAGGTTTAGTTTTTCTCCCATTATTGTCGAGTGCGGTTTTATTTCTTTTTTCTTTTTTTTTTAGGGAAAGATTTAGAAAACAATAATATGGAAACAAATCGTGTCTTCAAGAACGTCTCTTCTTCCTTCTGATAATATTCTAATGTATTTCGATATAGGAGATTTTGAAGACGTTAAATATTAAATATGTAGGATATTGATCTTTCGTTGATATTTTTTTTGAAAAGTGTCATTTTAACTTAAACACAAAATATGTTAAACGTTAAGATACTGTGGTATCCCGCGAAAATTTAATCAATCGTGAAATCTCTAACTCGGAAAGAAACGTTGTTCTAAAATTCAATATTGAAAAGATTCGATAAAAGGCTAAGTCACGGAGGGTTAAAGAGAAATTTACGAAATTAGATATAAGAGACAACTTGTAACGTAATTACATCGAATCAAAAATATCTCGTATTCCATACGAGAAAAGAGAAAGCAAAAACAGATTAAACCTTAGTTTTCTTCAACCTTCCTCTTCTCCCGGCCGCGCTTTACATCTTGCTCGAGAGAAAATCGAGTCAACGAAGAGTCTTGGATCCAATCCTGGAAGGGGAGGGCGAGGATAAGTCCATTGCGAATGCGTAACCGAATTACCGAAGTTTCTCGACGGGCAGATCCAGATTTAAAAATCCTTTGAGCGCTTCCATTGTGTACTCGTCATCGCGAAAATCGACGAGAAATTTGACTAATACTCTATGATTAATCGAGACTCGTTAATTCGCGATAATACCGATTTAATTGGCGATCAATTTTTTCTTGAGCAAGTGAAATATTTTCGTACGAACGAAACGATATAATTCGTCATTAAATGATTCAAGTTGCTATTAGGGGATGGATTGCGAAATGATTCGATTGAAATGAAGAATAATTAGAAGTACAGTAAGAAAGAATATATTCAACGAAGGAAATAGGAATAAACTACGTTATGTAGATGTGAATCGTGCTTCCACTACACTGAGCTCGAACAACGTATTAAAAGTAAATTATACGTATTAAAAGCAAATTATATTTTCTCTGCTTCAAGAAATACTACCTTATTTCCTTTCTTTTAATTTCCCTCCTATTATCGTATTGCACGTATTACAATTAGTACAAGTGATTTACACTGTGATCAACGATATATAGAAATAATCGTGCAAATGCAACTATTGAACAGAAAAAAGGAAAAAAGAAGCTAAAAAAAGAAGTTAAAAAACGTTGAAGAGGTTGGATCGTTGTGTAGAATGGATTGGAAAGAGATCGAGACGCAAGATTGGCCGAGCTATCGACTTCTTTCCACTCACCGGAAACAAACCACCTTCCCAGACAGTGGCTCCTCTGTGTTTCGAGGCCTCGGTGAACTTGCCAGGATTTCTTGCGGCCGCGGTGATACGCAATCTTGCCCGTATAAATCGTTCGTATAAATCCCTTTTCCTCTCTCGATTCCCCCGAACGTGGGGCGTGGTTGGTCGCCGAGGAAACACGGTCGAACGGGCGCAGGAAATGTTTCCCTCTTCCGGAATCGGATCGAAACGTGCGATTACTCTGTTGCTTCGAGCGCGGAAACTGGCCGCTGACGAAAGAACCTGGCCAGTTTATATATATATATATGTGTGTGTGTGTGTGTACGATGACGTTTGTTATCAGAAATAATAAGGGCAGCGATAGGTTTCTCGCGGATTTGCTTGATATAAACGATTCGACTTATCGATCAACCGCCCGCCACTCGACCGACTTTTTCGATTATTTCTCCTAACTTTGCTCATCTCTTAAGCTCGCTCGATATTATAGTCTCCTGAAACTATTTGATCGCCATCATTTTTACAATTCTCTTTACTATTTTCAAGAAATATCTTGTTTAAACTCGTGTAGTGATTGAAAGAGACAGAAATATTTCGCACGTGGAAATTGATTTATTGTTCAAGATCATATAGGACACGATATTATCAGTTTCACGTTCGTGGAACGAATTAAATAATTAAGGGAAATCAGAAACCTATATAATTTCTCCCATCGACCCAATAATATTTTATGGAATATTTCCGATGGATTGAAAATTGGGGTATCGCGGAAACGAGGATATTTCGCGAATTTATTAGATAATTGAAGGGAAAAAAAAATTGGAGGAATTTGTCTGGTTGATCGAAACACGGTAAACGGTGCACGGGGGGGAGAGGGGGGGAGAAGTTAGCTTTGATACGGGTGAAATATGCATACACCGCGATTGTATGCATATGCAACAGTGGCCGCCAGTATAAATACCATATTGTGGGAAAATATTTAATGACGTATCGACAAATGTGAACCGCGCGAGGATTACACGGGCTCTGCGGCGCATCGCTTTTCCATTTCGCGTTTACCGCTGATTGGTCGTGTTTAATGAACCAAAAAACGGGATCCTACTTTTGGAAGTTTATCGTTAATCGATACCTCCCTTCGTCAACAGTATGTCAACTTTTAGCATGTATGAATTTTTGATTCATATTAAATCACCATTGAATATAAACACCCGATGGAAATTACAATTATTATGGAAATTCGAAAGTGCGTATCCAACGAGGGGACGTTAAACGGTCATAAAGGCTATTAAAATCTCAATTTTATATATATATATATTTATATATATATATATATATATATATATATATATATATATTTATATTGAAAAGGGATGCTAAAATTTTAAGGATACGCGTGATGAATAGAAACGATTCATAATTATTTATACGCAAGATAATAACACTAATCGATCTTGAAGAAACAGAAATAGGACGATAAAGAGAATTAAAATTCATCCAATCGTCCCTAATTTCCAAGCAAATACGATAAACGTTCCTCAGATTCTCGTGAATCTTCGTGAAAAATACCTTCCCCCCAACGATTTTCCAACGAAACGGAAACGGAAACACGGGGATAAAGCGTATTATCCGTTGCAACCGCATAAACGAACGCAATTACACCAATAAGGATAGCTCGACGTTAAAATCGGCATTTTAGAGGCGAAGGGAAGGAGGAGGTGGGGAGGGGTGGTGCAAGATTTTAGCGGTGGAAGGCGTTAAGCTAAGCCGTAATCGTCTTATTCCGTGTTAAATCTCTTCTTCGCTCCTGCCTTCCGTTCCTCGAAAGCGCTTCCGACTGCGGCGCCACCACCGCTCCGCGATACGACTCGCCGCCATTGTCTCGCGGCTTACACAGCCGCTGGTACTGCGCTTATAAGCTTGGCGGCTTCTGGAATGCAAGGATTAAAAGCCCGTTCTTGCTTTCTTTGAGGAAGCGGTTCCCCGCGGCACGGTTGAAATGCTCCGTGGCCGCAATGTCACTCCCCACCGACGACAAAATAAATTAAGAATTCGCGAGCGCCAGAACGTTTCTCCTCCCCTCCTCTTTACGTTTATTCCTACCTGGATTTCATATTCTTCGTTTCAAAGGATTCCGAGAATTCCGCCAGGCTGCTCGGATTCAATTAGAAAAATTGTTATGTCATCGAGTAGAATGTTTCCCTCCCCTCCTCCTTTTTTAGCACACACAGTTCGCTTTGAGAGGCGAGCGAAAAATGTGGAATATTTTCTCAACTTTCCTCCACTTTGAAATGAAAAATATATTTCCTCCGAGTTGGCGCAAGTATTATATTGGCGATGTGATTCATCGTAACAGTTTGCAACTTAATATTACCATTTAACAATTTCGTTTGCAATTGATACTAGTGATTCTCGTATATCGAAAATATTTCATGATATCGTTCGATTCAGGATAATTCTTGCAACGATTTATTTACGATGTCGTTCTATCCATCGTCCGGGGGATTTTATTTAGTTGTCACGTCTCGTCAACTCGGTTGTCTAAATTCTCAAGAGTACATCGAAATAAATAGCGGATGTCACGATTGGACAATCCTCCGTATTATTTCCTAGCGGATCGGTCGTCGAACCTTCCCCTTTATATACGATCATATACGCCATAAAGCAACGAGCGAAGCGTTCGACGAAACGAACGAGATCGAAGGAAGACCGGATCCGCGAAGAACGTTTCGCCATCGGTCGATATCACGGATATCTAGACTAAAACACGGTCCATTCCGAGGGAATCTAAAGTTCGGACTGCTTTATAGATTCCTCGCGATTTTATGGTCTTTGGATGTCATCGTATTCCTCCCAAGGTTGGACATTCTAACGCGTTTTACGACGACCGACGAAACGACGAATAATAACGAGGGAAAGGTCGAGAAATTTGGTGGATTCGAGGAATTCAGCCGCGAGATAAAATCTGAACCGAGATTTACGAGCGAGTATTCTGGAGCAACGATAAATAATTCGACACGCGTCTCATTGTCGTCAGAATGATCATCCCTTTTTTGTTCGATCGTTCCGTTTCATAGGAAGAGGAATTATATTCGCGAATTCGTATTACCGTCCAAGAAAACTCGACCAACGTCTTTCTCGCTATCGATTTAAACGTATTTCAATCTCTATCCCCTAGCGAATTTCTATTTCCACGTTGATTTGTCTCTTCCCTTCGGAACCACGACCTCGAAAGTGTCTCGCGTATTCCCACACACCCGGGAAGAAACCATTTTCTCCATCTGGTTGAACGATAAATATTTGTTTTTCGCGGGTGTAACGGCGAAAACAATCGATGCTTCGACGAGATGGAGACCTTCGTCGGTTAAACTTGGGCGAATCGAAGCCGAGGATTCCGTTGGAAATCCCGACCATCCTCGAAACGTAATCCGGAATTGTACCCTCTACGACCGTTTCTATGCACACATCGTGGGCTCGTTTGCCGAGATTTTTCTGCTGATTCCTTTCCTCTCCTCCTGGCTATCTTCCTCGAGGGAATAATACCGTTTTCCATGGTCGACAACACGAATCTACTTTTCTGGAATATTCGGTGCCCGATTATTAACTCGTCCGCCATCCACTTTGACGTGGCCGCCATTTTGCCTCCATTCCGGATACCGAACGTCTTTATATGTACCACGATCGTAAACTTCCATGGAACCGTATCGAAAAAGCAAAAATGCTATCCTGGATGGTAAAAACTTTTCGTTGGCCGAGCATATAAAGCTCCGTGCTTTTGATGACGGTGGATCAAAGATTCTTCGAATTTATACCGCGTTCTGTTGATGATTTTGACAAATGGAGAATTGGAAATTTAAGAAAAAATTAGTCTTCTTCCCTGAGAGAATGGAAAAATACAAGTTTCGTTTTTTATTCGATAAATTTATATCTTCAAACAGGTTCAAGATTTTTTTATCGCACTTTCCAATACGACAAGGATAAGATATTTTAATTAAAGAGGATATAATATGCGATGAATATTGTGATTGCACGAGGACTATATATAATAAAATTCTACGCATCATTGTACAAGGATAGTTCCTTGATTCTTCTTAAAGTATTTGCGAGAAATTTTAAGCGAGTATTTATTAAATATTTGCGGCGGCCTACCTACATCCTCCGCCAAAGGCATACACACCATCGAATTCTCGAAAGTCCTCGACTAACTATCCAGTTTCACAGAAATATGTCCTCTCTGACCTGGCCACCAGTATTCCTCCTATTTAAAGTACCGACGTGCCACTAGATTCTATCGATAGATCCTTTCCTTCCTTCCTTCCTTCCTTTCTAATTCATCTTCTTCTTCTTTTCTTCTTCTCTCTATCTTTAAAGAAATCGTAATCAAAGTATAAATAAATTTGAGCAATTCCGGGAATGTTTCACGATATATCGAAACGCAACGACTTAACATATAAAATTTCCACTCGCGAATGAACACTCTCTCGACAATTGCTCTCTTATTTTCTTACCGTTGAGAATAATTCTAATGTCTACTATTAAGAAATAACTTTCTGAAGCAAATATCGAACTTGATCCTGACGAATAAACTTCCGTTTCGCATCGAATCTGATAGATACAGATCGATCAAATTACGAGAGAAACGCGTGGAATACGGTGGATAACACTTAGGGAGAACACTCGATAATAATTCGACGATGTATTCACGGAATATAGAGGAGGATAGAAGAGAAGCTTGCTAACAACACGGATGGAAGATTACGTTGGCCGCTTTTGGCAACGTATACTTCCTCGATCGACTCGTTGGGTAGGATGGCCTATAGTATCCTATCTCATCGTGGCTCTCCGTGGCGAGATAAATTTTACGAATTTGGCCAACCCATTCCCTCCTCGATCCTGCTGCACCCTGCATCCCCCAACGTTTATTAGACCGCGTTATTACTTTACATCAGGCGGGTGTAACTCAAGACAAACACGTGGAGGGGGAGGGAGGGGCTGACAAATGAATTTTATTAAGCGACTTCTGGGATTTAGATGGGTATTAATTAAATCCAGTCTTTACGGATGGGACGAGATCTTCCGCTCCAATTCGAATCGTTCTTTTACGCCTTGTTCCAGATGCCCGCTACGTTTATTTTAGAGCCACTTTAACTGAAACAGGATTAACAGGATAATGTGTTTCTGAACGAAACTTTCTTTTAAAGCTGTTTTAATATTACAGAGTTGATAAAAATTAAGACTTTTAACGAAACTGAAGGGGATAAAAAAGGCAGTGAGACACGAATTGCATAGAGATTTGTTCCAATTAAATAATAAAGTTTCGATCATCTTTCTCATTTTTGCTCGCTTCTCCGCTCGGTGGAAGTAAATTGCGAGAGGAAAGTCGGTTGAACTGTATCGTAAAAATAAAAATCAATATCTGTGGTGGTTAAGGAACGATATCTCGCAGTTAAAAAAATTTATTTACATGTAAAATATGTCACTTAAAATAAGATAAAAAAATTCGAATCGCTACAAATTTGTCGAAAATAGTGCATGCAAGATAAATTGTCATCGATTCGAAAGTAATCCCTTTAATTATCCTGTGACGGTTTCAAAATTGGAATTTTCCGATAAAACGAATCGTCGATCCAAAGACGATTCAATTTTCTTACGACGATAAAACAATTATCGATCAAATCGCGTCAACGAAACGATTTATCACCTTTCGATATTCTGTCTGTTAGAACAATTCCATAATCGATAAAAGTCTCGACTTTTCGATAAGAATATCATGCAAAACGAATTATCGATCAAATCGTGCCACGTGATCAAGTGATTCAACGAAAATCCTCTCAATTTTCAATTCTTATGACAAATTTATAAAAAAATTGATCGAATGAGAACAATTGTCACGAAATTATTCTAAGCTAGATAAATATCTATCCAAAATTTCATCTTTGCAAAGATTCCAGATCGGTCAGAACGAGGAAGAAAACGAGGAACAGATGCGAATTCGAACCGAAAACCCGAGGGAAAACTGGATTTCGCAAAATTCGCATGCCGCTTGTTAGTCTAATTACTCGTAAGTGGAGTTGTGGCTGTAACGAACTGACCGACCGCCTACTCCAAAACTTCTCCACGAGTAAACACGCTCGTCGCCGCAATACCATTCCACCCTATCCTCCCCTCTCCCCTTTCAGTCCTCCCCCCTTTCTCTGCGCGTGTACACCGATCTGTACCGTAGAGTTTTCTTCGAGATTCGCGGCCAATCTTCCTCGCGCAACCGGCAATTTTCCTCGATCGAACGGGGAACGAATTCCTCGAACGAGTTTTCATAAGAAGCAATTTCGCGGGGAGATACGTTGTACTTCCTCGTTACAATGCTCTCCATTAGCTGGGAAAATTCTGTTTGAATGAATCAATTTGAGTTTCATAGGGTTACTTTTCGTGTCTCGTTGATGAGAGTATTTTGCGTCACGAAGAGATTTGATAATGATTAAATCAGAGAGATTTCTTTTTAAATGGCAAATATGGTAATTTAAAAAAATTTCATAGTTAAGATATTGTTTCATAATTTGTAAATAGTTGTCCAAAATCCTGTCCAACCTCGCATCATTTCACATTTCCGAACACCGCGCTGCGTATATTCGCGCGCACGCCCCGAAATTCAATATCTCGTAACGCGTTAAATCGATCGCCGAAAGATAGACGAAGCAGATCTTCCCTCCCCATTTTGTAATTTCACGACTTACCGTCATCCTGAGTTGTAAAAAGTTACGTGAACCGATACTTTCTCTCCTCCCTCCCCCCGCGTTCTCCGCTCCATCAATCCCCGTATATCGTAATCAGCTTAGGAACGGATGCGCGAGCGTTCGCTCGGCCGTGTCTTATACTGTTTGCGCGCGGTATACTTGCACAGGAACGAGAGGCTGAATGCACGTTACAAAGGACCTAGGTATAATCGAACCGCTCAATCCTCGACTCGATATTACGATTATGGGAAATATTGTAATTTTTTCCCATGGTTTCTCGAACGTTGCTCGCAAAGAGAGTATACTGATACAGGTTTTGGAAAATATCCCCATCATTCTGCTCTCGTGGAATATTCCGTTCTCTTTTGGAAAGGGCGAAGCGATATTTTGATCCTCGGTTAAAGAGATTAGAAATTTCGGTGGTTTTTGAACGTTGCTCGCAAAGACAGTGTGCTGATTTTGGAAAATATCATTCTGCTCTCGTGGAATATTCCGTTCTCTTTTGGAAAGGGCGAAGCGATATTTTGGTCCTCGGTTAAAAAGATTAAAAATTCCAATGGTTTTTGAACGTTGCTCGCAAAGACAGTGTACTGATTTTGGAAAATATCATTCTGCTCTCGTGGAATATTCCGTTCTCTTTTGGAAAGGGCGAAGCGATATTTTGGTCCTCGGTTAAAAAGATTAAAAATTTCGGTGGTTTTCGAACATTGCTCGAAAAGACAGTGTGCTGATAATGATTTTGGAAAATATCATTTTGCTCTCGTGGAATATTCCGTTTTCTTTTGAAAAGGGCGAAGCGATATTTTGATCTCGTTTAAAG
Source organism: Apis cerana (assembly GCF_029169275.1). Classification (NCBI taxonomy): domain Eukaryota; kingdom Metazoa; phylum Arthropoda; class Insecta; order Hymenoptera; family Apidae; genus Apis; species Apis cerana. The sequence continues at coordinate 11,123,202 of NC_083858.1, read as the reverse complement.
AGATTAGAAATTTCGGTGGTTTTTGAACGTTGCTCGCAAAGACAGTGTGCTGATAACGATTTTGGAAAATATCATTCCGTTTTCTTTTGAAAAGGGCGAAGCGATAGCTGGAACGAGCTTTTGATTCTCGGCTGTTGAGCGTGAAAAAAGATTAAAAATTTCATCCACACGAGAAAAGATTCGACGCGTTTTGTCTATGGATGCAACGTAAAGAGAGAGCTTTGTCGTGTAGCTGGCTCAAGCTGCCGTGGATGGAAACAGCGTGGGTGGAAAAATTTGTTTATTCCGGAATATATATGCGAGAGTACAAGAAGAAGCCTCGCCTCCTGGCGACGTTGTGAATCACGTTGTGTACACTGTCTCGGTAAATTTCCCTCCCTTTCCCCGTAAACATAATTAACCCGCAATAATTTCTCCGGCAAAGAAAACTCGCGAGTGCTCACTGAGTGATACCGAATCAACCAAGTTATTTCATCGTTTGTTTGTGCGTTCTTCGAGTCGAGTTTTTATCTTAAGTAATAAATTAACGCGGAGGATCGAAAGGTTTTTTTTCTTTCTTCCTGTTTCTTTCGGTGATTAGTTCGCAGTAATTAAGGATAATATAATTCTTCCGCTCGGGGTGGATTTCTTACTTTGAACGAAGCACGCGTTTTTAAATATATTATTCGCGATGTTGTTGTCGATTTTATACAAGGATATCTCATTCAATCGAGCCAATATTTAAAGAAATAAAGGATCGAAAACAAGTTGTTCATTAAATTCTGCATGTTAGATTACATTAAATTTGTATATTTTATTTATTTTCTTCTATTTTTCACAAAAGGATGTTATCACAAGAGAACGATGATTTGTAATACTTATTAAACGCGTTAACGATGCGTTGAATATGAAAATAAGAAAAAAAAAGGAAATTGATTAAAATTCAAAAGAGGAGGAAAGGAAGAATCGACTCGACTTCGAAACACGATCGATGCGATTGTCCACAAAGGTAAATTTATGATCGAGAACAATCGCGTTACCCTCCCTTTGAAAAGCGAAATCCACACAATCCCTGGTTCCGTTGCTGGATGCGTCGTGGATGAGCATCGCGTGAACGCTCGGCAAAGAAAGCGGAGGGAATTGAGGCGGGGAGGGGAAAGGCGGGGTCGCAGACCGTCAGCTTATCACCGTGAGCAAACTTCAAAGTCGCTTAATGGCAAAACTAATTACAAACGGCGCGGCGTTCCGCGCACGGTCGCACGCCAGTGTGCTGCCGGCGGATTGGCGTGACGCGGTTTCGTGTCCCCTTTTACCGGCACGCAGTTCTCGATGATAACATGCTCGCTCTCGAGTTTCCAGGCTTGAAAATTGAAAAACTTACGGTCGCCGGTTGGACTTAATACGTCCAGGAAGTAGTCGGCGAGCACACGAGTAGCGGTTTCGTGACGTCGATCCACCTTTTCTTTTTCATTTTCTCTCCTAAACTCTCTCTAAACTTTCCCCTTCGCCTCTCTCCTCCCCCAAAGTCGTTTTATTAAACGGGTCGTTTATTTAATCTCGAGTTAATCGATCGATCCGCGAGAAGCGTCGAAGTAGGAAATAATCCGATTTTTACGAATTTCTTCTCTTTCGACGAAAGCTGAGGAGATGCCAAATGCTCTCTTGAAAAATATAACACCCTTTCCTCCCTTTCAATTTCGTCGAAAACAACGGACGGGTTTCTCGGGTTAATCTTATTGTTGTTTTTTTTTTCTTCGAAACGAGTCACTGCGTATTTAGAGATCGTAAAAGTCATTCACACTGGAGGCCGTTAACGGGCTGGACACACGTAGCGAAATTTTCCACCCTGCCCCGAATTCTGTTGGCATATTTTCCCATCGCGTTGTATTAACAGAGTCACGGAATAATTGCTTGGCACGGTAAAGTGACCACGATGGAAATTTAAAGTGGAATTTAACCATATAATAAACCCGCCATACACCGGTTCCAGCCGCCAACGGCCCCCCTCCCCTCCTCTGCGTTTTCAATTTTCCAATTTTCCACGATGCCCTTATTGAAACGTTAATTAATCTCCTCGACCACCGCTCGCCACCACTTCTCAGCTTATTACCGTTACTTTTCCGCTTTAAATAATTCCACGAGACGACTAATATTAAAGAGGAAAAACAAGGGGATTGAAATTAACCTTATTTTCGATTCTAAAGTGATCGATTGCTGGATCGAATCGACGAGATGATCACGCGTGATGAGGAAGGTAGCAATTTTTTTTTTCGAAGCTCGCACGCTTCCCGAGCTCTCGTCGAAATTAATCCAATTACTCTCGAACGTGAAGGTTGTTAAACTGCGGCGGTAATCGTAACGTTTCGAGGGAACGGCGGTGTTAAAATCACTGTCCTGGAATGCGGCAACGCCTCGCGAGAGAAACGTTTCGACGACGCACGAGCCGGTAAGACGTTACAATTTATCCCACGCTCGTCCTTTGTAATTAAAAAAAAAAGGGGGAAAAAAAACCGATTCATTAGGAACGTCGTAGAATTTAATTGCTTCGCCGAATGGAATTTCTTCGGGCGGAATAACAAACCGGCGGTCGAAAGAGAATTTTAACGGAACGCCACCACGGATTCCGTTTGGAATTACGTTTGTAATTCACCCGGCCGGGGGAGGGAAACGTCAGAGAGGGATGAAAATATACACAATCCGTCTTCGAATTACGACGTAAATATCTCGAAGCCGGTGTACCCCCATCGTTTTTCCATTAGAAACGACGGAGAATTTGAAAATTGTTCCTTAATTTTTAGATTATCCTATCTTTCTCTGTAACTACCGTCGTGTATACGCACAATTCGTAACACGTTGTTTTTGATCGAATGTTTAGAATTAAATTGGAGAAATCCTTAGAAGGATCTTCGAAGGAAAGGAAATACCAAGCATCGCCTAGTATCGATTATAATTTCATCGAATGGCAAAAAGAGTTTATTAAAAATCCAGCCGCGCTGTTACGCGAAACGCCCCGAATGGAAATTTCAATCTCTCTCGTATTGTTTAACTGGAAACTCTTCCCTGGCGGCGCAGCTGGGCGTGATTAAAGAGCTAGCTCGACGTTGTTCTCGCCACGAAGCTCGCCGTTTCCAGGAAAAGACATTGTTCTGAAACTCGGCCCGGTTCCGTGGTATACGCGCGTATCGATTGGCGAGGGAACGGTTTTTCCCCGGTTTTCTGCCACGGTGACGTGTATAAACTGAGAAAAATAACCTGGTTACAGGCCTCCCTGGAAACGAGGGAGAGCCATTTACGCTAATCGTTGAGTAGTTTTCCACTTTTTAACCCTCTCTCCCTCTCGCTTTTGCAGTTTCCTCCACGCCCACCCGGCGTGGAAACGCATCGCGACGTAATTGATATTTGGCCGGTGATTTATGAAATTCTCATGGAACAATTTTCCCTGGTAAATTGGCCGCATATTTTTTAACCCGAAAACTCGTCGACGCGCAACTATCGCGTGTACACGTTGCCCCGCGAAAGCAAATACGCGTTTCCGCTTAAAAAACACATTTTTTTCAATCTGTTCGTTCCTGTTCCTTCCTTTCCTTTTTTTCTCCCTTCCTACATATATATGTATGTATGTGTATATATATATATATATATATATATATATATATATATATAGGGTTTAGTACGATCGTTTACATGAAACGAATCGCTCGGATTGCGAACGGTTGTCAGTATGGTTGAAATTTCGCGATTTTACTCAAGCGGAGTTGTTTCGATTAAATATTTTGCGGTAACTTTTTTTCCCTTTCGTGAAACCGCTTTCTCTCGTAATAAATTGTTCAAATTTTTTTTTTTATCGCGTGAAACTCTAGCGAACTTCAAATAATAGATTTCTGTATCTTCTGAAATCATGAAAGTATTAATTTCACTTATAAGATGTAATATTTGTGACTAGATTGTGAATCGTGTTGTGATATATATATGTATTCATGGAGACGTGCTGAGAAAAATAGAGGAAGCTATGTCATCGATTGTCTCTAAGAGTTAGTCTCTAAGATAATGCAAAGAAGTATGAATGGACCCAGCGATTTATATGTTTTTTCCTGGAAAAGAGTATTACGTTCTTCCAGGGATCCTTCCGTCATTTATCTGGAATTCGGGATATACCTCAACGAGCCGAGGTGCAAGATCCGAGTAACGATTAAAAAATTAATCTTTCCTTTACACGACGATAACTCGGGAATCGAAAATTCTATCTCAAAGCGTTCTTTCTAAAGATCGGTTCGATCTCGTCGATCGATAGTTGTTATCTTCGAAGTTATAGCGATTCGAATAACTTGCTTTATTTTTCAAAATAATACAAAGCGAGGGAAGAGAAGAGAGGGAAAGAGAGATATGAAATCATAGCATCTGTAAACATCTTTGCAATCCGTTTCGATGTTTATAAACTTTTTCCACTATCGCGAGCATCGGTGTTCCACGCAAACTTTCGGTTGCGTTTTATGCATACGTACGGGTCGAGGAGGAACGAAATTAGCGACTACTTTTTATCCCCTTCCCCCTCCCCGCGATACAAAGTTGAGCAGAGGGAAGAAACTTGCCAGAGCTCCAAAGGTTTTCGGGAGGAAAACTCTCTTTCGTCCATCTTTCCAACCTCGAAACCATCCCGACACTTGTTAAGTACCTTATTTGAGTTTCAAAGTTGAACGTCACGCTCCTTTTCCTTTTTTTTCTTCTTCTTCTTCTTCCTCTTCTTCTTCTTTTTTTTTCCCATTCCCCTGCTTTTTTTTCTCGACCCGTCTCTTTTACATCGGCGCCCATACTTACCCGCGATACGTTTTTAACGAAGCTGAAGTAATATCGACTACCGATCTTCTTCGAACTCGTGCTACGAGTTCTTTGACTCGATTCTCTTTCGTTTATTCTATAACGTTCGATTTTTATATACACGAATACGAATAGGAAGGGATCAAGTATGAACAATAGCAACATGAGTGCTATTGAAGATTAGTCATTATTATGACTTATAATATCCGAATAATAAAAATAAAAAAAATAACTCGCAATTAAAACAGTATTTTTAATTCTCATTGCTCTTAAATCGTCGGTGTATTAAATTAAACTACGAATAATGTCTGACTATACACTGACCACTTTCCCTTCCAGTATCTGCTTTCTCCTCGGTTTATTTATTTTCCAATCTTACAATTACAATTTCCTACTATATTTTCATGATAGTTATCAAAATTGCACAATTCGATAATCGTTATTCGAATTTTGGATGTTTCTTTTCTTTTTCTTTCACCAATTTAAAAAAATGTTAAACTTTCGGCATAAAAATTTCGTTTCGAGATAATATATTCGCGTATAGGCGAACGTATAGACGCAATAATAGTTGTTGAATCAAGCCGTGTATACGTGGACGGTGACAAGCTGGTGGCGGACGGAAAAATGGCGGTGAACATTGTCGTACCGGCACGGCACGTAATTTATGTATACCGTGTCTCGACGTTGCGATAATGAAAGAGCCACGATGTGGATTAATTAACCCGGTGAAACGGAAAAAAGAGGGGGAATTCGTGAAAGCCGATTCGTGTCGGATCGGCTTCAATTACGGCCCTCGCATTCCTTTTTCCCCTCCTGTTACCGTAGAAATATCGTTTGTTAATCTGATATTTAATTACCTTTTAACGTTTCACCAGTTTCATCTTATTCCCCGTTTTGTTTCTACTAAACACAGAAATGCGACAAAACGCGAAACATCTTTCAAAGATATTGTAAATTATTACTTAGAAATACGATTAACTCGCATAATTATATTTAATTATACATTCTTTCGTTTCAACGTTTATAATTAAACTTTATTATAAAATGTATAATAATAATGGAAAATAACGAAATATTATTATTCGTAACCAAATATCACTAAGTAAGAAAATATTCACACATTTAATGTCTATATTTATAGGTAAATATTATTCGATTCTCTAATTTTTCCAATTCAACGACGAATTCTTAAACACCACTCGTCTCGATCTCGATCTCGATCCCTTCCATCGGCCGTGCCGTCGTTAATTCTTCTCGTGCAAGAACGCAGTTGTTCGATCGCAGGGAACGGGCGTGCCCCTCTCGAAGGGGTAGCATAACTTCCAAAGTAAACCGAGAACGAACTTTCGCAATAATTGTGCCCCTCTTCCGTGTGTGTACAGAGGAGACGGGGTTCTAAAGTCTCTCATTACCACGGATCAGGTCTCGCCGGTTCCCGGAAACGTGAAGATACTCTTTACAAGCGTCGACACACTCGTTTCGCGCCACAGCCTTCGGCTCATCCATTGTGCCAGCCACTGAATTCTCTAGCTAACTAACCTTAACTCGACTCTCCTCCCTGCTCATATCGACGAATCTCCAAGCGCGTCTTTCGGTGACGCGTTCTTCCAATTAAAGCGATTCTGCCGTCTCGATTCCGCGTTTCCGCGTCACGGCTCCTCTTGGAATCGGGATAAGTTGAGGAAATACCTTTTACGACCAGCTCGGGCAAACGCAAGGCCAAGCACAAGCCATAAATATTCGAACGCTCTGCTTCGAGAGTTTATTTACGCGCGTAATGATCCGGGGATGTAATTGGAACAAACGTGGATACCACGTGTAATCGATTACGAGAACCGCGGGCTTAAATGCGCCATTGCCTTTTTCCACGCTTGCGATTGATACGTATCGTTGTGTACAAAATCCTGCAATTGTTGTATCATTTTTATCGATTGGTTCGATTATCCTAAATCGTTTCGTTCGTTTGCACCCGAGTTTCTTGTTAATCCTTTTGTAATCTTTCCTGTCTACCGATATCGAAAATTGAAACAAGTTAGGAGTAGATTAGAATGCAAAAGAAATCTCTTCGTCGTTCGAAATCAATTTGATAAGTACTTGGAATACTGTCGATCGATGGAAGAAGATCTTTCGATGATTTTCTTCCGAATATTTCAATACGATCTTTGTCCGAGCGCATCTTGACTGATATCGATTATCTTTTAAAAGAAAATAACGACGACCTCTCGTTGAGATATAGAGTTCCACCTCACTTGTCGACAGTTTTCAACGTTATTAACGTAGCAAAACGAGGCAAAAAGGATTATACAAAGAGACACGGATTGCAGGCATAACCCGCTTGCGAAACAATGTGTGGGAGATACATATCAGTGACGTAGCAGCCCCTTAAAGACGAACAGGCGGCAACGTTTCCGAGGCAGCGGAATCCCCAAGTCGAAACTCACTTTGACGAGAGAGTTAGGCACGAGAAACTTGCGCTCGACTCGTCTTCGTAATTTGACAAGCGGAATTCGTGGCACGCGGCGGATACGGAAAAATCGTGGCAAAGGGGTTGAGGTTGCCTCCGTGAAAGTTCGCGGTAAGTTCTATTGCTCTCTGGATAATTGGCGAGAGACGACTTTCGATAAAACGTAGCGAGACTCGTAAGTTGATAGATTATGTATTACGAGGGTGAATCATTCCGTTTTGAGTTAATATTTATTAATTATTATTCTGGTAGCAATGACAAATATTGTGAAGTGAAATGGTTTTTTGTATTCTTTTTTTTAATTAATGATATTTTTTGTTGATATTTTTTCTTTTTTGACGCGTTGCATATTAGAAATTGTATGATTCCATTTAAAAAGAGAGATACGATAACGTTCGATTCTGCTTTGCATTCATCTTTTACGAGTATTTCGAGATATTGTAAGAATAATTTACTACCACACTTTCGATGAAAATTATTTATTATAAATTATATAATAATTAATATCAACGAGATGTGATCAAAACGATCGACGTATCTCCACTGATGATACTCCTCGGTGATCATCCTCCACAAAATTCTCTACCCGTTCTCGTCTCAAAATTCTAATACATCTTACATACAAAATTCTCCAATTAAGAAACGATTAAATTAAATTCCCTTAAAGATTAAATTCCTCGCGAAGACTCGTTAAATCTGATCAAGTGTTGGTCTTCATCCAATTTCGTAACGCTTATTTTCCAAAGCGAATTTCCCCACGGCTTGAAATTCACCGTTACCCGTGAAGGATTCCGCTTTTTAAGCGGCTGGTAAGAAAATGGCGGATAGCTCTCTCCCCGCTCGCTTTATCTTCGCGGATCCTCAACGTGACCGCGATCAAGTGGATCCGAACGAATCCACGGGGTCACACTCTGCGGATCCTCCGAGTTGTTTGCTTCTAAATCGAGAATTTCGAAGCTCGTTGGTCGTTCCGCGGTCGCGTGGCGAACAACGAGCCGTGAAGAGTTCGATATCGATCCTCGTCAACGTACAAATTGGCTTTCTTTCGGGGAGGGAGCGATTGAACGAGCGGAATTTTTCGAATTTATCTTTCTACGAGTATCTCGAAGGGGAGGGCAGTTACGGGCTCGGAAGGAAGGAATAAATCCGGGTAAAGAGGTCGAGAAAGAGGTCGAAATAACAAGTAGCCGGATTGCCACTGGGTAGCTGGAAATAGAGTTGGAGAACATTTGTGCAGGAGGGAAAGAATTGCTCGATCCAATTGTCGGACCGAGAGATCTCCCCGTCTCCTTCCGTTTATTGCTATCCGCCGATTGAACCGGCAACGGTCAACGAATCTCCCATTTTTGTACCTAATAATCGATAATTCGATCGCGTACATCTATCGCGTATACCGCCTCGTTTTATCCATCTGAATAATTTCGTTGAATCTCCTCGATAAATCCATGCTCTTGACGATCATAGCGAATATCTTTTATCCCTTGTTAAACGTCCTGTTAAACTGCCACCGGAATGATTCTCGCCAGCGGTAAAGACGCGCACGCACACAGGCGACGTTCATCGAACCGATGAACCGGTGTCGCTCGAAAGGCCGGCGACAAACGACCTTTTTTTTCGCGAGGGGTGTCCCGCGCCTCGCCATGGAAACAATGTGCACAACGCACGAGCGCACCCCCTCCGCCTCCAAGCGTGTGACACGCGGTCAAACTCGAGGTGGCGCGACGCGTCAAACGTGCGTCACAAACAGAGAGAGAGAGAGAGAGAGAGAAGCAAGGAGGAGGAGAACGTCGACGAACCGTGAAGAACCCCGATTCTTCGGGGCGATAATCGATTGTAACTAGTTAACCCGTCACGCCGCGGCCAACCGATGCGCGATAAACACATCACCTAATTACACGCAACCTCGTCTTCGTCCTCCTCCGTTGTCGTCGAGCACGCAACGGAAGACGGCGCGCACGCCCGTTCGAGTTCGGAGCTGGGTCGGTGAACGAACTCGGCTCGAAGGACGAAAGCTCGTTTTCATCGGCGCCCACGCTTATCGGTGGATACACGGTGGCGATGGGGATGTACACGGGTGGAGCTCGGTGGAGCGTGTCCTCTCATTGTCGCGGTAGGTTGTCGCTGAATCGTGTGTAGACGCGTGCGGACACGAAAATTGAATTTCGCGCGCTAGGCAGGGTGGAAAAAAGGAGGGGGCGTACGTCGCATGCAAAAAAGTTCAGCCGGATCCTCTGTCGACTTTCATCCCGTCCTGCGTTTCTCTCGCTCCCCCCCTCTTGATCTTTTTGTCCTTTGTTTCTTCTCTCTGTCTCTCTCTCTCTTTGTTTTCTTTTTTCGCTACCTGCTCTGTGTCCACCGCCCTTCCCACGCTTGCCAGGGCTTCATCCCCCTCCCCGGCGAGGGTGTCGGATAACTTTCGGCTGGCTGGAAATTCGATTCGAAAGCGCGCGTTGTGACGGTTCACGCGCACCAAGATACGCTCCCCGCGGATGATGGGGCAGGGATTGGGGGTGGGGGAGGGGGTAGTCGATGCGGATCGGTGGAATTCCCATCTGTGTGTGGTTATTCGGAAAATTCGTGGAATTCCATGTATTTTCATCTCGACGCCAAAGTGATTTTTTAGTTAACCGTGGTTTTTTCCCCCCCTTCTTCTCTTTCTCTTTGCTCGTGTAATGTTTATTATTGAATGTATCGGCGAAGCAACGAAGTAATCGCGGTAGGTGATTCTCTTTGGCTTTCTTCCATTGCATACTTTATGAAACCTTGCGATCCTCCTTAATACATCCTTTAAAGCGTGCTCCTTAATACATTCTTTAAAAGCGTCCTCTTTCTTTAATAAGATAAATTGTGGTGAAAAAAAAAAAAGAAATTTGGAGCAAATTCTATTTCCTTTCTCTTTTTTTTTAGACAGTGTATATTCGATAATATATCGAATGTCAAATCTTTTCACCTTTCCTTCGTTTTCCCTATAAACAGAGCTATTCACAAGGGGGAGGGGGGGATCTATTATCGACGAGCTTATTCGTTACAGTCTTTAAATGGTTTTGGATCTGTTAGTGGCTTTACCGAGAAAACTTTTCAACCCCCGACATCTGTCATCGTTGATTAAACGATCCGTTTGCCGAGTATTTCAGGATTTTCTTTGAATACAATCTTTTCTTCTTCGTCCATATCGAATAACGTATTTAAATTTCCGTGTAAGAAAATAAAAAATTGCATATACTTTTACTTCGATTGAGTGAATTCCGAATTATAATATCGCAAATAAATAATAAATTTTGTATAGAGAAAGATTTTCGATTAAAATTGAATCTTAACCGATCCACGAATCAGTATTTGCACGTGTTTAAATTAATTTTTGCGGATCGTTATCCGAGCAGAAGGGATGATAGTGAATCATAATGAATCATGAGACGCATCCTGGTAAATGGATGCTGCGTGGCGCACACCATGCGTCATAGCTTGAAGTGCGTCAGTTCGAGATAAGATAAACGTAATGGACGGGTGTGTCGCGAAAGTTTATTAGCGAATAGTTTGCAAAGTAGTCGACTTTTCTTCCTCCGTTAAACGAGGACATCTTGAAATTGGAATAATTTATCCCTTACTTTGCAAACAAACTACCGAATTTACATACTCGAATGTTTGGAAGTAAGATAATTCGTTCAAGTTGCGCCTCGATGCGTGACGTTAATTGGAATGGAAGTTAAAATCGTTTGAATTTTGAATTTTAATAGCAATTTTTGTGCGGTATCTTACATCTTTGAATTCATAAATTCTCATTTATCTCTCTTGATCGATTTGGTTACGTTCTAATGAACTTGAGCCAGAATCCAGAATTCCATCAGATTATTGTTAATTATCGATAAGGATTATAATAATTGTCGAAGAATCGATGGATTATTCTCTACTTTAAATTCGAATCGCTTGTAATTATATTTTACGTATATAGATAAAATAACTTTCGTACTTGTACTTTGAGAATCTAACATTAACCTTTTCCAACTAAATTTCCATCTTCGTTTCGAGAATATTCTCCATTTAATCTCCATCGTAAAATCTCCACTCTCCATTTCTATCCACGATCCATATGGCAATCTCGAAATGATATATCTTGCAGTTTAATTAACTTTACACCAAACTCCAACTTTACATTTCAATAGCTTTTAGAACGTCGCTTCTTCCCCAAAGATCTTCTCGGGGAACCATCTTTGATCAAATCTGGAATTAAAAGTTGATGCAAATCGATGTTCTACTCTGGAACGATGTAAGGCATGGAGGATCGAGGTCGGATAACGGAATTCTTTTCGGTTAATTTCTATGTGACTCGTCGCAGCCATCGCTCTCCGGTTACACTTTCAAAAAGTTTCTACTTTCTCAGCTTAATCTCCAGCTGTCTGTCCGAAAACGACGACTCCTTGCCTTTGGAAAAAAGGAAATTAGATTATTTAATCCAATCATCGATGCCAAATGTCGAAATGAAATAAAAATTCCGTGTTTCCAGAGGAATAGAATGTTCGTCGATATTGTTATCTAATTCTGAGCGAAAATAATTTTATCGATGGACAGTTGGTTAATTCGTCGATTTTACAAAGATACTGTTCTCTGTTGATTTTTAATATATCGAGTTTTAAGAGTTAATTGATAACGACCAGGAATTAGAAAATTAGATTCAAAAAATTCAAAAATTGTAATTAAATTTTTTTTCCTCCAATTTAAAAAAATATCCATCTAAATTATCCTATATAATTACATCGCGAAAGAAGTATATAATTAGCAAAATCATGAAGTTACGTTGGATATCAAATTGGCCAATTATCAAAAATGAATCTCTCTCTCTCTCTCTCTTTGCAAGATTCTCAATTAATTCTCGCATTACATTTTACATTTCAATAAATTTCTACCGTTCCCATTTGTAATTAATAATTATCCATATTCCAAATATGTCAAATATAAATTTAAACGCGTGCAAAATTTAAACAGAGCCGACGATCAAGAGGGAATCACAAGTTTAAATGTGTCGAATCGTTCTCGTATTTAATGATCCTCGCCACCACTCTTTTATTAATTTCATTACGATCATTTCGTGCTTCGACTTGGTCGGAATTGGCCAATTCGTTACTTCGCACGCATTTGATCCTGATTTTTCGCTTCTGAAACACACCCTCGAAGGAATGACGAGTTTCCATCGAGAAGTCGTCGACTAAGTAGCGATTGCTTTCCGCTATAATCACGAATACTGCTCTGGAACGCGTGTTACGACATTTGAGAGGACGATATCGTCCAATGATCATCGTTCTCGATATTATCTTCGAGTCGTGAGGTGTTGATCCGCGCGCCCCTTTCAAATCGTCGACTTCTAAGAAAGTCTCTTTCCTCTCCGGTCTCTTGATCGGAATATTTATTCGAGGTGAGAGCTTCTTAGTCGGAGAATCCGTGGAAGGATCTTCTTTTATCATTGGCTCGAATAATGAAGACGCACAGGAAGTAAATACTAGAAATAATTATCCGAATCGTCGAGGAAAATTGTCGTGCTTTAGTAAACTTTATATCGAATCGATATAAACGTAATACGATAATTGAATAGTGCAGAGAAAATTAGATCTAATTCACGAACAAAGGAGAGTTCGTATTAATTTCACGACTCGAGTCCGACTAACGAACGACTTTACCACTGAATACGGGATGCGTCGTCGCGCGAATTAAGGCCACGAGCAGTAAAGAAGGAACACGTCACGTTCGTCAAAATTCGTTCTATATTCTAGAAAAAAATTCTATAATAATATACGGATTTAAATTCTGAGACGCAATAGATCGTGCATAAAAATTCCATACAAATACATATATTCGTACAAGTTGCTAACTAGTAGATACAGAATTACAGAATTCGAGAAATTTCATTTTCCAACTCGAGAGCTGGATTTCGAAGCCGCGAGGATCACCTCGCCGGTTGAATCAAAGCCGAAATCCGGTTACGTTTTGTCCTCGCGGAAACGCGTCACAATAGGGCGCGCAAACTCTTGTTTCCCCAAATATAATATCTTCAGCCGAACGGGAAGCCGTACACAAGGCGGCAAGGCGACGTCACATATAATTTACCCACCTCCCGCCCCTCTACAGGTTCGCGGCCGTTTGTTTGATCTGGTGACCCGCTACTAATGCTCTCCCTTCGAGTTTACGCGCGGCTGTGCACACAATCTCGGGCCGCGTATATATGTGCATTCGGGAGCCGAGTGGTTCACCATCGTCGAGGCGCATCATCGTTGTCGCATTCAACGCATCCGCATCATCTGTCGCCAAAGTTGATTGCGGTTCCCATCCAACACTGTGTGTCTTGTCACAGTGTCCAGTGTTGAAAGGAGAGATGGAGGAGGAGGAGAACCCTTCCTCGTTTTCGGGATTCTCGTCGAGAGGAGAGATATTCGCAGTAGTTATCATCCCTCAGGGTTGCTTTAAACTTTTTCCACGGAGATTCCATTCTACGTGGATTTATGCTTTTCGTCATTGAATCAGGCTCTCTGAGATATATGTGGAATATCCGCAAAAGGAATCGAGGGACGTGCGCCCGATCGACGATTGCCATTCGGGAAGTACACGTGAAAGGTAATCTCGAAAGGAGTACGCGTAACGCGTCTTATTTCTATATATATATATATAAATCGTGTCTTTTTTTTCTTCCCCCCTCGTTCTTCGTGGAACTTCGCGGAAAAAGTGAATTCAACTTTTCGTTCCGCGAGGTCCCTTTGTAATAGAAACGTACGATAACCTCCGGAATAAAATACGCGATACGACGATTCACGGTCCCTTGAAAACTTAAATTTATCGTTTCTGCGGATCCACTTGGTCGTTTCCATCTTTATTCCTCGGTTATTTCAATCCTTTGCACAACGTTTGCTTTCCTTTCCCGGGGAACGAACGTTCCTCTCCTCGGAATAATTTCTGTTCATCGAATATACGTATATAGATTCTATGTACGTATTTTTGTCTTAAAGCGTTCGTTCCGTTATTATTTCATTCCTTCGTCCGATCCATTATTGATTAACCGAATATTTCGATGAATATGAACGAAAAGAATAAATTTGAAAGTTCATTCGAAGATGAACAGATTCGAAGTAAACCGGTCGACGATTACGTGCTCGCTGCCGATCGAAACAGCGAGACATCTTTATGGAGTGGCATCGATTCCGTGGCTGGAAGGTGAATATCATCGGGATCTGGATACGATGGACCGTTGGTCGGTTGCGGAAATTGGAAAACATTGGTTATCGGTTGCGGATCTCTCGACGGATTTTACGAGGTCGGCCTCGATCGAGGTGCATCGAATCGGCCATCGTGTCCAAAGATAGAGCTGACAACCTCTAAAGGATGGAGAAGATCGATATTTCGGCCACAAATGTTTCGAACGTTTCGCATAAGTCGGCCAATTTCGTTTGGATTCGCCAACGATTGCCGCGCCCTCGTAATTCCCTCGTAATTTGTTTGACCGATTAAAATGTAAAACGGTGGAATGTCGGGGACAAACGTCGATTTCATCCCCTTTAATCGAGCCACGCCGTTTCTAATCTCCCAATCCTCTTCGCCTCCCTCTTCTGCGTGCGCTTTAAGGGTGCACTGTCTACGGTCTGACTATGTTTAATTGTGTACGCTTAATTCGCGGTGAACAAGGGTTGTCGAGGATTTAATGGAGTGGTGTGCGAAGATTTGTGCAAAAGATGTACAGTGGATGATGCGAAGGGGAAGAGAGATTTTTTATTGCAATTTCCTTTTACCTCCACCTGGATTTTCCTTTTTTCTTTCTCCCTCTCTTTGACATCTACTTCTGCAAAAATTTATTATTATATTAAAATTACAGAGATATTTAGATATTTTTCAACAACTTTCCAAAATTAAGAAACCGTTGACAAGATTAATCATTTATTTTATTAACGAATAATAATTTTCGTTTTCGTATCCCCACTTATAAACAGAGTAAAATTATTCACGATCCGCCTCCCCTTCGTTACATCGATATGTTAATTTCCGCATTGTCCCACTCATCGAGCGTATTATATTTATTCCCCCCTTCGAATCCTAATCCCAGCCAGATTTCGTTTACATTGATTCACGAGCACCGATCGTCCCTATTCATTCGGCGAGTATCGTTACATCGAATAATCCGTCGCCTCCCTCCCTCGGTGAAAATAATAAAATCATCGGGAGGGACGAAAATCCGATTAATTTTCAATATTAATTCGCCGAGGATTAACGTTGTCCGACCGCAACCCGTTTCCAATCTAATTTTAATCGAATCGCGCGATCCTTCCTTCCTTCCTTTCTTCCTTCCTTCCAACGCCCGCCAACAACAGGTCAAACGCGTGTATGTAAATCTCTCCCCCTCGCCCGTTCCTCGGCTATTTATTTTTCTCAAACAAGAGTGAAGAATTCGCTGCGAAAGGAACGAAACAGTATTTGCTACGAGGAGAGACAGAGAGAAAGGGAGAGAGAGAGAGAGGGAAGAGTTTGAGAAAGTTGGTTTGGAACGGTGCAGTCTGTCCGAAAAATGGGGGAAATGGAAAGTAGGAAAAGAGCATCGACGGGACTGCGTGGTAATTTAAGAGTAATATCCTTAATTCGAGTTTGCGCTCGAATTACCGTGTCCATAGAGCGAATTTGAATGGATGGATGTATTGAATTCCCTCTTCCCCTCCCCGTTTTGCGAGTTTAAAAACCAGTTTCCAGTTCTTTGAGAAGTGGAATATTATTATATTCGAAAGGAACGGGCCAATAACGCGCACATTTATCGTAGAGAGTGAATAAAACAGAGAGAGGAATCGTTTGCTTGAATTTTCACGGTTCATGGTTTTTTACTTTCTCAATTGTCAAGTGTATTTCGTAGCTGAAGTACACATCGATCGAATGAGAGTAGTTTTGATCGATGAGTGATAAAAATACAAAAAATAGACGAAAAGATAGTCGTATTGAAATTAGCATATATGATCCAGTTAATAGCCTCATGACGATAAATGTAAATTTTTCACTCGGTATCTCGAGAATTTCTTGTTTCTAAATTTGGCCTTTTCTTTGTTTCCGTCTGTTTTTCAGGCCCGAATTTCATTAACGAAACTTGGTTCTCAAGTATCTTCCAATTTTTGAATTTCCACGTTACAAAAAGAAGGAGAAGGAAAGAAAAGAAGAAATTCAAAATAACGAGCGTCCCGATAACAGTTTATTTTAATTAAAACCGAACGGGAATAAAGTTGGCCGTTTAAAGATTAACCGAATTTCCGGAATGGAACACGGCTGCCGGAACTTCCATTATCGCTCGAACCTCGCGAAATCTTGTAAATTACGCGAGCTTACTTTGAAATTCCACCGCGAGAACTATGAAAGGAAGGAGGGCGGGAAGAACCGCATCTCTCAAGTATTAAAGGTAGGGAGAAGAGGGAAGGGAAAGAGAAGAAAGAGGAGAAGAAAAAAGGAGAAGGAAAGAGGAAAGAAAAGAAAAGGAGGATCGGAAGCATGTGGTCGAGAGAGAGATTCTACGGAAGCTTGGAACGAGGTTGAATCGATCGGATGGGGGCCGAGTTTTTCTAGCTCGCTTCATCGACTCGGTATCGGCGGCGGAAGGCGCAGACCAATTACGGACGATTCGCATTGCCTTCGGTATATATTATCAAATGGTGTTCCGAAGTTAGGTGCTCCTCTTCGATCTACCCGCCAATCTCTTTCGTCTGAAAAAAAAGGGGAAAAAAAGCAACTCGAAAGTTTCCCTTTCTCTCTCTCTCTTTCTGTCCTCTACCGTGTCTTTTCTTCGTCTTACCATCACTCTACCACCATCAATCTCTTTTCCGCCCCCTTCTCTCATTTCCGTACCTCTCTCGAGATCGAGCCGGGTTTTGACCAAGAAGGCAGCCAGTGAACTATTCGATATAGTCGAATAGTTGAACGAAGATCGGAAGAAGGAGATGGGCGATCGGGAGAGGAAAGTTGGGGCAAGTTTCGGGCCGACGAGTCTAATCGTCCAAGTCCGAGGCGCGCACGTTCGCCTGATTTATGACGCGGCAAAAGGGGATCCAGCCTGATCGAGAGGTCGAATGAATTATCTTTGAAACTATCTGGACTCTGGTTCCGACGATTCCAGGTATCCTTCGTCCACGATGGAAGTCATCATCTTGCGAAATACCAAATACATGAATGGAACGAGATTGGAGATCTTTTCCGATCCGTGTTCCGGATTCGCTCGAGCATTCGAGCCGGTATTTTGGAAAAGAGATGTTCGAGGAAGCGGTAATTAACGAGGTTCGGGGGCGAGGGGGAGGAAGAGGAGGAGAAGGGAGGCCTCGTGTTGCTTGTTTATTTTAAACTTACGCGATTCGAAGCGTAGAAATGGTTGTACGGGTTGTACGAGGATTTCGATTCGACGTAAGGGAAATTCTGATTTCCAAGGGAAAATGATTCGACGAAGAACAAGACTTGCTTCGCAATTCTCTCTCTCTCTCTCTCTCTTTTTCAATTCGCGGAATCATCGAGTCATCGGTTGCATATTGATAAGGATTGGAAACATTCGAACAGCTTAAAATTTATAATTTTTGTTGTACGCGCAATTAATGAGCGGTAATGGTATTTTTCATAATAATTATTTTCTTAATTTTCCATTTATTTCTCCTTCTTTATTTTTTATCTAAGAGCGGAATATTTCAACAATATCAACAACAAGATCGAAAGAGGTGAAAAATTTGATAAATTCCAAATCACATTCCAACGAAACAATTCGAAATTGTAAAAACCTCTCCGACTATAAAAGAACCTAATTTATCAACTTCATCCCTCGCAGTTTTCCAATTATTTCAATTTCTAAAACAAAGAAAAACCATCGGTCGAAATCGTTTCATCCGTAACGTATATCCGCATACATCTGACTCAAAAAAAAAAAAAAGAAAAAAAGAAAAAAAAAAGGAAAGAACAAATGGAATCGCGTTCCATTCGATTCGTGTTCCACCGATGATTCCGCCAATTCCATTGACCCAGTTCCATCCCCGGATCTCGGAGAAAACCTGAGATAACCTCCTGAACGGAAAGAGATTCTCGAAATCCTGAATCCCATCCTGATCATCCTGGTAGTGATACATCGGTATACATGCTCGTGACATTTTACCAAAGCAATCGTTAACTCGTATTCAAAACAGATCGCTGATGTCGTAGCCGCTTCGTGCCTCCACGATGATCCGGCTAATCTAGCTGACCCGACTCGCTGAAGGTATCCGTTTATGTGGCCTGTTCAAACCCGACAGAGAACAAGGACAAAGACCAGGACGGGAGAGCGAAAGAGGGAGAAAGGATGTGTGGAGGCGCACTCCTCGTTTCCCATATTATCTCCACGCCGGTTCGGTCTACATTGGACACGATCCCGTAACTCATATCACCATGTGTCACAGGCTTAATCTAATTCACGATCGTTGCCCGTCGTAACTCATTCGAGAATAATTGCTCGATCGATATTTCGACCCTGCGTCACATTTACCGCGCCGCGTTTCGCCTCCGCGTCTCTATCTTTCGTACACCGGACGCACACCGGCGGGGTTTCGTTTGGGAAGGGGAGGCTCGACCCACTCCTTCGATTCAATCGAACGATGCACGCCCGATAGGTTTGACAGGATTTGGTATTCCAGCCTGATGCACCGCTTCCAACAAGGTTAACGGGAGTAATGGATCTCGCGATTGTTTTACCTTCTGCCCATCCCGCTTCCGCGTCTCTTACTTTATTCGTCGTTTGGTTTATTCGTTGCGGGAGGATTTCGAGTTAAATGTTTAATTAAAAGTTGAATAAACGAACGTCTCTTATTATGGAGTCATCACTTCGATTTTCACAACTCGATTTGTTTCCTTCGTTATAATGGAATATTGAAAGAAATATTGTATGTATAAGAAAGTTATGTTCTTTTTTAAATATTAATTTCTGAATCTAATAAACGAGAACGGGTGTAATTGTGCGATTAATGGAATACAAATTAATTTCGGTTATATACATACGTAAGTACACACGTATCGCTCGACGATAACCATCGAACATTTTCAATTCAACGTGCACGTACGATCGAATTGGCAAAAATCGGGAGCGAAATTGAAGATCATCTATGAAGTTCCGACAACTGTCCGGATGCATCAGTGCCTCGTTTATCGCGGCTGCTGTCACACGGCTCGAATTTGCAGATGCATTTTTCAAACTCGATATATCCGGGGAAAAATCGAACGTGCCGCTTTGACGAACAATACGATCAAGAAGCGAAGTGCAGACGGCCCTGGGCGAAAATTTGTTTTCGTATTTTCCAAAACTGAAATGAACACGCTCGTGACGTTCCTGTGCAATTGCAAGCTTGAAAGTATATCGAAGAGTGCATATTTTTTTTCTTTTTCTTTTTTTTTGCATACTTCTTTTTCACGTTTTTTCCTCCTGTTTCACTCTCTCCCTCTCTTTTCTTTCTTTTTTTTTTTTTTGTTATTTTAGCCGACAGGCTTCTCGCTTTGATTGATTGTGACGAATAGCCGGTGTTACGAGGACGTTTCCCCGTATCAGCTGGCGTGTATACGCATTTCGAACACATCCACAGGAACGAGCAGCAATTTAATCAGTCGTATATGGCAACGTATACATTGTCACTGTTACAAGACCGTTGATGGTGTGATTCATTTTACGGGTTAACCGTGTTACGTCATCCACTAACCTTGTAGAAACCTCGAAAAATATGGCGCGTCAAATATGGAGAATGTGATCCTTTTCTTCGGAGTACGAAGTTTTCGCTTCGAGAATAAGTTAAAATCGTATCTACTCGCATCAAACTCAAAGACTTGAAAGGATTTAGAAATTCGTGAGTTGTTGCTCAGATTTAGATTTCTTTCTCGTCGCAAGGAATCCACTCGAATTGATTTTATTGTTAAAATGTAGAATGTAAAATTTTTAGAAACAAAAGGATTAATCTTGTTCGAGCTCGACTTCCGCGTCATTTAATGTTGAAAAATGTATTATATGTAATAACGATCCCTTTGATTAAAATTTTACTTAGATAGAAAAATATTTCCTTTTATAAAATATAATTATAATTTCAATCGAGGAAAAATTAGCCACGTTTCGCGAGAAGAGAGATGGAAAAACTTATTCGCTCGGATTTCGGAGAATAATTATCGCGTCCCTGTGTGCTCGTGACGCTTGTCGATCAAAACCATGAGCCGTTCTGTAAATGACACCCGGCGCGTGTCGCGATAAATCGCTTTTACCGCGACTCGAATTCGCAATTCGATAATAAGTCTCGATACGAACCCGCGTGCAGCGACTGTTTTCACAGTTACATCCACTTTATCCGAAGCGTCCCGCGTGATTTTTCCGCCGCTGATTCTCAAAAGGATCGAGGATCGGCACGAGGAAACCACTGGTGGGTTGAGCGAGAGAGGATCGAGGGAAAAAGGAAAAAGAAAGGGAAGGGAGGAAAGAAAAGAAGAAAAAAAATGTTCTCCTACACCATCATATCCGAGTGGAGATGGACGACGAGAGATATGGGAACATTGAAAAAGTCGTGGAATAGTTTCGAGCTCGAAACACGCTTTACGAAGAATAGTTACCACGGCTCAACGAGAGAATTTCTCTCGATACGGCAGTCGATCAGCTAGTGGTTACCGCTATGAGAAAAAAAAAAAAAGAAAAAAAATGGAGAAGAAATTCTGTTCGTCAAAACAATATGTAAATATACTGTACAAACGAATATCGAATTTCTATTCATCCTTATGGAAGTTTTTTTTTATATTTTTTTTTTTATTATTTAGCGAGGAGCTTAAAATTTATTTACTCTTTTTTTCTATCTGTATCGAAATATTTTTTAAACGCGTACGAATCCCTCGCGTTTTATTTATTATGTTTGCCATAGATTCCACAGGATTAGAATTTTATTTCGCGAAAATCGTATCGGCGAGTCGTATGAAAAATTCTCAGTATCCATATTTTTTTTTTTTTTTAAATATTCGCCCAATAATGGAATCCAAGATCGAAACGATATCGAAAATTTCTACGAGCGTAGAAATTTTAAATGCTCGCGTGTCATATTGTATAATACGGCAAAGAGGAGGACGCGAATGAAACGGAAAAGGGAAAAATGGGAAAACGGTAAAATAAAAACGGCGTTCGCCGAGAAGGGCCGGAATGCTTGAACTTTTTCGGCAAGTTTCGAGCACCGAGGGCCACTCGAGAAGTTTTCAGCTGGCTGGTTTTCAACCTCCCTCCCATAGATTTCTACCCCCCTCCCCCTGCCTCGCTCATCGGAGTGGCGAGTCTCTGCAATTTGCGCTCGCAACATCGCTTCAATTATAGGACAGCCAGATTCGCCGCTCATTAAAACCGGTCGAGACCGCTCTTCTTCCTCGAGGGTGGCGAGCTATCTTTCCCTCCCTCCAACTTTTTCTTTTCTTAACCTCGTTACTTCCGATACAGCGTTGATCGACCGACTCTAAATAAAGGCGAATTTATCTAAAATCGAAGTTCTCGAGAAGTAGGGGAGAGCAAAGAGAGAGTGGCACTCGAACAATAAGCATTCGACTACCCCCTCCCCGCCTCGCTCGTCCCTTCGGGGGCTTTTCTTATTAATTCCTAATTAATTCAACGAAAATATCTCCGAGACTCCGGGATTCAGAATTCAACGAGGGTCGTCTATCGCTATCGATCTTGACCCCGTTCGCCATTTTCCGTCTGTTTGGTATGCCGTGGATTTATCTCGGCAGTTTAAGAGACGTCATAACTCGGCATTCGTCCGATTAAACACTTTTCAAATTATTAGATTGCAGATTTTGTTTTGCAAATACCGTAATCAATCGAAAATGTATAATAGCAAAGTGTCATGAATTTAATCTCAAAGTTTTTTTCCTCGAAATCATTTTTTTCGAATTCTAAATCTTTGGGGAAAAGGGAAATAAGATTGTAATTCGAACATATGCGCCTTTTTCCGTGTTTTAAATTTTAACAACGAGAGAAAAAGAGCTATTCTTTCTTCTTCGTTCGATCATTCTCGCCTATTTTTAAGTATCGATAGGATGTTGATTGAATTTATAAAAATAATAGATATTCGAATTTTTAGTCCGACAAATCCAGTAAATTCTTTCAAGCTAGATTCAATCTCAATTCGCGACGCGACACGTGACGTTTCGTACTCTGTAAAAATACCCGATAAGAAAAAAAAAAAGAAAGAAGATAGAAAGAAACATTTATCAATTGGAAATAATTCACCCGTGCTTCCTTATCTGCAGTTATTCAAAAAACGATGCTCCCCATCGATTCGTGAAATACGGCCGATTCGGATCGTTTTTAAACGAAATTACGCTCCGCGCACCGTTAAAGCGTTGTAAATATTAGAAAGCGGCCATTCTGCAACCGTGTGCTCGCCCCACAGGGAACAATACGTCGACTCCTCTGCGTGCACGCAGAGATTCGAATCTCCATTATCGCGGCCGATATCGAACCCGTCCGATGACCAGAGACGCATCCCTCGTGAATATTTCAATGAAACGCGACGATTTTTCCAGCTTGAAATTCCGCGATACATATAACGGAAGCACCTTCGTTATTAATTGAGAGAGAGTAAAAAAAGAAAAAAAAAATTTTTTCAAAAAGTAAATTATACAAATACACTTCGATAGATAGTTCGTATAATATGGAATATATTCGTTTAATAATAAACGTTCGTGTGTATATATCTACGTGTCCTAAATGTTTACATACGTATCGTACGAGCGAGCAGTCGTTCGACGACAGTTCACGCGATAAGACGTTCTTTCTCTCTCTCTGTAACGAGGCGAAAATTTCGAATCTTTCGAATCTTTTAATTTTTCAAAAAAAAAAAAAAAAACTTCGTATACCATTGCATCGTATTATTGGATTCGCGTGATACAACTAGATACACGATTTTTTCAGCGTGAAATTCCGCGATACATATAACGGAAGTACCTTTGTTATTAATTGAGAGATGTAAAAAAAGAAAAAAAATTTTTCAAAAAGTAAATTATACAAATATTACAAATACACTTCGATAGTTCGTATAATATGGAATATATTCGTTTAATAATAAAAGTTCGTGTGTATATATCTACGTGTCCTAAATGTTTACATACGTATCGTACGAGCAAGCAGTCGTTCGGCGACAGTTCACGCGATAAGACGCTCTTTCTCTCTCTCTGTAACGAAGCGAAAATTTCGAATTTTTCGAATCTTTCAATTTTTCAAAAAAAAAAAAAAGAAGAAAAGAAACTTCGTATACCATTACATCGTATTATTCGATTCGATCGGATTCGCGTGATACAACTAGATACACGATTTTTCCAGCGTGAAATTCCGCGATACATATAACGGAAGTATCTTTGTTATTAATTGAGAGATGTAAAAAAAGAAAAAAAATTTTTCAAAAAGTAAATTATACAAATATTACAAATACACTTCGATAGATAGTTCGTATAATATGGAATATATTCGTTTAATAATAAAAGTTCGTGTGTATATATCTACGTGTCCTAAATGTTTACATACGTATCGTACAAGCGAGCAGTCGTTCGGCGACAGTTCACGCGATAAGACGCTCTTTCTCTTTCTCTGTAACGAGGCGAAAATTACGAAAATTTCGAATCTTTCGTCGTTTGAGTTAAAAAAAAGAAAAGAAAAGAAACTTCGTATATCATTGCATCGTATCGTTCGATTCGATCGGATTCGCGTGATACAACTAGATACACGATTTTTCCAGCGTGAAATTCCGCGATACATATAACGGAAGTATCTTTGTTATTAATTGAGAGAGAGTAAAAAAAGAAAAAAAATTTTCAAAAAGTAAATTATACAAATATTACAAATACACTTCGATAGATAGTTCGTATAATATGGAATATATTCGTTTAATAATAAAAGTTCGTGTGTATATATCTACGTGTCCTAAATGTTTACATACGTATCGTACAAGCGAGCAGTCGTTCGGCGACAGTTCACGCGATAAGACGCTCTCTCTGTTTCTCTGTAACGAAGCGAAAATTTCGAATTTTTCGAATCTTTCAATTTTTCAAAAAAAAAAGAAAAGAAAAGAAACTTCGTATACCATTGCATCGTATTATTCGATTCGATCGGATTCGCGTGATACAACTAGATACACGATTTTTCCAGCGTGAAATTCCGCGATACATATAACGGAAGTATCTTTGTTATTAATTGAGAGAGAGTAAAAAAAGAAAAAAAAAATTTCAAAAAGTAAATTATACAAAAAAAAATTATACTTCGATAGATCGTTCGTATAATATGGAATATATTCGTTTATGTAATAAAAGTTCGTGTGTATATATCTCCGTGTCCTAAATGTTTACATACGTATCGTACGAGCGAGCAGTCGTTCGACGACAGTTCACGCGATAAGACGTTCTTTCTCTCTCTCTGTAACGAGGCGAAAATTTCGAATCTTTCAAATCTTTCAATTTTTCAAAAAAAAAAAAAAAAAAAAAAAAAAACTTCGTATACCATTGCATCGTATTATTCGATTCGATCGGATCGCATGATACAACTAGATACACGATTTTTCCAGCGTGAAATTCCGCGATACATATAACGGAAGTATCTTTGTTATTAATTGAGAGAGAGTAAAAAAAGAAAAAAATTTTTCAAAAAGTAAATTATACAGATATTACAAATACACTTCGATAGATCGTTCGTATAATATGGAATATATTCGTTTATGTAATAAAAGTTCGTGTGTATATATCTCCGTGTCCTAAATGTTTACATACGTATCGTACGAGCGAGCAGTCGTTCGACGACAGTTCACGCGATAAGACGTTCTTTCTCTCTCTCTGTAACGAGGCGAAAATTTCGAATCTTTCAAATCTTTCAATTTTTCAAAAAAAAAAAAAAAAGAAAAGAAACTTCGTATACCATTGCATCGTATTATTCGATTCGATCGGATTCGCGTGATACAACTAGATACACGATTTTTTCAGCGTGAAATTCCGCGATACATATAACGGAAGTATCTTTGTTATTAATTGAGAGAGAGTAAAAAAAGAAAAAAAAAATTTTCAAAAAGTAAATTATACAAATACTTCGATAGATTGTTCGTATAATATGGAATATATTCGTTTAATAATAAAAGTTCGTGTGTATATATCTACGTGTCCTAAATGTTTACATACGTATCGTACGAGCGAGCAGTCGTTCGGCGACAGTTCACGCGATAAGACGTTCTTTCTCTCTCTCTGTAACGAGGCGAAAATTTCGAATCTTTCAAATCTTTCAATTTTTCAAAAAAAAAAAAAAAAAAGAAAAAACTTCGTATACCATTGCATCGTATTATTCGATTCGATCGGATTCGCGTGATACAACTAGATACACGATTTTTCCAGCGTGAAATTCCGCGATACATATAACGGAAGTATCTTTGTTATTAATTGAGAGAGAGTAAAAAAAGAAAAAAAATTTTCAAAAAGTAAATTATAGAAATATACTTCGATAGATCGTTCGTATAATATGGAATATATTCGTTTATGTAATAAAAGTTCGTGTGTATATATCTCCGTGTCCTAAATGTTTACATACGTATCGTACAAGCGAGCAGTCGTTCGGCGACAGTTCACGCGATAAGACGCTCTTTCTCTCTCTCTGTAACGAAGCGAAAATTACGAAAATTTCGAATCTTTCGTCGTTTGAGTTAAAAAAAAAAAAGAAGAAAAGAAACTTCGTATATCATTGCATCGTATCGTTCGATTCGATCGGATTCGCGTGATACAACTAGATACACGATTTTTCCAGCGTGAAATTCCGCGATACATATAACGGAAGTACCTTTGTTATTAATTGAGAGAGAGTAAAAAAAGAAAAAAAAATTTTCAAAAAGTAAATTATGCAAATATACTTCGATAGATAGTTCGTATAATATAGAATATATTCGTTTAATAATAAAAGTTCGTGCGTATATATCTACGTGTCCTAAATGTTTACATACGTATCGTACGAGCGAGCAGTCGTTCGACGACAGTTCACGCGATAAGACGTTCTTTCTCTCTCTCTGTAACGAGGCGAAAATTTCGAATCTTTCGAATCTTTTAATTTTTAAAAAAAAAAAAAAAAAAAAGAAAAAAATTTTGTATACCATTACATCGTATTATTCGATTCGATTGGATTCGCGTGATACAACTAGATACACGATTTTTCCAGCGTGAAATTCCGCGATACATATAACGGAAGTATCTTTGTTATTAATTGAGAGAGAGTAAAAAAAGAAAAAAAAATTTTCAAAAAGTAAATTATAGAAATATACTTCGATAGATCGTTCGTATAATATGGAATATATTCGTTTATATAATAAAAATTCGTGTGTATCTACGTGTCCTAAATGTTTACATACGTATCGTACGAGCGAGCAGTCGTTCGGCGACAGTTCACGCGATAAGACGCTCTTTCTCTCTCTCTGTAACGAAGCGAAAATTACGAAAATTTCGAATCTTTCGTCGTTTGAGTTAAAAAAAAGAAAAGAAAAGAAACTTCGTATACCATTGCATCGTATTATTCGATTCGATCGGATTCGCGTGATACAACTAGATACACGATTTTTCCAGCGTGAAATTCCGCGATACATATAACGGAAGTATCTTTGTTATTAATTGAGAGATGTAAAAAAAGAAAAAAAATTTTTCAAAAAGTAAATTATACAAATATTACAAATACACTTCGATAGTTCGTATAATATGGAATATATTCGTTTAATAATAAAAGTTCATGTCCTAAATGTTTACATACGTATCGTACAAGCGAGCAGTCGTTCGGCGACAGTTCACGCGATAAGACGCTCTTTCTCTCTCTCTGTAACGAAGCGAAAATTACGAAAATTTCGAATCTTTCGTCGTTTGAGTTAAAAAAAAAAAAAAGAAAAGAAACTTCGTATATCATTGCATCGTATCGTTCGATTCGATCAGATTCGCGTGATAGAACTAGATACACAATTTTTCCATTATCTAGAAACGAAGGGAAAGAAATAAAAAGTGAACGAGGAAATTCAACCGTGCTGCGTTATCCGTGCTTGTAAATTCGTCCAAGTCGGAGGATTGAGCTGCTTTAAACCGTGTTCCATTTAAACGGGGAAACGGTATGCTCGTGAATCGGTTTTGGCCGACGGATTACCATTGGCTAATCCCCCGCGGAAAATGTGGAATCATTAATACGCGTTGATGGCGCGGTGTCTATGCGGTCGCCGCGTATTTTCCTACTCCTCGTCAATATGTATCGTCGAATTAACGAAGGGAGGAAGAGGGGAGGAGGAGGGACATGATAAATTCACGCGGCTGTGTTTTTACCACAGCGATCGAACCCCTGGATCGCTGTAATGTTACGTCGGCCTGTAAATTTTCTATGGTTCTACGCGTTGTTTGCGTTGTAGGCTACCTATTCTTTCTTTTTTTAGAGGGAGGGGAATCGCTGTTGTCTCGATTCTTGATCGCGGCGGGGAAAACGCGATTCTTTGGAGGGGAGTGAACGAGGGGAGGAAAAGGAAATAAAGGAATAGTCGAGAGCGAATATAAATTGTATGGTATTTGCTTGTTCGTTGCAACGAACAACTTTTGGATCGAGGTTTGTTCAAGGATTTAAAATGGAATGATGGATGGATAGAAAATTGCCTCTTTTAACCTTTTTATTTGCAAAGAAATTGAAATGAATTCATTCTTCGAATATCTCTACCGTAAATAAAATAAAAGAAGAAAAGAAAAAGAAAAGAAATAAGTAATTCGATATTACACTACTTTAGTTACTTTAATTGAGAGTGAATGGTACAAATTTTGTTGTAAATAACGTTCCCTAATGAAATCGGGATATGTTAATTCTCCATAGGAATGATAAGAAAATAAAAATCTGGAATTATTTAGCACTATTATACCGTTTAATCAAGAGCGGAAAAGGGATAAAATTTATATACCGATAAATCCAATGTATCGATATCGATTCATTTTCAAAATTGAATTGAAAATTAACAGCTGGAAATCGAGTAAACGTGTGAATAACGCGAAATCATCGGATCGGATCGGCACGTTTCCTCCATTCCTCGAATATTTATCGAAACTTCGGACGTAGCCTATCCATCCCATCCATCGAATACGAAACAGAGTTTTAACAAAGAGCTTAGAGTTGGGCAACGCGTTACAAAAGTATGCCCGATGGGGGGATAATTATCGAGGAATCATAGGGGAGGGAGTTGTGGGTCGCGTAATGCGAGGACTCGACGCATGCGCGCTCCACTCCATCGAACGAAATCATTGCTGAACAGCGAGGGTACCGTCGGATAGAAATGATAATTGGCACGCACGGGAAACAAGCTTCGGGGAAAGGATTTTAACGGGTGCAGGAATTATTTATCATTACGGATTATGGTCGCTCTCGTGGGTTATTAAACAAAACGAAAGCCATAAGAGGGAATGATGCGCGGTACGATGAATTATCCCATCGAGCGGATAGGCGGGGCATTAAACGCACGTGCAGTCTTCGCGCATCGAGCTAACAGTACTCGGTATAATCTTGCATTCGGAATTGCTGGTCGAATCGGGATCGGGAAATCGTGTTGAAATTAATTCGTTGGCACGATCGCTGTTATTTTTTTTTTTTTGTTTTCGATTAAAGAGGAATTTTTTTTTCTTCGATCTTATTTATTTCTTTGTTAGCGATTCGGGATCGAGGATGCGATTCGTGGAAGTAGAAAGGAATGAAAATTGGAAAGAAATGTGGTCTTGGTTTTGGAGATTATTTCAACGAATAATATTTCAATGAGTAATATTTTCGAAATATTTAATCATCGAATGAATCTTGATGAAGAAGAAATAGTTTGGGAAGAAATGTAAATTTGTATAAAATGAATGTGTTTTTTAAATATAATTATTGAACAATTCTATGAGAATCGTTGTGCATCTGACTAAACGATATTATTTTTCTCGATCGAATATTATTTCGAAATATTTCGCTATCGAATGATCCGCTTATTCTACATTCTCTACGTCCAATGAATTATAACTCGAGGAATAAAGCCGATGAATCGAGGACGAGCATCCCTCGTGACCGTCGTTATTATTCCCGTTTGCACCTTTTGAAACGGTACACCGTGTCTCGCCTTTGATATCAAAAGACGTTCGAGTGGCGATCCTTCTCTTAACGATATGTCGAGGCTTCTCCTTTCCCCAAATCTGAATCGAGATCTCGCAATGGAATCTCGATTCTATACGCGAGTGAGAGGATGGAGGTGGAGCTAAAACAGGGGCGATGATCGATATTTCGACGTTCGAGAAGCTGCTGTTTCGTGCACTAGCTAGCATGTTACACGTGTCGTGATTTGATCGAGGTGAAAACTCTCTTTATGGAATTTTGCTTTGTCAAGTTGTTTGCACTTGTTTGGAGAAAGTATTGCACATGTCTCGAAAGTTTTTTGGAGGGAGGTTGCGAATGAAAAAAAAAAAAAGAAAAGAAAAGAACGCATCTAGAATCGAGATTAAATTAAATTAAAAATTGCGCAAGAAAATTGTGTTCAAAGGATAATTTTAAAGTACCATTTTTGTTGAAACAGAAGATTACGCGATTTTTACGGAGAATTGAAGGATTCTTTGGAAATTGAGATTTGAGAAAATACGCGGGACGTAACGTAATAGAATTATAGTAATTTTCAAGAGATAAAGTTCAATTTGAACGATGTGAATCCACGTTGGCGAATTTTCACCGGTTTGCCGGTTCCCCTGCCGTGCATTTCGCGTGCCATTGACGTAAAACTCGGCCTGGATTTAAATTCCATGGACGACAGAACGTCGAACGCATCCGTGATGGGATTGAGTATTTAATTAGAACAATCGTAGAGTAAGATAATTGAATTCCGGAATTATTCTACCGGAAAAGAGGAATCATTCGTTGAACGAAAGTAAATGATCTTTTATCTCGTGAAAACCTATTTTCCACATCGATATATGTTATTTTAATTCTATACTCTACATTATTATACGTTATTTTAATTCTTCAACCATTGGAGATTTCAAAGATGATATTCAAGATTATATCGTTTCAAAAATTACTAAGATTATATATATATCAAGATTCAAAAATAGATATTCATAAAATAGTACAATATCGTCTAAAAATCATTATACTAAAAGCTTGAAATATATCCAAATACTTGGAATAATTCATCGTTGAAGAATTCGTCCATTTTCTATTAAATTGTAAGCGAAGGGATACGCTACGTCACACTTCAATTTCCTCTCACAATAATTAACAGCATGAAAATCGTTAAATAACCATCGAATGCGTATTATCGAGTGGAAGACCCATCAACCCGGATCAGATTTGTGAACGGATAATGGAGACTCCTTTCGAACCCTTTTTTATCCGATTCCAAATGCCGCCATCCTCCTCTCCTCCCCCTCTTTCCATCATTCGGGAGGAGGAATATGTCCCGTTTTTCGGCCCCGATTTAATGCCTGCGCGCCAGATATTTGGAAATAAAAGGAGGAGGAGGAATCGGAATCGGCGGCACGGTACACGTTCGTACCGGTGTACGTATCGGAAAACGATTCGGGGATCGAAGATGAAAACCGTGGAGCGCATGCCGGCTGGAAGAGTCACGCGGAGAAAAATATCATCGAAGCTTTCGAAGCGATATTTCGCGCGGATGCAAGAAAGCCGATTTCGTCCGCTTTGTTTGTCTCTCCCCCTCCCGCTTTATTAAACCTCCGAGGAGAGGGTTCGGAAATACACCCGATATTAACGCCACCGCTGTTTGAATCCAGCTCTGCGATCGTGGATCTCTCTCTCTCTCTCTCTCTCTCTGTGGATCTCTTTCTCTCGGGTAAGTTGTTCCGGGGAATTAAAAATATTTCTTAGTTTCTTTCCAGTTTATTTCGAGTATTCGAAACTGGAACGAATGGGAAAATCACGTCGAACGTGATGGGTTTCGTTATTCTTTTTTTTCGCTTCGCGATTATTGAAAAAATATGTAAAATAGATGTTTGGATATTAGAGATAGTTTTAATCACAAGGAAATGGTTATGGATAGATTAAAGTTTTAATTAGCGATACGAGCAAAGTGGTACAAGTATTGTTATTTTTTAAAAAAATATTTTATTTTCATTATTTTCTAGTAAGCAAGCGACGGTTAGTACGAGGTGCATGAAGAAGGTCGAAATTTTTTTTCGGGACTCTTAGGCCAATGTTGAAGCACGTTCAACAACAATGGGAGGCGAAGTCGATTCAGGTTTCGATCAAAGAGCAGCGAGAGTTTCAAAGTTAACAACAACGTCCTTTTTCGCGAATTTTAAACACGTAGTGAAGATAGATTTTGCAAGGAAGGGGGAGGAAAAAGAAAATCGCAAATATTTTCATCGGCGCAGCCTGATTTTCGGTAATTGGAGAAGGGTTTCCATCCGGAGGAAAATTTCCAGGAAAGAAAAACACGAGAAATAAACGGTAAGCGGGTTTCAATCCGTGTTTCGAATACTTTGTTTAAAAAAATACCTCGTAACAAATACACGAAAATGAATTTTTTCGTCTCTTTTTCGATCTTGAATTTTCTTTTTTTCTCGAAGATCGAATAATATTAGAATAACATTTCTTATTCAGGATCAATTCTGATTTGATCGGGCAATTTTCAAATGATCTTAAACCCTCGTTTTGAACTTTGAGACGATTTTTATTCACCATCTTGAAATGATCTTGATTTTTCTTATATTCTCGAATCTACTTTGATCTATCGATTGCTTTCTGTTCGAGGAAAGTGAATGATTGAATGATTTTTGCAATAAAAAAATATGCATCCTTTTGAATCCTTCCAAGGATTATTTGTAAACTGTACAACTTTAGATCGTTGAGATCGCAAAATTGAATCACCATCGGATCGGAATTTTATAAAATACAGGAACTTTAGAAACACGATTTTTCCTTATCTATTTTCATATCAAATCTCTTACATAGTAAAAATTCTGCCTATCACTCACAACACAAGAAAGAAATTCCATGTACAAACGATATCTCCATACCATTACTCCGGGAATCGTGGCGGGATAAAAATTCCTCCTCTCGCCTATACGTGACTACTTGGTCGAATGGAACGCGTCATCTTGTAAAAATCGAATATCTCTCCCTTCGCCGGGATGATCCACCGTTAAGTCTTCGAGATGGAAGACCGCCACGCCTATTCTCGTCCACGTTCCACGCGAGATAAAAATTCTGCCACGCACGGCGACAATGCTCTCGCCTATCGGACGTGACAGGATGAAGAGGTGAGAGACGAATAGAGTGGAATTCGATACACAAATGCACGAGGAATCGGGCGGATGACACGAAAAGTGGGGCGAAACAAATAAGTCTGACTAACTCGCGAGTATTTTCTTTTTCCTTTCTCTCCTCTCCAGAACGTTACTCAGCGTGGAGAAAACCTCTCATACGGTGAGTGTGATTTTGGGTGGAAAATTTAAGGAATTTTTCCGAAGATTGAATGCAAAAGTTCATTCGGTTCAGGTTTATTTATTTATTTATTAAATTACGAGCAATTATTTTTCTTTAGACAAAATTGCACCTCCTCTACAAGAATGTGAAATCTCCTGCTGCGAATTTCTGGAACAATGGAATTAATTCCTGATTTCTTTGGTAAAAATGTTATTAATCATTAACTTAATGTTATTTTTTAGAGAGTCGGTAAAAATGTGGAGATATTATTTACAAATTAATCGAAGTAGTCCAATATGAAAAATTGGAAAAAATTGGAGGGAAAAGAGAGTTGAGAGTAACATTATGAGTTAACATTAAAACTACCACCAAACCAATCGAATTAATTCGATCTCGGATATTTTATTTCTGCAATTTCAATGGAAACCATTTTAAGGAAAAATCAACGTCATTATTTTATAATAAAGATCCAATTAATCAATCGCTTCCACTCTTCTAAAATTACTTTTTAATTCTAATTATCCGTGAATAATATATGAAAATGCAATTTCATAGATTGATAATTCTAGAACGGATACAGACTCGCTTTATCAAAATTAAATCGCTTCCAACATGGAAAATATGCTTCGACATGAAAATTTGCATACCCACATGTTCCTTTTACCCTCCCCTTAAATTTTCTTCTCGTTTAATCCCGAATACTCTGTATATCAAGGCTTGTAAATGCCTTTATCTCGAAGTATCTCGCTTTAGTGGATATCCTGTATAAGGAGTCGTGACTTCGTTTTAAATTCTCCCGATCCGAAGTAACGTCGTTTAGAAGAGAAATCGCTCTTTGCACCGACAATAAGGAAACGATCGCCAGGAGAAGAAGAAGAAGAAGAAGAAGAAGAAGAAGAAGAAGAAGAAGAAGAGAGGATTCAACGTTTGTAGCCATCCGCGTTTCCTCGGATACGCACACCGGCGTCCATCTCGATCGATTTCATCGAACGCTTTTTCTTGGCTGATTTACGACCTCGTCGTCAAACTTTACGCGGCTGTAACGTGGATCTCGATTATATATCGCGGCCACTAAAGGCTTTTCTCTTTTTTTTTCCTTTTTCATCGAACGAATTTTAGAATCGGGTCGTGATTCTTCCGTGAAATGATCCTTTGCGTTGCAATGAATTTTCGGCGAATTTTTGGAATTGCATTTTCTCGAACTGATATTTTAATAAACCAAAATTTTGTTTTAAGAATGGGCATATAATTGAAATCCGTCAATGTTATTTTCATTACTTTTACAGTTTCGTTTGAATTTTAAAAATGTTTGGTGGAAAAATTCAAAGTTTCGTTACGCGAACAGCCTGTTTTAAAATTCTTGCACAGCAGCGTCCTATTCGAGCGATATTCAATATCTTAGCGAGTCTTAATCCAAACTTTTCAACGGATTAAAACTTGACGCGTTGATCGATGTAAAATTGTATCGCAACTAAAACACAACTACCATCGTTCACGAGCGACAGCGAAATTTCATCAACGAAAATCAAATCTTGGCAATCGATACAAAACAAACGATTGACGCCCCCAACCGTTGTGTTCTCCGTTCAACTTTCACGAAAAATAACTTGCAAGTTTATCGCGCATCTCCGCGCAAGGAAAAAAAAGAACGACAAGGAAAGAAAAGATGAACTCTGGATCGATAAAAAGCGTTAAACACGATATCCTCTTCCCACTGAGAAGGGGAGAGCACGATTTTTCGCATATTTACGCGCGTTTTTGCCGACGAGAAAACCGACCACGAATATTCGAGTCGAGAGTTTGCACGCCGAGTTATATCTTCCGCGTTTCTCTGTTTTACTTTGGCCCATCGGCGAAGATTGTTTACTGTTGGCGCAATGTTCCCGCGGAACTTTGTTCCCCGCCGAGTTGGCCGAAATTATTTTACATCCCCTGGTATTCGAGGGGCAATCGAGGAAATGCATAGCCCAAGTGCCAACCACTCGAGGCGGGAGCGTATATTTCGGTTTTATCGATCGTTGAAATTGTTTCGGAGAATGGATTTATTGTTATCGAACTTATTATTATTTGATGATATCAACCAGACGAAAATACTGAATGGAAAAAAAGTAGGCCGATACGGAATCTGTATAACACGCGTTTCTTGATTTCTGAGATTTCTTTAAAAAGTTTGAAATTTAAATTTGTCAAGTTGCTTGTACAATGTACATTAATCGTAATAATCGAGGCAATTCGCAACATTTCATTCCGATATAGCGTGAGATATTTTCACGATAAATCGTAATTAACGATACTCTCATCGATCCGAAATAAAATCCATTCGTTAACCCAATGTAGCAATTTTAACGCGGAAAAATCTCTACATTTCTGAACAATATTTCTCGCTAAATCTGAACACTGGACGTTCATCTTCCCCCTCTTACGAGAGACGAGATTCTTCGAGTACGATTAATAATAATACGCGTATAATTTCGAATTCCAGAAGATTCACGCGAGGCAATCAAGGGTGGAGAAAGAAATCGGGGTCATCTTATGAGGAATCCTGGCGGGATCCGCCGCGTGAAAATCCGTGAATCGAAGCGGGCAACGAGAAGATACACGCACGCGTGAGTTGAATATGGATTGAAGAGGAATGGAGAGAGAGAGAAAGGGAGAGGAGGGGAAAAGGAGGAGGACAGCTCGAAAGGAGAACTTAAACGCGGAATAGCGTGGAAATAGGCGGCACTCGTCCGGTGCTTCGAGCCCGTTCCGCCGATTTAATAACGTAAATTGTGCGCGACTCGCTTTAGCAGTTCCGTCACGAATTTTTCTAAAGCACACTATCGAGTGTTGGAACTCCTGCCGCGAATACAGAGATCTATCCCTCGCCGGGGGTCGAGGCCACACTTCCATCCATCCATCCCCTTTATTCCTCCTCGTTTCGTTTCCTCCCCGTCTCGAGGGTGTCTCTCGTTTCTTTCTCGTTTCTCATAAGTCGATCGTGTCATACCATCCCCTCGTTCGTTCCTTCGCCCAGGTAACTCGAGGTGACAGGCTCGCTGCGAAAGCTAAACGACGAATTGCACGCTCTCCCCCTCCCTACGTGACTCGCATTCGACTCGTCCCTCCCCCTGGCTAATGTGCCACCCGACATGCTATCCTCCCCCTCGCCACGCGCCCGCTCTCCTCGATGCACGCTTTTTCTCTCCTTTTCCCCCCTTTTCTTCTTCTTTCTCTTCTTATCGCAACGTTTCCTCGTCCTTTCGCGGAGGTTCGAGTCGTTTGTGAAAAAGAAGGTGAAAGAGAATCGGATATGAACGGAGACGGTTATACGATATATTGAATCCCGGCGCAGAGAATTTCCTGATGGGGTTTCGGCTGCTTCCGTTCCGTGACTCGTGGAACAATAGACCCTGGGTTGGGAAATGGAGCTTTTTCTCTTGTAAAAAAAAAAAAGAAAAAGGAAAAAAAGAGAGAAATTTTAAATTGGTTTACAAGGCTCTTTTTTTTTGTCTTTTTCGCATCGGGGTTTGTTTGCTCGTATTTCCTGCACGAAGAATTGGATTCTATCGATGTTGGTTAGTATCGTATCGTTCAGCAAGGAATAATTAACGCGATCCTCTCATCTGTTTCGAAATATCACACCCGTTTATTTTATCGATCCAAATTTTTCCAACTGATACCTTCGATTAGTATTTTTATCTACAATCTTGTACGATCTTTCTCCTTTCTCTTTGTCAATTAACACGAATTTCGACAAGTTCAGACGGGAATTCAGCTTAGTAACAAAATTTCGTGAAACGTTGAACCGTCGAAACGAAAATCACGATGAAGGGAACAATTCTCAAGCGATTACAAGCGATAAGAAAAAAAAAAGGCAATTACGCAAATATAATTGTTCCCTATCCTCGACTCGAGAAAGAATAACAAACGATCGCCCTTTGAACTTTCCTTTCCCTTTTAACGATCAGGAAGGAGAGGAGGAGAGAGGAGAAGGGGAGCCGCACGCAAATCGAGGCGTTTCAGTACGTAGTATCTTTCCGACACTTTGGCAAACTCGCGGGGAGGAGAGGAATAAAAGAGGAAGGGAAAAAGCTAGGTTGGCGGCAAAGGGAATACGCGAGGAGCAAACTGAAGATGGCGAGAAGAGGGTGAGAGAAAAGCGTAACAAGGCGTCGGGAAATGGAAGAAAATCGTCAGCCTGAGAGGCGTGACGACGACGAGCGCGGTCGAACAATTTTCTTTACCTAGCCTCTCCTCTCTCTCTCTCTCTCTCTCTGTATTTGCATGCGAGTAATGAACACCAGGCAGGTTGTTGAAGACGAGACGGAACGCGGCACCCTGGAGGCACTGGCGGTCCCAGAAAAGAAAAAGGACGTCTAGCTGATATCAGCGCCCACCAGACGCGATAACCTCTCGTGTATGAAGCGTAGTTAACCGGCCACTCGTGCAATCCCTCTCCTCCTCCTCCTCTCTCTCTCTCTCTCTCTCCTTTCTTACGTCACCGCGTCTCACGAGGTCTCTCTCTCCTCCTCGTCCCGTTCCTTCGTTTTATTTACCATCCGAGAGCCTCTCTCGCTCTGTTTGTCTCCCCGCCAAGTTCCGCTCTCCTCCGCGAACTTCCTCCACGCCACCTAGTTTTCCTATCCAAAGTGCACAGCTCTCGAAGAGTTTGCCGAATAAAAGGAGGGGGAGGCTACTCGAAATATCGTCCGTGAAACTTCCCAAGTCAAATTGAATGGGGGGAATTGATCGCAGATGATGATCGGTCGAATTGCTGGAGGAGGCAGTTTATGGGGTGGATGTTATTGTTGTCGAATTCGATCGTGGACGCATCTTGTTTACCTGTTATATATATTGTATTAAGAATTATCTTGGAGAAGGTTTGTTTTTGCTGTACGAGTTTTGGATTGGACGTATTTTTATCGGTTAATATTTTATTATTTGATCGTCGAATTTCTTCTTTTTTTGGTAGAATAGAATACGCGTGAATAGGATAGAGGAGTGTGCTTTTTAAAACGTGGAATTTATCAATTTTTAACGCTGATGGGATAAATTTTTCGTGTCTATTGTTTCATAGAAGAAG
Source organism: Apis cerana (assembly GCF_029169275.1). Classification (NCBI taxonomy): domain Eukaryota; kingdom Metazoa; phylum Arthropoda; class Insecta; order Hymenoptera; family Apidae; genus Apis; species Apis cerana. The sequence goes on along the minus strand of NC_083858.1, from coordinate 11,085,438 downwards.
AAACACGGAGACGGAAGAGGGTCACGCTAGTTTTTCCCATAAAGCCGGCTTTATGGGGCGAGTTGCGTCGTTGAACGGACGGTAGGACCAAGTTTCCAGACTGTCGTCATAAAGCGCCATTTTCACTGCTCAGAAGTGCCTAATAGAATTGCAACGTACCGCGGAGGAAAGTTACGATTAAAGGATAAACCGACTTTTTCCTGCCCGTTCTCGCGGGAGCTGAACGAAAGAAAGAAATAAAGAAAGAAAGAAAGGACGATCAATCTTCGATGAACGGGCTGAAGCTCTTTATTCGATTATTTTTAAGCGTCGTTTGCCGGTATCGTGACGTTTATTGTTCACTTTCCTCGATTTCACAGTTGCATTCTGGTTTATCTCTACAAAATTACGACATCTGGCGGAGATAGGAGAAATCGTATATGTTGAGGATGTCGATCCAGAATTAATTTCAGTGCTAATTTAACACTTTTTCCATCATTATATCCACCAATCTATTAATTCTTCTCAATTTTTTTATATTACTCCATAACTTTGTACGATAATTAGATTAAACTCAAGGATTATAATCGATTCCACGAGCGAGAAAAATTCTAGTTACGAAAAAATTAATAGCTCCATCAAGTTATAATCTCTATAGCCAACTTAGTAGTCTCTCCTTTCCGCGCAATTAACTCGAACGGATTTTCACGAAACGACGGAAAAAGTGGGAGAAAATGTGCGGCAGAAAACAACACGATCCCACTATTTCATAATTGATACTCGTCTTAACACACGATCCCAGATTATGCGTTAACACGTTTCGCATAATCAAACTGTAGTTACTCGTTTCATCTTTCCTCGAGGAAAGAGTTGCTTATTACGCAACGTGGACTAACAATTTCCACCGATAATGGCTACCGGCTACGATGTTGCCCGTCATTAAATCAAGAGAGACGTCGAGAGACGTTCAGGATAGAATGGCCGCTCGTTGAACGATGTAGTTATTGGCTCGAGCACGAAACTTGAGTTTCAGAGCTTCGCCCTGCCTCTTAAAGAGATTATTTCGAGATCCTCGGTTTGGCTAACCGTGCTCCGTTCCTTGAAGGGCCTCCCATTCTCTCTTCCCACGTTGCCTCCTCACGCTTCCTTGACTTCCACGAGCCGCTCCGTCTTCTTGTCTTCTCCCCCTCCCCGGCGAACGATGAATATGCTCGCCAAAGATCGAGAAGCTGCGGGTTACCCTCTCCTTGCTGTGAATCGAACCGTGCCAACCGGGCAAAGTGAAGGTGGAGGGAGAGAGAGAGAGAGAGGGGGAGGTAGATGAAGTTCATCAAAGAGTGCCATTTATTATTTAGTTTCCTGCCGGGGGAAATTCGAGTAATGGAGTTTGGAGTGGCTGCGATTTTTCTTAAAGTGTCGCGTGACACCATCGCCCTGGGAAATTTCTTTCGAAAAGAAAAATTACAAAGGCTTAAAAGGATACAACGGGCTCTTCACGTCCTTTGTACCGCGTTAAATTTCATTTGGAAAAATGTCCGGCTCTGATATTAAGTTCACGGGCCTCTTTTCATTTAGTTAGTTGTGACGAAACGAAATTTTCGAATCAGGTAAGTGGATAGTAAAAGTAAATAATTCTTTCTGATCGCATCCCCAACAAACAGATCGAAAGGATAATTTCAAAAATTTCAAAGTTACACAAGAAGAGGACGCACGAGAGGAGATTAACGTTGGATTCGTTTAAATAAACGGACAGATCGAAATTTCCACGCCGTTTCCATTTTCTTCGCTTCCTGCTTCCCTTCTCAGCGTGGAACGTTAAAGTCCACGATAAAAAAAAAAAAGAAATGGTAAACGCGAGTCGTAAACCGAGGCGCGAGCCCCCAAAGGGTGGATCATAATTGCTCACTCTGTCGAGGCGACCCGTTAAAATATTTCCTCCGGCTGGCGGCGTTTATTGTTCTCTCCCTGTTGCCATTTCGCCGTGATAGGCGCGCGACCCAAGAGGGAATCCGCGGGCAAACGTGCTTTCCACGGATACGACGCCCGCTCCAATCAAAGCCGAGCTTCCTCCACCAGCCGCGAGATTATGCAATTTGCTCGAAACGCATTGGCCATTGTCCTCCACCCATTCTCGAATTCTCGCCTGATTTACGATTTATACCCTCCCCTACTTTCCCTTTCTAACCCCGAACGATACGGATCCTCGAATATACGAGGTGCTCGTGTGTTCCGGAAACACGAAACCCCCTAGTAGGTCGAACGAAAAGAAGGAGAATGCGGAAATTGGATGCCTTGGAAGATTTGTTGATCGAGCTGGGTGGAGGGGTGTTTCCGAATTTTGAAAAAGAAAAAAGAAAATTTTATAAGTGTAATTTATAAGCGGATAAAGCGTTCTATGGCGATGGAATAAGTGGTTTTCGTTTATTTAACGTGCGAAGCTATTTTTTGGAAAATCAATATACAACGATATTAGACGATTGGAAATACTATTTGCAAGCAAGTAGTGAAATAACGCGAACGAAACGGAGGATCAATATTCATGATGCGCACCGTGTTTCGATTCTCCGTGTATCTTGTCGGCGCGCTTTTACGCAGCAGCCTATCAGGTGGCTAAATTCAGGTGACGCCGAAACAAATGCCAGGGAAACGAGATAAATCAACGAACCGTTCAATCTTCCATCGAGGATCGCTCCGTGGCTCTATTTTACAACCGAAAGACACTTAAACCAAATTCACGGACCAAAAACTCGAAAACCAACTGGAAGGTTGCACACTCGCCCGAATAGTTTATCATCGATCACGCGAAACATTATTCACATCTTGCGAGGAACAAAGGGAACGAATCATCCTCTTTCTCTCTTTTCCTTTTTTCACAGAATGGCCCTAGAACGACGGAAACCGTTTCGAAAGCGACGAAATTCCTTTGCCAAACGACGAATATTTTCGAAATACCGTTGGAGTTTCTGCCCACTCTCTCCTCAACACAATACATTGAATAATATCGGGCCGGACGGAGGACATCGAAACGTGTTTTCTGCCCCGCCTTTTAAACGGCGGAAGTGGAAGCCCGTTTAGATTGCGGCTATCAAAGCACGATCATTGCAAAATGTCGCAGAATGCCGTGAGCGCGTGCATTGTGCGCCCTGTGCGATTGTGCAAGGATTGTGGTATTGGTGAGCGCATCTTATAGCGCGCCTGCTTGTGTTACACGCACATACACGGATTGCGTAGTCGGTTTACATACTCGGTCGGTTTGCGCACGTGCGCATACAATGCAGGTCAGTGGATTTTGATGACGGGATTGGAATACTGTGGAGGGCTTCGATTTGTTGTGAAAAGGATATTCCGAGCTATGAATAGGATGGACGTTGATTAATTACGGCGCGTGATATATATACATAATATATTTCGGGAAAAATTGAAAAAGAAAATTTATTATTGCTCCATTTTGCGATCACGAGTTAATGAAGTTCGAGAAGTGGAATAATGTAGAATGTGTACGGAAACTATTTGTCGATATCGTAATAATCCAATTTTGTCGAGTTTTTGGGCGAACGATATTTGAGAGAAAATTAAATTTATCGGAGAAGAAGAGTCAACGTGGAAGGAGTTTCTTTTCGTTTCCGGAAGAGGAGAAAAAAAGAAAAAAATTGGTAAAGTATTGTTGTTGTAGTCGGTGATTTTTCTGTTGACTGGGTTTCAAAGGGATTATTTATTAGGCTGTCAGACGTGTAGAATGGCAAAACATTGTTAACCGGCTGACCAACCATACACAGTGGGAGGTAAGTGAATTTCGGCGTGATCCTAGATAAAATTCAAACCTCGTTCCCTCCATGTTGAAACTATCGAGTATCGAAATTTGTGCTACATCGAATGTCAACCGAGCTTGGCAAATTGCAAGCCAACGTTTGCCATTCGAGAATGGTATCAACTCGGGTATCAGAAAACGCCTCGTACCGGCCCCACTTGCTTTTTGCAACGAGCCGTCATCAAAATTCGTCCCATTTTTTTAGAGAGAGTCGATGAAAAGCTAGCGCTTTTTACCTTATTTTCTATTAGTTTTGAATTACATATCGAAATTCGAGTCGACTTCGATTTGTCCGCTTTACATGTATTTCACACTCGCGTCGAGTCTTCGACGTTGATGTAGCCCTCTTTCGTAAAGCAATGTGGTCGCGAATCATCTTTCGAAACGTCGAGTTTCCATTGTCCTTTTATTGCTTTTATTGCTCGTTGATCTTTAACCGCGTGCTTCAATGAGAAAATTTTTAGAAGAAAAAAAGTTCTTCTACTCAACTTATCATTCTCCTAAGAAAATCTATCGAATCAACAATAAAAGTTTCACTCGTTAATTTTAAGAAATTTCGATACTTTGTTTAAAAGCTATCCAAAAGTTTCAAAAATCTCATTTTTTCCCACAAATGTCGCTTTTTTTGTTTCGCAGTTGCAATTTACAATATTTATAAAACTAGATTTGTAACAAAATTTTCAATGCTCGATCTTAATTTAAATTGTTTACCATAATTTAATTCGAATTACTGAAAATTTTCTCCAACAGTTTAGTTGCAAATACAATTTAGCAAACATAATACTATTTACTCTTATCGCTACCAATTAACGTTCAATCTCCCTAAAATTATTACAAAAATCCGAGAAACATAAACGTCAAAGAGGGATCGATATGTTTAAACCAGTATATGGTATAAATTCAACTAAGGTTACACTAACCGTAACGCGACCTGTGATTTAATAATCCAACCATCATCCGATAATCGGAATTATTCCTATCTCATCCAAAACACAAATTTGGTTCTGCAACATTAATTTGCAACGGAGATAGCGTATAGAAATCGTATTACTTGCCCACCACAATGGACGATGAATTTACAATTCATTTTAAACAATATAACAACGCGTGACAATATCTCGAAAAATTCTAAATTTGACATTCAAAACAACGCGATTCTAATATAACCGTTTATCCAAGTTTAAATTTGCCATTGGGCCACAACGAGATATTACCACATATTTTGAAAGTCTTAAATTCTATAATCAATTCGAAATAATAATCTCGAATTTCGGCGAAAATCATGGAAAACAACAATTGCTTTCTTTGATTCTAAATTTACCATTTTAAATTTACCATAAATATTCCCGTAAAGGCTACAGAAAACGATACCTATTCAATCCTGAATTTACCATTTCTTCGCAAAGGCCACAGGAAAATACGAAAGATAGCTATTCTATCTAAATTTAATAAATCATTTTCCCATAAAGACCAGACTAACTAGACTAATAAAGATCACAGGAAAGGAGGGGCAACTACTCCATCCAACCTGAATATATCGTTCTCCCCATAAATGTTACAGAAAACGACAGTTGACCAGCCTATCCAACCTTGAATTTACCATTATCCCGGCTGCGAAGGTGACGGAAGCGGAACGATTATCCGTGATCCGCGCGAGTGTATCGTCTGATCGCGAGGGCGTATCAGCCACGTGTCCACGAGTCGCTCGCGCAAAGCTGGCCGGCGTCGGGCATCGCTTTGGCGAAACGGAAATTAACAGGTCGCACGCGGCCGCGTTTCGCCTCCGGTGTATCGAGTCCCCCGCGATTCGTTCTATCCTCGCGCATCCGTTTTACTCGATACGCGATATCCCGTATGATAAATACCTTGGGCTGATTTTCATACGAGCGAAAGGCCCTCTCCCCTCCGATCCGGCGAAAATTTACGAAGCGGAGATCGTGGCTCGGACGGATTTCGGGATTTATGGAGATTGTATTTAGTTATTGAATTCGTTCTCGCTCGGCTCGCCGTTGTAAACGCGGCAGGGATGGCTCTTTATCCCGACGCCACCGCTGTTTCGACCGTATTTTTCGTCGAATCCGGTTTTTCAAACCGGACAGAGTGTTGCGATAATATTATTCCCCTCCCCCCTATTTTCCATTTCAACGGATTGATCGCTCCAACGAATTTACAATTTTTCGCCCATCCGCGAATTATACAAATTCGATAAGAAGCTTTTAAAAACCGATTCCATCCGTTGTTTCTCCCCGTTGTTTAACGATGAAACAACCCTCTCCAACCAAATCGATCCACGCTTTTACCTTGACCGGTACATTTATTAAAACCGTAAATCTGCAGTCGGATAGATCTTTTTTTTTTTTTTTTTCTACTTTTTCGGCGTGATCGCAGAGCAAGCAGGTTCTGTGAATTCCGCTAATTGCCGGGCTGATTGGCGGAAATCCAGCCGCGTGTCCAGCCGTGTCGGGCTGAATGCTGGTCATTAACGCGTTTAAAAGTCCTCGAAACGTTCGAGTTCCATCGATATTCGTCTTCCGCCCCGGGATTCCCAAAATGTCTGCGATTGTCACGCATGTACACGCTCGTGCAAACGAGTATCTGGCAGCAGAGTGCGAATTCTTTACCTCTTCACCCTTCTCTCTCCTCTTTTCATTGGCCGGGATCTTAATTAAAATTTCACTTTGTCGGTAGTTGGGCTCCACGTCGAAGGGTTGCTCATTAATTCGATCGCTTTTTCTTTAGAAACTGGCCGCCGCTTCCACCTTCAAAACACCGTTTCCCCCGTGAATATTAACGCCGACCTCTGTACCTTTCTCCCCCTCTCCCTCTCCCTCTCTCTCTCTCTCTCTCTCAACTTTCTATTCGGGCCATTTCAATGCGAACCACCCGTCCACGACGGTGTCGTTTGTATAGCGATTTAATTAAGTAAAGCTTTAAGGCGGATATCTGCTTTTCCGACTAATGAGAAATATAAATTAAGTCGCTTTAATAACAGACCCTTGCGCTTGTTCGAGTAACGAGCGCGTAAAGTTTCGTTCCGCGCATGATTCCCCCTCTCCCCCCGTTGTTTCTTTATTACGGAGTAATTATTGCGTTCTTGAGACAGTGACATGCATATGCTCGACAGATAACACGTGGGTAATAATCGAATATAAGTACAAAATAATCTTTTAAATCCTGAAATTCATTCTCGATAACAATGAATGTAAATGGCTCGAGAGCCATTAATCATGGATCGTGTAATTAAATTTTTCAGCGTTGATTCTTGTTAGGGGAAGAAGAGTGGTTGTATTTTATTCGTGACATGTGATAAAAGTGAAAGGTTAGAAAAGACTTTTTTTTTTAAAACATTTGTATTCTTCGAGATTTTTCAACGAAGGTTAAATATTTAGATTCACGTACGATTCAGAGACGATTGTTTGGCCCGTTGCTTGCTACTACTATTACTTCGTTACTTCTTACGAATCGAGAAGAAGAAGAATATTGAAAATCATTCGCATTATTGCCCATCGAAGGAGCGTCTCCTCTTCTGCGATCGCTTCTTCGATTCGATCTTTTAATTAAAACGCGGGGAAAAATGGAGAGAGGAGCGAAGAAGTTATCTGGAGAGATCGTGGAGTAAATTGTAGATTTCTCGAGAAGATAGGAAGAAACAAGTTTTATCTTGGGGATATTTCAGTGAAAACGGTTGGCGTTTGGTCAGACATCCTCGAGATTCCAGAGTTGATTCACCCTCGTTCCTCGATTCTATAAAAATTCCGCTCACCATCGACGATTCTCGAATACATAGCCTATGTTGATCCGTGTATAAAAGTCGAAAAGTGGTATAGAAATTTTTGCGTCGTTCCGTTTGGAATCGACGTTTCCAATGGCGCACGAAATCCTCGATGAGTTAACGTGTATCGGAATCGAACGCATGCTTTGGAAACTTTACAATTTCTCGCGTGCACACACGATAAACGTTTGCGCTTTGGTCAACGTTCTGTGTCTAGATATATGCCGTCGAATGCATTCTGGCTGCTGGCTGCTTCGTCGGTTTCTCGATTCGGTAAGCTGAAATAAATCGAAAAACGGACGTCCGGCGTACCAATTCTTCCCGTCGAATGTGGATGCGAGGAAGAAAGCGCACGAACGAGAAAATGAAGGGCGAAGATCGATCGATTTAACATTGAAAAATCGCGTATCGAGTGAGCCAAGTTTTTTTTCTCTCTCGATCAAATGGTACATCGATCGACACAGAAAAACATCCGATTCTTGAAAATTATATTTCCTTTGGAAGGAAATAAATATCGTTTCAATTCTGCAATTAATTGGAAAATTTTCGAGAAATCTTAGCTTTGAAAGATAGAAAGATACCTGAGTAAACTCAAAGTTAATTACGAAGTAAATATTTTTTGATACTGCACTGAAAAATGATTGAAACGTTCGTCATTATGTGGATGGTAATTTTTAAATTCGAATGCGAAATGATTACATTAACTCTCACGTAATAGTAAGGAAATTGAATAATTGGATCTGTTTTTACTCGAAACGAGTAAAATTTGAATCCGTTCGCCGACCGTGTAATACAATTCCAATCGACAATTGTTAAATCGAACAAAGATCTCGTTCGATCACGGATGGAATCGTACTGGAAACTCGCGAGTTCTCTCCCCCTAAGAGCATTCTCCTAATTATCCCCTCTTGTAAATACAACCCTACAGATTCGATCTCCATTATCCACGCGTTCGAAGAGGCGGGATTGTTAAGTAACTTTTTAATCCCGATTCTTGCCAGGAACCTCTTCCTCGAGAACGTCCGTCGAGCAATTTATCCACCGGCCAGAAGAAAACCTTCTCACGAAGCCACGTGATACGAAGCCCCTCTAAACGAATCTGAAATCGTCGGGACGTGAACTTCCTCTCCCATGAAAATTTCACGTGGATGGATGCGAACGTTGAATCCCAAATTTCGACGGAGATTTCCCCCTGGCAACAAAGTGGCAGGGTGCTCTCTCTCTGTCTCTCTCGATCGGATAACCGTGTTCTCGTGAATCCTTGGACCGTTCTCTAAGAAAGAAAACGCGATTATTCGAATGTGGAACAGAGAACGATCGAGTCTCGCAGGCTTGGAATTGGTAAGGAGCCGAAACGAAACGTGTTCGGATCGAACCGAGTCTCGAGTCGAGGGGCGTAATCGAGACGAGGCACGCGTTATCGATTGATCTCTCTCGAAGGAAAGCTGAATCTTCTCTCTCTCTGTTCGAGAGAAAGGTACGATTGAAGGTGTATCTAACAATGCCCGGGGACAACCTACATAGATGTTATCCTCCTCGAAGAATCGGTAAATCCTTGCTTAACGACCAACGACTTGGCAAACTTTATAGTTTCCTGCACTTTTCTACCCGTTACACGTTCGCCTCGAGCCTCCTTGGGGAACCTTGCTTACCGTTCTCCTTTCCGCTTTTTCCCTTCGGCTGGCTACATTAGCGAGATCCGAAAAGTAACGAGTTTTTACGCTTCTTCTCATCGTTTCTTTCCGACCTTCTTCGAGCGGTGTATTAGACTTTCGATCAACGAGTAGATTGGATCGGTCAGTTTGAGATACGTTACGCACAAATTTTCCTTTTCTTAGTCAATCAAATAATGTGAATTGTCATCCATTTCAGGTAATATTACATTTCGAGTAAATCGATCGAACAACCTTTTCGATCGCTATCGAGATACACGCGCACAAGAATCCAAACAAAGCTACGTTTCTCATATTCCTGACAATTGTCCCGTTCGAGCACACTTGCTTTCGTTCTACTCGACTATTCCCCGAACGAGGCGTCAAGACTTGCAAGTCTCTGTTCGTCCAACAGTGGGAAGAGTATCACCGTGCTCGTCCCACGAGGTCAAATAGCAACCTGTCAGAATTCATTAATTCTCTCTCTTTCTCTCTCCTGTTTTTCCCTTCGCGTAAAACTCGGTAGCGGGCACGAATGATCCGCGATAACTCGAGTTGACCGACGATGCGTAAAGACGATCCCGCGGGAAGGAATAGCAGTTTGAAAAGAAAGTGGAAGGAAGGAAGGAAGAAGGAACCGAAGATGAGGGAAGAAGAGAGATGGAGGAACGAGAGAGGAAGGAAACGGAATAAAATTTGCATTCGAAAAATCTTCTCTGGCTCTGTCCCCTCGCGTATTCTCTGGCCTGTTTCTCCTCTGTGCCTTGGCAGGGGTTGGACTCGCGCTAAGGCCAGCAACGTGAACCCGTCTGCATACGACGTAATGACGGTGCTCGACATCCCGTGAACGAAAGGAGGAAAGTCCATTGGACGGAAGCCGGCCCCGCTTCCGCGTCGTAGACTCTGTTTCGTGTCCCGTAGGCTTGTTTGCTTTGCACGGGCTATCGAACCGGCACAAAAGCTGCCAACTCGCCCCTCCTATGCGTCCAACCTATTCACCGATTCCTTCCCTCCCTCTCTTTTCTTTATTGCGTTCCAGTTAGTTGTGTGTTCGGGTAACAGGTGGATGGGATAGATCGATGAGAAGTTGGAAGAGGATCGACGAAGCGTGATGAAGCAGCTATGTAAAATATTTTTAATTATCTATATGTATACGAGTGAAACATTATGTACGTTGGAACATTTCAGATTCGTGAGGTAATTTCAAGAAACATTACTCCTTTGCAAAAACGAGTTATTAATGAGAAACGTTGGTCGTGTATTAAAAATCTCGTAATAATACGAGAATTGGTATCTCGTTTTATGGTGGAAATAGAGAATAGATAAGCTTGTATAAAATAGATACGACGATGGGAATAATAATTCTGATATAGATAATAAATTGGAACGAATAAAGATTCGTTTGTGCATGAACAGTATACTCGATCAGTAAAATATTCAAATTATCAACGAAATGGTGCAGTAATGAGTTAATGGTAGAGTTAATAATAACGAGATAAGTTATAGTGATGATAAATATAAGACGATCTTTAATCACTTGTTGACGAGATCTCGATAGAGTTGATTCTTTTTACAAATTTTATTTTCCCCGGTATCGATTAAACATTTAGGTAACTTTTTAATCGGTTGACCGAGTCAATAAACCCCGAGACAGTTTGTTTTGCATGATTGAAATTTAGTTTACACGGGAGATTTTGAATAATTTGAGGTCCAATCTTAAACATAAACGCGGCTTAATTCATCGAATATTCTGTATGTATGTTTATCCAGTTATTTTTAACGAAAATTATTAATACTTTTGTAAATTAATCCGTGCATAGAATCGAATCTTTTTCGTGCAAAATCTCGTTCGCTTTGATCATCACTTGTTCTTTGTTCGTGTCATGAAACTGTACAAGAGGGGAAACTTTTCGTGTGAAGGTATATCTTGTGCTCGGACAATGCATCGTCCCAAATATCATTAAGGACGTTGCGAAGAATGAATAATCCGACTGTGGAAATATGTTGAAAAGATATTGAATTCCTCCCCTTCACCAATATACACCCGTTTCGCTTCTAAATGGCCACGTTTAAATTCAAATTCCGGATAGGCTGTCTCCGCTCGTTTTCACTAACGAATATCGGATAAGCAACGGTTAGAGGAGTTTTGTGCGCGGAATTAAAATTAAAATTAAACAGGTTCTTTACATTTGGGTAAAACTTAGCATTCCAGGGGTTTAAGAAAGGAAGTTTTTTGGTATTCACGAACGGCCCTCCTTTCATGGAGAGTACTTGTTAGGTGAATTGCTCGGGAAATTGCTCACAATTCGACGCTTCTCGTAGAAAACGGGCGTGTTCCACTAGGAAGTAGTAGACTCAACGATGTTATCCCAAAGGCAATTCAGAATTGCTCGGGATATAATTCAGAGGAGAATTTCAGAGGGATGGAGTGACCGGAAAGGACGTTTGTTTTTTAACGTTTATTACATCGGGCGTTTAATGAATTTGATTCTTTACTCGGCAATGAAGTTGACCCAGTTTTTTAAACGCGGCGACCGTCCTTCAGGGTTTCTCTTCATAGCTATTTCCTCTCTCCCCCCCTTTGTCGTTTGACGGAACTGCGAGGAGGAACGTTGTTTGTTCTAAAATTTATTTTATGGAAAACTTTTGTGAATTGAAATATGAAACGTATTTTTCATACTTTTATATTAATTTATTTCCAAGATCGATTCACGTATTCTTCTCGACTAAACGATAAATTGAATAGAGTATAAGTTTATCGTGTAGGAATATCAAACTTCCATTAATTGAAAATCTATTTGTTACAGTCAAAAGATCGACAAACTCAAATGAGCGATCTCTCAAGAATTGCGAGAAGAGGCTTGCATAATTAAGAAAGCGAAAAATCCAAATAGTCAGTGTCATTAGAGATGAAAAAAATTCTAAAATCTTTTTCCCAGTTTCCACTTCCAATAATGATAATTTCGTAACTGGCAAAGCGAAACCTGTTAACGAAAATATTTCACGATATCGTTTATCAACGGCAGCGTCACAGTTCAACGAACTATCGCGATGTTGTGCCGCTCTAACAACATATGGTTCACGGATGCGTGTGATTTAATCTCTTCCACGCTCGTTATCGACTAACGATCGATAGTTGCGAACAATTAGAGTGAGAATAAAGGGAAGCGAAGAATATCGACTGTCCCTCCGTAACAACAATCTCTCTCTCTCTCTCTCTCTCGTAACTTTAACCATGCTTCAGTTTCGTCGCATATTTTACTTTTCAAGGGACCATTTTCGTGAAACGTGCAGCCCAATTGGCCGCCACGTGATCGGCTATTGAAAACGGCCGATCTCCAAGTTCCATTATAGGTTTCGGGCTACACGCATACCGCAATATCTTACAACCTCGATACAGGATGTAACACTTGTTTCTGACGGCTTTACGAGCCTCTTCGTATTCTATAGCTATATATCAGACAGTACACGGGGTCGGCCTCGCATCCTTGAAACGTTACACGGAAAACAGAGACGTGTTCTTCCCGTTTTATCGCCGATACCGAACTTCATATATATATATATATTTAGACGACATAAATTCACCCTCGTGCAAATGGATGAAAATCCTCGTTTTTCATCGGATTCGGAATATCCTAATTTTATCCTTCGTACAATTTTCGAATTTTTAAATAAATATTGCAGGAGAATTGATTAATTAGAATATATTATAGAATTCGCATAATTTTTAAATTGCGGAACATCGATCAAATATATCTATTAACGAATGGGATTAAACGCGACATTATTAATTATATCCAGCAATAAACGGTATCTAATTATAATTTCCTAATTTCAATCTTGCGTATGAAAGATATTGATCACAGAATTCGTACAATCTCTTCAAATTTCTAAATAAAAATTGCCCAACACCGAGTATCTGTATCTATATATACATAGAAACGTTAGAAATTGAAACGAAATAGGATTAAACGCAAGATTATTAATTAGATCCAGCAACAGAAACAGTCTAATTCTACTTACAACACGCGAAGGCTCAAAAGTTTCGAGTCGCGTTCAATTAGCGCGGGGTAAATCCGTGTTGCGTAAACACGGGTTTTAATACATCACATACAGTTTTAATACCGCTATAATGTTGCCGGATTAAAGTCACTAATTATTTCTCCCTTCCCTCCGAATTGTTTAGAAACGCCTCCCTTTCGCGCGCACCACCGTTTTACCTGCTTGGACTGCCACATACGTACACATAATTGTGCACGGACCGGCACAAGTTCCTGTATGGGACGACGCGGTCGGAATAACTAGGAGTTCCTAACGAATCCCGGACGCTTGGCGGGCGAATCTACAGGGCGAGGGGGAGGGTCGGGGTACGAGGAGAATTAAATGGCACGTGTGTGTACGTCTAACGGTATGTGAACAGCAATTCAATTCGGCAAATTTTCCAAAATTCGTAGCCGAGTAGTTGCGTAACGAGTCATTTTGTTAGTTACAATGGGTCATTGCTCAAATTTATCCGTGAAACTTTTCGTGCGAAATGGGGAATGCGATTCGAGTCATCCTTCGAATCGGCCGTGCCTCCAGTGACGTGTATTGTTTTAAAATGTGTACTGTATCGTGAATGCGTTCTTCTAGGGATCGGTTGCGTTTTAGGCAGATAAGCGACGGGGTAAATTAAAAAGCCTGAAGGGAAAAGTGGCGCGCCTGTAATGGCCTTTCACTTGTCGATCGAACGTCATTCTTCAATATATCGTTCGAAGAAAGGATTACTCGTCACCCACGAATATTCTTATTAACTTTCAATGGTCGATAACTAAAGGACGATCGCCCGATTTTATCATAAATTTTCATCTTACTTGAACTCTTAGATCTCCTCTTAGATCGTTGTCGCCTAGTATTTATATAAAACAAAGTTATTTTACAGATAAAATATGCGAAAAATCTTTGCACGATGACTTTTCATTGGTCCGTTAATGATAAATTAAAGGAAAGAAAAAAAAGAAGAGAAAGGAAACAGAAATGTGGAGATGCAAGGACGAAAATGATTGCGGAAATTATTCCACGAGAAAATTCGTCAAAGGCGGTATGTAATAATACCGTGTAACCGTTGCAAAATAATTTTTATTTCTCGCATTCTGCCGGTGAAATCTGTCTGGCGTTCCCGCACCTGTAAGGGAATTTCAGAAACTGGTTCCGGGGAATTAAATTCTTTTGTGTATCGAATAAATCATACGGAGGAATACGCTGGAACACGGGCAGGGAAAATTTTTTTATTCGGACGGGGCGGACTGACGGTTAGGGTGTTCGCGAGGATATGCCGGGAGTTAATGTAGCAACGCGAGCCGCGTTTCCAACGCCGCGCGGTTGTCGTCCATCACAGTTTACACGCGCGAATTGTGTAAAGCCTCTCGTGTAAAGCGATCGCCGTTACATTTTTTTTCTCTTTTTTTCTCAGAGAACGATCTCGTTGATAACGAAGTTGCGATTAAAATTTTATACGTGCCCACGAATGGGTTTACTGAATTTAATGAATTATTCAGCACGAGACACCGCGTATGGATTTTTATATCCGCCTTTGCGAGAAATTCCTTCTCCGCGATTTTAAATCTGTTGCTTTCTGCTCTTTGGAAAAGGATCGATATCCTTGTAAAATGAGTAAATGCAAGAGTATTTTAATTTCGAAACGATGGACAATTTTTTTTTATTCGTAGAAAAAGACGATAAACGCGTGTAAGATCGTATTCGTCGAATTTAATATTTGATCGATGGATGGATCGACGCGTATGGGTGGAAAGTCACGATCTGTTTTCATCATTGGTCAAGCGATTACAAAGGAGCGCGGCTCAAACAAGGCGCAAACGAATATGATTCTTAATGGAATTCGTTCGAACGAGTTTAGAAGCCGATATTATATCGTCATTTATATCGGCACGCAATGACCCCTTTGGTTCTCGCCGATTAAGGGACCTGTGCAGCTTTCGTCCGACACGATGGCGACTCGTAGGGCCTGATTCGATACGAATGGAGCGCGATTGGATCCGATTCGATGCGGAGTCGATTGGATCTTATTCAACGCCAATAAAATTCGATTGAATCTCATCTTACTCAACGAGATCCAATGTTGCACCACATTTCATACCGAATCTTCATTAATAAATCGTATCGTTGCTGGGAATATTTTTTTTTAAATATTTCCAAGATATTCTTGTCTTGTCGAAATGAAATTGAAAATTGAATTCTATCTTCGATTTTAAATACATGTAAAAATTATTCTCTACAGGGGAACTTAATTTGAATTATTTAATTTCGTTTATTTTAAAATACTTGCAAAGATGGATGGATAGATATTTATAATATCGATGTAAACTTACGGAAACGCAATTCATTGTCGAGACGTCTTATTTAACATTGGTGGAATTCTACTTGCGGATACATATTTCAATATGAAATATTGATCTTGCGCCAGTATCGCAGGACTATACGTCACGCGAAATTCTATGGTATAATCTCTTTAGGATTTGAGTGCATTTAAGTTCCGTTAAGTCGAACTGAGTTGAATGAAATTTCGTCGGGGCTCGAGTAGCTGGATTCATTACTCCATCATGCGGGTAGGCAATATGAATTCGAACAAAATATTCCCCCGATTTTAAAGAGGAGCGATCGCGATTTTTGGAAAACTAAATTGGTCAGCTCGACCAATGTACGTATATCCAACGTCAGAAGAATACCTGACCGAATTCTATCGTTCGTTCGCGTTCGCGAAGCACGAGACGATATTCGCCAAAATTTTAATCCAAACCTTAAGATCAAACTTTACGAAAAAACGCTTCGAATCGCTCATCGTTATTCGATCGATCGTCTCCTCTTTCCCCAAAATTTACGCGAATCCTCTTATCGTTTAAAAGCGACGAAAATCTTTTTTCAATCCTTGTTAATAATTGGCCCGTTTCGTCTTGTCTACCATCCAATTTGTACAATTGGACGGCGATATATTATGATAATTTCACATCTTTCATCGTTAAATCGCATTAACGTCAATACGTCGACACGTATTACAGAACCGGTTTCAGCCGTCTGCCAGGGACGACGTTTCCGTGGCGTCTGCGGAGGGATTAACAGGGATTATACTGTGCGCAGGTTATCGGCGAGAACACTCACCACCTTTCGGCCATCACGATGCCAGGAACGTGCTCGATGACCGATGCGGTCGGGATCGTCGACAGTTAGTGATGAGGAGGAGCAGGTTGTCGGCTCGCCGATGGCTCAGGTCGCCACCAATATGCCGCTTCTCCGACCCGGACAGGGTCCTCTGCGACCCCTTCTCATCGCCGTTTTCGTTTTTCTCTGCTCCCTGCCGCTCTGCCGCCCCTTCGACTTGGGTAAGTCTCAACTTTTAATCGCCGTTTTCTGAACGTTGATCTATTCGTATACCTAGGTGGAGATGAATCTCTAAATTTTATTACCGAATCGATTAACGTATCAAAAATTCTTTGTTATCATTCTTACGTAGCTAAAGATTTAAAGCTATACGAAATTTCATCTCCACCTACCTACGCGATCCCCCTTAATAATACGAAAGGAATTCATTTTCCGGCTAACGTTATTACCCGTTATCCTTCAGCTGGACAGTCAGTTAAACGCACTATCACTGTTAATAAAAAGCTGAAAGATACTAGTTGTCACGCGTGGGTATGAAGGTCGTGTAATTCACCCTCTCCCCCCATCGTTCAACACCAGGTGCCGCCGTTAAAGCGATTTCGACTGCGAGGAAAAGGGAAAGAGTTTCTCGCGAATGTGCGGACCCACTCTTCCTCTCCCTGCCCATGGAAAATTCGGTGTCGTCTAACTCACGGCCATTTCGCCGGATAAAGGTGAAACGAAGGGAAAATATTGTTCCATTTTGCGCGAGGCGACTATTCCGCGAAAATGAATTTAGTTTCGTCCTTTTTCCCCCCTTTCCTTCCCTCCTGGTAATACGATGCTAAAGCGGAGAAAAATTATTCCGAAAATTTTTCTCTCTCTCCCTCTTTTCTCTACGCTTATACGCGCGCTAGGCAAAAACAGGACACGTTGGAGTGAAACTGAAGCGTGCAACGTCTCCGGATTTCTTTTTCCTTGATGCGATACGAGACGAATATAGATACAGAGCGGTAAGGAAAACAAGGGGAGAGAAAGAGTCGTCAAGTCGTCTTAAAATCGGATTGTAAAATTCAAAATCTACTCGTGGATCGAGGAAAGTTTAACGGAGGACAGAGACGATTTATAATTACGACGTATGTATAATTGACGTGTGTATTTTTAATAATACGAGTTCCCCAATCTCGCGTAATCTCCATGCCTTTTATTCGTCTTTTCTCCCTCTTTCTTTTACAGTCTCAAAAAAGAAAAGAAAAGAAAAGAAAAACAAAATTCTTCTTACCGAGAATGTTACACTTGGCCCCCTCCTCCCTTTCTACTTATTTACATTTACACCGCGTAGTGTCTCGTTTCCCAAGAAAGTTTGGACGCGCGAAGGGTTGGTTGGGTGCAAAAGAAAAAAAGGAAACGGGAAATTTGAAGGGAAAAGTCGAATCATTACACCCGACCATGGTCTCTCTACCCGTCCCGGGCCACTTGGCGGAGAGGAGGAAGGCTGCAGTCGGCGAAAAAAAATTAATATTCATGGTATTTCCCCGGGGAAGGGAAGTCGGGCGCAACGAGGCGCGGCCATTACGCACTACGTTCCCATTGTGAGGCCGCAAATGAAATGTCAGCGGCACGATGAATTAACAATACTATCTAATAGCTGGTCGGGCGCAGACGAGCGGGAACACGCGCATTGTGCCGATTCATTCTCTCGTGCCTGCTACCTCGTCGTCTTATCGCTTAGTGGTCGTTATGTTTTTATGCATATTAATTACCTCGAACTGAAACCGCTTATACAGTGTTCTTCGCGAGTCTTTCGACCACGAGTTATTATTGTTCCTTTTCCTCGACACTATTCCCTCCCCTCGGCTCTCTTTTGTTCGCGCGCCGAGGAAAAAGAACGACCTTCCCTTTGTCCCTCTTTCGAGATTATTGTATTTCAATTAACCAGATTATTTGCATCGAAGGCGGAGAAAAATAGTTGGCCACCCCCTTTTCGGGGGAGGAGGGAGAGGGCAGAAGGTGGGTTTAATTAACGCCGGAATAGAAGGAAAGCGCGATGCTTTGGCCGTTTGGTCGATCGATGGGCTCGGTGGTATTCATGAGTCAATGGGCTGTGTTCGGGGGTGAAAGAAAAATGGAGGAGCGCGATCTTTCAAATTGCAAATCGATGCGCGTTTTTCTTTTTTTTTTTTTTTTTTTTTTCTATAACGAGAACGATAACCAGTTTGTTTTGTTCGTTTCATCGTTCGTAGGGGGCGTCGCGTTGAATTTATTTATTTATTTTTTTTTTTATTGAATCGAGCACTCTTTTCGACGGCTTGTTTAATTAATACGGTTGAACAGGAATGGAACAACGATGAAGCCCGGTTAAGAATCGGGCCGAATAACAGGCCTCTTCCACCATTCAAACGGGACTCTAATTATCCACGCTACGTTTTCGTGAATCGGTGTATTTTACGTGTTTTAAAGGGGAAGTGGTACTTGTTGTTCCTCGAATATTCGAGGAGGAAAGATTATCAATTGTCGAGCAAGGTATCTTCGAGAGAAGCTAAACGAGCGAATCAGGTCAATTGTGTCTGATAAGTTTTATCCCTGATTCTCTACTCGAACAGATTTTTATTTTTTCGAAATAAATTTAACGGATTTGACTTGTGATAGATCCTATTTTTCTTTGGATTCTCTGGAGAATTTAATGAAAAAAAATATTCTGTCTCTTGATTTTTCGATTTTCAATATCATTACGTTTTCAAACTCTAATCGCTTCAAATTCTCTAAGAAAATTCAACTATCGATCTATTATCTATTTCTTCCAATTAAAACCATTCTCTCTCTCTCTCTCTCTCTTTGTGTCTATCTCTCCATCGATCGAACCCCCTAATTACGTCAGACTCTCAAAAAGGAATTCACCTATTAAAACGAAACAAACGTCGCTTCGAATAACGATCATCCGTTGCGTCAACCGTATCATTATCCACACCGTACCATTTTTCCAATTAAAACCGTTCCGTAATTCGACAGATCTAATCCCTTTAGGTCGTTAGGTCTCAAAAGGAATCTTCGAGGCGTGTGAACGTATCCGATTCTGAATCGGTTACGCAGTAAACCAGACAGAGAGAGAGAGAGAGAGGAACGTATCCCTCTGCCATTCCCGCACAAATGAATAGGGACGCGTGTTGCGAATGACAGATCCTCCAGATCTACTCCCTTCCCCGATAGATCAAGCGATATTCCACGCAAGAGGTTCGCCTCCTTCAAACAACCCTTATATATATGCACATGTACAAGCTTATCCAGAACAACGATCGTAAGAACAATGAATACACACGCCTCGAGCCTTAAACAAGTTTGCGCACCTATGTGGAGTCAGAGTGTCGTAACGAACAGCCCCTCCTCCTCCCCGAATTTATGCCAGTGACAGATCGTTTCCAACAATTCTCTCTCTCTCTCTCTCTTTCGTCTCGAAGAGTTGCAAAGTTCGGTGCAATTTTTGGAACACCTGCGCGACGTATCCCTGGAACTAAACAGTCGGCCCCCCGTAACGAACTCGCTCTCGGGAGTTCGATAATTACGGCACGGCTCATCTCGGCCGCAGTTTGCCCCAGTAATGGATGCCGCATAAAGAGGCGCATTCCCTGCTACTCTGGAAGAGCGGCGACGATCGAAGTTGGAGGCAGGACGTCGCGGCGACAGTTCTAAGGATTGAATTGCAAAGGGAACTAGGCCGTGCATATCTGGCGAGGTGCGCGTATTGGCAACCAGGAGGAGGAGGGAACAATGGCGAGGGTGTCGATGTTTTATTCCAGCGGGCAATTATGCCGGTGTACTTAGAGTTCTCGACGCGTGCTCCTCCGCCATTTTACCTCTCCACAGATGCGTCGCGAACGTTTCGAATAAAATTTG
Organism: Apis cerana; assembly: GCF_029169275.1. Taxonomy (NCBI): domain Eukaryota; kingdom Metazoa; phylum Arthropoda; class Insecta; order Hymenoptera; family Apidae; genus Apis; species Apis cerana. Next base: position 11,065,202 of record NC_083858.1, on the reverse strand, counting down.
AGGGATTGGTGTTTTTTTTTCTGTTTCCTTTTCGTACGAACACGTTCATATTCTTCTGATCGAATTGAAACGGAAAGAACAATTAGAACGTTAGTTATAACTGTGAGATTAGTAGAACGAACGAGATCAGATTATGAATTGATATGTCATAAACAACTCGTGTTTCGTATTATTAAGGAATCTAGTTTGATCCAGTTAACGATCTTGAATTTCTCTTTATATACATTAAATTTTCCTGAATCTATTTAGTTTGCAAATTGAGTTTTCTTTCAACATCGCTAATAAATATCCAATTTGCAAGCATAGTACAACGATTCATTGACCGATCCATACTTCCATTTCAATAAACATTGAATATTAAATAATACGAATAAATTTTGAAGTTATATTAATTTAAAAGAACTGTCTTATGTATATCCTTTTCACGAATAATGCAGATTGTGAAACTTATTGATTAGAATTCGATCAGAATATATTTAATAAAGAGGAAGTAGGAATAAACTATGTTACAACACAGACATGGCGCCTTTGTTCTGCTACTCCGAACTCGATATGTCGCGTCGCACGATAATTGAAGAAAAGGGAAAAAGCAGAACAGAATCGAAACATCCTATTGATTCACGCACAATATGAATATACAATAAACCGAAGGAAAATATTGGAGAATTGAAAAAGATTTTCGGAAGCGAATCTAATCCAATTGTTCTCAAGTGATCGTTAACCGAGTGAGCGAGAAAGGAGACTTTGGAGGAGGGTTGAAAGTTTCTAGTCCAAAAAGTTTCGGATTTAAACGGATTTCAGGATAGTCAATTTGTCGATGGATTTGTCTATGTAGCTGACAGTGAATAGTTAAGGGGAACTAGGTCCAACAGCGGTGAATTCAAATTAACGTAAAAGCAATTATTAGTTCGAAGGTGGATTTTAAGTTAACAGGGTACGTTAGCGAGAACTGTTGGTTTATTGTTTCTGCCTGATGTTAAGCGTTTATCGAAAGGAGTTCGTTCTGATTGTGTTTTGGGAATGATTGTTGAACGCGAGCAACTGCAAACAATCTCCCCCCGAAATTGTCCTGAACAGAGCTCGTTCAATGAATCACGTACTCCTGTTAACTGCTTCGCGATACAGACTTGTGTTCACGCTAGACACTATTTCATTGTTCCTCTAGATTTTCCTATTTCTTTTGTTTTGCGTTAAAATAAATATTAAATTGTTAAGGACAGGTGATTGGGCCAGGAAGGATCAATCGAGAAAGAGAATAGACACATCGAATAGAAAAATCACTTAGAAATTACGAAACGTTTCTGATTCTTAATAAAATAAATATAGGTTAGGTTAGGTCGCGTACGATGTTGTGATAGTATTCGAATAGATTAAACGTAAAATATTAAATATTAAATACGAAGCATTTCTGAGAAAATCTTGCAAACTTTTTCGAAACTTTCCCAATTTGATCCTCGTGATAATCACGATCGGAATACTCGAATTAAATTTTGATTTTAAAACGAGGCTTTTACGAGGCGAAGCGGGGTAAAGTTTATTAACACAACGAGCGAAAACTTGTACGTTTTAACGAAAACAAGTTCACCGTGTAACGCGAGGCCGTGATTCGTGCATAAAGTCTGGAAACCGTTCTGTTCTCTCTATATAGATAGGTGTGTGTAGGACAATATACATAGAAAACAGAACGGTGATGCAAGCAAGTTCACAGAATTTGGGGAAGTAAGAAGCCAGCGCGAAGTTTCATCGTAGTAATACCAAGTCACCGACATGTACAGAAACTAACTGTATTACTGGTACGCATGACAATCGCAGTCGGTAGAATATCAACTCAACTTGCGCAACTGCAGACTTTCCAGCGACCCACATTTTGCAACTTCAACGTTCGTTGAATCGTCTACGGGACAACAGCTTTCTTCTCGCCGTTGTTGATTTTCACTTCGATACGAGCGACGGTAAAACTTTAATGCGAGTGACGATAATTATTCCAGAAGTTCATTCAATATATTCAATCTCGATTTACGAACGCATAATCATTCTTTGTACGGAATCGTAATGAAAAATAATATAAGATGAAAGAGAAATTTTCAAGTTTCAGATACGTGAATACTATTGGAAGAAAAAAAATTTGATATAAATTTTATCGAACGACGAATGCCTCCTCGTTTCGTTTCGTATTATTATTTGTGAATAAAAAAAAGTTTCGTTTTGGAAAAACGAAATACCACTCGACCAAAATCAGTGGCTGCAACGTATCTAAAGGCAGCCAATTTATACGTTCCGTTCTGCACTTTTGAAACTTTCGAGCGTAACTGCAGTGTCCTGGCCCGAATATATACATGTATCATAGACTCTATCGTATTTCATCCTACGTCACTGTGAATTGGACAATTTATTACGCTTGATTATCCGCTTAGCTGTACCGTATTGCTTCTGGTATTGTATTTCATATCGAGAATCGTGCATACAAAATGTTTCGAGAAATTACAATTTAAACTGAATAATTCTCTTTGTAAGTATTCTTATATTCTCTAGTTTCAATTCAAGATAAACTAAAGCTATCATTGCCTCATTTTCTATTGATTGGGTCATCGATGAAGTGTCAAGTTGCTCAATATCATCGATTATGGTTATTTTAGGTATGTTTTAGTTTTGCTTATTTTGCGGTAAACGAGTAAAGGGAAGGAAGTTCGATTGTTCAAGTCCCTCGTGCGTAACATCAATGAGGTCGCAATTTCTGTTCCCCCAGGATCTCGCTGAAGAATTTTCACGCGATTGTTGAACCATCTCAACGTGTCACAATCCCTATTCTCTGGAAATCAACTCGAAATTCCATCAAATTCGCTCCTGTGTGAAATCTTCTCAATTAATTCCGGATAAATTTTTATCTTATTCATTTGTAATGCTATTCGTTTAATTGTTTATCATCTAGAAAAAAATTTATGATATTTGAATATTAATTCATCGTGGATATCATATAATTGAAACGTATATAACCAAAATATCAATTTAATTCGCAATGATCGATTCGAGTATTTGATAGAAATACACATGGAAAAATCGTCGAAAGAGAAAAATGTATTTATTTTAAATCTTTTCGAATCATTAATATCCAAGATATACGTTTTCATCGAATAAATACAATTGAAAATATAATATTTCCCTTAATCATATCGTATTCATTAGCAAGATTATCAATTCGTTTCTCAATTATTCGTTTCATTTTCGCATAGTCAGTCAATCCTCTCTCTCTCCATATATATCTCTCTCTCTGGTTTAAACCCTTCAAATTGACAAAGCATATCAGTTTCTCTGTCTCTAACGCCGTTTCGAATCCTTTCAGGACAATGTACCGCGGCACTGGGCATGGAGAATGGCGAAATCCCCGATGAAGATATATCGGCCAGTTCTATGTACGATCCCAGTCTTGGCCCGAAACATGCCAGGTAAGTGAACAATGATATCGCGAAATGCTTGGGCGCAGTACGGTAAGTCGGCCATTTTGATTTAGCGCTATAGTTTCTCCCTTTGTAGAATGCGTGCGGCCCCTCGTTGATTGCAATTAATCGATACGAGAGATCTCGAAACACCGAAATTCGAACTTCCTTTAGGAGTTAGCGGTGATAAACGAGAAGGTTGTTGGTCTCTTGTTTATCGTATTTGCTTTCGCCCTCATTGTGCAATCGAATCGGTATCATTGACGAAATTATACAATGTCGTTAAATGGAATTTCGATAAGGTGATAAATTTATAAGAGGAAACCGTCATTTGGAATTTCGGCCAACTTTGCAACGTAGAATTGGATATTCTTCCGCGATATATACAACATTTATACTTTTGTTTATCCGTTCTTCCTTAAAAAAGGAATGAAAATTATTCCTCGATTGTAAAATTGTAAAATGATAGAAGAGAGCTTGCGACTTGACTCGACAATTCATTTATTGATAAATTATCGTGCAAAGGGTTTGCAATAATTCTTTGGAAGAAACGGTTAAAGTTAAAGAGTTTCGAGAGATACGGGGAGGAAGAAGAGAAAGTTGCACAATTATATCGTAGAATCGGCTGTTAATTTCCTACTGCTAAAGAGACATCTAGTATCGGTTTGCCAGAAGTTGGGAAACTATGAACGTTGAACTTTGGCCAACGTTCGCAATCGGTTACTTTAATCAACTTAGTTCAACCCAACTCTTTCGCCTTTCCTTTTTCCTTATCCGTAACGATTCTTTCTCCCAAGCTAAATAATAGTATCATATCACACACATAGCGAGAGGAAAACTTTTACATCCAACGATACGATATCCATTCGAAACTTCAAATTTTAATTCACAATCCGGTATAATTAACGACAAAGAATATAAAACGAAAGTCGAATTAATCTATTTCGAGAATAAGAAAAATCTCTGACGAATCATTTCATTTTCGACTTTAAATTCCGTTAAAATCCATGGAGTAAATCCATGCGATCTAGAAATCGCTTTTCAATTTGAGAAGAAAAATTCTGTTACTACGTTAATATTCGATTAAACTCACACGATTCGTACGTTTGTCGAAGCATATCCAAGAGCATAGCAGTGAACGTTCAACAACCGTTTCGAAAGAAATTAAATCTGGAGCTTTGATCTCTTGACAATTCCCGCAAGATTTTCAAATGCTAAACACCTTAATTGCGCCTGAGATTCTTTCTGTTTCGCATTTTTCGATCGCGTGACGCGACCACGAACGTTTTCAACGAGGCTGGTATTTAGCGAGTCCACTAGCGGCTCGGTTTATTTCTTATTACAACGGCGAGATTAAAATCTCGTGGGTGCCCGAGGGCAGTTAGAAACGTCCCGTGCTGTGCTTGCCGGCATTAAAATTTTTAATAGTGCACGGCCTGAAGAACGCGCGCGTGCGAGAGAAAGAGAGAGAGAGAATAATCGAGAGAGGGCACAGTGAATATCAGATATCGGAGGATGCGAAAACACGGCTTGTAAATTATCTAATATCTTATTAATCGTGGGTGGTAAAGCAAGAAGAAATAATGCAAGATGAGATTCTCGAAAAGTTTTCTCGTCTCGTGGATTTTAATACAAGTTTTTTTCGACCACTTCTTTTCCGTTCTGTAGACGATGTATATAAAAGGAAAAATTATGAAAATTGAGCGCAATGAACTGGAATGAAAAAAAAAGGGGGGGAAAAAAAAAAGGAAACGAATAATGCATAAGATATCTCGGCTCAGCAGGAGTTTAAATACACGCATGATCACTCGTAGGTAAAGGAACGAAAGTAGTTTTGCAAAACGCGTTTATGTAAAGTGAAATTTTTTTCGTCCAGAAGTTTTATTTTTTAAATATTATGCAAACAGGTGTTCTCAATTTTTGAACAATTACACGCTTTACGAGCCAAGTAAAATGAATCCCTCCTCCCTCAAAAATTTAACCGAATTCTCTTTATTTCTTTTTTAAAATGCTCCCAAGAGATTAAAAAAAAAAAAAAACACTTTGAACGTAACAAATTTTCTCAGAGATGTAGTAACATTCCGAGGGGAAATACGTTGAAATTTAATATTGAAACTTTAATCCCGGCCAAACGCGTCTAATCGCATTTTCCTATTAATCGCATTCTATTATGAATCGTGCAGTCATCGTCGCTGCATCGCGACAATGACGTTAAAAAATCTCCGCGGGCAGAGAGTAAAAATGGAAGAAGAGGGCATAAAGGAAAAGAGTGGTCGAATCGAATGGAGTGAACCGTAGTCGAAGAAAAATCGCGAAGCGAGATTAACCTTGATACACTCGGAAGCCGAGTGTCTATCGTTTGTCAAAAAGAGGAATCGTCTTCCTGATATTTTTACCGGCGATATTACGATCTTGATTCGTAGCGGGCGTCGGACGGCTGACAGCCAAATCGATTCGGCACATTTACGAACCGAGGCAATTTATGAGGGTTGGTGCTCGAAACGCATCGTGAAAATCACCGATGTCTGTTAATAATGCGCCTCGATATCTTCGTTTCCTGACGTTACGAATAATATCGATATAGACTATTTTTATTCTTCCTTTTTTCCCGCCTCTCTTCTTTCAATGGCTGAAAAAACTTTGCGCCAATTTTCTTTCGAACGGATTCGAGAAAATGTGATATCTTGGTGTATTAATCGTCGACGATTTCGTTTACTTTCCTTTTTCCGCAGGTAGAAGAAAAATGAGCAAATAAATTTGAAATAGATGAGCAATATTATCTCGTAATAATAATTTTTAGTTTTAATGTAACTATTTAAAGAATAGAGTAGAAAATAGGATATAGTATATATATTCGATTGTTGCATTTCAGATAAATTATAGATATTTTTTATAAATATATTAAATATTAAATCTTAGTTACGATATATACATTAATTGAAATAGTATATTCAAATTTGACTTCTTTCTTTCCATTCTGTTCCATCGTACAATGAAATATGTATCCACGATAATTAATTTACAAAAATATATAACAAACCAAAAAATATATATTAATAAACAAGTATCCAAATTGTCCGAATTATCTCTAAATAGCAACAATGTTCCTCTTCGTTATCGAATTCGAAAGCACTCGATCAGGCAAGGAAGAAAACTCGTGCAGTGAATTTGTTTAATATTGGCGCACGGAGGAAGCGGCAAGAGTTAGGTCGTTTCCGGCCGAGTTTGCGGACACGGGTCTGATACGATGTAACAGGGGGAGGAGGGATGGAACCGACGAGGTTGGGTTGAAGGGGAATAGGGTGAACCCGACCCCTACAAATTACCTCCAATTTCGTGTAAATTCCTCGTTCCTGCGTCAGCATAATACCTGTATTAGAACCGGCCAGCTCCGGCTCTTAGGCGGCAATAAATCTGTATTAGGGCGAGGCGTTCGCTCCTCTTGGCAAAAGGGGTACAACGCCCCTGGGCATGGCTAATTTTTCACCATCGCGTCTCGCCTCGGCGCTCGTCGCCCGCCAGAAATTCGCCTGAATACGCGATTCCTCGAGCCAGTCGTCGAAGCAATCTCGATACCTCCCGTCCTCGTTTCGATTTTTCACCCCCTCCCTTCTCCCGACCGCGACTTCGCCGCCAGTGACCGCTAATTGGACCGCGATCGTCACGCTCTAATTCCCTTCCGATTGCACGCTTCGTTGCGGTAATTTTTGCGTGGAATTCCTGCAATCGAAATTTAATTTTTAAGTTTCTTTTGTTCTTTTTAGCATTTGTCGGGAGAGAGAGGAAGGGGTTCGATTCAAGAGGAGATCGAAGATTTTTAGATGTTCTTCTCCTCAAAATTTTAATTTCAGTATTTTTTTTCCCCCCTATTTTATTTTGCTTGGAAAGGAAAGAAAGGGATTATTTTTTTTTGAAATTGATTCTAATTTCTGCATTTTATTTTTGTTCCCCTGCATTTTATTTATGTTTATCTAGAAAAAAATTAAAGAGTTCGTTCGAAGATTTTGTAATGGGAGGGGAGGAATGAAAAGTTGGATATTGCGAGATATAACGCGATACTTTTTTTCTACGAGTAATTTTTAAATTTATAAAAATTCTTCGTCTTTCGTGTTTCGTTGTTCGTTTCCAGAAGGAAAAGAAAGGGGGAAGATTTTTTCGAAGATTTCTCTGAAGATCGAAGGGGGATGAAAATTTGAAATACGAGACGATATCCTTCTCTAAGAATGAGGGGTCTGGCGACCCTGTTCGCCGCTATCGTGATACACATGTGTTATCTCACTGAGATTGGCGATAAGCTCGAACGTGCCAGGCCAAAGTACGATTATAATTATAGATGGAAGATACATTTTCATTAGGGGGTTGGACCTTGTATTAAGACCGTGCCAGGTTTCCAGGGGCGTACGGTCGCGTTGGGGTTAATTTATCAATCCGACTACATCAAACTGATATTTTCGATGGCGAACGAATTCATCTGAATTCGAAATGATAAATTGGCGCCCGTTGTTTTACTTTATTATTTATAAATATTTCCTCTTGGAAATAAGCTTATTACGTTAATGGATAACAGCTATCATCGTGTTATTTTGTTATCCGTGTTTTTATTTCCCTTCCTTCCCGCTATAAATATACTTACAAGCGATACGATAATGAATTTCGTATTTTATTTCTTCAAAGCCGTTGAATTAATAATAAGATAGATGTATACGCGTTTGTGATACAATCGCGTTAATTGAATAAAAAGGAAGTAATCGATAACTGAGGAAAATTAGCAATTCGATATTATATTTGGAGGAATTGTTTTCGTTTCCTCGAATTTATTAAAATTCAATTTTATTGGACATTCTACACAATATTTTCCGTATGGCAAATTAGGATATAAAAATGAAATACGACAATTTCATCTTTTCTTGCGCTTGAAGGAAATATAATTCCACTGTATAGAAACTCTATATAAATTTTAATATCTATTCCTTCGAATTTGTTGCAATTAATAAAAAAAATCGAAATTATAATCGATTGTTCTGCGTGTATTCAAATTTCCTCAAATTTCGTAAAAGAAGAGGAAACGAAGAAAAAAAAAGGAAGGAATTTCGCGATTTCGTCAATCACGAGAATTCGCGGAATAAAGCAATCTGCTCAATTTCTCGAAGGAGCAGCGCAATTTTCGAGAGATGTTCGGGATGTTCTGAAACTTTAAGCAGCCCGGAGACGGGGCCACGGACCTGGCTTTTGTCTTCCGCGGCAAACAATGTCGCGTTTCGTTACAACTCTGACCTATATCCGGCTTTGTGCCGGCCGTTCTCGATTTTCCAGCGTGAAATATGCACTGCATTTCCATCGTATTGTTACCGCACAAAGGTGGCGGGTGGCGTGCGAGCGACGCGACGGTTTTGTAATCGGCTGAAAAAAAAAAAAGAAAAAAAGAAAAAAAGAAAAAAAGAAAGAAAAAAAAATGTTTATCAAAAGGAAGGGGCAGAAAGAAACGTATTTGTCGCCAGCTCGCCGTGCAAATCGTTTTGTTCCGACTCGCCCCCTCCCCTCGTGCCATCGTATTTAAACAACTCGATCGGGAACCACTCTATCCGTCAACATTGATGAAACGTCATCGTCCGAAATTAATTTCATCTTTTATATTTTTACAGTTCTGCTACTTGCAAATTGATGCCGAATGTACGAATGCAAATTTAAAAAAAAAAAAAAAAAGGAAACGAATACAAAAGTGGAAACGAAGCGAAGAATTTTGTTGTTCTTCGTTCATCGAGTATGGAAAAGGTTTTTTTTACACTTTCCTAATTAAAGAATTAAAGAAATATAAACGAGAATTTTTCTCGATACATTGCTTTAGATATTTCGCTGTAGATTTTTCTGATTGATTAATCATTTTTTTTTTTTTTAATTTCCCATAAATGTACGAAACGAAACTCGTGAACAGGAACACAAGAGTTCCAAGAAGCTTATATCCGTTTCGTCGAGAAAAACAAGGGAAGGAGATCGATAATAGATCGCATAGATGCCTGAGAAAAAGTTTTCGTCTTTCGCGGTCGAGCTAGCGGTGGTCGTGTCGTTTTAGAGCCGGCACGAAAAAGGGGGTGTAGTCTTGAAAGGCGAGACTCTGTCTCTCTCTCTTTCTCAACTTGAAGAAAGATGGCAGTACAAAAAAGCAGGCAATGAGAAAAAGATAGAGAGAGAAAAAAAGAGACTAACCTAAAGAAAGAAAGAAAGAAGAAGTGAAAGACCATGAGCATGACGGGCCAAAATCTTCGCGGGGGAATCACGCAGACATAAAACGTCCTACAGCGTTACGTGCCCTTTCAACGGTCGAAGCCAACGAAAAATGGCGGCCATATTCCCTCCTCCCCCTCGACCTTTCAACCAGGGCTATCTTCCACTTTGTTACGATTCGAAAACCCCTCTGGCTCTCTCGTTCCAGCTTGATTTATGAACCGACAACTATACCCTTCGTCATTCGCGTACCGTACCTTTCCACCCTCTTTATATCTCTCCTTCTTTATTTTTCCATATCGTTCAGGCCTCGTATCGCCGGATACCCGCGTGCCACCGAGACACCTCGCTCATGCCTCGAAGAGAGTGCACTTCTGCTGCACACGGTCTATCGAACCCTGCTCGATATATTTGATCGCGTGACGACGGTCCCTGCTCCCTCGTATAAATCTCCTGGTCTCGCGCCACGAACCTCGCTTCCAGCCAGAGTGAATTTCGGCCCAAGATCGACCCCAATCGTTTCGATAAACGAAATTTACGTGGCGAATGCGCGTAAAGGAACGTAAAGGAAAGGAAAGGGGCCGTTGTTTGTAGAAAGAGAATTTCGCAAGTGTACGAGATTATCCACGGTTTCCACTGTTAAATCGGAAGAGATTGCGCAATGGTATATAATAGGAAGGAAGGATGGAAGGAAGGAGGGGGAAATTTATCCCGCTGCACGCGAGCTGATTTTTACGAGGATTATCATGGATGAAGAGGGAGGAGGGATGGAAACGGTCCATCGGTGAAAGATACTTGCTCGCTCGAGGAGGGGAATTTGAATTCCTGCGATGTTGCAAGTTTGTACCGATGATTTTTTAATGGGAGCTTCGAAAGTAGATCCCGGATTGAAAAGTTAATGCTCGCGAACGGGGTAATCGCGCCGTGTTACACCGTTGGGAATTCTCACTCGTGGAATTTGAAACGGTTGCTTATTTAAGAAATTCCTCTTGGTTGCGCGATAAGTGAATATCTGATAAGTCGGCCGAATATCCGTTTCTACGAAAATTGAATCAAATTAAATTTTGAGAGACTTTAGGTATTAATTTCGATCGTTCTAGGCTCTTCTTTTGTTCGAGGAGAGAGGGAAAGTTATTGTATGTTTTCTGTTGCGTATCTTTTTTATCGAGAATCACAAGAAGGATAACTTATCTTTTCTTTTTTTAAACGGATCTTCACAGCGAAGAAGAAAACTCTTTTTTCTAAAATTAAATTTAATCCCGAAAATAAACCCATGGAAGTTTCATATCTGGCCGATCAATCGGCAACAATTAAACCGGTGAACGATCCTCAAAAGTGCTTTATCTACGGAAGCCACAACCATCGACCCCGTTCATCCCTTTGAAACCTCTTTGTTTCTCTATATCCGACTTGTCTCATCGCAACGAGGTCTCCAGGCTTTATCCAGACTCGATTCGACCCTAAAACTCACTGAATTTTCTTATCGTAATTGCGCCTCTCGACCCGAATCGGGGTTATGCATTCAACGGCGATTGAAACGGGGGAAAATTGTTTTGCGAATAATTGCGAATTATTTCTCTCTCGTTCGAGATCAATCGAGTCTCAATGGTTGAAACGTGCTGAGAGAGAAGGAGAATCGGTCGAAGAGAATCAACGTTCGGTTCCTTTTCCTTCGTCCTCCCTGAGGTAAGGTGAACAGAATCCGTTGAAACTATCTTTCTTCCTTCTAAATCACGCCTTGGAACCGTTTTCGTTTCGAAAACGGCGGTAAAGAGCCGCCGTTTCAGCCGCGATAGCATCGAAGCCAAGCGCTTTTACAACGACGATTTTACCTTCGCACAGTTAAATTAACACAGTCGTTAACATGCAACTGGGCCACCAGAGCTGCCGGCTATCGCGATAAGTCAGTTTACACTTTTTGTATAACGTCTTACGCGATCTTGCGCGAGTTTCGAATCGCGGAGGAGCTGGGGGAATTTTATTTTATCCCCTAGAATGGCGAAAGGGGAAATGCTATTTCTCCTTTGAGAAATCCTTTGAATTCGAGGCGATGTTGTGAAATTGTGACGTAGATCGGGATATGGAAAAGTTGTGGAGGCATGGAAGAGGATCCAAACTACGAAATTTTCCACAATGTTCGAGTGTTCTTTTTTAAGATTCGATATATCCATATTTTCCATAAGTGAAAAACGTTATTCATTGTATTAAACTTCTACGCATATAAATTCGACGATACAACGAGACAAGGAGAATTTTCATTCGTGAATCTTATCCTGCCTCTCTCTTCGCAATGGAGAACGGTGAAATTCGCGAAGCGAGAGATCCATATTCATGCGACAATCTTTGCCCACACATTTCTATCCAGTTTCATCGGCCTCAAATATTGACGTACACTTAGACAACGCCTTGCGCTATCGACACCGAACTTCGATTTCGAAGTTGGCGGAAAACTTTATAGAAGATTCCATCTCTTTGACGGGGAAAAATCCAAATTTAACCTTCTTTCCGAACGTGAACTCGTGCCCCGGCAGTTTTATCGCCCACGAGCCGAGCACTTCCTACTTTCACCAGGTGGATTAGAATTGAAAATCGGCCGAAGAAATGCGATCACGGGCCGCCCTAAGCTCGCCTACTTTACGACCACCCGGTGCATAAAGCTGGTACAACGGCCTGGCGTCGCTACGCCCACGTGCCCTCGCTTTTATTTAAGGTCAGTGTCGTTTCGTGGACGACGGCTGGCCCGTTATTGAATATCGATACTTATTGTAAATCGCGGGATGCCTTCCTCCGCCATTCTTCCGTGATTGAAAATCGGCCGCTCAACGTTTATGGAGTACGTTCTACGTTCGTATAATGCACGAACGACGCATCGTGAATACGTGAACCCGTGTTTGAGAATGTGATCATTCTCGAAACTTCGCTGTTCGCATTGGCACGCCTTGCTAGATTATCTTTAAGATTTTAATAACGAATATCGTGAAAATAATTTTTTATTTTTCATCGACAGGTTTCTCGATAAAGTTAAAAATTGTCTTCGATCGTCTTC